>NW_024871328.1:0-727500 GCF_019054845.1 Dipodomys spectabilis
CTAGATGCTCAGGAGGCTCATTAGTGGCTAAAGACAAGCAAGATATAACAAGATAACATCAACTGATAACTTTTCATATTTCAAAAAAGGACAGTATAACAGAAGTGAAAATATATGCAACAGATAGAGGGCATATATTTGTTAATGCTACAATATTAATGCTACAATGATCCTGAGTCTTAACTATTTTTATATCTTCTAATTCTATATAAATTATTTCTGAATAGGATATTTATTTAAAGAACATATGGAAATTAATAGTCAATAGGAGAAGCATATGCAATAAGCTCCTCTTTAGTATCTAAGAAAAAAGAAAAAGTGACTAGCATGACCATTATATAAGAAGATGACACAAAATATATTAATGCATTTGTGGAGAAATTGCTATACTCCAAACAGCAGATCGATTTGTATAATACTGCAATCACTTTATCAAGCAAGTTTTCAAGTCTTCAAAAGGTCAAAGAGAATTGTATAGGATCCATGCGTTACACTTCTATGAATGTATAGAGAAGTAAAAAACTTGTTTGCACAGGTAATGTAGTTCATTGACAGTACACTGGAATGGTATATGTTAGACCCTAGAAATAATCCGCAAAAACAAATTTTGAAAAGATACACTATAGAGGATGTATGCTGGACATATACTTGTACCTGAATTTTATGTCTATTTTAATGTCTGTTCTAAAGTTTACAGATTTTCTATTTGAAGAAATGCAAGTTTGTGAAAATTACGCTTGAAAAACCCATGATTGTCTAATTCGCTTCCAAACCACTAAATGTATACACTAAAAGGAGATAATATATTGCATGTGAATTATATGTCAGCAATAAACTAGTTAAAAATATTTCACACAAAATTCAGAATACCTAGAAATATTTTCGCTGTTGGTTAAAAACTCTCTGTAAACTACAGCTTTTATTTATTTATTTATTTATTTTTTGGTCAGTCGTGGGGCTTGAACTCTGGGCTTGGGCACTGTCCCTCAGCTCTTCAACTCAAGGCCAGTGCTCTACCACTTGAGCTACAGCGCCACTTCCGGTTTTCTGGTGGTTTATTGGAGATAGTAGTCTCACGGTCTCTCTTGCCCGGGCTGGCTTTGAACCACGATCCTCAGATCTCAGCCTCCTGAGTAGCTAGGATTACAGGCGTGAGCCACCAGCGCCCGGCTTAAACTACAGATTTTAAAACGAAGATGTGATTTCTGTGTATTTTGAGTTTATACAGAGATAACTCAATCAAAAAGTGTATGTGATAACTGGAATACCTTGAAATTAGGTATCTCTTATGAATAATTAATAACTTTTTCTGGAAGAAATTTTAGAAATGACAGAAGACACATATATATGCATCTGCATTTTATGAAACCCATATGTGACTTGCTCAATCAAATTGCTTTTCTCTACTTTGCTAGGAAAAAGTATTCTCAACATAAGAGCCAATAACAATGAAAAGAAACAAAATACACAATCATGGTGATTTATTTGGGAAAATAATAAGTGAAATAAAAAAATTCCACTTAAGGGCCTCCGATATTAGTGTCTATGAAGATATTCCTGAATGCCAACATCCACTGAATTTTTGGAATTTTAATTTCTACTAACATATGAAAACTAGAACAAGAAAAGAAATATAGTCTTAGATCAAACCAGCCTTGGAATATTTTTTTGAGGGGGTCCGGTGGTGGGGCCTGAACTCTGGGCCTGGGCGCGGTCCCTCAGCTCTTCAGCTCAAGGCTAGCGCACTACAATTTCAGCCACAATGCCACTTCTTGCTGTTTTCTTTTTGCTTATATGATGCTGAGGAATCGAACTCAGGGCCTCATGCATGCAATGCAAGCCCTTTACCACTGAGTCACCTTCCAAGCCCTGGAATAATTTTCTTAATGGTTTTCTTTTTCTTTTCTTTAAATTTTATTAATAAAATTTTTATTGTGAAAATACCTGCAGAGGAGATACAATTTCTGTTTTTTAAGGTCTTCAAGCATTTATTTATCTTATTTTATTTTTGATTTTTTCTTATTGTGAAAATACCATACAGAGGAGTTACAATTACATGGGCAAGATAATGAATACATTTCTTATCAAGCATTGTTGCCTCTTCTTTGTTTCCCCTTTCCATCCCTTCCGATCCTTCCCCTATCCCCCTCTCAATCCTGTTCCCCTCAAGCAAAGACGTGAAGTTCATTTTTGCACATAACGTATTGTACATCTCATTGTTGCAACGGATCCACATGTATCCCTATTTAAACTATTTGTGTTTTCACTTCTCCTCCACAAATTATACCAACCTAAAATTCAGTGAAAGCAGGGGTTACACCATGGGGGAGAGACATACAAAGCAACAAAAATATAATCTTATAAATGTGTTAGAAACAACCACATGAAAGAAAAATGCATTTGAATACATAACTTAGGGTTCATTTTTCTAACATCAACTTATCTGACCTTTTCTGCTTGACTCAGACATATACTAGTCATTGCAAATAAGGGAAACCATGGGACCTAAGTTTCTTTGGGCCTGGCTTACTTCACTTAATATAATTTTCCCAATACTTTTCATTTCCTAAAAAAATGTAGAAATGTCATTCTTTCTGATGGAGGCATAGCATTCCATTGTGTATATACACCACATTTTCTTGATCCATTCATCTACTGAGGGGCATCTGGGTTGGTTCCATATCTTAGCTATGGTAAATGCTGCTGCAATAAACATAGTCCTGCTGGGAGCTTTAGTGTGGCCTTGTTTGTGATCACGTGGGTAAATGCTGGGTCATAGGGGAGATCTATGTGGAGTCTTTTCAGGAACCTCCATACTGCTTTCCAAAGTGGTTGAACAAATTTACACTCCCACCAACAATGTAGTAAGGTTCCCTTCTGTCGACATTCCCTCCAGCATCTGTGGTTATTAGAGTTCTTGATTATAGCCATTCTAACCGGGGTGAGGTCGTATCTCAATGTTGTTTTGATTTGCATTACTTTTATGGCAAGGGAGGTTGAGCATTTCTTCATGTGTCTATTGGCCATCCTTCTTTCCTCTTCAGAGAAGATTCTCTTTAAGTCTTTAGCCCAATTATTTATTGGGAAGTTGTTTCTTTATAGATAGGTTGTTGGTGGATTTAATTTATTGAATTCCACGTATATTTTAGATATGAGACCCTTGTCTGTTGTATGGCTAGTGAAGATCTTCTCCCAATCTGTGGGTTTTCAATTGATCTTGCTAGCTATGTCCTTTGCCATACAGAAGTTCTGCAATTCCATGGAATACCATTTGTCCAACATTTCTTTGATTTGTTGTGTTTCTGGGTCTCTATTAAGAAAATTTCGGCCTGTGCCAAGGAGTCCTAGGGTTTCTCCTATTCCATCCTCTAATGTTTTCAGGGTGTCTGACTCCGAGGTCTTTGATCCATTTGGAATTGATTCTGGTGCAGGGTGATACATAAGGATCTAGCTTAATTTTCTGCAATTAGTTGACAAATTTTGCCAGCACCATTTACTGAAGAGGCTGTCTTTCTTCCATTCTACTTTTTTAGCTCCCTTATCGAAAATTAGATGGCTATAAGTCTGTAGGCTGATTTCTGGGTTTTCAATTCTATTCCATTGGTCCTGAGGTCTGTTCTTGTGTCAGTACCAATCTGTTTTGATTACTATGGCTTTGTAGTAGAGTTTGAAATTTGGTACTGATATTCCTCCAGCACTGTTCTTTCTGTTTAGGATCGTTTCAGCTATTTGGGGTCTTTTATTGTTCCATATGAATTTTTGGATTGCCTCTTCTATTTCCTTGAAGAATGATGAAGGAATATTGATAGGTATTGCATTGAATTTGTAGATAGCCTTGGGAAGTATTGCCATTTTCAGGATTTTGATCTTTCCAATCCAGGTATATGGGAGTTTTTGCCACTTTCTAAGTTCTGTTTTGATTTCCTTTTTCAGGTTTTTTAGTTAAGATAGTTACTAGGTATTTTATTTTTGGGGGCTATTACGAATGGAGCTGCTTTCCTAATTTCAGTCACACTTTTCTCATTGTTGGCATATAGAAAAGCCATTGGTTTTTGAGGGTTACTGCTACTCTGCCAAAGTTTTGAATTAGCTTGAGTAATTTGGGAGTGGAGTTTGTGGGATTCTTTAAATATGAGATTATGTCATTTGCAAAGAGGGGAGTATTACTTCTTCTTTCCCTATCTGGATCCCCTTTATGTTTGCATCTTGTCTTATTGCTTTAGTGAGGCATTCCAATACTAGATTGAAGAGAAGTGGAGACAATGGACAACCTTGTCTCCTTCCTAAGTTAAGAGGAAATGGCTTTAGTTTTTCACCATTAAGTATAATGCTTCCTGCAGGTTTGTCTTATACAGCCTTTATTGTATTGAGGAATGTTCCAAAGAATTCCTAATTTTTCCAGAACCTTCATCATAAAGGGGTGTTTGGTCTTGTCCAATGCTTTTTCTGCATCTGTTGAAATACCCATGTGTTTCTTATCCTTGCTCCTGTTGATGTGATGAATTATATTATTTGATTTGTGTATATTGAACCAGCTTTGCATATCTGAAATGAATCCTGTTTGATTGTGGTGTATGATTTTTTGGATGAATTGTTGAAGTCGATTGGCCAAAATTTTGTTGAGAAGTTTTGCATCAATATTCACCAAATAAATGGGTCTACAAAAATAAAAAAGAAATGGATTTACAGTTCTCTTTCTTTGATGAGTCCCTGCCTGGTCTTGGGATGAGGGTTATTGTAAAGCACATGGGCAGCAAAGATGGCACTGAGTGTGAGTTGAGTGGCCAGAGGCCAATTTGCTTTACGTTTAGTGCTTAACCAGCCCGAGGAAGCTTAGGGACATGATAGGGTGTGACCTTGACAGTGATTGGTTCCTTCTCCTCCACTGCCATGCCACTTGCTGCTCTTTTATTTGCTTTAAAAAGGGCTTGCTCTGTGTTAATAAATGAGTTTTCCTGCTTGACTTGACTCCCCGCTGGGTCTGATTGTCTCCCAGGTTAAGGGAGGCTGAGGAACATGAGAACATCCGCGTTACCTTTCCTCAGACCGCGTCCATATTTTGTGGGATGGACAAAGACTGGACATCTGGCGCCCAACTTGGGGCTTGAAAGGGAAAGATACCGGCTGAGGCTAAATGGTCTCTCAGGGTAAGTGAAACCCTTAATATGTGTAATGCTATCTCACAGAAGAAGGAGGAGAGGCAACATTAGGCCTAGAAGGAGTAAAGGAGAACTTGGGAATTGAGAAGGAACAAGAATGGGTCAAATTTGATGGAGAACACACTGAAACATGCACAGTGGAAGTCAAAACGAGGGTGAAAGTTACTCCCTCTGACTCAGGTGCTCCTGATGGTCCTAAGCCCCCTCCCTATTCCCCCTATTGGGGAGGAGGTACGGAACCCCACTCGACCCTCAAGAGGTACCTGCAAGACCTGGATCCCTACCGACCTTCTGTGTAGGGGCCAAGGCCTTGGGAAGTAACCTACTCGGAGGCCTACCCTGGAAGGGAAGGGCTAATTGAAAGCCTGGACCCTAGGCCACAGGATTCGCTTCCCCAAGCATATGTGGTCAATCTGGCACCAGGATCTAACAGGTCCTCAGAATGGTATCCATGGGAAGCTAAAGACCTTAATGAGCTCCACAAGGAGGTGGTGGTATATGGTCCAAACTCTACTTGGGCCCAGAACTTTTTACAGGATATTGCTTATCACCCATGTGTCCTTAAGGACTGGCTGGATATGACCAAAGCTGTCCTTACCAGTTCTGTTTATTAAATGATGTGCTTTCTTTAAGGAGGAATGCGGAGTGTGAGCAAAGAATATATGGCAGGCTCAACCCAAGATACCTATTACTTATGCCATGTTAACAGGGATGGGGGACTCCACTGGAGTCAAACAGGCCACAATACCTGGCCCCTACCATGACCAGGTGAGGCAGGCAGGACTTGCCGCGTGGTACAAACTGTGCGATGGGCCTACTGAGTCCTCCATAGCAGGAGTAAAACAAAAACCTGGTGAGCCTCTAGCTGAGTTTGTAGACTGAGGCCAAAAGAGTGTTCACCACCAGCTACCAGCAGGTAACTTCTGAGATCAGTTCGTAAAGCTGCTGGTGTGGGAAGGAATGAATGAAGACCATTGCATGGCCTGCACGGGATTGAGAGAGAGTTCCTTGAGCAGATGGGTGGTGGCCTCACAGGATGTGGGAGCACAACAGCAACAGTCCCAATCATTAACTTTAGCTTTACAGGCTAAGACATCTGCAATGACTGAGGCTATTACCAGGTGCTGGCAGCCCAGGGTCGAGGAACCGCAAGACCATCGGGGAGAGGGACTTGTTTTAAATGAGGGCAGGAGGGGCACTTTAAGAGGGACTGTTTACAACAATTCCTGCCAACCAGGTGGGGAGGGGCAAACTGCCCCTACACCCTGTTCCAGGGGCAAGGAGTGATACCATTGGAAAAAGGATTGTCCATCCAAGTTTTATTTACATGAGAAGCCCTATTTGGGTGTAGCATCGGCCATTAACCAAACCTAAACTTGTAGCCCTATACCTTATGGTGGAGGAACAGAAAAACCTTGGGCACATACACCCTACTGTGAGTCCTTGGAACACACCGGTATTTGTTATTCAAAAAGCATCTGAGGCTTGGCACATGCTCCAAGATCTATGTTAGGTAAATGAAAGGATGGAGCTAGTAGGAACGCCCCTAAGAAGCATGCCCTGGACTCCCACTATACCTCAACAATATACCTTGGTTTGGATTGATATTAAAGATTTTTTTTATATCACCCTGCATCCAGATGACTGTGAGAAGTTTTCTTTCTCCATCCCTTCTCTTAATTTTCCCAGCCTGATCGGAGGTTTGAATGGATGGTGCTGCCACAGGGAATGACCAATAGCCTGGCATTCTGCCAACAATACACTTGCAACAATACACTTGCAACACACTTTTAGGGCCTGTGCTAGGTTTAGATACCTCCATTGCTTATGCCTACATGGATGATATAATTCTGGGGCAGCAAGACTCCGGACACCTGGAGGGCCTTCTGGCCCTGGTTCTCACCATATTAAAAAAGGGGGGTTTTACCATAGCCCTCAATAAAATTCAAAAGGTACCCCTTTTAAAATGCTCGGGTTCCACCTTACCGTGACTCAGGCCAGCCCCATTAAGCCTTTGCTGGATATTCCAGCCTCTCTAACCTTAATCTAACTTCAGAGTCTTTTAGGGGAAATCAATTGGATGTTGCCATGGGTTTCTGTCCCTAAAGATAGTCTTGTACCCTTATTTGCCCTACTAAAAGACAGGATGTCCCAAGAAGTTATTACATTACAGAAAGCCATCAGGCAATATTTTTACAGTTCCATAGCTTTATTTACCATTAATATTTTAAATTTTTCAAAAAGGGCAACTGAATCTAGATTTCAGAAGCACTGGGAACATCTAAACTCTAAGCCCCAAGTAAAAGTCAGGTGAATGGACCCCCTGACACAACAATGTAGAGGACCTGACCTCCTAGTTTCTATGGGCAGGGGATTTGGATGCATTATTTCCAATAGGGGAGAAAACGCCCATTTGGATACCTTCCAGGAACCTTAAGTTTTTTATCCATTTCCTCTATACAGGAGGATGTTCAAGGTTAAACTAACCAACAAGAAAAGAAAAATGTCTATGGTGGCCTAGGCTTGTGTTTAAAAGAGGAAAGCCAGAAAGATAACCATTAACCATCCCCAAGGGCAACCAGCCGTTGAGAAGCCTTGTGTTCTCTAACAATTGCAGATGGCGATACTCTGGCTGTTAGCTGTCCTGACCCTCCCAGTCCTGGCAATTGCCCTACGGAATCTGCATCAACCTTAACGAGTGACCTGTGCAGTGATCAGCGCTGGCAATGCAGAAATCATCAGTAGCACCACAAGAGAAGCTGTCCCTTAGACCTGGTGGCCTGACCTTCATTTTAATCACCACCCTATGACATTATGTACGGACTGTTTAATATTTCTGTAGGAGCTAATTATTTTAATCTTACCTGCTTTAATTGTCCTTTTACTAATTGCTTGTATAACGACATTATTGAATCCATACTTATTGTTAAACAATCACCTTTTGTTATGCTTCCAGTTTAGATCTTTTTCAACCCCACAGGCAAATAGCTGGATTAGAACAAGCCCCACCTCTGGACTCTTCAGTGGCAAAGACTGCTATCCCATTCTTGACTAATGTTAAAGGACTGCTAATGACATTTCATGGCCTGGTAATGCTTTTCCTGATGGTTTTCCTATGCCTTCCTTGCATTATACGTGCACTGCAAAACTCATATGAGCTTAGCCAGCCAGTTACATAAGATCAAGCTCCAAGGGAATGAATTTCCCTTGAGAGTAATCACAGCCAGAGACCAGTAAGAGGGGGTGTCAGTCTGACCAACCTAAGACAGGGCCTTCAGCTTCACTCTGAAGAAGTTCCTGATGACGGGTAAGGCAGATAAGGCAATCCACCCAACCTAAGACAGGTGGGTTCGCTTCTTTAAACAAAGAAGGGGGAGAAGTTGGGAGCTCTTGGGAGCTAGGAGTAAAGGTCAAAGCTCCTCTTGACCCCTGTGCTAGCTTAAAGGCACGTACAAGGAACTGGCTTACTTAAAAGACACCAGGTACCCAGGATTACTTTGCTACGTCTGCAGTTTGTTTTATATTTTCATGTTTTTCTGGACTATAGTAGAATGGCCTGAGTGTGGGGGCCCATGAAGATGCACCGTGTGGCATGTGTAGGATTCCCAATACCCAGGGTGCTCCCATGTTCTGAAGAGAATGACCTTACAAGATACTGACTTTTATATATGCCCAGGAATTACTTGAACTGCTTTGGACATGTCTAACTGTGGTGGGACTGATGTTTATTACTGTGCTAGGTGGGGATGTGAGATAACTGGGACAGGCTCTTGGATCATGTACGAGGACCCTCCCTATCCTTGTCTGGCGAATCAGGCCCGCCAGACTTGCCTCGAACCCCCAGCGTGGCCAATGCTATTCTTACCAATGTAATCCTGTAAAAATGACCATTACAGAGGAGGGAAAAGGAAAACTAATTTAGAGGTGGGTCTGCCATTAAAACAAAAAAGGGGGAATCTGTAGAACACATGGGCACCAAAGATGGCTCTGAGAGGGAGTTGAGTGGTCAAAGCCCAATTTCGTTTACATTCAGTGTGTAACCATCCCGTGGAAACTTAGGTGCATGGTAGGGTGTGACCTTGACAGTGATTGGGTCCTTCTCCTCCAAAGCCATGCCACCCAATGCTTTTTTTTTGCTTTAAAAAGGGCCTGCTCTGTGTTAATAAATGAGCTTTCCTGCTTGACTTGACTGACCGCTGGGTCTGATTATCTCATGGACTAAGGGAGGCTGGGTAACAGGTGAGTGGCCACATTACCTTTCCTTGGCCCCCATCCATCATTCGTGGGATGAACGAAGACCCGACAGGTTATGATGGTTTCATAGAATGAGTTCGGTAGTGAAATTTCTTTTTCAATTTCATTGAAGGGTTGGAGGAGTATTTGTGTGAGCTCTGCTTTGAATGCTTTGTAGAATTCTGCTGTAAAACCATCTGGTCCTGGGTTTTTCTTAGATGGGAGCACTCTAATTGCTGTTTCTACTTCAATACTTGATATGGGCCTGTTAAAATGATTTAACTCATCTTGGTTTAGTTTCGGCATGTCAATATTTGCTAGGAAAAGATCCATTTCTGCAAAGTTCTCAAATTTATTAGTATAAAGTTTTGAGAAGTATTCCCTAATAATGTTCTGAATCTTGCTTGTTTCTCTGGTGATGTTTTATTCTAACCTCTAAGTTTATTTATTTGGGTTGTTCTGTTCTTTTTCTGATAAGGTTTGCTAAGGGTCTGTCAATTTTGTTAATTTTTTAGAAGAACCAATTCTTTCTTTTGTTGATTCTTTCTATGGTTTTTGTGGATTCTAATTCATTTAATTCTGATTTAATTTTAATTATTTCTTTCCATCTACTGGATAGGGGTTTATATTGCTGCTCTTATTTAAGGAGGCTCAGATGCCTTATTAAACTGTTGGTTTCAGCTCTTTCCAATTTGTTGATGTAGGAACTCAAAGATATAAACTTGCCCCTGAGTACTGCCTTTGCTGTTTCCCAGAAGAGCTGGTAATTTGTGTATTCATTTTTGTTGAATATCATGAACATTTGAATATCCTTTCTAATCTCTTCCATCACCCACTGGCGATTCAGCAGTGTGTTGTTCAGCCTCCATGTGTTACAGGACTTTCTGTTGTGGCTATTGGTGGTGAGTTCTATTTTTATTCCCTTGTGGTGTGAGAGAATGCAAGGTATAAGTTCAATGTTTTTGAATTTCGACAAGTTTGCTTTGTGGCCTAAAATGTGGACTATTTTGGAAAATGTTCCATGTGTTGCTGAGAAAAATGTGTATTCTGAAACTGTTGGGTGAAACATTCGGTAGATGTCTGTGAAATCTAGTTGATCTATGCAGTTGTTTTGATCTGCGATTTCTCGAGTTGATCTATCTAGTGGGGAAAGTGTTGTGTTAAAGTCCCCAACAATTAATGTCTTTGGATCTGTGTGGGATATGAGGAAAAGTAGTGTTTCTTGGATAAATTTAAGTGCTCCATTGTTTGGTGAATAGGTATTTACAATTGTAATATTCTCATGGAGGAGAGATCCCTTAATTATTAGTATGTAGTGACATTCTTTATCTTTCCTTACTAATTTTAATTTGAAGTCTATTTTATCTGATATTAGGATAGCAACTCCCGCCTTTTCATGGGGGCCGTTTGCTTGGTAGATTTGGTTCCAGCCTTTCACGTTGAAAATGTGCTTGTTTTTATGAGCAAGATGTGACTCCTGAAGGGAACAGACAGAAGGATCTTGCTTTTTAACCAACTGGGCAGTCTGTGTGGTTAATTGGAGAGTTAAGTCCGTTAATGTTGACAGATAGGACTGAGAGGTATTTGGGAGTTTCTGCCATTTTATGCACCTTCTTGGGGTCTGCAGCAACTGCGTTCTTCCTATGGTTATTGGATTCTCAGTTTGGGTGTGGTTTCTTGGCCTTTATTGTGGTCTTGTTAGTTTTCTCTGTGTAGGAAATCATTAAGAATCTTTTGTAGGGCTGGTTTGGTGGAGATATATTGTTTCAGTTGTTCTTTGGTATGGAAGATTTTTAGTTTACCTTCGGTTATGAAGGAGTGTAAAGCTGGGTACAGTATTCTTCCTTGATAGTTGTTTGTCTGTAGTGCATGGCATACATCATTCCAGGCTCTTCTTGCTTTGATTGTCTTTGCTGAGAAATCTGAGGTGATTCTAATTGGTTTCTCTTTATAGGTGATTCATCTTTCCTCCTTGAGAGCTTTAAGGAGCTTTTCCTTGGTCTGAATTGATCCAGTGTGGATTATAATGTGACAGTGGAATGTCCTATTCTGGTCTGGTCTATTTGGAGTCCTAAAACTTATTGTATTTGAATAGGCTGCTAGGATCCTGTTAAACAAATTTCCTAGACCATTAACTTCTGTTTTTAAGTGATCCTCTACACCCATTATGCTCAGAGTAGGCCTTCTGATGGTGTCTTCCAAATGTTGAATAGATCTATCATATTTCTTAGATTTGTCTTGGATGGTTTTATGTTTCTTCTCTATATTATCCATGCTATCTTCAATTCCCAAGACTCAATCTTCTGCAGGTTCTAACCTACTATCAAGACTTTCTACTTTGTTTTTTTTTTTTTCTTTTATTTCTAGTTGGTCGGCTTTGATGGCTTCAAATTCTTTGTTGGAGCTTTGTTTTAGATCTTGTATGGACTTCTTTACTTCCTTAATTTGGTGTTCAGTGTTTATTCTCAAATCACGTAGTTGATTAGTTATGGTTTCCTTGGACTCCCATCCCTTCTGCTGGGATCCATTCAGCATTCCCTTTGTGGACTCCCTGAGTTCTTTCAGTTCTCCATTTATGGATTCCATGAATGCCTTTAATGATCTTTGTGTATTCTCATCCTGTTCTCTCAATTCCTGTATTACTCTTTGATTAGCTTGCACCAGTTCATGCAGTTCCTGTAGCTCTCTTTGACTGATCTCAGCCTGCTCACACCATTTCTTTATTTCAGTTTGAGTGCTCTCAAGCTGCTCATGCAATTCCTGTATCAATATTTGAGTAGCTTCCTCATGCTCATCTTATTCCTGTATTGGCCTTTCTTTTGCCTCCTCTCTCTCCCTATCATGCTCACACAGAGTCCTTTGCAGGTTTTCAATCTTTTCATTTACCATGTTTACCAGTAATGTGTGTAGAGCTTTTTGGGAACTCTCCTCTGGATTATTAATTAACTGTTCTGTCCACTGTTTATCATGAGGGGGAGTTGAGATACCCGGACTTGCCATTTTTCTTGTCTTTTTCCTGCTTGCTCAGCCCATTTGGGATGAAAGTAACACCAGTTTTGTGCTAGATCTCTATGTTAAGGGAAGCATCAACCAACGTCTGCAGTTGCTCAGTCAAAGTCTGCAGATACACTCTAGTTCAATGTCAAACAACCATGTATTAATGGGTTATGAACCCCAAAGAAGATTTTGGCAAACTAGAAATTATTAGGTTTAAGGAGCGATGTGGGTAAAAATAGAGATAAAAGGATACGGAAAGGCAGAGGGTGAGTTAACTTAACTAAGTCCTAATCTCAAAGCGTAAAATAAGTTGGATAGAATGATAGTAGAGAGAGAGAAAAGAAAAGAAGAGAAAGATAGTAAAACAGACAAGAAAAAAATAGAAAAACAAATATTAAAAATTAAAAACTGAAACACTTAAAAACTTTAAAATTATGCAAATTTAACAACGTAATATTCAGTGAAGAATGTGGATAGATAAGATAAGGGTACAGATAAAAAGGAGATGTGGGAAACTTAAAAACTGCTTAAAATATTATATAGATATAAAAAGGTAGTACTACTATTAAGCAATTTAAATCTAAAAGGTTTTGAATTGAGTAATGCATTTCTGGATTAAATGTGTACACAATGGGGGATAAGATCTGATAATTGAATACCGGTATATCTGAGGATGAGCAGAAGAGCAATTAAGTCATGCAAAGAAGAACAAAAGAGAAGAAAAGGTGAAAAGAAGATCAGTAGCGCTAAGCAAGAAAGAAAAAACAGAAAAGAAAGAAAAAAAAAGAAAAAAGAGAAAAAAGTACACACTTATACTCTTAAAATAAAAATTATTAGAGGAAGAAAAAAGTTAATAGAAAACAATTTTATTTAAAAAAATTCAATATTAAAAATTTTAAAGAGTTTAACATTTTTTTTAAAAACAGGTACAAAAAAGTTCTTTGAATTTTTGGGGAGGTTGGGAAGATCCTGTATCTCCCTTGTGTCCTTAACCTGTCTCTAGTTGGAGTCTCTGGTCTGCTTGTGGTGTTTGATTTTGCTTTGGCTTGGTTGGTTACTTAAGTCGGTTAGTTTGAGCAGGCCGAAAAATGTTCTGCTTATCCAGGATTTCTTTATCCTCCTCCCAGGCTAGTTCAATGGGAGGGAGATCTGCTTTGAGTATCACAAAAGAGGGAGGTGGCTGTTTCCTCTAGTTTAGAGATGCTGTATTGAGGCTAGGTTCTGGGTAGAATTGAGGCCTTTCAGCAAACAGAATCTTTTCCCTGAGGGGCTAGCTTTTGAGTCACTCACAGAGCCCAGCCTGGAGCCTTTTTCATGGTTTATGTTTGCTGTATTTCAATTGATTTAAAAGGCTGCTGTAGGGAGGGGCACCCTCTGTCTCTGTGTACCCAGTGAAGAAATCCAATTCTGGGGCTTGCAGCCTGTGCTCGGTGACTTTTTCCTGGGTGGAGCTGAGCTTAGCAGGTTAGGTTAGGTTCCTTTGACCTGCTAAATTACTCTTGTTTTCTTCCAATGCCTGAGTTGGAGATAGCTACTCAGCCAGGCCTTTGTCAGTATCAAAGATGGAGATCTCTGGTAGTGGGGAGGGGAGGAGTGGCCTTCCCTCCTCTGATCCCTGAGAAGGAGTGAGGATGTCAGGCTTCTACTCACGCCAGAATCTTGGTTCCTGTGTTGTCTCTGGTCTGTGAACTGCAGGATTAAGATGTCTGCTCCTTGTCAGTTCTTGCTGGTGTTGAGTAGAATCCGCTCACCTGCTGCCTCTGGTGCCTTCGTCCCAGACTCTCTATGTTGCAGGTATGGCGGCTCCGGCCACCGCTGCAGCTGCCACCGCAGCTGCGGAGGCTGGCAAGTGCTCAGATTTGTCTCCTTGCCTCGATTTTCCCTCTCTGGCTTAACTCTCTGTCCTGTGATGGCACACTTGGTGTGATTCTCTGGCTTAGGAATGTTTACTGGAACAAAAAACTGTTTCTATGTGAGAGCTTTTTTAGCCTACAGTTTGTCTGCCATCATTCCGGAACTCCCTCTGAAACTTTTATTCAAATATTTTTCATTTCAAAGATAAGCAGTCTATTTTTCTAAAAGTTTCCTAGTGTAAAATAACTAATATTTCAATAGAAAGTAGAGTTTATTAATTTCAAGGGAATTTTAGATATACACATGATATTGTAGTAACGTTTATAGTATATTACTTGAAAAAATTCTGTTCAAACTCTTAAATATTTGTGTGTAATGAGAGGGAGAGAGGAAGATAATTCATACTGGTTAGGAATTTGCAATGCTTCAAAAATCTATTCAATAATTTGTTATAAGCACATAATCAAGCTACCTGGTATGGCTTAGTTTTTTTTGTTTCTTTATTTATTCAAAATTTTAACATGGATGCATGCACAGTGGTAACATTAAAATTATTAATTAAAATACCAATATTGCAAAATCATAGACAGGTATCATATGTTCAATAGTTAGCACTTATGATTCTAATAATAATTTTGATGAAGATGATGATGACCAAAGTGTAACCTGATAATGACAAGGTTGTGATTGAAAAGGAAAAAAAATTATACATCTTTTAAGCCAGATTTCTCACATTGAATACATAGTACTAAAAAGCATTGGATTAATACAGTAAGAATAACAATAGGAGAGTTTCAATATCAAGAAATACAATCATATAAAAGGGTGAGAAAGTAAAAACCCTAACGTTATTCTTTCAGTCTCTCTAAATATACTCACTTTTCTTGGTAGTATTGTTTTCTTATAAATAAAATCGTTTATTTGCACATGTTGATTATCCCACATAGATAAAATATAATAAGCTGAGTGCTTTCTGTTACAAATGATCTTGTTTGTTCTAGCCTTGGGAATTTAGGAGAAAGCCTTTCACTACCCACATAGCCATTGGCTTAGATATATATCTCTAGAAATTAACAACACATGCCTCAAGCATGCTTCACTCATTAGGCAGAAATCCATGATCAGTTTTAGTTTCCATCCAGTTAACTGGAGAAAATCTGTGTATAAATTTATTAAGAACACTTGGCAGCAAATAAAGCAATAAGAAAAATATTGATGGACTAAGATGTAGTTTTCAACTTAGTGTGATTAGTTCAATTACTATTCTCATAAAGACACTATTCAATAACCAATGTTTTCCAATGACATATTCTTCCATATAGCTGTAAACACATGACACAATTTACATCATACCACTTACATATCTGGAGTTACGGTCCTTAGAGCCAAGAGGAAAATTTATTCTTATTTCTGCATGAAACAATTTCTGACTTTATACCAACAAACTGAATTTGACTCTTTCCTTATTTAAAAGCTAAGGGGGAAAATGAAAGGACTCCTCACTTTTCTTTTTTATGCTCTAGAAGTCAACAAATATATTCTTCAATATTTCTGATCGGTTACATCCATTTACAGATGAGAAATGTAAGGCCAGTAGTCAATGTAATGAGTAAATAATGATACTAGAATGTGTGTCTGATCTCTTCACTCTGTGTGCTTACAAAGAGAGTAATTTGGTGATGGAAAGGACCAGTATGAAAAGACTATGGGGAAAAACACACTTTGTAAAAGGTTGTTTAAGACTAGGTGACCAGTAATGATTACATGAAACAGGCTGTTGTCAGGGGCATAAAAAGGTGTTCATAGAAATCATATCAGTGACAGAAACTCAGAAAATCTTGATCATTCATCTTATCTAATGGGTGGGAGCAGAAGGTTCTACATCTCTGGCCAGGCAACTGTGTTAGTGATATCCTTGGTGATAGAGATTGCAGGTTGAAATGATGGATTTCGGGGGGAAAAAACTCTGATAATTCTAAAGTTTATATTAAGCAGATGCAAAGATAGGTTTGTTTAGACATTATCAAAATATCCATGACCATGAATATGAAAAAGAATAATAAAATCGGGGGCATTATTAAAGGGAAGAGGAAAAGGAAAGTTCTGACACAATTCTGAACAATGTGAGTACCAGTGTGGACAAGATTGGAAGAATGAGATAAATAAGGAAACAAGAAAGTAATAAACGCAGTTACATAAGTAAAGAAAGGAAAGAATTTGCAGGAAGAAAAGGTCAAAACTGTTACAGAGATATTGAAGGAAATATGCTATTTGGATTTGAAATCTAAAAAGATATAGACACGTTCAATAAGAACAGTGTTTTGGCGATATCTCCATGATGAAATAAACCTGTCAATCAACCTGCCACAAATTTTTATATGTAGGCAGTGCTCTTATAAACTTCAAGCTTTTATTGAAAGGAAGAGTTCAGACATTACCCTCACCACTAGGATTATACTCCTAAAAAGATAAGGCATTTTGCCTTAATGCCTTTCTTTCATTTTCTCTTACACATTGGCAAGTAGGGAAGAATTCTGATGTAAAAATAATACAATGTCCACTTGTAATAACACAACATCTAGGATCTAGTGTTAATTCGGATATTTACTCATTAGCTCCATAATTTATGGGTATTTATATTTCTCCTAGGTAAACTAATGAGCTCCAAGAAAATGTCCCTAAGGAGCGTTTCAATTCTAGTGTCCATTTCCCATCAAATGGAGTATTGTTATTCTTTCTGATGGAGGCAAAGAATTCATTTGAGAATATATATACCACATTTTCTTGATCCATTCATCTACTCAAGGGCATCTGGGTAGGTTCCATATCTTAGCTATGGTAAATAATGCTGCAATAAACATAGTTGTGCTGGAAGATTTAGTATGGTCTTGTTTGTGATCATTTGGGTAAATTCCCAAAAGTGGGATTGCTGGGCCATAGGAGAGCTCTAGGAGTTTTTTGAGGAACCTCCATACAATTTTCCAAAGTGGTTGAACAAGTTTGCACTCCCAATAACAATGAAGTAAGATTCGCTTCTGGCCACATCCACTCCAGCATCTGTTATTATAGTTCTTGTCTATGGCCATTCTAACTGGGTTGAGGTGGTATTTCCGTGTTGTTTTGGTTTGCATTTCCCTTATGGCTGGGGAGGTCGGTCATTTCTTCATGTGTCTATTGGCAATCCTTCTTTCCTCTTCACAGAATTTTCTCTGTAAGTCTTTAGCCCACTTATTTATTTATTTATTTATTTTTATTTTGCAAATACTGTACAGAAGAGTTACAATTACATGGGCAAAATAATGAGTACATTTCTTATCAAGCATTTTAGCCTCCTCCTTTGTTTCCCCTTCCCATCCTTTCCCACCCCCCACCCCTCAATCCTCCCCGCCCCACACCCCAGGAAAGTAGTAAAGTTTGTTTTCGACATAGCAACTTGTACATCTCATTGTTGCAATGTAGCCAACTTATTTATTGGGCAGTTGTTTTGTTGAGGATTTGCTGTTGGGGGATTTAATATTTTGAGTTCCAGGTATAGTTTACATATGAGAACCTTGTCCATTGTATGGCTAGGGAATATCTTCTCCCAATAAGTAGGCTTTCTATTGATCTTGCTAGCTATATCCTTTGCCATGCAGAACTCTGCAATTTTATGCAATCCCATTTTTCCAAATTTTCTTTGATTTGTTGTTTCTGCATCTCTTTTAAGAAACTTTCGGCCTATGCCAAGGAGACCTAGTAATGATTTAGGACCTGTTATGATTTCAGAGTGTCTGCTTTGACTCCAAGGTCCTTGATCCATTTGGATTTGACTCTGGTGCAGGATGACATGTATGGATCTATTTTTGATTTTCTACAAGTGATTAACCAGTTTTGCCAGCACCATTTACTGAAGAGGCTGTCTTTCTTCCATTCTATTTTTTTAGCTCCCTTATCAAATATTAGAGGACTATAAGTCTGTGGGTTAATTTCTGGGTTTTCAATTCTATTCCATTGGTCCAGAGGTCTGTTCTTTTGCCAGCACCAAGCTGTTTTGATTACAATGTTTTTTTTTTTTAGTTTAAATTTTTAGTTTTTGTGAACATACTGTACAGAAGGGTTACAATTACATGGGCCAGATAATGAGTAAATTTCTTATCTAGCATTTCAGCCTCCTCCTTTGTTTACCCTTCACATCCCTTCCCAGCCTCTCCTCTGCCCCACCCAATCCTCCCCCACGGCCCCCCCCCCCCCCCCCCGCACCAAAGTTGTATAGTTCATTTTTGACATGACAACTTTTACTTCTCATTGTTGCAACAGGTCCACCTATATCCTTAAACGACTTGATTTCCCCTATCTCCTCCACAAATTATACCAACATCAAATATAGTGAAAGCAGGGGTTATACTGTGGGGGAGGGATACAATGGTTTTGTAGTAGTGTTTGAAATTTGGTATTGATATTCCTCCAGCACTGTTCTTTCTGTTATGGATCGTTTTTGCTATTCGGGGTCTTTTATTATTCCATATGAATTTTTGGATTGCCTTTTCTGTTTCCTTGAGGTCAGAATATTGATAGGTATCACACTGAATTTTTAAATAGCCTTGGGAAATGTTGCCATTTTCACGATGTTGATTCTTCCAATACAGGAGCATGGGAGTTTATTTTTGCCACTATCTAAGTTCTGTTTTGATTTCCTTTTTCAAGTTTTTAAACTTTTCATCATAGAGATCCACCACTCCTTTGGGTATGTTAATTTCTAGGTATTTTATTTTTTTGTGGGGCTATTACAAATAGAGTTGTTTTCCGGATTTCAGCACACTTTTCTCATTGTTGGCATACAGAAATGCCATTGATTTTTGAAGGTTAATTTTATACCCTGCTACTTTACCAATATTTTGAATCAGCTTGAGTAATTTGAGAGTGGACTCCTTGGGATTCTTTATATACAAGATCATGTCATCTGCAAAGAGGGAGAGTTTTGCATCTTGTTTTATGGTTTAACTAGGCATTCTAACACCAGATTGAAGAGAAGTGGAGAGAGTGGACATCCTTGTCTCGTTCCTGAGATAAGAGGAAATGGATTTAATTTTTCACAATTAAGTACAATGCTGGCTGTAGGTTTATCATGTAGAGCCTTTGTTGTACTGAGGAATGTTCCCTGGATTCCTAATTTTTGCAGAATCTGCAACGTAAAGGGGTGTTAGATTTTGTCCAATGCTTTTTCAGAATCTATTGAGATAACCATGTGGTTCTTGTCTTTGCTCTTGTTGATGTGGTGAATTATATTAATTGATTTGCAGACATTGAACCAACTTCGCATATTCGAAGTTGGTTCAATGTACGCAATGAAGAATGTACGCAATGAAGAATGTACGCAATGAAGAAATGAAACATGAAATGAATCCTGTTTGATCGTGGTGTATGATTTTTGGATGAATTGTTGAAGTCGATTGGCCAAAAGTGGGTTGAGAATTCTTGCATTAATGATTATCCAAGAAATGGGTCTATAGTTCTCTTTTTTGATGACTCCCTGCCTGGTTTTGGGATGAGGGTTATGATGGCTTCATAGAATGAGTTCGGTAATGAACTTTCTCTTTCAATTTCATTGAAGATTTGGAGGAGTGTTGGTGTGAGCTCTTCTTTGAAGGCCTTGTAGAATTCCACTGTAAATCCATCGGGATCTGGGCTTTTGTTAGATGGGAGGACTCTTACTGCTGTTTCTATTTCAATGTTAGATATGGGCCTGTTAAGATGGTTTAACTCACATTGGTTTAGTTTCAGCATGTCAATATTTGTTAGGAAAAGGTCCATTTCTGCCAAGTTCTCAAACTTATTAGCATAAAGTTTTGAGAAGTATTCCCATATAATGTTGTGAATCTTGGTTGTTTCTTTGGTGATGTTTCCATTCTTATCTCTGAGTTTATTTATTTGGGTATGTTCTGTTCTTTTTCTGATAAGATGTGATAAAATTCTGTCAATTTTGTTAATTTTATCAATGAATCAACTCTTTCTTTTGTTGATTCTTTCTATGGTTTTTTTTTGGATTCTAATTCTTTAATTCTGATTTAATATTAATTATTTCTTTCCATATATTCGATTGGGGATTATTTTGCTGCTCTTATTCAAGTAAGATCAGATGTCTCATTAAATTGCTGGTTTCAGATCTCTACAATTGGTTTGTGTTGGAACTCAGGGCTATAAATTTGTCTCTGAGTACTGCCTTTGTTGTGTCTCAGAGTAGGGGGTAATTTGTGTGTTCATCTTTGCTGAATATCATGAATATTTGAATTTCCTTTCTAATGTCTTTCATGACCCACTGGACATTCCACAGTGTGTTTATCAGCGTCCATGTAGTACAGGATTTTCTTCAGTGGCTTTTGGTGGTGAGTTCTAATTTTATTCCCTTGTTGTGTGAGAGAATGCAAGGTATAACTTCAATGTTTCTGAATTTGGAAAAGTTTGTTTTGTGACGTAAAATGTGGATTATTTTGGAAAATATTCCATGTGCTGCTGATGAAAACGTGTATTCTGATGCTATTGGGTGAAATATTTGGTAGATGTCTGTTAAATCTAGTTGATCTATGCAGTTGTTTAGATTTGCGGTTTCTCTGTTGAGTTTTTGCTGAGTTGATCTATCTAGTGAGGAAAATGGTGTGTTAAAGTCTCAAACAATTAATGTCTTTGGGTCTATGTGGGATTTGAGGGAAAGTAGTGTTTCTTGTATAAATTTGGGTGCTGGGTTGATTGGTGAATAGATATTTAGAATTGTAATATCCTCCTGAAGGAGAGATCCCTTAATTAGTATGTAGCAACCTTCTTTATCTCTTCTCACTAATTTTAATGGAAGTCTATTTTATCTGTTATTAGGATTGCAACTTCCGCCTGTTTATGGGGGCCGTTTGCTTGGTAGATTTTGTTCCAGCCTTTTACATGGAAAATGTGTTTGTTTTTATGGGCAATATGTGACTCCTGAAGGCAGCAGATAGAAGGATCTTGCTTCTTAATCCAACTTGACAGTCTATGTCGCTTAATTGGAGAGTCAATCTGTTAATGTTGAGAGTTAGGATTGAGAGCTCTTTGGGAATTCCTGCCATTTTATGCCCCTTCTTGGGGGTTGCAGCAACTGGGTTCTTCCTATGGTTCTTGAATTCTCAGTTTGGGTGCGGTTTCTTGGCCTTTATTGTGGTCTTGTTGGTTTTCTATGTGTAGGACATCGTTAAGTGTCATTTATAGGGATGGTTTGGTGGATATATATTTTTGCAGTTGTTCTTTGGTATGGAAGGTTTTTATTTGGCCTTCGGTTAGGAAGGAGAGTATAGCTGGGTACAGTATTCTTGGTTGATAGTTGTTTGTCTTTAGGGCATGGCATATATCATTCCAGGCTCTTCTTGCTGTAATTGTCTCCACGGAGATATGTGAGGTAATTCTAATTGGTTTCCCTTTGAAAGTGGTTGATCTTTTCTCCTTGACAGCTTTAAGGGTATTTTCCTTGGAATTGATCCTGTGGGGATTATAATGTCGCAGTGGGATATCGTGTCCTAGTCTGGTCTATTTGGGGTTCTAAAAGCTTCTGGAATCTGAATAGGTCTATCTTTATGCATGTTTGAGAAGTTCTCTGCTTGGAACATGTTAACCAAATTTGTTAGACCATTAACTCCTCACTCTATGTGCTCCTCTACACCCATTATCTGTAAATTAGGCCTTCTGAGGGTGTCTTCCAAATGTTGAATAGATCTATCATATTTCTTGGATTTGTCTTAGATAGTTGTATGTTCTTCCTCTATCATAACCTGGCTGTCTTCATCAGATTCTATCTTCTGCATGGTCTACCCTGCTCTCAAGACTTTCCACTTTGTTTTTAATTTCTTTTCCTTCTATTTGGTCAGCTTTGATGACTTCAAATTCTTTGTTGGAGCTTTGTTTTAGATCTTATATTAACTTCATTACTTCCTTAATTTGGTGTTGTGTTTATTCTCAAATCATTGAGTTGATCGGTTATGGTTTCCTTGGACTCCTATTCCTTCTGTTGGGCTCCATTCAACATTCTCTTTCCGGTCTCCCTGACTTCTTTCAGCTGTCTTTTATTGGATTTCATGAATGCCTCTATTTGGTAGGAAAGTAACACCATTTTTGTGCTAGAACACTATTTTTAGGCAAGCATCAACCAAAGTCTTGTAGTTGCACAGCCCAAAGTCTGGGCTTTTTGTCAGTATCAATTTCTGGGCCTTTGTCAGTATCAAAGATGGAGCTATCTGGTGGTGGGAGAGGGGCCGCCTTCCCTCCTTTGCTTTCTGAGAAGGAGTGTCAGGGTTCTACTCATGCCAGAGTCTTGGTTACTGGGCTGTCTATGGTCTGCGATCTGCAACATGAATATATCTGTTCCTTGTCAGTTCTTCCTGGTGTTGAGTAGAATACGCACACTGTGTCTGGCATCTTTTTGACTGGACTCTCTCTGTAGGCATGGTGCCTCCGGCCGCTGATGCTCAGATATGTTTCCTTGCCTGGATATTCCATCTCTGGCCAAACTCTCTGTTCTGTGATGGCACACTGGGTGTGATTCTCTAGCCTAGGACTGTTAACTGGAACACTAAATCTGTTGTCTAGGCGAAAGCTTGTTAAGCCTAGCCCTTCTGCCATCTTCCACAGAACTCTAGATTATGACTTTTTATTCTCTAACTTGGGACAATGATCTGCTGTCAGTTATTTTCTTCTCTTCTCCTTCTTTTGCCCTTCCACTTACATAATTTTTATTTAAAGAAACATATTTGAACTTGTATTTCTAAACTCTTCAAAATTATCTGAATTTCTTCATACTCCTATCTCAAGGGAATATTTTGTCACTACCATTTTTATCCTATATGATATTGGATATCTTCCTGCCTAATTCAGTGCAAGATATAAATTTCACTCATCCAGATATTTCAACGCTTGTACCACCATAAAATCCTTTCTTACGTAGAAATCATGATTTCAGTATTTCTGGGGAGGTGTCATCTGTCATTTTTGAATGACCCTAAGTGATACTTACATGCAAGCATGTTTTAAACCAATATGCCATTCAGTAGATGAACGAATATATATATATATATATATATATATATATATATATATATATATATATGTATATATATATATATATATATATTCTCTCTCTCTCTCTCTCTATATATATAGATATATATTTCACATTTTGTATATGGTTGAATTCTATGCTTCCAATTCAAAAGGAAATGGAAAGATTTTTTAAAATCCTGCGAAATAAAATAAGCAAGACTCAAAGAAACAGATTCCATAGTTTCCCTCATTTGTAATAATAGGAAATGTATAGAATAACACTAGCAGATGAGCAGAATGGTTCAAAAGCTTTGTATATAGACCATACAAGATCATGTTGAGCAAAATGAACAACTAGATATGGAAATAGAGATTTTTCTTTGTGGTTGTTTTTTTTTTTTAATGTACTATGTGATTTCTTTTTTCTTTTATGCTTTCCCCTACAGTTTATCCCCTGCTGTATTTGATTTCAGTACTGTGTGTATTGCACATGCATTTATCTTAATTTGACAAGGCAAGATGAACAACATATTGGGGAGAAAAGGACAAAGGGAAAACCAATGCAATTTCAATACTCACAAGACAACATGTTGGAAATTTACATTACAACTTGTGAGGGGTTTGGGGGGAAAGGAAAAGTGTGAGAAAAATGAGGTAGTGTGTAAAATTTCGACATGTTATGTATTCACTACCTTACAATTAATCCAACCCCTGTATATATTTCCTTAAAAATAAAATTAAACTAAAAATAAGTTACATAAGGTATAATTTCACTGTATTGCTACAGTAAATATTATTCTATGTGCATTACCTTTTTAAAAATGAACACTATTTGGCATCTAATTTGAATTAATTATACCTTTCTTTATCAGAGGTTCATCAACTTGAATGTTATCCAAATATGCAATATTTTCACAATATACCTGCCATAATTTTCAAAAAATTATAAGTTTAGTATTGTCTCATAGTAAAACAGAAAACAGTTTAATTCTCTGGAAACTCCTAACTTTTAAAACTGAATAATTGTTAAAAGGACAGAATATATGTGTTCTTCAAAGTTCTTACAAATACTAACTACTCATTTTCAAATTCTGAACATTCCATATCAGAGCAATTCAAAACAGTACCTATTTGCATGTTATTTAATTCTGCAATAGCTGCAGATTCTAATGGGGTGTTACATAATGAGAAATCAACAGAAAAAAATAGCCACATTCTGCTGGAGGGTATAACTACGAAGTATGTGTATTAATTAATTCCTCGAGAGTAAACATTTGTCCATCAGAGTAAGCTATTATTTCTGTGACCATCAATCCCAAGCTTTTATGCCATAAAGTCTTCCTAGCCCAACAGTTTCCAATTTGTAAGGTGCACCTTAAAAATCCCGTAATTCACATCATGAATAGCTTATCACTATTGTGAAAAAATACTACACTTGTGCTAATATGATGCCCTTCCTATTGTGGAAAGTACACTACACTAAACTTTGCTACAACATTTTTCTGATTTCTAGAAATCAGAACAATTGCAAATATTATTTATATTTTTTATCTATCATAGATATTCAGGAAACTAAGATCAGAATATTATGGTTCAGGAAGATTCCTTAGATTCTTATCTCCAATAAACTTCTCAGGAAAAGCCAGACTCAAGTGGCACTGAGGTTGAAGTGGTAGGGCATGAGCCTTGAGCTCAAAAGAGTGGCCAGGCCCAGAGTTCAAACCTGAGGACAAACCAAAAAATAAAAACCAACTCCAACCCTAGCATTTTTCTCATTGTATACAGAAGCATGTAATTAAGGAAATTTCTTCTGGTATTACAAGTAGATAGAAGAACCAAGACCTCACACAATTACTCTCTTCATACCAGGATACACCAAAGCCTCAAAAAATTGCTTGTTCTAAATTTATAAATTAATATCATCCATTTGTTGACAACTCTGTCTAGATTATTCACACATCATTTTATATATGAACTGTTGGAATTATCAATTAACTAAGTTCTAGTTATACCTCACTTGAAAGAATATTTTAGGCAAATAAAATGCCAGATTCATTTGTGAATTTGTCAATTAAAACCTCTATTTAAAAAGAATTTTGTAGTATCCTATAGAATATGAATTTACAAACAAAACCAAAATATTTATTTTAAATCTAAATTCTAATTTAGCAAGGTCTACAAAGTCCTACATTAGATGAACTTTGTATTTTTCCAGGCTTAAACTTTTGTAATCCTTCATTATTTCTTTGAAATCCAACAGAATGGTGCTTACTTTTTCAAATTTCTGATTGGGAATCATGAGCCATTTTGCATCTAGGAATGTTGTGTAATAAAGAGAGCATTTAAAACACAACTGAGGATTATATGTGAGTTGCATTTCAATAGGAAACTTGCCTTCTCAAAACATAATGACAAAATTAGCCCAAACTTCCAACTGTGTATTCCTTTCTTGTTGTTTGGCTTGTTTCATTAGACAAAATTATACTACCTGGTCCAGGGAAGGTATCACTATGTAATCCCCCTCTCTAATCTCCTGTCTTAGTCTGAGTGCTAGAATTTCAGGCTTGTATCAAATTGCCCTGCCATAGTTTGGTGGTTTATTTAATCTAGATACTGACTAGCAATTCTGAACTTCTCCTATGATCTTATCCATTAGACTGATTTTTCACTCTTTATGTACTATTTTCAAAGTGGTTCTATCATTTGACACAGGACATGAACATTTTCAGATGCACCTGCAGGGGTCTTTGATTCATTCTTCCGTGGATCCAATCACTTTAATAATGATTACTTGACTTTCTTATTATCTTTGGTCCCTAGGTAGGTAATATTCTCAAATTTCTTTGAAGAAATTTCACTTGAGGACTTTCTAATATTAATATTTATCACTTGATCTAGTCTTACTCAGGATATATTTTCTATTGTTTTCTAACATTTCTCCATATTCTGAGAGTTGTTTCATTTGTGCAGGCGTGTTTGCACATATATGTGCCTCTGTGTATATGTGTATGTTTGTATGTGTGTATGCAAAATCCTCAGCAACTTTATTCAGCAATCTTGCTCATGACTAGTATTCCATCACTTGAGCTCATGCCTATAATTCTCAGGAGGCTGAGATCTGAGATTTGCAGTTCAAATCCAGTACGAGTAGGAAAGAAAGGTTCTGAGACACTTATCTCCAATAAACCACCAGAAAACTGGAAGTGGGGCTGTGGCTCAAGAGGTAGAGCACTAGTCTTGAGCTTAAGAGTGGAGAGATACTGCCCAGGCCGATTTCAAACCCTGCCACAACCATCAAAAAAAAGATGAAAAGATAAAAGAAAGAAAAAGAAATGAGATCTTGGCCACTAGTTCATTGCTAGTATAATTCCTGCTTTCTCACCATGGACTTTTTTCCAGTTAAGTCCATGCTCTTATATCTAACTTGCTTTGGAACCAGAATAATTCTTCCATTATGCATTTTACAAATTTGCGTGATTAGCAACCATGATTTAGAGACGGAAGTTGAAAGAGAGTGGCCTCATCGTTCATGTTCCTCTTAGTATTAATTATTTCTCTATGTCACTCCCAATAAAGGCCTTGCCTTTATTGGTTCAATGTTGTCTTATTTTCAGAGTATTCTATAGTATATTGAACCATTATACTTAAACACAGAGCTTTTCTTTCTCTTATTATTCCTATTGTTTCTTCTACTGTAAACTTGTGTACACATAGGAAATAATGCACAACACACACACACACAAATAAACTTTTCTGAGAATCTTCTCCCAGTTTAATTTAAGAGCACTTATGAAATTTGAACTTAATGTACTCCTGGATAATGATTTCTTTTATGTTTTTATAGTAAAAATAGTGTACAGAGTTACATAAGTAAGGTAATGAGTACATTTCCTATTGTTACATCCTCTTTTTTTTACTGTGTTATCCGTTCCCTCCCTATCTACCCAATTCCCCCTCCCCTCCCCAAGTTGTAAAGTTTGTTTTCTACATAGTGTCTTGTTCATATCATTGTTACAATAGGTCATCCTGAATCTTTGTTTCCCCACACTAGAAAAATGTATTTGCAAGATGTAGGGCATCAACATCATATCCAGTGAAAACAGGAATTATATCATGGGGGAAGAACATGGAGGAGAAACGAAAAAATCATATAGTACATTTTAGATACATTTTAAAACCATTTCAATAAAGAAAAAAAAACAAGTTGTGTCCCTATCTTGGGGTTCATTTTACTTAACATTGTCTTATATGGTCATATGTACATTAATAATGTTTTTATAAGCCATTTAAATTTTATATTTTGTATTTACTAAGTTGTCTCTGAAAGGCGTGTTACCTCATGTCCAAAAATGTCTTTGTGCTAGTTCAATGAAGCCTGAAAACATTCATTTTACCTTGAGCAGTGCCATAGATTGTTATTGGAAATAAGTGGAAGGAACTGTTACTGCAGGTGGAAACTGATCCCAAAAGAGGAATTGAACATAGAGAAATGACAAAGTGGAAGTTAATTCGTGTGTTCCTTTTTGCTATATAAGAAAAGAATCCATTGTCCAAATTCAGAAACATTGAAGTTATACCTTGCATTCTCTCAGACCACAAGGGAATAAAATTAGAATTCAACAAAAAAGCCACCACAGAAATACCTATATCACATGGAGGTTGAAGAATACACTGCTGAATCACGAGTGGGTTATGGAAGAGATTAGAAAGGAAATTCAAATGTTCATAATATTCAACAAAAATGAACACAGAGATTATCAGCTCCTCTGGGACACAGCAAAGTCAGTACTCAGAGGCAAGTTTATAGCTCTGAGTTCCTTCATCAACAAATTGGAGGGATCTGAAACCAACAATTTAATTAGACATCTGAGCCTCCTTGAAAAATACCAGCAAGATAAACCTCAATACAGTAGATGGAAAGAAATAATTAAAATTAAATCAGACTTACATGAATTAGAATCGAAAAAACCATAGAAAGAATCACAAAACAAAGAATTGGTTCTTCGAAAAAATTAACAAAATTGACAAACCCTTAGCAAATCATAATAGAAAAAGAAAAGAACACACCCAAATAAATAAACTCAGAGAGGAGAAAGGACACATCACCACAGAAACAACCAAGATTCAGAACATTATAAGGGAATACTTCTCAAAATTTTATGCTAATAAATTTGAGAACTTGGCAAAAATAGACCTTTTCCTAGGAAATACTCAGATGCCGAAACTAAACCAAGATGAGTTAAAACATATTAAGGGGCCTGTATCAAGCATTGAAATAGAAACAGAAATAAGATACCTCCCTCCTAAGAAAAGGCCAGGCCCTAATGTTTTAACAACGGAATTCTATAAGGCCTTCAAAGCAGAGCTCACATCAATACTCCTCCAACTCTTCAATGAAATGGAAAGAGAAAGTTCACTACTGAACTCATTCTTTGAAGCCATCAAAACCCTCATCCCAAAACCAGGAAGGGACTCATCAAAGAAAGAGAACTATAGACCAATTTCTTTGATGAATATTGATGCAAAACTTCTCAACAAAATTTTGGCCAATCAACTTCAACAATTCATCCAAAAAATCATACACCACGATCAAACAGGATTCATTTCAGGGATGCAAAACTGGTTCAATATACACAAATCAATTACTATAATTCATCACATCAACAGGAACAAGGATAAGAACCACAAGGTTATCTCAACAGATGCAATAAAAGCATTTGACAAGATCCAACACCCCTTTATGTGAAGGTTCTGGAAAAAACTAGGAATCCATGGAACATTCCTCAACACAATCAAGGCTATACAGGACAAACCTACAGCCAACATTATACTTAATGGTGAAAAACTAAAGATATTTCCACTTAATTCAGGAAGCAGACAAGGATGTCCACTCTCTCCATTTATCTTCAAACTTGTATTGGAATGCCTAGCTACAGCAATAAGACAAGATGCAAGTAATAGATGGATGCAAACAGGGAAAGAAGAAGTAAAACTCTCCCTCTTTGCAGATGACACGATCTTGTATTTAAAGAATCCCACAGAATCCACTCCAAAATTATTCAAGCTGATTCAAAATTTTAGCAAAGTAGCAGGGTATAAATTTAACCCCGCAAAATCAATGGCTTTTCTGTATGCCAACAATGATAAAAGTTTGGCTGAAATTAGGAAAGCAACTCCATTCAGAATAGCCCCACAAAAAAAATACCTAGGAATTAACTTAACCAAAGAAGTGAAGGACCTCTATGATGAAAACTTTAAAAACTTGAAAAAGGAAATCAAAATAGAACTTAGAAAGTGGCAAAAACTCCCATGCTCCTGTATTGGAAAGATCAACATCGTGAAAATGGCAATACTTTCCAAGGCTATCTACAAATTCAATGTGATACCTATCAATATTCCAACCTCATTCTTCAAGGAAACAGAAAAGGCAATCCAAAAATTCATATGGAACAATAAAAGACCCTGAATGTCTAAAACGATCCTTAACAGAAAGAACAGTGCTGGAGGAATATGAATACCAAATTTGAATTCAACTACAAAGCCATAGTAATCGAAACAGCTTGGTACTGGCACAAGAACAGACCTCAGGACCAATGGAATAGAATTGAAAACCCAGAAATGAACCTGCAGAACTATAGCCATCTAAACTTCGAAAAGGGAGCTAAAAAATAGAATAGAAGAAAGACATCCTCTTCAGTAAATGGTGCTGTCAAAATTGGTTAAATACTTGTAGAAAATTAAGCTAGATCCTTATATATCACCCTGTACTAAAATCAACTCCAAATGGATCAAAGACCTCAGAGTCAAAGCAGACACCCTGAAAACATTACAAGATGGAATAGGAGAAACACTAGGTCTCCTTGGCCCAGGCCGAAATTTTCTTAATAGAGACCTAGAAACACAACAAATCAAAGAAAGGTTGGACAAATGGGATTTCATGAAATTGCAGAGCTTCTGCCTGGCAAAGGACATAGCTAGCAAGATCAATTGAAAGCCCACAGACTGGGAGAGGATCATTACTAGCCACACAACAGACAATGGTCTCATATCTAAAATATAACTGGAACTCAAAAAACTAAATCCCCAAAAAACAAATCTTCAAAGAAACAACTGCCCAATAAATAAGTTGGCTAAATACTTAAAGAGGAACTTCTCTGAAGAGGAAAGAAGCATTTCCAAAGACATATGAAGAAATGCTCAACCTCCCTAAACATAAAAGGAATTCAAATCAAAACAACATTGAGATATCATCTCACCCCAGTTAGAATGGCTATAATCAAGAACTCTAATAACAACAGATGCTGGAGGGGAGGTGGACAGAGGAAACCTTACTGCATTGTTGGTGTGAGTGTAAACTTGTTCAACCACTTTGGAAAGTAGTATGGAGGTTCCTCAAAAGACTCCACATAGAGCTCCCTATGACCCACCAATCCCACTTTTGGGCATTTACCCAAATGTTCAGAAACAAGGCCACACTAGCGTTACCAGCACGACTATGTTTATTGCAGCCTTATTTACCATAGCTAAGGTATGGAACCAACCCAGATGCCCCTCAGTAGATGAATGGATCAAGTAAATGTGGTATATATACACAATGGAATCCTATGCCTCCATCAGAAAGAGTGACATTGCTCCATTTGTTAGGAAATGGAAAGACTTGGAAAAAATTATATTAAATGAATTAAGCCATGCCCAAAGAAACATAGGTCCCATGGTTTTCCTTATTTGCAATATCTAGTATATGTCTGAGTCAAACAGAAAAGGTCAGATAAGTAGATGTTAGGGAAATGAACCCTAAGATATGTATTTGAATGTTTTTTTTCTTTCATGTGATTGTTTCTAACACATTTATAAGATGATATCCTTGTTGCTTTGTATGTCCCTTCCCCACGGCATAACAATAACCCCTGCTTTCACTGTATTTGATGTCATTACGATTTGTGGAGGGGAACGAAAAAAAACAAATCATTTAAATATGGATACAGGTTGACCCATTGCAACAATGAGATGTACAAGTCCTTATGTCGAAAACGAACTTTACAACTTTGTTGGTGGGGGGAGGGGGATTGAATGAGTGGGAGAGGGGAGGATGAGAAGGTATGGGAAGGGGAAACCAAGGAGTAGGTTACAATGCTTGATAAAAAATGTACTCATTATCTTGCCCATGTAATTGTAACCCATCTGTACATTATTTTCACTATAAAAATATATATTCATTGTTAGAAAAAAAAGAATCCAAGGCTTGAAGGAAACTCTGTCCCTGAATTTTTTCGAGTATGTTCTTTATTCATATAAAAATTGTCTGTAAACTTCTTGAAAGTATTACAAAAGGAAACATTGGGCTATTTGAAGGCCAGCATAGAACAAAAGGAAATAACGTTCTTTTAAAAGTGTTCTATTGCAAGGAAACAACGACTTGGAGGTTTTAAATTGTCTTATGCATGGATATTTCACTACTGAGATGATTCTGTTGTTGCAGGAGTCACTTATTAATTCCTTTAATCTTGTCCTGAATTCTGGAGTGCAATTAGTATTCCAAAAAAGCAGAATCGAGTGAGTATGATCAGCAAAAGGAGCCTGTTCTCAAACCAGTGCTTTAAGGATGGTCCCTAAGAAATACGTGCGTTTTTTTTTTTTTTTTTGCTTGTTTGTATGTTTAGTTTGTTCTAGTTCTGGAGCTTGAACTCAGACGCTGGACCATGTCCCTGAACAAATGTCTTCCCTGGCCAACTTCCCCCAAAGCTAGTACTCTACTGCTTGAGCCAAAACTCCACTTCTGGCGTTTTAGGTGTTTAGTTACAGATAAGAATGTGACAGACTTTCCTGCTTGGGTTGGCTTTGAACTGAGAAAGTAAGAGAGCCAAGTGACATCAACTGTATCAAGATTTCTGTTTTGAACCAAGAAATACTAGACAAAATTTATTATAAAGCTAATATTTGACAATTTTTAAAAGAAAAGAATATGTCTAACAAAGAAGCCATAACTTAAATAACTCCACAAATGTAGGTGCACTGAATTATTTTGGAAGCATTTTTTCAACTGCTTGGGAAGATAACTACTGACTTCATCAATCCTTTTGGGGAAACTTAGTGATATTTTCCTGTTGTCACTGGCTTTGTACACATGTATGCTGTACTTCTAAGGGCCTTACATAAAGGAAGTCTTGAAATTCTCAACAATATTTAAATAAGATGCTCCCTATATTTATTTTCACATTTGGGGATCACTAAGTACCAAAGTTTTGTAGAAGGCTAGGGTTAGAAGATGGACATGAAATCTGTCTCCTAATATTATAAAGATAATTTATGCCATTTTGAGTTACAGTTTCTAAAGTAATAAAAAAAATAAGGTAAAACAGTAACAGAAACACAATTTTCTATCTTTCCTAACTTTCCAACAGAAATTAGGGAATCCAGTAAAGTTACAGCAATCCCAGGATTGTATAGGATTTTATAGGATCATTAGATGGTGAAAAAGAAGTTAAAAAAATGGTTCCCCTGGAACAATGGGAAACAAAATCTATACCTACAGATTTTGATATAGCTGTAAAATAGTTTCCACTATGCTATGTCTTTGATATTTTAGGTTTGTTTACACAGCAACTTTCCTCTCTCAGGAAACGACTCTATTCCTACTTAAGGTATTGCAGCTTATAATCCAGCAACAAATAATGCTTCTAAATATAAACAAGCATGATACTAAGAGTAACCAAGGCTACTTCTGTTGCCATAGGTGATAAATAAGAATGCTCTTGGGGAATAGTCAAACAATTTTGAACTTTTTCATAACTTTCCTCTTCTCCAACATGAGAAGTCCTAGTCATTATATGTAAAACATTAATAAAGGATTTTTATATTTTTCATTGTTCACACTAAAGCAAATACACTTTTCCTCCTATCAATCCTGACTTTGAAAGAGTCAGACACTCACAATTATTTTATAGACAAAAGTTTACTGCTTTGGCTTAGGTGTTTTCCTGCCTTTGGGTGTTGCTCTCTATTATTTTGGCAACTATATAGAAAAACAAGAAAAATCCATTATGCTTTTGTTGAATTTTTCAAAGGCAAGCTGTCTTCAAACACCGTTTTTTGTTCCCTTTTTCACTGCTAAATAAAGTTTAATTATTGCTCTTTAAATGACAAAAACATACTTTATTGTATATTCTCATTGAAACCAATGAATACAGGCCATTGCTTTTTAAATTGTTTCCAAGTATTTTCCTTGGCTATTTTCATTATTGCCTTTGTTCCATTCTTCTAATCAGGAAAACAGTGTTACACAAAAAGATCTTCCTAATATATAGGATGTTAGGCAGAAAAAAAATAGATATATAATTAAAGATTTTCATCTCTGAAGAGACTGAAAATCTCAGAAGACATTTTGCTATTACTGGCATGGTTCTTAAACTAAGTGAAATGCATGTAAATGTGACAGTTATTCCAAACAATAATTATGGCTTATACTTTTCTGCTCCAATGAGATGAGTAATTTTACTGTCAATGAAATCTCTGACAAGGTTGGAGGGCATATTGATTTTAGGGTAGGAAGGTTAATGTTAGAAAGCCAAGGGAGATTCCTAAAACAGCACTGCCTATCAATTATCAGTTAATTATACTTATGGCATATAAGTATATAAATACATAAATATGAGTTGATTGAGAAATTTGTGACTTACACAATTGACTCAATGGTTACCAAAACCAGAAAACACTTCTCATTTATATAAACTATTATATCTAATGAGGATTTAAAAATTTTTAGAATTATATTTTAACATTTATGCCAAAATATTTCTTTATGTTTAACAGTTTATTTTTAAATTTTGTCGGTCTTGGGGCTTGAAATCTGGGCCTGGACGTTGTCCCTCAGTTCTTGACCTCACAGCTAGTGTTCTACCACTTGAGCCACTGCCAGTTTTCTGGTGGCTCATTGAAGATAGTCTCAAGAAACCTGCACCAGTGGCTCACGGCTGTAATCCTAGCTACTCAGGAGGCTGAGATCTGAGGATTGTGGTTCAAAGCCAGCTGGGGCAGGAAAGTCTGTGAAACTCTTGTCTCCGATAAAACCACCAGAAATCCGAAGTGGTGCTGTGGCTCAAGTGGTAGAATGCTCACCTTGAGCTGTAGAGCGTAGGGACAGTGCCCAGGCCCAGAGTTCAAGCCCGACGATCGACAAAAATTAAACAAACAAGTCTCGCAGACTTTCCTGCCTAGGCTGGCTTTGAACCATGATTCTCAGCCCTCAGACTCTTAGTAACCAGGATTACAAGCATCAACCACTTGCCCCTAGCTACAAAATTATTTTTTCCACATTTATGAAGTATGGAGGTGTAATCCCATTCATTTATATGTTGTGTAATGATCAAGCTATATCATATCCATTAGTTTCTATATGTAACATTTCTTTTTAGTGAGACTGCTCGAAAAGTTATCTTTTGGCTGTGATGAAATATCTATTCTTAACTATAATCACTTTGCTCCTTATGGTATAAAATTAATATATTTACTTTTAGGATTGGAAGTCTGCTAATTAAACTCATAGAAAACATGAATTGTTAGGTGAGAGAAGTTCATGGTTCCATTACTTGTTTTAGGAAAACAATTACACCTTTTGTTTTCAATTATATTTCTGTGGGAATGTGAGCTATTCATTGATTTAACTGTTAAATTTGATAACTGTTACATTATATCAAGTTGATTCCAACTTGTATTTGAAAATTGCACATTTAACACAAATATGCTTCCGCTTTCTTCTACCACATAACTAAAATAACAGTAAAGCAAAGCTTGGTGTTAGTGGCTCATGTGTAGAATCCTAGAAACTCAGGAGGCTAAAACCTGAAGATTTTGGTTCAATGTCAGTCTAAACAGACAAAAATGTGAAAACTTATCTCCAATTGTCCAGCAAGAAGGAGAATATGAGGATGTGGGTCAAAGGATAGAGTGTGATCAGCCATGAGCAAAAAGTACAAGGAAGACAATTAAACATTGAGTTCAAGCCCTAAAAATGGCATAGACACACAAGACAACAATAAAAACTACTATGAATATCAATAATGAAGACAAAGTAGTAGAAAAGATCATGAGAAATATTGCATAAACAGCTGGAAGACAGAAATCATTTGACAGAATTTTGATTCAGGAGAGGGAAAAATCACAGTCTCATTTGTACAATCTCATTGTACTCATTTGTGTTGAAACCTGGCTACTGGGTAACATGAAAGAGTAGATTGGATTACCTGACATAGCAGACATTGCCTGTGACTGACTATGTACCATCTCATTGTGCAAAAATCTAAAATTGTGCTTGCTATTTTAAATAAAACCTTATATTAGATGCTGTCTGGTCCACACAGACTTGGATCCTTATTTTGAGGCTTCAGACATATGTGAGCCTTTTGTTAATAACCGGTCCTGTTGTACCCTTTCCTTTGTGCACCTATACCTTACAAATCTGGCACCAAGCCAAGGCTTTGAACTAGACACCACAGCCTTAATCTCTCCCTTTGTCCATCTACAAATCTTTTCACATGCTATCTCTGTCTTAGTATTAGTTGTTTTCTTACTAATCCCCACCAGAAAACTCTTATATTCACGTAAACTCACTATAAATATACTAGTTCAAAAAGGGATTAACGGTTTATCATTGGCTGAGGCTCTCATCTGTAGGTTTGCTCTCTAATAAATGTGCTACAATATCTCTTTATTTTTCGTCTCTTTTGAGTCTGACAAATGATTGATTCGGTTTGATGTAATCCCATTTATCCAGCCTTACTTTGGAAGTTTTGTCCTGTCCCAAGGAGCCCTCGTGTTTCCCCTAACTCTTCCTGTAAAATTCTAAGGTATCTGGACTTACATTTAGGGCTTCAATCCATTTGGAATCGATTCTGGTGCAGGAGGATATATAAGGATCTAACTTCAGTTTTCTGTGTACAGACAATTCCATCAGCACAAGTTTTTGAAGAATTTGTCTTTCTTCCATCCTGTGGTTCTGGCTCCCTTATCAAAGATTATGTGTCTATAGGAGTGGATTCATTTCTGGGTCTTCACTTCTGTTCTATTGAGGAAATCTGTGCTTCTGTTGGAAAGAATGGCATTACCACATTCCTGAGGAAATTGAGTTCTCTGTAAACGGAAAAGCAAAATTCTAAGTTTAGAAGATAAAATTGAGGAAAGTTTTGAACACATAAACTATAATATATAGAGGAAAATGTGGCAGAGAAAAGATAAGATGAAAAGTAGAGTAGCTATCAATTGAAGAACTTATAAACAATTACCAAAACTATACAAAAGAGAGCTGGGGTAAAGCTCAGTTGGAGGACTAGACTAATATATACAAAGCCATGGGTTCAATCTCCAAGAAGATCTAATAATAAGTTAATAAATAGTAATAATAAAATAATTACTTGAAATAAATGCTTTCATATTAGAGAGGCCTGAATCTGAAAACAGTAAACAAAATACCCTCAATTCTTGAATCCAATGATGTGAAACTACAAGAATGAAGAGGAAATAGTTTTCCTTTTCTCTCATTTCTTTTCCTTTCATGTTTTCTTCTTTTCTTTTTTCCTTTGCCACTACTGGTGCTTGAAGTTTCTAAGGCTCTGACCACTTCATATTATTTTTCAGATGAGGTATTACTTTTTGGCCAAGCCTTGCTTGAGCAATAATCTCTTACCTATGGCTTCTACAAACGAGAGATAACAGGGAAATTACCCTATATCTTGCTTTCTTTTTTGTACTTTGTCACGAATTTTTTTGGTTAGAACCGGCCCTCGATATCAGTCTTCTAAATCTCTGCCGTCTAATTGGCATGGCATAGTTCATCTAAAGCTTGGACCCATACTATTTTTCATTGTAAACATTCAATATTGACTTCTGTTTTCTAGATATAATTAAATTCTATTGAGGTTAGTATGGATCTTTATGATGTTATAAGAAGAACATAGAGAAATCCCTTGAATAGTTTTTCAATTTCTTAAAATATTTATAGTATGACATTAAAAGTAGGACATTAATATTTCACAAGTACCTTATGCAGACTTCAATCTTTTTATTTTGTGCACACAATAAGTTCAATATAATTTTATCAGTTCTATATGAATAGTTACAGACACGTTTCTTTACACATTTCTTTACCAATATAAGTCTGTCTCATGCTTCCCTTCTATAATTAAACCCACTATTTCTCTTGGTCCCATCCCAAACCTGTTTCATCCTGGAAACCAAAACACTTTTTTTCTCCGACTTCTAGATCATGCAATAAATAAGCTTTTAGGATTGCCTTCAAATCTATGGTAGATTATTCAATGTTTTTGTGTGCCTTAATATTGTATTGTATTCACTCGATTAGCCTTTTGGTTCTGTTATTACAGAATGTAGCACAATTTGTTTCCCATTCACCTGAAGAAAGCCTGAATTGATTTCCATTTCTTTAACTAGAGGAAATAATGCTGCTATAATCCTCTGTGTTTTGGCCTTTGGGTTAATGTAACGGTTTATTTCTATGAGACAAAGCTTGAAGAGCTCAATTCCTGTGATATACTCTAGGTGGTTTGCATATTTCATATTCTAGGAACCTGTCAACATGTTTTCAGAAGTGGCTTTACCATTTGAGATTCCTGCCAGCATCCAGTTTCTCTGTTTCTTGATAGCAGTTAGTATGGTCAATATTGTATTATGTGCAGTAATTCTCATACATGTTTTATGATGTCCTTTTTGTTTTAATGTGCGTTTATTTGATGACTGATGATGCCTTTCTTGGGCTTATTTTTCACAAGATGTATTTTGCTAGTTTCTAATTGATGTTCTTCTTAACAAATTTTTTGAGAATTCTATGTAGAGTCTAATTTGAGGCATTCTTCAGGTATAGGATTTGCAAATATTTTATCCTTGAATATGGGTACACTTCATCAACATTATCATCATCATTATCATCATCATTATCATCATCTGGTGGGTCTTATTCCATCCCACGAAACACAGAAGGGGTCCGAGGAAAGGTAAGTGTGGCCGCTCGCCTGTTACCCAGCCTCCCTCAGCCCGGGAAACAATCAGATCCAGGAGGGAGTGAAGTCAAGCAGGAAGAAACTCCTTTATTAACACAGAGGAGCCCTTTTTAAAGCAAAAAAGAGCAGGTGGCATGGCAAGGGAGGAAGAGGAACCAATCACTGTCAAGGTCACACCCTATCATGAACCTAAGCTTCCACGGGCTGGTTACCCACTGAACGTAAAGCAAATTTGGCTCTTACCACTCAACTCCCTCTCAGTACCATCTTTGCTGCCCATGTGCCCTACAATCATCATCATCATCATCATCATCATCATCATCATCATCATCATCATCATCATCATCATCACCATCCTCATCATCACTACTATTATTACTACTGTTAGTTTTGTACATGTAGGTATGGTCCTGGGACATGAACACAGAGTCTGTAAGATTAGTTGCAATTCGTTAACAATTTACCATTTCAGTCATGCCTCACTTCTGGCTTTTTTGCTGATTAATCAGAGATAAGGTTTTCAGGGACTTTATTTTGTGGGCTGCCATCAAACAGCAATACTCACATCACAGCTTACCAAGTAGTTAGGTTGAGATGCATGAGTCCCGTGCTCTCAACTTCTATTCACTAGTTGCATATGAGCTTTCACAGACTAAATTATGTTATACTTTTTTGAATTCTACTATATTAAGTTTTCCTTTCCTATAATTTTAATGCCAAATTTAAGTACGCTTCATCTCCAAAATTGTCAAGGCATCTTCTCTTATACATTTACATCACTCTTTTTGTTTTATATGCCACCTTCAAAGAATGCTTGAAGTGAATATTTGAATAAATTGTTAAGTCAATGTTCACTTTTTAATTCTCCCCAATATTGTCTAACCTATCACCACTTATTTAAAAGAATGTCACTCCACAAGTGTTTGGTTTTACACTCTTATTAAATATTCCTTGATAGTAATTATGTGGCTCTAATCTGGTGCCCTACAGACACATTGAGCTATATAATCTTTCTTCTACAAATATAACAATTTTACAGTAACAGCTTTAATATTGGACAGAGAAATATATTCCAGTTTATTTTCCTTTGTCAATGAGTCAAAGAGTGATGGTCAGGTGTTTTTAGGAATTTTCATATACTTATAACTAAAGCTGTGAAGCTAGGCACTGTTAGCTCACACTTATTGCATTAGCTGGATAGGAGGCTGAGATCTGAGGATTGCGGTTCAAGGCAGCTGGAACATGAATGTCTGTGAGACTCTTATCCCCAATTAACCACCAGAGAACCAGAAGTGGCACAGTTGCTCAAAGGGTAGAGCACTCACTTTGAGCTGAAGAGCTGAGGAACAGTGCCCAGGCCCAGATTTCAAACCCCATGTATAAGCCCCAAAAAGCGGGGGGGGGGTGAGGACAATTAATATCTTTGCTCAATTTTATCCTCCAATCCATAAAAAGTATATGTCTCCATTTACTTAGATTTTTGCTTTTATATTCAGCATTGCATAATGTTCAATGAGGGTGAGTCAACAACACTTTAATACATTTTGACGATGTGTGAAGATGGCACAAAGAAATTCACAGAGAACAGTTGAAAAATAAGGGGTAATGGGAACGGAGAAAGACAGAAATGGGTTAAACAGGCCCTTGATCAATGTGTGAGTGTGTAAAATATTTTAATAACATTTCTTTGTACAACTAATATACACCAATTAATAAATATCTTCCAAAGGCATTGATATTCGAGTATGTCATAAAGGATAAATACAGATGTTGTGGTGAATTGAAAGATAGATGAGAAAATACATACTTATAGTAATTGTGTAAATAAACTAAGAAATTTGGTCAACATTCTGAGGGCTCATGGCTCATTAGAATAGAAAGCCCTTGGTATCTAAGATAAGACTAAAATGTTAAACTTGAGCCTATCTTTAAGACTGCTTAATGCTATTGCCTTTTTAGTAAGTATTCTCTTTATTGTTGTTGTTGTTGCTGGTGGTGGTCGTGGGCCTTGAACTCTGGGCCTGGGAGCTGTCCCTCATCTATTCGGCTCAAGGCTAGATCTCTACCACTTAAGCCATAGCGCCACTTCGTTTTTCTGGTGGTTTATTGGAGATACGAGTCTCATGGACTTTTTCTGCTCAAGCTGGCTACAATTATAAAATGAGCCACCTGCACTGGGCTTGAATCAGTATTCTTAGAACAAATTAAAATACAAGTGATTTGGAACCAAGCTGTAGAAGGCTGCCTTTTTGGCTTCAGAAGAGAGCTGGCTGGTATCTTATGAGTAGATAGATTTAGGAAAAATTGAACATATAAGTCCACATGGAAGGCTACAAAACATTTTAGTGAAGTTCCAAAAATGATAAGGACATGAATTACAATAACTAGCTTGGTAATAAGGGACATGTTTGGGAGTTCTGTCTCTATTGTTACTGTTGTAAATGTACAATATCATTTTATTCATTTTTGTTGTTGTTGTGTCCTTAGTATGTTCTTTCTCCTATGGAATATCCCCTGTTGTCACTGTACTCGATTTTGATACCTTGCATCTTGTATATACATGTCTAATCTGGGGAGGGTAAAGGGAATTACAAAATGCTGAAATAAGGACACAGGATGACCCATTGCAACACAGATACCAATAAGACTATATTGGAAATGAACCTTACCACTTCATGCTGCGAAGAGTGGGGAGAAAGGAATGTGAGAGCTGGGGGAGGGAAGGGATAGTGGTACTACAACAAGAAAGGAAAGTGGTAATAATGATCAACAAATAATGTACTCATTGCCTTACTCATGTAACTGTAACCCTTCGGTGCAACATTTTAACAATAAAATAAAATAAAGTATAGTCAATAAAGGACAAGTTTGGCAAATAAAGTACAATGCTAACTTACAGACAAATGAAAATAATAATAACCATTTATGTCTATATACATGTATATACACATCCATATATTCATATATATGTATACATATATAGGTATTTGTGTATGTACACATATAAGTATGAATATATGCATATGTACATAGTGTGTATACATATACATTTATTTAAAGAGACTTGAATAAGAAATATATTAATGCCTATGAAAAACTTTAACCATCCTGCCTATGAAAAGCTTTAACTATCCTGAATATGTTATCAAAAATCCAAATACATATTTTTATAATAATATACCAAAATCCAAAGAATATATGGAAAAATCATACCATACCTATACATTGCATACATATAGAGATTAGTGGAAATAGAAAAACAATAGAATATCAGTGCAAACCAATATGTAGAAATTGGAATCCTTATATATTGGTGCTTGGCACTTAAAGTGACAGAGTCAGTTTGTTAAACATATTGGCAATCTAAGATACTACACATAGAGTTACCTCTATGATCCAGCATTTTGAATCATAATTTTATATACAAAATATATTTCAACATATGTCCAATGAAACACATGTACAATTATATACATAAGAAAACCTTTTATAATAACATATAATAAAATATTGAAATGCCCATTGAGGGCACTATAGAATTATACACACACATACAAATCAATATGGTATATCCCTGGGAAAAATTTATATGGACTTGGTTTGGAAACAAATTTTACTTGGGAGGAATGGATAAAATAGAATTCAATTTCTAATTACATGAGCTTTTTAAAATGGACACAGCCGGGTGGTAGACTATGAAGTAATGGTTGGTCAAGTGAAGGGTAGGTTGAAATGATGACAGGAAGTGATTAATAATAGATATTGGAGTATTTTGAGAGGGTAGTGATGATAAAATATTCTAGAACTGAAGGTGATATTCATACTCCAAATCTTTAATCATTGTACTTTATCGAAGAATTACATATTACATTTGCATTAACCTTAAGAAAAATTTTAGAATTGTAATGGGTGAATATGAGTGATAATTTAAAATTTAAAAATCACAGAATTCTATAATGCACACGTATAATATATTGATGAATAAGACTATCAATAAAATATGATCTGTGATATATCCTCTGAGTGACTGTATATGACATTGCAAGTCAGTGAATACAAAATTATGTAAATTGAGGAATGAGATAGGACTGAAAAGAATGAGGGATAATGATCATCAAGATGCATTGTATTGAAACTTCTCTGAAGAAGAAAGAAGGATGGCCAATAGACACATGAAGAAATGCTCAACCTCCCTAGCCATAAAAGAAATGCAAATCAAAACAACATTGAGATACCACTTCACACCAGTTAGAATGGCTATAATCAAGAACTCTAACAACAACAGATGCTGGAGGGGATGTGGACAGAAGGGAACCTTACTTCATTGTTGGTGGGAGTGTAAACTTGTTCAACCACTTTGGAAAACAGTATGGAGGTTCTTGAAAAGACTTCACGTAGACCTCCCCTATGACCCAGCAATCCCACTTTTGGGCATTTGCCCAAATGTTTACAAACAAGACCACACTAAAGCTAACAGCACAACTATGTTTATTGCAACATTATTTACAATAGCTAAGATATGGAACCAACCCAGATGCCCCTCAGTAAATGAATGGATCAAGAAAATGTGGTATATATACACAATGGAATTCTATGCCTCCATCAGAAAGAATGACATTTCCCCATTTGTTAGGAAATGGAAAAGCTTGGAAAAAGTTATATTAAGTGAAGTAAGCCAAGCCCAAAGAAACATAGGTCTCATGGTTTCCCTAATTTTCAATATCTAGTATATGTGTGAGTCAAGCAGGAAAGGTCAGATAATGTGATGTTAGGAAAATGATCCCTTAGATATGTATTTAAATGTTTTTTTTCTTTCATGCATTTGTTTCTAACTCATTTATAAGATTATTTCTTTGTAGCTTTGTATCCCTTCCCCACAGTATAACCCCTGCTCTCACTATATTTGATGTTGGTATAATTTGTGGAGGAGATGGGGAAAACCAAGTCGCTTAAGGATACAAGTAGACTCGATGCAACTATGAGAAGTACAAGTTGTCATGTCAAAAACGAACTTTACAACTTTGGTGGGGGGCGGGGATTAGGTGGGGGTCGGGGGGAGGCTGGGAAGGGATGTGAAGGGTAAACAAAGGAGGAGGCTGCAATGCTTGATAAGAAATGTACTCATAATCTTGCCCATGTAATTGTAACCCCTCTGTAGAGTTTGTTAACAAAAAATAAAAATTAAAAAACAGATGCATTGTATTGAGCTGGCAATGTGGCTTAGTGGTAGTCTTAGGGGAATAATGTGAAGCCCTGTGTTTGATTCCTCAGTTCTACATTAACGGAAAAAGCTGGAATTGGCACTGTGACAGAAGTCGTAAAGTGCCAGTGTGAGGAAAAGAAGTTCTTGGACATTGCCAAGGCCCTGAGTTCAAGCCCCAGGACTGGTCAAAAAGAAAAAGATGCATTTTATTAAGATAGGCACTAACGGCTCATTCCTGTAATCCTAGATATTCAAGAGGCTGAGGAATGAGGTTTGAAGCCAGCCCAGGTAGGAAAGTCTGTGAGATTCTTATCCCCAATTAAATGTCAGAAAAATCTGAAAGTCCTGCTGTGCCTCAAGTAATAGAGTTCTAGTGTGCATCGAAAGGAGGTCATGCACAGCGCCCAGACCCAGAGTTCAAACCTCAGGAGAGAAGAAAGAAAACAAAATAATTCACTAAAAACTGTTCATAAACTGCATGGTCAAACAGCAACTCCCATGCTACTACTTAAAGTCAATGAAAAATATGACTAAAATAGAATACAAGTCATTTCGTAGACCAAACATAGATAGAATACAAAGGTTGTTTACAGGGACAAAGTAAATTTTATCTCTTAGGTAGAGTTGAAATTTGTTCTTCAGTCTTCTTAAATCATTTATGAAATTGACAATACTGCCAATTATAGGTCAATTTCCTTGAGGAACAGATTGAATTCTGTTGTCTTTTCATAGCAAACCATAGAGGTGAATTTTTTGCCTCTTGTTGAAATATATCTGATATTTTAAAGTAGATTTGTCCTAATATAATATTAATTTGATCAATCATTTCATTAGGGTGATGTTAGCCAGATTGTTTTCCAGTAAATCCTATCCCTTATAATAAATGAGAGCATGCTGTGTCAGTCTCCTATTAATATGACAAAATATTTTATAAAATTAATTAATAAGGGGGAAAGATTAATCTTGGCATCTTATTTTACACATTTCAGTTTATGTTTCTTATCCTCCTTTCTTGGGTTTGGTGGTGGCACAGAACCCAATGTCAGGAACATGTGATTGAGCATGTGTATTCATGGAAGACAGAAAGTAAAGAAGAGGAGGAATAGGAGTGGGAGAGAGAGAAAGAGGAGGAGGGGAAGAGGGAGAGGGAGAAGGAAAAGGAGAAGGAGACAGAGAAGGAAAAGAAGGAAGAGGAGGAAAGGACTTTGATCTTAACATCTTCTTTGATCACAAGTTCTCAGTGACCATACCTCTACAACTGAGCCCACTTGAAAAGGTTCACCACCTATTTATGGCAACATAGTGAAAGCTAATTATTAATCCCAATCCTATATGATTTCAGATTTAATTTCTAGAATGGTGGGTAAATATGTCTATACAAGTGTGATAACTTCTGTTCCTAAATATTTACTTGAATTAATCAGATAAACTATTTGGCATGGAGTTGGTTTGGTTATACCACTGTAGGAGAGATGAATGAAATATTTTAAATGCAAATACATTTTATTTAACAGATAAAGAAGCTTCAAGAGATTTCATTTTGTGACCTTCAAAAATAACTATTTCATTCAACTTATAGTGACTTGAACTTTTCATAATTTTATGGCATTTCCATTGAAGTATTTTGTCGCCTATAGCAAGGTTCATTTTTTCTAGTGAAGGAAAAATGAATGCTATCACGGTCATTTATTTCTTAATTATTCTATAGAGAGTTGGTATAATATGAATTTCCTGCCATTCAATAATAAGTTATATTCAAGTCTATAGGAATAATTGGAAAAGTCATGGAATATCTTGCTTGAGTTAGCTCATATTAAGATTGATTCAATTTCTCAAAATCACTGTTGACATAAAATACATGAAATTCAATTTTTCTCTGAAATGACTTGGTACTCCAACCTGAGAAATACATTACCATTAACTATGATTTCTGTATACTCAAAAATGTATGAATCTGCATTTTCATGTCAAAAAATTAGGGTAAAATGTAGAGAAAATCATGTAACTCCTGTAGATAATAATCAAAGTTAATGACAAATTGCTTCATTCATCCTGACAGAGCCTATTGATTTTATCTTACATTAGAAATTTGATTAATAATCCCTTTGTCGCTTTTGAATAATAGAGTATTTCAATTTGCCCAGATTCTGTCATTTAAACCTTCAAGTGTATATTTTTTTCATAAAAATGAAAAGTATTTTTCCACAGTGCAGGTTCAGATTTAACAACTAAATAAATATCTAAATGTTAATTTATTAAATTGAGCCTCTAGAATTCAAATCATAAATTTATTATATTCTTAGATATATTATACCTATGCTGAATATGAGTGTCTCAAGCTTGTAATCCTTACTACTCAGGAAGCTGGGGTCCAAAGCCAGCTTTGGCAAGAAAGTTTGTGAGACACATCTCAATCACACACACACACACACACACACACACACACACACACACAGCTAGAAGTGGAGTTGTGGATCAAACGTTAGGACACTATCCTTGAGTGAAAAAAACTAAGGCATAGACCTTGAGTTCAAATCACAAGAATAACACCCACCCACATGCACACACATGCACATTATGTCTAAATTCTTATTTTAGTTTGAAGAAATAAGCAATATCATGAATAGTAATATTTGTTTCATATCCTGCAACTTTTGTGAAGTGGTTTTGAGTACAATTTGCTTTAAGATATAACATGTCATTAAAATTAATATTAATCTAGTTAATATTTACAATTGCATATAAAACATTGGTATTTTATGTATACACTTAAGAAATATTATGAGTAAAAGAAAGAAAGGAAGAATAGAAGAAAAGAAAGAAAGAAAGAGAAAGAAAGAAAGAAAGGAGGAAAGAAGGAAAGAAAAAAGAAGAGAGTAAAAGAGAGAGGTAGGGATGGAGGGAAGGAGGGAGGAAGGAAAGACGGAAGGAAGGAAGGAAGGAAGGAAGGAAGGAAGGAAGGAAGGAAGGAAGGAAGGAAGGAAGGGAGGAAGGAAGGAAGGAAGGAAGGAAGGAAGGAAGTGACAAAAACACTTTAATTTATAAAATCTGTTATTTAGCCCAACATAAACTTCATGTAAGTTAACCCTTTTGTAAACAAGGTTCCAATTGTCACTTCTCTGCATGTTCTCCATGCATGAATGAAACCAACAAAGGATCAGATATAACCACACGAATCTGTTTGCATCTCTAGTAAATATGTAAACAAATCTTTTTCTCATTTTCTATACATCATCAAATAAGTATTTGCAAACTATTTACATTGTTATAAATATTCTGAAAATTGATGTAACCAAAGGATGTCAATATATTATATAATGTGAACACTAGAATTTATAATGATATTAATGTTACAGTCTTCATATTATATTAATTATAAAAATTATATGTTTTACCAGAGAAATTAGCATCCTCTAATTTTGGTGTCTGTGGGAGTCTTAATAGCAGACAGCAATTAAAATCTAAGGAGATATGTATTTCTGAAAGCAGTTAACTCATTGGAGATTGTTCAAATATATCAGAAGGGCCTTAGAAAGGCTGAACATGTTTAAATGATTACCTATGATGTGATTCAACAGCGTTAAAACAATCATACTTCACTTTGTCATCACTACAATTATTCCCATTGTAAGTAGAATCATTCACATAATTTACACGATATATGTTTGTCCTTAAGTTATTATTTTCTATGACATAATATCCAAATGATACACTTCACTGAGTTAAAGAAAAAGTTGCAAAATGTATTGGACACTCTAACTCCTTCCAATTACACATATTGAAATTCTATTCCACTTTCTGGTGACATTAGAATCAGCCTTTCAGAGATGACCCTGCAATAATGATCCTGATAAAAGAAGCCCAATATAACTAGTCTGCCATGTGAATGTCCAGCAAACAGATTATAATTAACCAGAAAGTAGACCGCCATAAGACAAAGATTTGCTTTGAATAACCATTTTTACAATCAATGTTCAAGCTTCTAGAGTACGGGTAATATAGTCCTGATGTTTTTAATGCACTTATTTGAAATATTTTCTTAGAACAGCCCAATAGCGGACAAAAAGCAAAGTGGAATTGATTTAAATTTCAAATTTTTGAAAAAAAACTATTCATAATGTTTTATTATTTGATCTTTATTCTCCAAACCTCCAGGTTGCAAATATTATTAAATGAGAATTGAATTGAGGTTCAATGCTCTATTCAACTACCATAATTAAACTTTTGAATGTTTTTATTATCTTCACGTATTTGTACAAAGGAGTTGCCATTCACTGAAACAGTGTATGGATACAGTGCATCTTGATTAATGTCACCCCTTCCCACATTCTCATCCACCTCTCCCATTCAACCCAGTCCTTACTTAACTCAATATTATGTTATGTATCGAATTACTTGCCATGTAACAAAACATTTTATGTATACAACACACCTGGAATTGTATTACCACTTCAACATCTTCACCCCCATTTCACACTACACATTGCTTTGTATATATCAATTCTGGGAAGTATACAATGGATTCTTGCCTGTATTCTATAGTTTTCAATTTCCTACCCCTCTCACCTTACCCCGCACTGTCCTCTCTTGTAGTACACATTGACTGGTATTTATTTTGTTGGGTTTTGACTTAATCTTTTAAGAGAACTATACTATTTTCACTTTCCATGGACTCTGACACTTCAGATAATTAATATACCTCCTTGCATATCATCCAGTGTATTTACTTTTACATTAATAGGCACCTTCTGTTTACCAAACATAAAGAAAATCATACAACCTAACTTTCTCTGGGTCCAGTTAATTTTACTTAATATGACTATTTCTAAGTCTTTCATTTTCCTTAAGAATGGTGCAATAGGGCCTGGGAAGGTGGCTCAGTGGTAGAGCGCTTGCCTTGCATGCATGAGGCCCTGGGTTCGATTTCTCAGCACAACCTAAGCAAAAAGAAAGAATCCGGAAGTGGCACTGTGGCTCTAGTGGTAGAGAACTAGCCTTGCATGCATGAGGCCCTGGGTTCGATTTCTCAGCACCACCTAAGCAAAAAGAAAGAATCCGGAAGTGGCACTGTGGCTCTAGTGGTAGAGCACTAGCCTTGAGGTGAAGAGCTGAGGGACAGCACTAGAGCCCCAGAGCTCAGGCCCCACGACTGGATCCCCCGCCCCCCAAAAAAGAATGGTGCAATATGATTCTTTCTGATTGATTAATAAAATTTGATTATGTATGTATATATACATACATACTTGTAAATAGAGATCAATGAAATTATATATATATAATTCATATACACGAGCACACAATTCTTGATCGCTTTTGTCAGTGAGAGGCATCTGGGCTGATTCCATATGTTGGCTACAGAAAATAATGCAACAATGAACATGATTGTGCTGGCAGCTTCATTGTGGCCTTGTTTCTGCTCTATTGGATAAATGCCCATAAGTGGAATTGCTGGATCACAGGGAGCTCTCTATTCAGTTTTGTGAGCAACCTCCATCGTGTTTTCCATAGTCGTTGAACAAGATTACATTTCCACCAACAATGAAATAGAGTTTCCTTTGGACCACATCCCTATCAGTATCTGTGATTGTTCGTTTTTTCATAATGACATTGTAACAGGGGTGAAAAGAATCTCAGTGTTGTTTGGAATTGCATTTCTTTCATGGAGACAGGTATGTCTATTTGTCATTGTTACTTTTCTTCTAAGAAGTTCTCTTTAAGTCATTATCCCATATATTAATTGGGCTCTTGTTTATTTGAGGGTTTATTTGATCTGTAAATATGGGTTAGTTATGTAAATCCTTGTCTAATGCTTAGTTAGTAAAAATCTTCTTCCTTTCTGGTCTCTTTCTATATACCCTGCTAACTTTTTCCTTTGCCATGAAGAAACTCTTTAGTATAATGCAACTCTATTCACCCAGAAAAAAAATGATATTACACCATTCATAAGGAAATGGAAAGACTTGGAACAAACCTATATTAAGGGAAGAAAGTAATACTCAAAGAAATATCGGTTGCCCGATTTCCCTCAATTCTTGTATTAGAATGTGCCTCTAATTCTACACCTTGACACACTTGGATGATAAAAGAGAAAATATTACATTTGGATATGATAAATTACATGGGATTCTAAACATTTATGCAGTGAGATCAAAGGAGGATGCACTTTGGAGAAGATCACAAAGGCTCAATAGCTATATGAATATTATCATATAATATAATGTTCATCAAATTGATCTCCAAGAAATGATAATGAGAGTTTTTTTATTATTTTGCTTTTTCCATCTGAATTCGGATGCTGTAATTTTGTTTTAATTTCTGCACCTTTGGTCTTATATGTAAGTTTAGAAAGGGCAAGGGGAAACACAGAAATGTTGGGAAAGGGTGAACAAATGTGGCAGTTCCACACAATAGACATTACCTTGTAAATGAACTATACAATTTATGGGGGAGGGAGGTTGAAAGAGAAAAACTGGGAGAACATGAGGGAAGAGGTGACACTGTTGAAAAAGAAATGTGCTAATCATCTGACTTATGTAATTGGATTCCTTCTGTACATCATCTTTACAAATTAAAAATGGACCTCATAAACAGGCGAGAATAGTTATATTAATATTAGATAAGATTGGCTTTAAATTAAATTGGTATAAAAGTAAAAAGAGACTAAAAAGAACATTAAATGTTGGTAAAGGAAAGTCTGAATCAGGTGGATATAACAATGCTAAATATCAATGCCCTGAATCCTAGATCTCTCAAATTCATCAGACAAATACTACTTGCCATAAAAATATGCATACATCCAATCACATTGTTCGTTGCTTGACCACATCATTCTTACCTCTGGACAGGCCATCCAGGTCAAAATCTCGAAAAAAAATCACAACCAAATACCTAGTTTGATAAGCTATACCTAACAGCCCATGGAACGTTTTCCAAAATAGATCATATCTTAGATCAGAAAGAAAATCTGTGAAAATTCAAAAATAAAAATGAAATTACCGGGGCTGGGAAGGTGGCTCAGTGGTAGAGCACTTGCCTTGCATGCTCGAGGCTCTGGGTTCAATTCCTCAGCACCACATAAGCAGAAAGAAAAAAGCCGGAAGTGGCGCTGTGGCTCAAGTGGTAGAGTGCTAGCCTTGAGCTAAAGAGCTGAGGGACAGCGCCCAGGCCCAGAGTTCAGGCCCCACGACCGGACCAAAAAAAAAAAAAAAATGAAATTACCTCTTGTATCCTGTCAGACCACAATGGGACCAAATTAGATCTCAACATCAAAAGGCATCACAAAAATTTCTGAAACTCAGAGAGACTGAATAACACATTGCTAAATCATCAGTGAGTCACTGAAGACATATGGAGGGAAGTTCCAAAGTTTATGGAATTCAGTGGAAGTGAACAGACAAAATACTACCTCCTCTGGGACACAAGAACACAGGCAATACTCAGGAAAATTTATAGCTTTGAGTATGTACATCAACAAATTAGAACAATTTTAAATCAGCACTAATAATGCACCACTATGTCCTTGAAAAAGAGGAACAAGCCAATTCAAAAACTGGTAGATAGAAGTTATACAAATTAGAAATAAATGAATCAGAGCCTCAGAAAAACATACAATCATAATTGACTTTTATCTACTAGTACCTCAAAAATTCGCCCAATAAATGTAAATGTAGCTATTTTCAGAGATAGATTCAACCAGCTCAAACCAGTGAACAAAACATACTTGTAAGATTCTAAGGAACAATGTTTTGTTTGCCTTTTTAAAATAAATTTACTCTGTTATTAAGTTGATTTATAGAGTTATTACAATTACATGAGTAACGTAATGAGTACATTTCCTTTTATGAAATGTCTTCAATTCCCTCATATTTTCCCATTCCCTCCCTTCTTTCCCCACCCATGTGTTAAACAGTCCACTTCTATCAATGTTCAAGGAAATCCACTGCTTCATTTTTTCACCCTTTCCCTAAAGCTCTTTGCCCACCCACACCTTCCTGAAGACGTAGAATGAATATACCATGCATAAGGTAAAGAAGACAGAATCATCACAAACTATAAATTAACAACAACATACACTAACCAAAAAATGGAGTATTCTGTTTCCATACCTCATAGTTTGTTTCAGGATGTTTATCATGTTATATAAATGTAATTGTTTTTATCATAAAGTCAATTCAGGGATTAAGGTGTGATAAACTTATAAATTTCTTTCTATTTAGTAATGCTTTTATTTTACATTAATGTTGTAAGTAACACAATTCAAATCCTAGTGAAACTTGAAGGTTCAGATTTAAAGTTAAATATTCAAAAGGTCTAATAATTCCATTTTGGCAACCAAATTGAAAAACAGGCATGGTTTATCCTCAGGAATGTCATTATTTCATATGCAAAAAGTAATTTTACCTACATTTTCTCTTATATGATAACATATTATCTGTTATTCAGAGAGATACAAAAAGATTTTTAATTATGATATGAAAAATGCATCGACATGTATGAATGAAATCAGGGAGTAGATGGCTCAGAGCAGGGTGATTCTGTTAAATATTCTCATTATTTTGAATGATGTGGTGTTTTTGTATATGTGGAATTATGAATGTTTTTTATGTCTGGACAAGAAAATTTGATTAATAGATCATTATCTAATACCCAATGTCTAGAACCTAACCTGAGTCAGAGTGGTAAGTGTGTGTGTGTGTGTGTGTGTGTGTGTGTGTGTGTGTGTGTGTGTGTGTGTGTGAGTGTGTGGTTGTGTGTATGTGTGTGGGTGTGGGTGTTTGTCTGTCTGCTTGCAAGTCTGGACTTAGAAGGAAGTATCTTATTTCCCTGAAGGTATGTACTTAATTCTATTAGGTGTACTCCATTAATGACAGCAGATAAAGTTAATTAACATTTTGTGCCATATATTTATGGACCTATGACTGCATGGACAAAATAAAAATTATGTTTGTGGTATGAGTTTTGTAAAAGATCAGCTGAAATTATAAACATTTGGAATCTTGAGAAAGATATCAATTGCAATCATTTCAGTGTAGATAAATTTTGACAACACTTGCAGTGATAGGTAATCTTATATCAAAATTTAATATTTATTGATTTTCCATAGCTACACTATTCTATAAATTTGTAGGAAAACAAGTTAAATTAAGGAATCATAAAAGTAATGTGATTATTTATTGCGAAGAGTTCTACAGTTAGACCCTGATTGTAAGTGCTAGGATCAATAGAAAAAAAAACACAATATACAACATTTAGTTAGGTATTTTATAATGAAGCACATTTTAATATACTCTACATTGTTAGAAAGACTAGAACTTTGGGTTAGCTTTATAACCTACCATAAGAAGTGATATTGCCATTTATTAAGCAAAAAGGCTTACTCAGATTTACTAGATTGAATGGTTCAGTGTATGTTCAGCTAGTTTTATTGCTTTGGGGGCCAGTGACAAGACAATGTCAAGGAGGGGAGTATGTCAAAGAGAAATGATTTTTACCTAGAATGATTAAAAGATAAAAGAAGAAAGAAGATGGGAGTCTATTTTCTAATGGGTTTCACTCTGAAGAACTTAATCTCCAGAAGAACTATTCAGGTATGCTCCACAGTCTGGGAGGAATTGGAATGTCATTTTTCTTTAACACATAGGTCTTTCTGGGGCATTCTAAAATCAAATGGCAACATCTTCACCAATGATAATAACTTGTCCAGGGGTGGAAGCCACTAGATATTTCTATAAATTCTAATCAGATCTCAACAGACTAAATATTTTATGGAATTCCTATTAAAATATTTTCTTGCAGACTGACTGGGTCTTCATAATGTGTATCTGTGTGTTTATATGTGTGTGTTTGAATAAACTAATAAAACAATGTGGCAGATAAAAGTATTAGTATGGCCTTTGGTTTTTCTTCTCATATTATGAAAGCCTGTCACAATTCCCAATCAAATCCCATCCAAGATTCAAACATTAATGCTGTCCCAAAATTTCTTTATGCTAACCTAAGTATATACATCTCATTTCAGATGACCATGGTATAGGAAAATTTTAAGTCTTCCAATTACGTTATCACCAAGGAAACAACGTACAATATTTCTTTTAAAAATACGTAGATTGTAGAACATGTTAACCAGAAAATTGAAGGAGTATACATTATAGGATTTAATTTAAATATTTAGTCACATAAATGGATATTCTTTATCCCCAACTCAGAGCCCTTTTAAACTACATAATTGCTCAACTCATCTATTACCATCTTCCATGAAGTCAGTCCTTGCTGTAAACAAACCAGATGTGGTGAACAAATTAACATATGCACCATTGTAACATGCTGCTCTTCTAAAGCATGGAAGTGAAAGTGCATTTAATGCCTGTGAAGAGCTGGTTCTAAGGATTATGAAAAGTGATTATTTTGCACCATAAATAGAAAAATCCACAGATGTTTCCAGTTGTGTTTTGTTGTTGGCATTTATGAGATATATTTTGGAAAGCACAATGAATGAAAGCAGGCTATTTTGTAAAACTTTGCTGGCTGACTCTTTTATTGAAATGTTTCAAATGAGAAGACAGACAATAGGGTGGGTAAGATGTAGTATGCAGCTTTAAATACAGACAAGAAAAACAAAGAATGGGAATTTTTTTTTTCCTTAACAAATGCTTTCTGGTTATATTGTGCTATACACTATAATGCTGAAATAATCATTTCTATGGAAAAGTAAGGAGAAAACACTGTCACCTGTTGAATTTCTTTTTAAAGTGAATCTAAAATGTCAAGGTCAAAGAAATTTAAATGCCATAATAAAATATTATCAAGTATTACTTTTTTTTGATAAAAAGTTAAAACAAACTGACAGACTGTTAGTCCATTTACATTTATAAGTTTCCTGCTCTATATTTCCTATTGTTCCTCTTTTTTGGGTGGTGATATATATATTTTTTAGAATGGCAACCTGGTCTTAACCATTACCTACATTATGCTGTCATATAATCAGAGAGTTTTTGGGGTTTTTTTGTTGTTGTCTTGTTTTTTTGGTCGGTCATGGGGCTTGACTGGGCTTCGGCGCTTGTCCTACACTGTACAGCTCAAGGTGAGCACTCTACCACGGCAGCTGCTGGCAAGTGCTCAGAGCTGTCTGCTTGCCTGTATTTTCTCTCTATGGCCTAACTCTGTGTCCTGTGAAGGCACACTTGGTGTCATTCTCTGTCTTAGGACTGTTCACTGGAACTCTAAAAATGCTTTCGATGTGAGAGCTTGTTTAGCCTCTAGCTTCTCCTCTGCCATCTTCCTGGAACTCTCGGGGATTTAATTTTTTGAGTTCCAAGTATATTTTAGGTATGAGACCCTTGTCCATTGTATGGTTAGTGAAGATCTTCTCCTAATCCGTGGGCTTTCTATTGATCTTGCTAGCTATGTCCTTTGCCATGCAGAAGTTCTGCAACTTCATGCAATCCCATTTGTCCAACCTTTCTTTGATTTGTTATGTTTCTGGGTCTCTATTAAGGAAATTTCAGCCTGGGTCAAAGAGACTTAGGGTTTCTCCTATTCCATCCTGCAATGTTTTCAGAGTGTCTGCTTTGACTCCGGGGTCTATGATGTATTTGGAGTTGATTCTAGTGCAGGGTGATATATAAGGATCTAGCTTTAGTTTTCTACTTGGAAAAAATTATATTAAGTGAAGTAAGCCAAGCCCAAAGTAACATTTGTCCCATGGTTTCCCTTATTTGCAATATTTAGTATATGTCTGAGTCAAGCAGAAAGGGTCAGATAAGGTGATGTTAGGGAAATGAGCCCAAAGATATGTATTTAAGGTTTTTTTTCTTTCATGCTATTGTTTCTAATGCATTTCTAAGGTTATTTCTTTGTTGCTTTGTATGTTCCTTACCCACAGTATAACCCCTGCTTTCACTGTATTTGATGTTGGTATAATTTGTGGAGGGGAAGGGGAAAAACAAGTCGTTTAAATAAGGATACAGGTGGACCCATTGCAACAATGAGAAGTACAAGTTGTCATGTCAAAAACGAACTTTATAACTTTGGTGGGGGGTGGAGTATTGGGTGGGGGCCCCGGGGGAGTCTGGGAAGGGATGGGAAGGGGAAACAAAGGAGGAGGCTACAATTCTTGATAAGAAATATACTCATTATCTTGCCCATGTAATTGTAACCCCTCTGTACAGTATTTTCACAATAAAAAGTAAATAAAAATTAAAAAAAAAGAATAAATAAACTACAACTGCTGAAGTTTTCAATAGTCAATGTATTACATTTTATGTGCTTAATATTTTCCTGAAATTATTACCTTTGGATTATATATCCCTAACAAACTCTTTTTTATGATTTTTATATGATTTATATAGATTCCTTATGTGATTCTTATGTGATTTCTTAGAGATCCATAAATAAAACAGCTCAGAACAGGAAAAAAGTAGGTAAGAAGTCATAAACAATACTATTATGGTGCTCTTAATGGCTAAGTGTAAAGAATATGTAACAAAACTGTTGGAAGATTCATTTGTTGTTGTTGTTGTTGTTGTTTTTTTGCTATTCTTTCCCATTTCTTTGTAGAAAGGTTCTCACTATAAAGTGCCAAGTGGTCTGGACCCTTCAAGGCTTGTCTCAGTGACATAAATGATGGGATTAGGGATGTGTGCTCCCATGGCTGGCTTTTAGGAAGTTCACAATATAGCAATACATATACACATAAAGAAACTTTTGTGAGTGATGTGTATTCACTTCCTCAATACCCTCAATGTCAAAACGTCAAGTTACTATCAACTGGCATCACTAACACCTCCATAAATCAAATGCAAACTAAAAGCTCTACTTCAAAAACCAACATCTAAGGCAGTGTTGGAAATAAAGAAGATACATAATACATCTAAAGGAGTGAGTTCTTTAACACTGGGTATGAGCAGTGATAGTTGAATTTTTAACTAGGCTTGAAAAGTTCGGGTGTCCACTAACTATGTCACTAGAGTTGCAGAGTTGACCTTGGTATCAAGATTGGAGGTAAAATTCAAAGGCAGCTAAATTGCTGGAGTATTGAAGCTCGATACAGTGTGACCCTTCCTGATAATGGTAAACAGAGAGTAGAAGCTAAGTCAGTAAAATGTATAGGAAGGATTCTCCACTGAGAATAATTTCAGGGGGTGATCATTACTCTTGCGTTGTAAATGAATAGCCCATCATTCTACTTTAAGCTGTAGGATATTTCTGATTGGAGGACAATTATAACATACCACTGTGCCATGAGTGCTGAGCAGTGTAGGTGTATATAACTCTAATATATGTAAAAATCCTTACAGGTATGGAATGGCCTGACCTTAACACTTCATTCTGTGTTGCTGAGTTTCATGGAGAAATCTTCATAATTAGGCAATTCACACTCATCTAAGTCTGAATCAGGCAACTGAGATAAGAAATTAGGGTCATCACTTCAGTGACATGGTCTGTGACCTGTGAAATAAATAACATTATTTCACAATGCATGTGTTTCTGAAAATGCATGTAATACCAAATACCAAATATACAAAAGGGACAATTATCCATCTCATATTATCAGAAGTAAAGATACTCCTGAATTGTACTTACTTGCTAGAGGATCACAGGGTCACTGCTAACGTTTGGTACCTTTCCAGGTGCTCAATCTTCTTCAATCTTTTTTGAAGAAGTGTTTTTCCATATTTTTTTTGAGATGTTTAGAAAATCAGTACTGTCACTAACCGCAACCATGGGACAGGAAAGATGATGGGATACCTGGCCATAGAACTGAGAAATCACAGGAAGTGATAGGAAAGAAGACACCAGAGGACCCAAAGCCTCATTGCCAGCTTCTGGATCACCAAATCCTGCTTAACATGTTTATATTCCTTCTATTACAAGGGGGGCGGGTGGGTGGTCAGTGTGTCCACAAACTAAGGCATTAATCTAGCTTTGGTTACAACTATTAACATGAGGTATTGTTTGTATACATAGTGATAATTGAATCCCTTATTGTTAGGGAGAAGAAGGGAGCAATAGTCATTAAATCCATAACACAGACATCCATCTTGTCTCCAAAGTCTTAATCTTTTAGTGTACAACAGCTCAAATTTAAATACTCTTGAGGTAATAGCTCATACCCCTGTCTTCCCTTGACTGACCTTTGAAAGCAGAGCTCTCAGCCTTTTGATTGCTGTTTTTGAGACAATATTGTCCATTATGACCAAGTGAGATATTTTGAACTTTTTATTTGTGGTCCTTAATGGTGGTGCTGGGGAATCAGCTTCTTGGCTTCATGTGTCTTAGTCTACTGTGTGCTTCTGAGCCTGATATGACCTATGGTTTTATTTTCAATCAACTGGAATAAAGAAAAATTTCCCTAGGAAGGAATTAACACTTGGTTACTTTCTCCAGTATCTCTCACACACATAAAAGTTGTATAATTCTACACTGACAGAAAACGGTGTTCTTATATTATTAGTAGTAACTTCTTATTTTTATTAGCTCCACTCTTCACAAACTCTTGCTCATTTGCTATCTCTCCTTCCCATAAAACTCGACTAGATCAACTGGAAACCCCCTACTAGTCAGCCTCTTCCTTAAAAAGCTCAACCTTAACTAACCTATCCCCTGGTAGCCCTGCTAAAAATTTTCAAAGGCCTGACTGCAACCATACTCCTTCCTGAAAGCCCTCCTCTGCCTTATGGAAATCCCTCTTCCACTCCACCCCATCCTGGAATCCCTGCTCTGCAGCACCAGAAACCAGGCCACATCCATATCTCCTTCTATTTCCCACCTTGCTGCAATAGAACCCCGCCTACACCAGGCTTCTCCCTCAAATCCCCACCTCATCCACCAGATGAGGTCTGCCCCTACCTACTCTAGTCCCTCATAGTCGCACTGTTCCCATATCCTAGTACCTCCAAACTTCTCCCTTCCCTTTTATACCCCACCCCCAACCACCCTTCTCACTCCAGCCCCCCAGGTTTCATCAGAAACTCTGCCCATAACTAGCCTACTTGTAAGAGGCTTAACCTCTCAAACACAGCACTGAACCTACCTCTTCCCACAAAGCCCATCATGCTATACCAAAAACCCTTCACCTTCCTATAACGTCCCTTGAAGCCCTGCCTTCCTTGGCCAGGAGCTTTTCACATAGCCCATCTCCTGCCTGGAAAGACATCCCTGCTCCACCACAAGTCACCCTACCTCCCACATCTACTCTTTCAATGCCCTGCCTTGCTCTCCAGATAAACCCGCCCCCTATGGCTCCTCCCTCAGTTCCACATCCTACTGCACCAGATACTCTGCCCACAATTATTCTACACTATTATAGCTCTTCCACTCCTTCTCAAAGCCCCTCCTCCAACTAGCCCCATGGCTCTAAACCCTGCCTTGCTCCTGAAAAATCCCACTAGAAAACCCCCAACACACTATGCCATTTCTGGACACCCACATTGCTCCACTGGAAGCCACTGTTCCAGTTGGCCTCCTTCTGGAAGCCTAGAAAACCTCCACCACACTCTCCCATCTCTCGACACCCACATTGCTTCACTGGAAACCACTGCACCAGTTAGCTTCCCTCTGGAAGCCTCACTATACGCAAATGTAAATCCCAGTCCCTCCATAGTCCTTTTTGGAAGGTTGTTTTCCCCTGCTGGAAATCCTGTCCATAGTCCTTGTCCTGCATTACAACACTGAAATACCCATCCAACCTTACTCCTCATTTCCAAGTGGTGACTGGATACACCAGAAACCCCATCCTAACTAGTCTAGTGCACTGGATCTTATCAATGCTCTCACAAAGCCCTGGTCCTGAAAAACGCATCCATACATTGTGACTACATCCTGCTCTGCTGGAAACCCCACCTTCACCCTAACACACTTGCCAAAGGCCTGCCATTCTCCATGAGAAACCCCGCCCCTTACTAGCCTATGTCTTTCTAGTACCACCCTGCCCTCTCAAAACCACACCCTGAAAAGCCGCTCCCTCATAGCTCCGCATTCCTGCTCCAGAATCCCTACCTTCTGTCAACCTCTTGCCTCCATTCCCTGCCCTGCCTTAGGGGAAACCTCACCCAATATATCCCACAAGGGCTCACAGTGTTCCACCAGATCTCCTCCTCTAAGTAACCTCTTCCTTTGTAGCCTTGTTCTTCCTTCTCAAAGCCCTGCCCCAAACAGCCTCCTTCCTAGTGACCCCACTTTTTTCCACTAAAAACCTGTCTGCCTGCCAGCCTCCATCCTAAATCCCACCTACTCCACGAGACCCCTCCCCTAACAAGTCAAGTCCTTCCTGTTTCCTCCTTGATGTCTCAAAGCCCTACACAGCCTGGCCTTCACCCTCAAAGCCCTGTCCTGTTCCACCATACAGGTTGTGCAAATACCAACTCCTCCCTTAAACCATACAGATCTCCACCAGAAACCCCATACTACCTCATCCATGAAGGTCTCATCTAGCAACTTTTATTACAAATGTGATTTTGAACATATCTGGGGAAATAAAAGTTCCAGCTTCCAGCTGGGCTCAGTCACAGAGGATTTGTGCCTGGTTTTGACTTTTCAGCTAGTCCTGACAATGTAAAGTGCTCTTGACTAAAACTGGATAAAAATCAGGCCAGTTTAATTTCAGGTGACTTCCCCCTCCCCCCCAGCCTTCCTCCAAAAGAAGGGATTCAAAAGACCAAATTTTGAAATGCCTTGCTAAATAAGCAAGCCCTGGGAAAATGAAGTTCAACCAAGTTACTTAGATTAAAATAAATACTGTCTTAAATTTTTCTTTCAAAACTTTAAAATGTACATATAACTGATTTTGGTTTTTGGGTGCTTAAAAATCTGAGTGTGTTTTGTATGTGTTTGTGAACATGTTCATGATAGAAATTGTCAGCATTCTGTAACAATTGGCTGAGTTTAAAGTTCAAAAGGTTATAAGATTTGATCATTACCAAAAAATTTTTAAAGCATTTTCACATTGTTTGAAATGGCTTAACGATTCTTTAAGTTAAACATTAGAAAATCTGGTACTTTAGAATGCATAAGGCTTTTTACACTGTAATCAATATATCTGGCTTAGCAAAAAGGAGAAATTTTGAAGCCAACAGAAGACCTATCTTTTGGAGGGAAGGGTGAACAGGCAGAAGTGCAGTTCAGCTGGTCATGCATGGTGGAACAGGCCATGGGAGGAGTCCACTCATGGTGAAAGAGGGCAAGCTGGCACAAACGCAGTTCAACTAACCCTAAAGAGTAGGATTGGATGTGTACCCATTCCACTGGAAGGGCCAAGTGGCCCATATTTATTCTGCCCCTTTTCCCTGCAGATAGACACTGGAAACCTAATGGTAAAAATGAGTGATTTGAAGATCTGATTAACATTGCTAAAACTGCCCCATGGATGTGTTAAAATTCATGTGTATCTGTTTTAAAACAAGCAGCTAAAGGTGAGTTTAAGAGGTTTTTCAAAATGCAACTAAAAACTAAAGTATAGAATATTAAAACAGAGATGAATGGGAGGCTTACAAATTAAGAATCGATTTCTGTATATAAAGTTTAAAAGTATAATTGTTCTATACATTTGCCTCAAAGTACAAAAAGGGAAAATTAGGATTACCAAAGTTATTGCTTAATTCCTATTTCAGTTTGGTCTCATAGGTTTTTTGTTGTTGCTGTTGTTTTGTTTTTTTTTGTTTGTTTGTTTTTGTTTTTGCTTTTTTTGTAACCGTTCCCAGCAGATCCACAAAAAGGAGTGAGGATTCTTGTAAGTTTGTCAGATGTAACTTTGGCTCTTAATAAGTTTCAGGTAAGAATATGCTTAAAAGCTACTTCTATGTTGACTGCCTTGTTGCTTTTTTTTTAATGTGAAAAACATTTTTTTTAATTTATTTTTTGTGAACACACTGTACAGAGGGGTTACAATTACATGGGCAGGTTAATGCGTACATTTCTTATCAAGCATTGCAGCCTCCTCCTTTGTTTACCTTTCACATCCCTTCCCAGCTTCCCCTCCACCCCCCCACCCAATCCTCCCCTGCCTTGTTGCTTTTAATTGGAGTAAAATGGCCTTTTATGAGACTCTTTGATCTGAAAACTGATTCGAATCCAGCCTGGGCAGATAAATGTCCCTGTGAGAATGTCACCTCTACTCAGCCAGCAGAAGGCAGAAAGAGCAAGCAGAACTGCTTTTGGATTCAGTGTGGCAGAGTGCTAGCCTTGAGCTGTAGAGCTGAGGGACAGCACCCAGGCCCCAAGTTCAAGTCTAGCAACAAACTAAGGGAATTGCCAATGAGGCATTGTTCCCAGTGTGGAGAAGACACTCTTTGGACGAAAGTAATGGAGGAGCATCCAGAGACCATAAGCCACTGCTTAGATGGCAGAAATAATGTCAGATCCTTGCATCATTTCTGCATGGCAGAAATGGCAAAAATTGGTCAGAGCCAGGAGGTCATGGGAAGATAGTTTGTAAGCATGCCTAATGTCTATGACTGTAAGGGACAGGAACTTGTCAGTCATCTGTGATAGTAGTAAAAAGCTAAGGTTTTAAAATGTGGAGGATAGTTTAAATCCCAACCCCTGTATGTGCCAAAAGCTCTAATTGGCGGTAAATTTTTGAGCTGACACCAGCTACATGAAATTCATCTGCTCAGGAAAAGTTTGTAAACCTGAGAGTGTGTGTCTATTGATATCTGTCTGAAGGCCTGCATAGGTATCTCAGATATTGCTAGGATTACTATAGATCAGGTTCTTAAGCCATCCATAAAGATCCTTTTGCAAACCAGAAGGATAAATAAGCTCCACTGCTGTAGCCAGAAAAATGGTCTGTGCATTTTGTCAAAAGTAAAAATATTATTCTTAATGGCATTTAACCCTGGTAAACTCTTTGTAAAATAAGCTAAGTTTATAGGTTCCTGGCTAGGTAGGATCAACACTCCTGAGTCAGCTTGAAGAAGTGATAGAAGATGAATCTTTGCCCATCATCCCCTTTTAAGAACAAGGGAAAATATTCACTTTTAAAAAAAATGTGGCAAAATAGACAGAAGGAAAGGCATGGGAAATAATAGTACAGGTCTGAGCCCTCTATATCTGCTTAGAAAATTCTAGTCTTATTAAAAGAACTATTTGTTTAAAAAGTTATCATCTTGGTAAATTGTCCTGGGCTATTGTATAAATTGTCTTAAAAACTAGTGGGTTCACAGCCTGCCAAGTGTATGCAATGTATCCTTACCAGTCAATGTAGGAATTTGCAGTCCAACATTAGGTGTGACAATCCCTTGGAGCCACTGAGAGACACTGCTACTGCTACTGCTGCTACTGCTGCACACCCTAATGGGTAAAGTTCAACAACAGCCTGACACTTACCTGGAGGAAATCTACATCAAGACCCAGACCACCTCCACCATGGTAAAAGTAGACTGCACTCCTGACTGATTCCATCACCTGAAAATGCTTCCCGGTTGAAAGCTGCTACAACTAAGATCCTGTGGGACATTCTCTTGGTAATATGCAGTAACCCTTTATACTCCCACAGTAGATATTGGGAACGAGAATATCACTGGCTTGCCTTAGGCACTACAGGGTCACAGCCTAGTTTGGTTCTGGTATGGTAATAACCTGCTTCCTCCTGGGTGTGTTTTAAAGATAAATGAGAGATTTTTTTAATCAATGGAGTTAGTACGAGGAATGAGTCCCAGTCCTAATCTTAGCCTTAAAATCTAGTAAGCTTGGGCTGGGAAGGTGGCTCAGTGGTAGAGTGCTTGCCTTGCATGCCTCAAGTCCTTGGATTGATTCCTCAGCACCACATAAGCAAAAAGAAAAAAGCCGAAACTGGCACTGTGACTCAAGTGGTAGAGCACTAGTCTTGAGCCTTGAACTGAGGGACAGTGCCCAGGCCCAGAGTTGAGGCCCTACGAACGGACCCCCCCCCCAAAAAAAAATCTAGCAAACTTTTCATCCTACTGTGCCTTGAGGCTTTCTGAGATAACTTGGTTCCACAAGTCAAAGGAAAAATGGGCAGTTTTAAACTCTCACCACAAAAAAGCTCAAGGAATTGTAAAGAAGAGGAGGGTAGTACAGTAAGCCTTAGGAAAGGAACTGGGGGAAAATTGGTATCCTCAGGATGAGAAAGGATTTAAAAAGTAAGGATTGTCTTAAAATATTTGTAAAGAAGACAAACCTCAGAAAGTTTAAGTATGTAACAAATGGTATGAGTATGTCTTAAAATTGGAGCTTACGAGTATAGCTGGTATAAAATTAAGTTAGCTGTTATATACAGAGTCAAGATTGCTAGAAGAAAATGTCAGGGCCTTTGGTACTGTTAATTTTGTTACTCACAATCGGACCTTGTAGACTGGTGTCCTTTGTAAAAGAGAGGATCAGCACAGTCCATCTATTAGTTCTGAGATCCAAATACCAAACTGTAAATATAGAACACTGTGCCAATTAGGGGAACATGATTGGTCCCTGATGCTCTAGAAGAGGAGGGAATGAAGAGCCAAAGTAACTCCAACTTGAGATTAACCCCACCATCTTTTGCTAGGCTGCCCTCAGAGTAAGCCCAAGAGAGAGGAAAAAAACACAGGTTGCCACCAACCCTGCCCACCCTTAAGAAAGCAGAACAGTTGCCCAAGTGTTCCAGGAACAGAATATACCAACAGTTCAGAAAAAAGGCAGTATGTTTAGGGTGGGCTCAAACCAATCATGTAACTGCTTGTGTGGAAATTCCCTAAACTTATTTGTTCAATATTATAAAAGTTGTGTTGATTCTGTGCTTGGGGACTCTTACTGTCACGGGTTACCAGTGCGTGGAGGACCAAGCTTGAGCTTGCAAATAAATGACTTTTGCTGTTTGCATTGGTCGTAGTATCTGATGGTCTTTTGGGAGTCCCAAGTCCGTACAACAAGCTTGATATAAAATGTCTCTGCCCAGAGATTTGAATGATGGCATTTATAGTTTAAATGATTTAGGGTAATTATTAACATCTAATACATGCTGAGGTTTTTATTTATACCTCACTTTCACCCTTTCTTTCTTCCTCCCTTTCTTTCTTTTCTTTTCCTTTCTCTTTCTTTCTTTTCTTTTCTTTCTTTCTTTCTTCCTTCCTTCCTTTCTCTCTTTTTTTCTTTGTTTCTTTCTTTCCTTCTTTCTTTGTTTCTTTCTTTCCCTTCCTTCCTTCATTTTGTCCTTCTTTCCTTATTTCCTTCCTTCTGTCCTTCCTTCTTTTCTTCCTTATCTCCTTCCTTGCTTGATACCTTGCTTCCTTGCTTCCTTCCTTGCTTCCTTCCTTCCTTCCTTCCTTCCTTCCTTCCTTCCTTTCTTCATTCCCTTCTCTCCTCCTTCTCTCCTTCTCCTTCTCTGCTTTCTTTTCTTTCTCTTTCTTTTTCTTTCTTTCTTTCTTTCTTCCCTTTTCTTTTCTCTTTTATGAAATGAGTATGAATTTAGATATTTTGTTTGTTGAACAAGTATTATACCATTAGAACAATCCTTTTTTAATTTAGTTACTTTGCTCATAAGTTATCAATTTTGGTGAAGGCTGAACAGAGGCTAAGTTGCTCAACTATGTCTGCCAAGTAACTGGGATCACAAATGCATTCCAACTTGCCAGGCTTTAAGATAATATGAGAATCATATTACTTTCCTGGCACACTGGTTCTGAAGTGTGATCATCTCAAATTCTACCCCTTTAGTTCGTGATGTGAGCTCCAATAGCTTGCCCTCAGTATAGATTATCTAAATGAATGATTGAAGTAATTTCACTTTAATCTTTTTTTTGCCAGTTCAGGGACTGTTATAATTTTATTTCTATACAATTTTTGTGTATATGTGCACATTACTATTAAAATGTTGCTTTCCCTCACTTTTTTCCTTTTTTATTTTTGTTGGTCATGGGGCTTGAACTCCTGGGTGCTCTCCCTAAGTTCTTTAGATCAATGCTAGCACTTTACCACTTGAGCCACAGTGCCACTTCCAGTTTTCTGGTGTTTAATTGGAGGCAAGAGTGTCACAGATTTCCTGCAAGGGCTAGCTTTGAACTACCATCTTCAGATCTCAGCTCTTGCATAGCTAGGATTACCGGCATGAACCACTGGCTCCCAGCTAAAATGTAACTTATTTTAAGTTCTATGATTTAGTTGAGGGAGTAGCATGAGTGTGTAGAAAGGAAACTTTCAACTCATTTCTCTAAATAATTTCAGAGTTTCATTTTCATAATATTTATTGGAGTGATTAATAACAGAAGCTCCCAAATAACAGAATGATCCTTCATTTTCTCCTTCTCATAGGTATTATTGAAAGATGAGTGAAATCTAAGTGTAAGGCCATATGTACGTGAAATTATAAAATATATATATATATATATATATTTATGCATATATCAGCAATATCTGTCCAGTGAACTGTATGGTTATGTAATTTCATCATGTCAAGTTCATCAAAAGGATGGACTTCCATAAACCTTAACTACCTTGCAACACCACTGCACATGCAAACTTAAGTGTTCACAATTGTAAGCCAGACCTGTGTTTTACCAAAACTTTGTATATAGTGTGTTATTTTTTTCATTTAGGCTTGACACAAAATGTGATTGCCGTAGAAATAAACGATGGCATTATAACTACAATAAGTTAGTGTAAATCTTTACATTGAACACATGTTCAGTATGAGTTGCACTTTCTTTCCTTTTCTTATTTTATCTTTAGGAAATTGATTTCAGTTTTGATGTAGTGCTTGCCAGACAGGTACTCCACCACTGGAGTCACTCCACCAATCCTTTCTTGTTTAAGTTACATCACTCATAGAGTAGCAATTTTTGCACCCAGCCCCAAAAGCAGGGACCATGATTTCTTTCCAATATACCTACCTAGTAGGTTGATATGGGTGATACTTTCCTTCCTAGACTGATTCAGAACTGTGATTCTCTCAAATTTCTACCCCTTTAGTTAATAGTGTGTGCTCCAGTTCTGCCTACCTTTAGAGGATATGAGAGAAATAAATGATTACAGGTAATTTGAGTGAATCATTGGCTTATAGGTGATTTGATATTAAAATGTAGGGTAAGTTTGAAAGTATAATCACAGTAGTCAGATATTTTGCTAAGAAAATTTTGCTTCACATTAAAAAATATCTCGACCAGAATTCAGGACTTAGTTTGCTGTCTGTCAACTTGTATGTCATTTGGTAAAATAAACTTAATGTATTCCATGCATGGTAAAGATCTTTGAATGGTCTGATGTGCTGGTTCACATCTATAATCATGGTTAGCAATCAGAAATAAATAGATCACAATTTGAACATAGCCTAACCAAAAAGTTAGGAAGTCTCAATCTCAACAAACTAGTGGATCATGTTGAATCATGCCATTAATCTCAACACCACAAGAGGCTAAGTCTCTGCCCAGTACCTGTGTCACTTAGGTAACTGGCTCACTTGGAGGCAGTCACCTGTCCTGATGCAGAAACTAGGCTGAGATTTAACCAAGAGGAGGGAGGAGTCTCCTCCACATTCCCAGGTTGGACCTCCAGAATGCAGTGAATGTGCAGGCTTTCCTCCTCCAAATGGCTTCAGATGCCATGATGCTGAGTGCTCATTATTTGATTCCAGTGACCTGTGGTAGAGGTGTAAGGTAACAGTAAATTAAATTTCACGTTTGCCAATTGAGCTGTTCTTCACAGCCTGTGAGTTCAACTCACCAAGTGTCCATTTTTTGAGAGTTGAGAATACTGAGGTAGGGGAGAGAGGGAGGGTGAGTGAAAGAGAGGAGTGATAGATAGAGGGAGAGAGAACAGAAAGGAAGGAAGGAAGGTAGGCAGGAAGAAAGAAAGAAGGAAAGAAAGAAAAGAAGGAAGGAAGGAAGGAAGGAAGGCAAGAAGGAAGGAAGGAAAGACAGACAGACAGAAAGATAGAAAGAAAGAAAGTAAAAAAGAAAAAAGAAAGAAAGGAAGGAAGGAAGGAAGAATAAAGGAAAGAACGATAAGTGATTGAGAATGAACGGTTTAGAGTCAGGAGTTACATGGCAGAGGTTCTACCTGTATTTGGTATTAGGTCTGCCCAAGCCATGCAGACCCTATGCAGACCCTTCCACTCTTCTTGGCTAAGTTTCCATCCTTTATGTGTTACCTAGGTATCTGGCATGCCTGGAGGCAGACACCTCCCTCTCCTACTAAGTCACAACCTGGTCAGCCTCTGGTCACACTTTCCATTTGACCAGAGGAGATTCCCAGGCCCTGAGCTCACATCCAGTGTGGCCAGAATTTTCCCCGACCAGGCCATATCTCAACCAGGTCCTTGGCCTAGATATGTCCTGGCCCAAGGTTGGGTCAACCCCTTATTTCACATGCCTCTCCATCATATATGGCATGGGCAGCAGTTCAGTAAATAAACTACTTTACCTGACTGAATAACATGTGGTGATCTCTTCATTGGCTAACTCATGAAACTTACCTAATTAATACACCTTACACTTCAGAGTTTCTAGTTATGAATTCATGGATATTTTTCTGACACATGTGAGATCAGTATCTACAAAACATATGTACTAACTATCATTTGACAGTATAATTCTGCCTGGAATCTTTTTATTCAATTTTTTAATTTTGAAAATAATATACAGAGGAGTTGCAATTACATTTGCAAGATAAAGAGTACATGTCTTATTAAGCAGTGGTGCCTCCTCCTTTGTTTCTCCTTTTCATCCCTTCCCATCTCCCACTTCCTCCTCCAAAGGTGTAAAGTTCGTTTTTTGACATAATGTGTTGTACATCTCATTGTTGCTATGGATCCACCTGTATCCTTATTTACATAATTTGTTTTTTCCCTTCCACTCCACAAACACTACCAACATCTGAATTTTTAATAGCAGCCTAATTAACCTTAAAGTCTATTTTGTTTTCTTTGCTTTGTTTTGTTTTTAGCATAAAGTAATCAAAGATTTGGTGGGACACTCTGAAAAGATCTCTGCCTTCATATTTTCTTTCTTTCTTTTTTTTTAATCAAGTTGTTTATTATTGAATTGCAGCAGTTCTCTGTATGTTCTAGATGTTAATATATATAACAAATAGTAGTTAATCTAATACATAAATGGATTAACTATTATATACAACAGTTACCCTGGCTGAAACAAATCCTACTTTTTTTGTCAGTTGTGGGGCTTGAACTCTAGGCCTGTGCACTATCCCTCAGTTCTTCAGCTCAAGGCGAACACTCTACCACTTGAGCCACAGCACCACTTCCAGTTTTCTGAATGGTTTATTGGAGATAAGAGTCTCATGGAGTTTCTTTCTTGGGCTGGCTTTGAACCGTGATCCTCAGATCTCAGCCACCTGAGTAGCTAGGATTAGAGGTGTGAGCCACTGACGCCAGGCACAAATCCCACTTTTAACAGGTGAAATTTTTGTTAGTGTCTTATAGAGGACATTTTAGATTAATAATAATCAAGAACCTTTATTGATCTTTATTTTTATTTTTGTTGTGTGTTTGACTTCACCATAAAGATAATGCTGACATCTTACAGTAGATTAAGAAGAGTTTTCTACTTTGCAACACTGGGAGTTTGTGGAGTTAGGTGCTAATTCTTTTTTGCATGTTTGGTAGATTTTACCATATGGTCCATGGTTTTTCCTTATTGAGAGGTGCTTGGTTACTAAGCCCACCATACTAGTGAAAGCACCATTCACATTTTCTCTATCTTCCTGATTCAGTCTTGGCAAAGAGTACTACTGCTCTAATAGTATTCCTTGAAAATGATGATTACAGTCATAATTGCAACTCATTGAGCACCATTAATAGACAAGCCATAGTGTTTAGTACTTTCCTTGAATTGTTTTATTCAATCTTTAAATCTTCTTATGATTTTGATCCCTGATAATATCTTCTCCTGCTTAAAAAATCTCCAGTGGCTCCCCATTTCTCTCAGAGTAACCCAGGTTTTCACAGTGGTCCATGGGTCCTATGTATAGCATCCGCAATGACTTATCCGGACTTGCCTCCTACTTTTTCCTGATGGATATAGTAGAATCAGTGGGATTAAGCATGTGTTCCATATCTACTCTTTTTTTTTTTTATTGTAAAGCTACTATACAGAGGGTTACAGTTACATGAGTGAGGTTATGAGTACACTTCCTCTTGAACATTGTTACCCCCTCCATTGTTTTCCCCCTACCATCCCCTCCCTCCCTCCCTTCCCCGAGGTTCTTTTTTTTTTTTTTTTTGATTGTGATTAAATGATTACATAATTTCAAAGTCACAAGTTCATTCTAACTTCCCTGGAGCAAATTGTCTACCACAGTCTGTAATATATAACAGTGTTCACATGTTATATACCATATTTGTGATCAGCAGCATGGGGATATTTAGTAGTGGTTCAACCAGATGAGCGGGAGTTCTTTGTTTCTTAAGTCCTGTTAGTTTTATCGTATCACCTAACCTTTTGGATTTAGCATCCACTTATCAGGGAGACCATGTACCGTTTGTCTCTTCGTTCTTGGCTTACCTCGCTCAACATGATTCCTTCTAGCTCCATCCATTTCCCTGCAAATGCCATTATTTTGTCATTTCTAATGGCTGCATAATATTCCATTGTGTATAGATACCACAATTTTTGGATCCATTCATCTGTGTTGGGGCATCTAGGTTGTTTCCATATCCTGGCTATTGCGAACAGTGCTGCAATAAACATGGAGGTGCACGTGTCCTTGTATATTGGTTCCTGTTGTTCAGGGTAGATGCCTAGAAGTGGTATGACTGGGTCGTAAGGGAGGTCAATCTTTAGCTTTCTAAGGACCCTCCAGACTGCTTTCCAAAGTGGTTGTATAAGTGTACATTCCCACCAGCAGTGTAACAGGGTTCCTCTTTCTCCACATCCCCTCCAGCATTTGTCGTTGGCTGATTTGTGGATGTGGGACATTCTGACTGGGGTAAGGTGGTATCTCAGGGTTGTCTTTATTTGCATTTCCTTCACCACCAGGAATGATGAACATTTCCTCATGTGTTTCTTTGCCATTTTTATTTCTTCATTTGAGAAGTCCCTCTTTAGTTCCCTTGCCCATTTAGTAATTGGTTTGTTAGGTTTGGGAGGGATTAGTTTCTTGAGTTCCCTGTATATACAGGATGTTAACCCCTTGTCTGATATATTGCTGGTAAATATTTTTTCCCAATTAGTTGGTTGTCTTTCTAGCTTAGTTGCGATAGATTTAGCTGTGCAGAAGCTTTTTATTTTAAGGTAGTCCCATTTGTCGAGTCTCTCTCCAACTTGTTGTGACCCTGGGACTCTGTTCAGGAAGTTCCTTCCTGTGCCTATTAGTTCAAGTGTCTCTCCTACTCTGTCCTGTAGTAGTTTCAGAGATTCAGGTTTAATGTTAAGGTCTTTAATCCATTTTGAGTTGATGTTGGTGCATGGTGATAGGCTGGGGTCCACTTTTAGTTTTCTGCATGTGGCTGCCCAGTTTTCCCAGCACCAGCGGTTGAAGAGGCTGTGTTTCTTCCATTGTATGTCTTTGGCTCCTTTGTCGAATATCAGCTGGCTGTAGGCCTGTGGATTTATATCTGGATCTTCTATTCTGTTCCATTGGTCTTCGGGTCTGTTTTTGTGCCAGTACCATGCTGTCTTTGTGATTATAGCTCTGTAGTAGAGTTTGAAGTTCGGCATGGATAGCCCTCCCATATTGTCTTTATCCCCTAGAATTGTTTTGGCTATTCTAGGTCTTTTGTTGTTCCATATAAATTTTTGGACTGTTTTCTGTATTTCAGTGATGTACGTCATTGGGATTTTAATAGGAATTGCATTGAATTTGTATATTAGTTTTGGAAGTATCACCATCTTTACTATATTAAGTCGGCCTATCCAGGAGCATGGGAGGTCTTTCCATTTCCTAGTGTCTTCTGCAATTTCTTTCTTTAACTTTTTATAGTTCTCATTAAATAGTTCTTTTACATCTTTGGTTAGGTTAATTCCTAAATATTTTATTTTTTGGGAGGTTATTGTGAATGGGGTTGCTCCCTTTATTTCCCTCTCTTCCTGTGCATTATCAGTGTATAGGAAGGCAACTGATTTTTGTGGGTTTATTTTGTATCCTGCTATTTTGCCGAAGTGACTTATGATTTCTAAAAGTTTGGGGATGGAGTTTTTGGGATCGTGGAGGTATAGTATCATGTCGTCTGCAAAAAGGGATAGTTTAACTTCTTCTTTCCCTATGCGGATCCCTTTAATGTCTTTTTCTTGCCTTATTGCCCTGGCTAAGGGTTCTAGGACTATGTTGAAGAGGAGTGGAGACAGTGGACATCCTTGCCTTGTTCCTGTTTTTAGGAGGATTGGTTGTAGCTTTTCCCCATTAAGTATAATATTGGCTATTGGTCTGTCATAAATGGCTTTTATTGTTTTTAGAAATGTTACTTCTATTCCTATTTTCTCCAGAGCTTTTAGCATGAATGAATGTTGAATTTTATCAAAGGCCTTTTCTGCATCTGTGGCGATAATCATGTGATTCTTGACCTTGGCTCTGTTGATATGCTGGATTACATTTATTGACTTACGTATGTTAAACCATCCCTGTGTCTCTGGGATGAAGCCTACCTGATCATAGTGTATTTTTTTTTAATGTGTTTCTGGATTCTGTTAGCTAGAATCTTGTTAAGGATCTTTGCATCTGTGTTCATCAAGGAGATTGGCCTGTAATTCTCCTTTTTGGTTGGGTCTTTGCCTGGTTTGGGGATGAGTGTGATATTGGCTTCGTAGAATGAGTTTGGGATAGCTCCCTCCTACTCTGTTTCTCTGAAGAGTTTGAGGAGTATGGGTATTAGTTCTTCTTTAAAGGTCTTATAGAATTCTGCTGTGAATCCATCTGGTCCTGGGCTTTTTTTTGTTGGAAGACTTTTGATAGCTTCCTGTATCTCATTATAGGATATTGGCTTATTTAATTGGTTAACTTCCTCTTTGCTCAGTTTGGGTAACTTGTATTTCTCTAAAAATGCATCCATTTCTGCCAGATTTTCTTCCTTTAGAGAGTATAGCTTTTGAAAGTAGTCTGTTAGAATTGTTTGGATATCTTGGGTACGTGTTGTGATGTTTCCCGTGGCATCCCTAATCCTATTAATATGGGTTTCCTCTCTTCTTTTTTTAATTAATCTTGCCAACGGGCCATCAATTTTGTTTATTTTTTCAAAGAACCAGCTTTTTATTTGGTTTATTTTGGTTATGGTTTTCTGATTTTCTAATTGGTTAATCTCTGCTCTCAATTTGGTTATCTGGCTTCGTCTAGTAGCTTTAGGTCCCATTTTTTCTTGTTTTTTCTAGCTGTTTTAGTTGCAACATGAGATTATTTACTTGGTCTGTCTCCATTCTCTTGATGTGGGCACTGAGGGCAATAAATTTGCCCCTCAGGACTGCTTTTGCTGTGTCCCACAAGTTTCTTTGTGAGGTGTTTTCATTTTCATTGAGTTGTAGGAAATGCTTTATTTCTTCTCTGATCTCTTCTGTTACCCAGGCCTTGTTAAGGAGTGTGCTGTTCAATTTCCATGTATTAGAGAAATTTCTGCGGTATGCTTTGTTATTGAGAGCTAGCTTGATTCCACTGTGGTCAGATAGGATACAGGGGATTATGTCGATCCCTTTGTATTTGCTTAAGTTCCTTGCATGAACTATGATATGGTCTATTTTGGAGAAAGTTCCATGAGCTGCTGAGAAGAATGTGTACTGTGTTGTTTTAGGGTGAAATACTCGGTAGATGTCAGTTAATTCCGCTTGAAGTATGGCCTCACTTAATTCGGTAGCTTCTTTGCCAATCCTCTGGTTGGTAGACCTGTCCTTTGGTGAGAGTGGCGTGTTAAAGTCTCCTAGTATTATCGTATTGGGATCTATTTTATTCTGTAAGTTTGAGATCATTTGTTTAACATATCTGGGTGCACCGATATTTGGGGCATATAAGTTGATGATGGTTATATCCTCCTCTTGGATTGTTCCCTTTATTAATATGTAGTGTCCGTCCTTGTCTTTCTGTACTGATTTTAATGAAAAGTTTATTTTGTCAGATATCAGGATAGCTACACCTGCTTTCTTATTGGGGGCATTTGATTGGTAGATCCTTTTCCACCCCTTCACTCTGAGTTTGTTTGTATGTTTGGCTGAGAGGTGGGTCTCCTGAAGGCAACAGATGGATGGGTCTTGTTTTCTGATCCAGTCCTCAGTTCGTTTTCTTTTAATTGGCGAATTCAGCCCATTTATATTAAGAGAAAGTATAGAGAGATGCATTGTTGTCCCTGCCATTCCGTTTTCCTAAGTTTTTCTTTTTTCCTTTCCTCCTGTGCTTGCTCAGTTAGACTTTGAGTAATGCCTGTTTGGGGCAGGTCCCAGTTCCTGGTTGCTTTCTCCAGGTTGTGTCCCCCCTCTTAGAATTCTTTGTAATGCTGGATTAATGTTTATGTATTCATTTAGTTTTTCTTTGCTATTAAAAGTTTTCAGTTCTCCATCGAATGTGAATGCTAGCTTTGCCGGGTATATCAGTCTGGGTTGGCAGTTATTGGCTCTCAGGGCTCGTATGGTGCTTTCCCAGGCTTTTCTTGCATTCATTGTTTGTGTGGAGAGATCTGCAGTGATTCTAATTTTTTTCCCGTTGTAGTATAGCTCCTTCTTCATTTTTGCTGCATGCAGGATTGTTTCCTTATTATTCAGATCCATCATTGTTACTATAATGTGCCTAGAAGTGTTTCTCCTGGGATCTTGCTTGTTGGGTGTTCGATAAGCTTTTGTGATGTAGTTAAGATGGTCGTTTTTGAGGTGGGGAAAATTTTCATTGACTATCTTGTTAAATAGGTGTTGCATTCCCTTGTTCTGGAATTCCTCACCTTCGTCCACTCCGATTATGCGAAGGTTAAATTTTTTAGCATTATCTGCTTGCTCTTGAATTTCCCTTTGGTTTAATTTGAGTGATTTTTCCATATCTGTCACTTTTTGGTCCAGTTGGTGTATTCTGTCTTCTGTATCTGACACTCTACCTTCCATTTCATTCACTCTGTTGACAGTGGCTTCTATTGTGGTTTGCATGGTGGAAATGGATCCCTTTATGGATTCAATGTTGGTTCTCAGAGTACTGATCTCACCTCTTAATGAGGTGAGATCAGTATGCATTACCTCTAATTTGGCGTTTATCTCACTTCTTACTGAGGTTTGTGCAGCTTCTATTTTTGCATCCAACTTTTGTTTGATGTCCTGTATATCTTTTGATAGTTCATCCTTGTGCTCTTTCAATTTCTGATCCATTTCTCGCTTTATTTCTTGAGTCATTGCTTCCAGCAACCCTTGGATGTAGTTTTTGTCTTCCATTCCTGCTTTGCTCCCACTGGGGCTCTCCCCTGCGTGGCTGCTGGCTTTTGAGGTGAGCTTGCTGTCCTGGGTAGTGGTAAACCTTGTGATTTTTCTCTGTGATTTTCGCATGGGGGTTCAGGAGACTGCTCTTCAATCTTGTTTTGGTGTGTCTGTCTTTGCTTGGTTGCTGATTCTGTATTGGTAGAGAGAGTCTGTGCCTGATCTGGATTCTGTTGGGAGCCTATTTCCAGCTGCTATTCTGACTTACTTAGGATTCTCAGCTCTCTGCTGTAGCAATTCCCGCCTTTGGAAGGGTTGAGCAGCCTAGACTGCTTGTGTTTGCTCCTGCGGGTGCTCTTGGGAAGATCAGATGCTCTGGATGCACTCTCCCAAATACTGGAGTCTGCTATGGGCTCCTGATGTGTTTTTGTTTGTTTGTTTTGGGCTGGTTGTGGGCTTGAACTCTAGGTTTGGGTGCTGTCCCTCAGCTCTTCAGCTCAAGGCTGGCACCCTACCATTTGAGTCACAGCCCCACTTCTGACCCTTTTTGCTTTGTTCAGGTGCCGGTCCCCAGGCCTGGTTCCGGCCCCAACCTGGAGCGCGCTCGTTAGGCCTGTGCTAATGTGTATACCACCTAGGTTATGCAGCCTGGAGGACACAGTTCAAATTTCTTCTACTGTTGGTAGTCTTGACCCAGGGCGCTGTTCCTGGCTTGGGCATTTAAGCTCCCTTCCAGGGGCGCTCTTGCTCTGGCCTGGCCAGCAGAGTGTGCTCCACCGGCTGGTGGAGCTCTCGAACAGTTCCCAGTTTTAGTGGGTCCTGTGGTCCGGGTGTTGGGGTAGGGAGTCTAGGTCAGGGTCTGGGGATTCCCTCCAGCTCTGGTCTCCCTTGAGGGATTCACTGTCCCCTGTTGGGTACTCACCCTGTAGGTCGTCAGTTGTTGTTGCAATCCGAGTTCAGTTGGGGTGGTTGCGGGCTGGGTTGGGCGGCCCCCCGCCGGGTTGCTGCGATGGCGATTGGGCGGGTGGTCTGCCGATAGGTCCCTTTGTGGCGCTGCTGGTGCCAGGCGGCTTTGGCGGGATGGAGCCTCTCCGCTCCGGTGGAGAGTGATGGGTGGGGGTGGGATCCTCATGGAGACTCCCGGCTGTTAGGTTTCTCTGTTCCTGGCGATCCGCTGTTCTGCAATCCGGTATGTGGTGATCTGCAAGCCGCCCCCTGTGTCTCTGTGCCTCCGGCAGCCCCCGCCAGGCCGGCTGGCCGGCGGCTTGGCGCACTGCCGCACGGCCAGTAAAGGTTGGGGGAGGGGTCTTCACTCTTCTCTGTTCTGAAATTCTTCTTTTCCTCTCTTTCTTTTTTTGTTATTTTCCACCTTTGGTTTTTCTCTGAGTGTTCGTCTTTTTGTTGTTGTCGGTCTCTTGGGGAGATTAAACGTTGGAACTCGAACTCTCTTTTTGGTTGGAGAGAGCTGTGGCGTTTCCCTACTGCCCCGTCGCCATCTTCGATCAGCATCTGCCTTCATATTTTCTAATCACCCTGGGCTACAACCTGTGTGCTACCAGGTCAGATGATGGGACTTTGAAATACTAGAAAGCAGATGCACATCAAAAGGTCCATAGCTTTGGGATTTCTCATATTCTTTATTTAAATGTAATTGTTACTCAGGTGTGTAGAGTGTGTTTACCATATCACAATTCATGTAATGGGTACATTTGCTTTGTAGACAATGCCATCCTTTCCTGAGCTTTCTCCCAGTTTCTGTTTGTTTTGTTGCTGTTGTTTGTTTTTGTTTTTGTGCCTAACCTTCAGCTTCAACTCAGGATTGGTTGCTGCACCTGAGTTTTTGTAATCAAGGCTACTCTACCTCTGGAGTCCCAGCTTCCTTTATGACTTTTTGGTTGTTAATTGGAGAGAAGAGTCACAGATTTTCTCACTCCTGCTGTCTTTGAACTGTGATCATTAGCCTCCTGAGTAGCTGGGTTTATAGGCCTGAGTCCCCTGTGTCCAGCTACTAACGTGTTGGTTTCATGCTTCCCTAGTTGTGTTACAATTTTCCTCTACTTTTGGCACTAATACTACATATTGCCTGGCTCAAATCTGAATTGGTGGAACATGCTTGTATTTTGAGGAAGGCAGGAATAGGAAACTATAGGCCATAGGGACGTATAAGCTAAACAAATCATTTGGAACATGGCATAAAGACAAGTAATTTATTGCCAGTTGACTGCGTCCTGTCAGGGCTGGGAAGGTGGCTCAGTGTTAGAGCGCTTGCCTTGCATGCCTGAGGCCCTGGGTTCGATTCCCCAGCACCACATAAGCAAAAAAAAGCTGGAAGTGACGCTGTGGCTCAAGTGGTAGAGCACTAGCCTTGAGCTGAAGAGCTGAGAGACATTGCCCAGGCCCAGAGTTCAGGCCTCACAAAAAAACAAAACAAAGACTGCGTCCTGTCTTTACTGTTTAATTTTGCATGGCCTGGAATGATGTTAGACACATCCAAATAGCCATTGGTAGAAATAAGGTTTCTCATCGTGTTCTAAAAACAAAACAAAAAGCCACCAAAAATTATTATGTATGAGTCCAATTTCCTCGAATTAGAGACCAATCTGCCCGAGTTTATGAAAAAATGTCCTTTATTGAACTGCTGCTACTTTTTCTAACTACAAATATAATGAAATCTGTAGTAGTCTGTGGAATTGTATACCACAGCTGTCATTTTAATTTACAAAAAATTCAGACTTTAAAATGTTTATTTATTCTTTGACAGTTGTGGGTCTTGGACTCAAGGCCTGGGCACTGTCCTTGAGACTCTGTGCTCAAGTTACTTAGAATTCCACCAATTGAGCCACAGAGTCACTTCTGTTTTTTGAGTTGTTAATTGGAGATAAGAGTCTTATGGGGACTTTTCTTCCTGGGCTGGCTTTGAACTGCGATCCTTAGAAATCAGCCTTATGACTAACTGGGATTACAAGCATGAGAGACTGGCACCTGGCTTCAAATAGTCATTTTTAAAATGAACTGCTTGGTGCCTCTGGCTCACATATATAATCCTAGCTATAGTTAGGATTATAGTTATGAGAAACAAACACTAGTTAAGTATTGTTCATGACGGTTTGTATTGCCATGTTTTAATATTTTTGTTACTTTTACTACAATGCTCTTATTTTTATTTTCACCTAGGTGGGTGTGATAAGTGCTAGCCCGTGTTGCACTTTCTTTGGTTGAGATGGAGCTATGTGGACGATCTTTCCTAGAATGGCATGGATTTGAAATCCTCCTGTTCTCAGCTCCCCATGGGCCAGGGATGATAGAAGTATTCCATCACGCATAGCCAGTGGTTGGGGAGCATTGCAGGTAACTCTACACTGGTCTGGAACTGATGTCCCAAATACCTACCTTTACAGGCAAAACAATGTTATATTCCATTTCACTTTGAATAGCTTATGTATATACTTAGAGAGTACAATGATTACACACTACATGTTAAATATCTAAAGTAGTCAATATAATTAGCAGGTTTATCTCCTAAAACATTCAAGCTAATGTATTTTGGTAACCTCCTGACTCTGCTAGCTATTTTGCAATGTTTCATAAACACAAACACAGTGACAATGTGTAGAATATTGGAAGTTGATAGGGTTAGAGACAAGTTAGACTATGTGTAGTACATATATATTTATCTATTGTTCCTCTGAAGAATATTTTCATATATTCACCATGACAATACCACCATATATTCACCATGACAATAATTTTCCTGCAGTGTAGAATTTCCCATTTCATAATCTGCCATCTTCATCTTTTTACATCTTTTTACATTATAAGTATGCATGTTTTCCTGTTTATTATAATGATTTGAAATTATTATATGATGGAATTAAAAATTTGTAGAGTCTACTGAAATTATCTCATTTTGTTTGGATTTGTGATGCTAAATCATTAAGACCATGGTTTCCTGAAATGTATGCTAACAGACTAGATCATTAAATTATATTCTAATTACATCTTTTTATTGTATTTTATATAGGGTTCTGCTGTTGTTGTTTTATGATATAGAACGTTGTGAAGCTAGACTGAAACTTTGAACCCCATTTCCTCCATTAACACTGTTTTATAACCTGGTTATGGATGCTGATAAGTATAATTCTAAATAATCAGGCGTTTGAGACCTGAGATTTAGTTCAGACAGCCTGAACATGAAATTTTATGAGTCTCTCCTCTCCAGTTCACTGCAGAATTCTTGCAGTGGAACTGTGGCACAATTGGTAGATCACTACAGTCACCAGAAAGATACTCAGGCTTGTCATATAGCCCCTGAATTCAAGACCTAAAACATAGATATGCACAACATAACCTCACATACACACACACACACACACACACACACAAACACCAACACACATGTACACACACAGATGCTCTGGCAATGTTGTATCTTAAATACTTATCCGGAGATTGGGCAACAGCCCACTCATTTGTGAAGGTTTTTTTCCTGATTATTTTAAGGAGGAGGATAGTTTATGGGACAAAGATGACAAGATTTAGTGAGGAATTCTTTATAAACGACTAGCTTATTATAAAAAAAAACAGGAGCAACGTTTTTATATTTAAAGCTTACATTCGTTCAACTATAGTATTTTTCTATAATAATCACTGAATTATCAGAAGATAATGCAGCACCTCTTCCCTCCCCCCTTCCCTTCTGTCATAAAATATGAAAAAATTTTCAAAAATACTCTCTTATCTTACAAGCATGTACATCTCTAAAAATGTCTGACAATATGTGTAAGGTTTATTTTTCAATACTTGTATGATTTTCCCACCTCTAAGTACTTACCTTTTTTCCAGATGACAGCACACTGGGGATTCAAGGGTAAACAAGTTTAGGAAACAAACAACCAACAAAGTCCTAGGATGTAGATGTCAGAAATAGATGCAAGAAGTACATGGCAGGCTGAGAGGGCCCTGAGAGGTAAAATGATTTCTGCAGTATGAAAGGAAAAGTGACAAATAAGGCATGGATCTGATCTAGGAAGTGTTCGTTGAGGTTGAGAGCATGCTGATTCCCAGGCCTAGCTGAGGATGTCGGGATTTGAAAATGTTCACATGTGTATAGAATGATGTGGGAGGGGAGATTTCAGTCTCCAGTATGTCTATGGGACGATCTTATGTGAGCAAGCAGCTTAGATCATTGGGCTCTGAGAGATGACACTCTCTACCTCACAATGGAATAGAATATGGAACTCTGAGAGTCAGGCGACAGTAACTGACAGTCAGCTCATGCCAGCTCAAGTGGCCTGTGGCTCAGGATTAAGAAAGATGGTCCTGTGTTATTTTCAAAGTTCAAGAGACTCAGGTCTTAGGCATGAGAGATGTGAGTGCCTCACACAATGCTGCAGACATTGGTTCAGTGAAAAAACACGAATCCATATTCTCAGGCCTTTTTATAAGAAGAAACCAAGGAAATCAGAAGGCAACTTAGGCCAGGTATAACTATGACAGCCCACAGTACAACCTTCTTCTTGTATGCTTTTATATATGTATAATGAGAAAATATTTACTGTGTACTTTTCAGTCCACTCTATTACTCATTTTGAAGTATACTCCCAATTCCATGTGTCAAAAATCCATTCTTTTTACCACCTCAGTGTGACAATGAGTCAGCCCAAACCCTGAATGTGCCTTATAACATAGGGAGTTTGGACTCAGGCTTGTTGGAAATGCTGGTAATGGACCTCGTCCCTGATTACAAGAAAGGTGATCTTTTCTATGTTAAAAACATCCTTCACCACTATAGAGTAGGAGACAATGGAGCAGTTGCTGGATATTGTTTAAAAATTGAGTGCTCCTCCCTCAAACAGAGCTGATGAAACACCCTGGCAGATGATTGGAATACTTGGTACCTCTCTGAGACTGTTTCACTGGGGTCTGATCACAGGAGCTTGTCTTGAGACAAAGAAGTTCACTCCATGGCTAACTCCTTAGGACTGGTCTGCCAGAACATTTCATTTGCCTCAGAAGCTAGGGGAGCCTTAGCAGTTTGTTTGCTGAGAGACTAGGATTAAAGGAATGAGCCAGTGGCACCCAACGTCCACCCTCACCTAGGAAACCACTATCTTGGAGGCTTTTGAATGAATATAGACAGAAGAAAGAATGCAACTTGAGCTTGAATTCGGGGCCTGAGTGCTGTCCTGTTCGTAGCACTCTGCTATTTGAGCCCCACGTCCAGGTCTGACCTTTGGCCGGTTAATTGAAGTATCTTTAGAATTTTACAAATTAGACTGTTTCAAACTGTGATCCTCAGATCTCACTCTCCTGGTTAGTAGGATTAGAGGCATGAACCATTGTGCATTTATTTGGACAGATGCTTATAAGCAGTCTCACAGAATTTCCTTGAAATTGTGTAGACATATCTCCAGTTTTTTCTGTCATGTTTACATTACTCTGTGGGATTTAACTAGGACCATGTGTGTCCTGTTAGTTCAGAACAAGGAGAAGCACAGAGTTGTTCTCCTTCTCTCCTCCCATTGGTACAGATCCTTCTACCGTAACTGGGAGGAAGATGAACAAGATGAAAAAGAAAGTGGACGTTGGGACAATTAGAAGTTATGTCCTTGAAAAATGGGTATCTTTGAGCTTTTTGATTCAAAGTCTACATTCTTCTTTGCACACCAGTTGTGGTTTTCACCAGGGGGTTGAGGCTTAGCATTTCAGTGGATAGCAGATTACACATCATGGATGTGGTTACTGTTTTGGACTCTCATGGATGACAAAGAGGTCTGTGCATAACAAGTCAGATTCAGTGGGGAAACAAATTTCTCCCCTATCACAAGGAGAATTTTAGAGTATTGTTTTTCAGAAATTGTGAGGAGCAGCCTGCTTGCAAGAGTCTCTTCCCGTCTCCCAACATGCATATCCTGCCACAAAAACTATATAGGTCAGGATGTGGAGGGTGGGCTCTCATTTTCCTCGTCTGCTCACAGCATGGTTTGTTCCATCTTTCCTATGTGGATGGACTTCTACTATGATGATTTCTATGAGTACACGTACCATGACACCATGAAAGAATTTACACAGTATGTCAAGCTCAACATGCCCTCTTCAGACTTGCTCTTCTGCTCACATATTCTTCTGAAGCAGCTGAAGGAACGCATGATCCTTGAGACCAAGAAAAAGAGGAAGAAGTCCTTGTTTAGATGCCTCAGATCTAGTGAGTACGGTTAGAACCTGGGTCTCTAGGTCTGTGCCTGATTGACCAACAGCCCTTTGTACGTCCCAGCTTGACAAAATGTCCTTTTATTGATATTCTTTGCCAGGTAATATCTGTTCTCCTTTTGAAAGAACTTGGACGTAATCACTCATTAGAAACACCCTACCTACTTATCAGTGTTCAGTCCAAACTCAAGTTCTAAAGCTTCCCCCATTAGATCATCATGAAAGTTTAGTCACACCTTAACTTCTATAGTTCTAAGTCTCCTGAACCTATTTCCATGCTCAGGTTTGCATCACCGTAGAAAAACTCCTGCAGAACTCCAGATAAAGAACCCATCAGTGATGTTATCTATGGTGACTGATAGACATCGGAAGCCATCACTAATCTCCAGAAAGCATGTGAATATAGAGGGCTTTTTTTTTTTAATTTGTAGAAAGGCCCAAGCAAGTTTTGAGTCTTGTGGACATCTCACTGGTTCTGAACACCACATGTGATGCAGGTGCACCTGCACATACAACCAAGGAAGAAGATGATCCAGAATGTCTCCCATTGATATTCACAATCCACCTAGATCGGCTCCAAACCAGTCAAAAAGACTCGTCTTGGTGTGCAGGGTAAATGTGTGCTAAAGGAAAATGACCCCAGTCTATGTTCAGGAAAACCAATAAGAGAGGTCCAAAATCTAGATTCAGTTGAGGAAAGAGAATCTTTCCTCACAGAATACCCAGACCAATCTATCCTCCTGCAGGGGATGCAAATTGCAATTAAGAAATTAGAATCTGCCCCTCCCTGGATTCAGGGAGAAAATCCTGTCTTTAATGAGGAAGTAAATTCCTTTGAGGACTCAGAGGCAGAATTTATGTCTGAAGGCAACTTAGAAGCCAAGCTAGATTTAGAGATTCCATTCCCCCTTGCTGGAAAAGTCTTTATTTTTATTTTTGTTCTGATTGTTGTAAAGTGTTAATTCTATTTATTTTTCTAACTTTATTAAAATGTCAATGTTTTAGATATATTGTAGACTCATGAATCCTAAATATGTTTCTTTTTAAGCCTACAATCTGAAGCATCGTGCATACATGTGCTATTGGAGGGAAAACACAGAGTGACAGGGGGCTGAACAAAAGAGCCTACTGTGTATAAAGGGAACTGTTAAATGCTCAGGGAGCGGCAAAGAAGCTGGGCCATCCCTGGCTGTGTTGATAAGGGGGAGAGAAAAGGTCTTGGACAGCAGATAAAATGGCCTAGAAAGCTATTCTCTCAATTGGGACAAATGACACAATACTTATAGTGGTATGTGGGACACACTTCCAACAGTGAGTTCAAATGTGTATAGATTTTCTTTTTGCTTTGGGTAAATATGGAAGAAAAATTTGGATCCAATAATATAAAAATCTACTTATGGTTAATATTTGACAAAATATATAGGAAATATATATACTAGAAAGTAAAAACCATCATCAATAGAAGAAAGAAGGCTTACATAGATGAACAAACACAAAATCCGGAAGGAAAATAACATAATTTAATTAGCTGTATGTAAATACATGTTATATTCTTGATGTTATATATAGTATATTATATAATACATAAAATTGAATATGATTTTTCAAACTATACAGGTATTTAAATTTTTATTCTTGAGTAATTATTTAACAAAATATTAGTGTAAAATATTTTTGGGTAAATACAGCTATAATTTGATTATAATTATATGATTATATGAATATATATTCGTGTGTTTCTATATCTAACACTTATTATAAATAGATGAATAAACATATACATATATTTGTATATATCTGTCTATGAAGTGAATATAATGAAACTGACTACGCTATGTATAAGAATGCAGCTATGAGTTGAGTCCATGAGACTCAAGCCTGCAATCCTAGAGATGTGGGAAGCTGGGTTATGAGGTTTAGGCCTTAAATTTTCAGAAGAGGCCTGGGCCCTTCAGTGTAGCAAAGAGACATATATGCAGTGGGATCACACTCCCCAAACTCAGAAGAAAGTCAGTAGAAATCAGGACAAGCCTCTTATGACACTCTACTCAGTTTCTGTACCAAGATGTCCATCTGTAGAACATCAGATAGAAAGTAGGCATTCCCTCCAAAAGGATCTAAAAAGAGCCTTCTGAACTATAATCTCTGACTATACTGAGTTAAACCTTATTTCCCTTCCCAAGCTGCAAACTCATAGAAATATGGCAAGGGCTCAAGAGAGATAGACAAAACTTACAAATACATAAAATTATATACTCTGTTTCAGTAATTCAATTACAAATCACCAAAGCATGTTTTGAATTTTTTTAAAGGAAATGGAAACATATTCTGAGTGTATCAAGAACTGGGTGAGAGTTTGGTTGTTGAATTGTTGAATGCACTCCTAGGCAAAGGAGACACATATTTGGAAGAAATTATGTGGGGGTGAATGTCCTCACACAGCTTCACAAAATAATGGCTATAATTTCTATGATGTCACAGCCACCTTTGCCATAACAACAAATAGGTGTCAGGCACTGGTTTTGACCTGAAGTAGACTCAACAACACCAACAGGCACAAATAATGAGAGGGAATGACTTACTAGCTATCAGACTTCAGCTTGAAGAGCTGTCCTGACCAGAAGCTAGAATAAATTGAACTGGAGAAGGCTGATCTCCATGTAAGACTCCTGAACACTAAGGATTAGACACTATTATAGGTATTGGAGAAACAGAAGTGAATGTGGCTCTGTCTTCACCAATTTCATGCTGAAACGAAAACCAGAAATTATAATGATAATTCCTATTATTCAGAGACATGATATTCGTGATTTTGTAGCAACAACTTCACAGTGAGGATGGGATGAGACAACCCTGAACAAGAGATAGCTGATATGTGAGCCATCATCCAGGCAATTATCTAGGAGCAGGTACTCCAGGCAGTAAGAACAGCAAGTACATCCCCCATTGATCGGAATGGACCTGACTTGCTTCAGAAAAGGAAAACTGCACTGACATGCTTGCTTGTGAAGTAAGAATGGAAATGTACAAAGAAGCAAAAAGAGGTCAGAAATGAAGATAGGAATAAAGTAGATACGGGATATGTGTATTACAAGAAGAAAGGTTTTGATTTTAGTATAAAACTGACATGACCCACTAGAACCAAAGTGCTAAAATAGAAGTCAGACACATCTGATTCACCGAAAGAATACTTCTAAAATGTGATTTTAGCTGGGCTCTGGTGGCTTACAATTGGAATCCTACTTACTCAGGAGGCTGATAACTGAGGATCAGTTTTAAGGAAGCCCAAAGACATGTCCAATTAAACACCAAAAATATGGATATGAACCTATGTTTAAAGTGGAAGATCACTAGCCTTGAGGAAAAAACTAAGAAACAGCACCCAGTCCTTAGGTCCAAATCCCAGGACGTCAAAAACCAAGAAGCCAACAAATAAAATTTGGTGCTCAGTCATTCATCACTTAGCATTCTAGTTCAATGTATTTGGTATGAGTCTTGGAAATTATATCCTTAGCAAATTCTCTCCCAGGATATTTTGCTTCATTACCAACTTTCAAACCCCTGGCAGCACCAATGTCTCCTCCCAATTAGCATAGCAGTCAACCATTGGAAATTTGAAGATATATTTTATTAATCATAAGAATTCTGATCATCTTTCCACATACAACTAATGAGTAGTAGACACATTCCACTATTCTGAATGTTTATAATCTTCCTTTGAGTTAATAAGGATTAAAGCTTAAAAATTCTAGAGTGGTTATCAAATTAATTCAATAGTCATCATTCTTCCATCCAATCTTGTAACATATGTTTATAAAAGGAAAGACTATTAGAAAGTATGTACATGATACCTTCTATCTCTAATAATCTCAAGAAATAGGGTTTTACAGAAAAACCCTGATCGTTTTGCCAAAGGAAATGATAAGAGATTTAAATAAGCGACCTAACATCTCAGAAGGAAAATGCTATTGGCTTTAGAACAATTCCATTTGTCTAGAACTGTGGAAATCAGTTTCAGAAATGCCAGAGGCAAAGGGTGTTATTCAAATCACATTATCATGAGGTACAAGCAGTCTGTCTAGATCAAACTTCCAGGAAAAAAAAAAATCAATGAATGAAAAGCAATGCTTCTAAAACAAGCCAGTTGTTGGTGGTTCATGCTTGTTATCCTAGCTACTTAGAAATCTAAGATGAATGGATCCCAAGTCAAAGCCTGGCCAGGAAAAACCTTCCTGTCTGCAACCAGCAGACAGGAAACATTAGCTCTGTTCCTGAAGCCCAGATGGACAGCCTTTGACAACAGACATGAAGACACACAACAACACCCCTATTTGAAATATTATCAAATGCATTCACATAATATCTCCTGTTTGGGAGATAATGTTTAAAAGATGTATCAAAGACAGTTCAAAAAGGCATTTTAAAAAGGCAGAGTGAAATTGGAAATATGTGCTCATTGACTGAAATGTAACTTACTGCCAGAATGATGTTACTGGGGCTAGAGACCAATTTGGTAACTTATCCACTCAACCATCTTTCCTTACATCTTATCATCCTGAACAGTGAGACTTTTGAATGCAAGGAATGTGTGTGAGCAGATAGCTTGTAAAAGTAATAATGAAAAGCTAGGCTTTGCAACCTCAGGCCTGTAAAACTAGCTACTCTGAAACCTGAGCTATGAGGAACTCAGTTCAATGCCAACTGAGCAAAAAAGAATCTTACCTCCATTTAAACAGTAAATACAGAAAGCTGAGCTGTGCTTCAAACGGTAGAGTGTTAGCATTGCATATAAAAGCTAAGCAACAGTACATAGGTCCTGAATTCAACCCCAGTACTGCCTCTCATACACAAAATAATCATGATTACAACACAGTATAAAGTGCACATGTTAACAAGGGATGTAGATGAATGGGATGATGACATCAATTACCTCACCGTTAGTCTCAAGCATTCTGTACAGCGTAGCCCAGTCTGTGAAAACTCATAGTTGAAATCTTTCCTCAAAATCAGCAGATACATCCTCATTTCCCTCTGCACATTTATATAATGTATACACACATATAAGGGCTATATTTTCTAACTAATTTTCTTTTTTATTGTGAAAACACTGTACAGAGAAATGCATCTTACACACTTGCCCTTGTTTAGGTTTCATAGGGAGCACAATATATTCAGCCTCTGTATCATTGTTGTAATCTTAGCTGTTCACAACGATGGGATCTGAGGATCACAGTTTGATGCCAACCCAAGCTAATAAATCCTCAAATTCTTATCTTCAATTAAGTAGAAAAAGTCAGAAGTGGAGATGTGGTTCGAGGGGCACAATGACAGCATTGAGCAAAGCAATCTAAGCAAGAGCTCCAGAACCTCAGTTCAAGCCTGAGTACTGGCCCCCTAGTACTTCAAAAGCCAACCTCCCCCAAACACCAAACCAAAATTATGTCAAAATATTTTGTAACTTGTGAAGCAAAATCAAATGAGGCAACGGAGTCAGAAGTAGTCCTAATATTCTTGTTTAGCCTTTTTGCTCAAAGCTGACACTCTCCCACGAGAGCAACATCTCCACTTCTGGATTTTGGTTTCTCAATTGGAGAAATATCTCAGATTTTTCTGCATAGGCTGCTTTAAACAAGGATCCTCCGATTTTTATCTCTAAATTATTCAGGTTTTAAAATTTGAGCCATAGTTGGACAGCACTACGTTAATATTTTTGCATGTTTGAATGAATTTTAGAGTAAGACATATGTTACTTTTGAGAATGTAGGAAAATGTAATTAATATTCAAGAGATTTTAAAGCATACAAAGCTGAGAATAGAATTTAGCTGAGAATAGAATGGAGTAAATCATAATTACCTATGATAGTTTTCAGTCTGTGCACAGAAATGATTGCATTGTTGGAGCCCAAGGCCATCAGATAGCTGAGCTCCAGCTGGCTGCTATGCTCATGAGGCCAGCTATTGCTATTCACAAGAATGTGATATTATTGGGTGGCAGGGATCAGCTTCAAGTTCAGAACCTGAAATAGTTCTATTGATCTAGAAGTGGAAACACACCAGTACAAGAGTGTGATTAAAATGCTGAATGCAAAATCCATAGAGTCCATGGAAGACAGAATAACTCTTTCTATATCTAAAAGAGTATTTTCTCACAAAGAACCCTGAGCCGAATATGGTGGTCAATGTTTGTAATCTCTGAACTTGAGAGGAAGATTAAGAAGTTAGCTTGAGACCAGCCTATGTTTTGGCCAACAGAAGGACACATAGTAAAAGGCTATCTTAAAGCAACAACAATAACAAGTCCCAATAACTGGGAATGTGGTTAGTGGTAGAGTGCTGGGCTCCCATGCATGAAGCACTTGATGTGATTCCTCAGTATGACATAAGCAGAAAAATTGGAATTGGTACTGTGGCTCAATTGGTAGAGTGCAAGTCTGGATCAAAGAAGCTCAGGGAGAGGGCCCAGGCCCTGATTTCAAGCCCCAGCGCTGGCAAAATTAAACAACAAAAACAAAATGCAAAATGCTGTTTGTTGAAATAAATATGTTGAAGATGTGTTGATGCTCACTAGAAAATTGTGATGTTGCCATTCATAATGAATTTTGTTAGAAAAAATTAAATAAATTAATGAAATATTATCTGGCATTAGACAGGACATAGTGAGATCTAAAAACGATTGCTGCCGATGGTGACTTGACACAACTAACATTACAGATACACTTTCTAGATTGTTATTTTTTTCTCTTTTTTTTATTGTGAACATACTGTACAGAGGGGTTACAATGACATGGGAAGATAATGAGTACATTTCTTATCAAGCATTGCAGCCTCCTCCTTTGTTTACCCTTCACATCCCTTCCCAGTCTCCCCCACCCCCCACCCCCCACCAAAGTTGTAAACTTCGTTTTGGACATGACAACTTGTACTTCTCATTGTTGCAACGGGTCCCCCTGTATCTTTAAACGACTTGTTTCCCCTTTCTCCTTCACAAATTATACACACACCAAATATGGTGAAAGCAGGGATTATACTGTGGGGGAGGGACATACAAAGCTACAAAGAAATAATCTTATAAATGCATTAGAAACAAATACATGAAAAAAAAAAGAACATTTAAATACACAACTAAGTGTTCATTTTCTTAACATCACATTATCTGACCTTTTCTGCTTGACTCACACATATACTATATATTGCAAATAAGGGAAATCATGGAGCCTATGTTTCTTTGGGCTTGGCTTACTTCAGTTAATATAATTTTTTCCAAGCCTTTCCATTTCCTAACAAATGGGTCAATGTCATTCTTTCTGATGGAGGTTTAGAATTCCATTGTGTGATTATACCACATTTTCTTGATCCATTCATCTACTGAGGGGCATATCGGTTGGTTCCATATTTTAGCTATGGTAAATAATGCTTCAATAAACATAGTTGTCCTGGTAGCTTTAGTGTGGTCTTGTTGGTAAACATTTGGGTAAATGCCCAAAAGTGGGATTGCTGGGTCATAGGGGAACTCTATGTGAAGTCTTTTTAGGAACCTCCATACTGCTTTCCAAAGTGGTTGAACAAGTTTACACTCCCACCAGCAATGAAGTAAGATTCCCTTCTGTCCACATCCCCTCCAGCATCTTAGAGTTCTTGATTTTTGCCATTCTAACTGGTGTGAGGTGGTATCTCAATGTTGTTTTGATTTGCATTTCTTTTATGGCTAGGGAGGTTGAGCATTTCTTCATGTGTCTATTGGCCATCCTTCTTTCTTCTTCAGAGAAGTTTCTCTTTAAGTCTTTAACCCCCTTATTCATTCAGCAGTTGTTTGAGGATTTGTTGTTGTGGGATTTAATTTTTTGAGTTCCAAATATATTTTAGATATGAGACCCTTGTCCATTGTATAGCTAGTGAAGATATTCTCCCAATCCGTGGGCTTTCTATTGATCTTGCTGGCTATTTCCTTTGCCATTCAGAAACTCTGCAACTTCATGCAATCCCATTTGTCCAAACTTTCTTTGATTTGTTGTGTTTCCAGGTCTCTATTAAGAAAATTTAAGCCTGTGCCAAGGAGACCTAGGGTTTATCCTATTCCACCCTGCAATGTTTTCAGATTGTCTGCTTTAACTTCGAGGTCTTTGATCCATTTGGAGTTGATTCTGGTGCAGTATGATATCTAAGGATCTAGCTTTAGTTTTCTACAAGTAGTTAACCAATTTTGCCAGCACTATTTACTGAAGAGGCTGTATTTCTTCCATTGTATTTTTTTAGCTCCCATATGGAAGATTAGATGGCTATAGGTGTGTAGGTTCATTTCTGGGTTTTCAATTCTATTCCATTGGTCCTTTGGTCTGTTCTTGTGCCAGTAACAAGCTTTTTTGAATTCTATGGGTTTATAGTAGAGTTTGAAATTTGGTGTTGATATTCCTCAAGCAGTGTTCTTTCCGTTGAAGAGCTTTTTTGCTATTCGGTGTCTTTTATTGTTCCATATGAATTTTTGGATTGCCTCTTCTATTTCCCTGAAGAATGAGGTTGGAATTTTGATAGGTATCGCATTGAATTTGTAAATAGCCTTGGGAAATATTGCCATTTTCAGGATGTTAATCTTTCCAATTCCAGGAGCATGGGAGGTTTTGCCATTTTCTAAGTTCTCCTTTGATTTCCTTTTTCAAGTTTTTAATGTTTTCATCATAGAGGTCCTTCACTTCTTTGGTTCAGGTAATTCCTAGGTATTTTATTTTTGTGGGGCTATTACAAATGGAGTTGCTTTCCTAATTTCAGCCACACTTTTCTCATTGTTGGCATACAGAAAAGCCATTGATTTTGGGGGGTTAATTTTATACCCTGCTACTTTGCCAAAGTTTTGAATCAGCTTGAGTAATTTGGGAGTGTAGACTATGGGATTCTTTAAATACAAGATCATTTCATCTGCAAAGAGGAAGAGTTTTATTTATTCTCTCCCTATTTGGATCCCCTTTATGTTTGCATCTTGTCTTATTGCTGTAGCTAGGCATTCTAATATTAGATTGAAGAGAAGTGGCGAGTGTGGACATCCTTGTCTTGTTCCTGAGTTAAGAGGAAATGGCTTTAGTTTTTCACCATTAAGTACAATGCTGGCTGTAGGTTTGTCATATACAGCCTTCCATGGATTCCTAATTTTTCCAAAACCTTCATCATAAAGGGTATGTTGGATCTTGTCGAATGCTTTTTCTGCATCTATTGAGATAACCATATGGTTCTTATCCTTGCTCCTGTTGATGTGATGAATAATATTAATTGATTTGCATATATTAACCAGCTTTGCATCCCTGAATTGAATCCTGTTTGATCGTGGTGTATGATTTTTTGGATAAAGTGTTGAAGTCGATTGGCCAAAATTTTGTTGAGAAGTTTTGCATCAATGTTCATCAAAGAAATGGGTCTATAGTTCTCTTTCTTTGATCAGTCCCTGCGTGTTTTTGGGATGAGGGTTATGATGGCTTCATAGAATGTTTTCAGTAGTGAACTTTGTCTTTCAATTTCATTGAAGAGTTGGAGGAGTATTGGTGTGAAATATGCTTTGAAAGCCTTGTAGAATTCTGCTCTAAAACCATCTTGTCCTGGATTTTTCTTATCTTGGAGGTCTCTTATTGTTTCTATTTCAATTCTTGATATGGGCCTGTTAAGATGGTTTCACTCGTCTTGGTTTATTTTTAGTATGTCAATATTTGCTAGGAAAAGGTCCATTTCTGCCAAGTTCTCAAACTTATTAGCATAAAGTTTTGAGAAGTATTCCCTTAAAATGTTCTGAATCTTGGTTGTTTCTGTGGTGATGTTTCCATTCTCATCTGTGAGCTTATTTATCTGGGTGTGTTCTCTTCTTTTTCTCATAAGATTTGTTAAGGGTCTGTCAATTTTGTTAATATTTTCGAAGAATCAACTCTGTTGATTCTTTCTATAGTTTTTTTGGATTCTAATTCATTTAATTCTGTTTTAATTTTAATCATTTCTTTCTGTCTACTGAATTGGAGTTTATCTTGCTGCTCTTTTTCAAGGAGGTTCAGATGTCTCATTAAATTGTTGGTTTCAGATCTCTCCAATATGTTGATGTAGGAGCTCAGAGCTATGAACTTGCCTCTGAGTATTGGTTTTGCTGTGACCCAGAGGAGCTGGTAATCTGTGTGCTCATTTTTGTTGAATAGCATGAACATTTGAATTTCCTTTCTAATCTCTTCCATGACCCACTCCTGATTCAGCAGTGTGTTGTTCAGCCTCCATGTGTTAACGGATTTCTTTGGTGGCGTTTGGTGTTCAGTTCTAATTTTATCCCCTTGTGGTCTGAGAGAATGTAAGGTTTAATTTCAATGTTTCTGAATTTGGACACATTTGCTTTGTGGCCTAAAATGTGGTCTATTTGAAAATGTTCCATGTGCTGCTGAGAAAAACGTGTATTGTGATGCTGCTGGGTTAGTTATTCGGTAGATGTTTGTTAAATCTAGTTGATCTATACAGCTGTTTAGGTCTGTGGTTTCTCTGTTGAGTTTTTGCCGAGTTGATCTATCTAGAGGGGAGAGTGGTGTGTTAAAATCCCAACAATTAATTTCTTTGGATCTATGTGGGATTTGAGGGAAAGTAGTGTTTCTTGGATAAATTTTGGGTGCTCCGTTGTTTGGCGAATAGATATTTAGAATTGTAATATCCTCCTGAAGGAGAGATTCTTTATTTCTTCTCACAAATTCTAATTTGAAGTCTATGTTATCTGATATTAGGCTTGCAACTCTCATCTGTTTATGGGGGCCATTTGCTTGGCAGGTTTTGTTCCAGCCTTTATCATTGAAAATGTGTTTGTTTTTATGGTCAAGATGTGACTCCTGAAGGCAGCAGTTGAACGATCTTGTTTTTTATTCCATCTAGACAGTCTATGTCGCTTAATTGAAGAGTTAAGTTAATGTTGATAGATAGGCCTGAGAGGTATTTGGGAGTTCATGCCATGTTATCCACCTTCTTTGGGGCTACGAAAACTGGGTTCTTCCTATGGTTCTTGGATTCTCAGTTTGGGTGCAGTTTCTTGGCCTTTATTTTATCTTGTTGGTTTTCTATATGTAGGACATCTTTAAGAATCTTTTGTAAGGTTGGTTTGGTGGAGATGTATTGTTTCAATTTTTCTTTGCTATGGAAGGTTTTGTTTTTGGCCTTCAGTTATTAAGGAGAGTTTAGATGGGTACAGTATTCTTGGTTGATAGTTGTTTGTTTTTAGGGCATGGCATACATCATTCCAGGCTTTTCTTGCTTTGATTGTCTCTGCTGAGAAATCTGAGGTGATTCTAATTGGTTTCCCTTTATAGATGATTTATCTTTTCTCCTTGACAGCTTTATGGATGTTTTCCTTGGTCTGAATTGATCCTGTGTGGCTTATAATGTGACGATGAGATGTCCTATCCTGGTCTGGTCTATTTGGAGTTCTAAAAGCTTCTTGTATATGAATAGGCCTATGTTTTTGTATGTTTGGGAAGTTATCTGCTAGGATCCTGTTAAATAAATTTCCTAGGCCATTAACTTCTGTTTCTAGGTGCTCCTCTACACCCATTATCATTAGATTAGGCCTTCTGATGGTGTCTTCCAAGTGTTGGATAAATCTATCATATTTCTTGGACTTGTCCTGGATGGTTGTATGTCCTTTCTCTATAATATCTAGGCTGTCTTCAATCCCCGAGATTCGATCTTCTGCATGGTCTAACCTGCTGTCAAGACTTTCTACTTTGTTTTTTATTTCTTTTCTTTCTGAATAGTCAGCTTTGATGGCTTCAAATTTTTTGTTGAAGCTTTGTTTTAGATCTTGTATGAACTTCTTTACCTCCTTAATTTGGTGTTCAGTGTTTATTCTCAAATCACTTAGTTGATTGGTTATGGTTTCCTTGGACTCCCATTTCTTCTGTTGGGTTCCATTCAGCATTCCCTTTGTGGTCTCCCTGACTTCCTTCAGCTCTTTGTTAATGGACCCCATGAATGCCTTTAGTGATCTTTGTGTATTCTCATCCTGCTTTCTCAATTCCTGTATTACTTTTTGCTTAGCTTCCTCCCGTTCATGTCATTCCTGTAGTTCTCTTTGAGTGTTCTCAGCCTGTTTACACCATTCCTGCCATTCTCTTTGAGTATTCTCAAGCTGCTCACCAAAATCCTGTATCAGTTCTTGAGTAGCTTCCTCACACTCAGAATATTCCTGTATAAACCTTTGGATTGCCTCCATTCTCTCCCGATCACGCTCATACAGAGTCCTTTGTATGTTTTCAATCTTTTCATTTATCATGTTTGCCAGCAGTGTTTGTAGAGCTATTTGGGAACTCTCCTCTGGATTATTCATTATCTGTTCTGTCCCTTGGTTATCATGAGTGAGAGTTGATATATCTATCCTGAATATGAGTGTCTAAAGTTTGTAATCCTTGCTACTCAGGAAGCTGGGGACCAAAGCCAGATTTGGCAAGAAAGTTTGTGAGACACATCTCAAATAACCACACACACACACACACACACACACACACACACACACACACACATACACACACACACAAAGCCAGAAGTGGAGTTGTGGGTGAAACTAGCCTTGAGTGAAAAAAACTCAGGCACAGGCCTTGAGTTCAAATCACAAGAGTAACACACACCCACATGCACACACATGCATATTATGTCTAGATTCTTATTTTAGTTTGAAGAAATAAACAATTTCATGAAGTGTAAAATTTGTTTCATATCCTGCAAATATTATCAAGTGGTTTTTAGTACAATTTGATTTAAGATATAACATAGTTCATTAAAATTAATATTAATCTAGTTAATATTTATAATTACTCATAACACATTGGTATTTTATGTATACACTTAAGAAATATTATGAGTAAAAGAAAGAAAGGAAGAATAGAAGAAAAGCAAGAAAGAAAGAGAGAAAAAGGACGAAAGAAGGAAAGAAAGAAAGAAAAAAGAGCAAAAGAGAGAGGTAGGGATGGAGGGAAGGAATGAGGAAGGAAGGACAGCAGGAAGGAAGGAAGGAAGAAACAAGGAAGGAAGGAAGGAAGAAAGGAAAGAAGGGACAAAACCAATTTAATTTATAAAATCTGTTATTTAGCCCAACATAAACTTCATGTAAGTTAACCCTTTTGTAAACGTAAGGTTACAATTGTCACTTCTCTGCATGTTCTCCATGCATGAATGAAACCAACAAAGGAAGGATCAGATATAACCAGATGAATATGTTTGCATCTCAAGTAAATATGTACACAAATCTTTTTCTCATTTTCTATACATCATCAAATAACTATTTGCAAACTATTTACATTGTTATAAATATTTTAAAAATTGATGTAACCAAAGGATGTCAATATATTATATAATGTGAACACTAGTATTTATAATGCTATTAATTATACAGTCTTCATATTATATTAATTATACAATTTATATTATATGTTTTATCAGAGAAATTAGCATACTCGGATTTTGGTCTCTGTGGGAGACTTAATAGCAGACAGCAATTAAAATCTAAGGAGATCTGTATTTCTGAAAGCAGTTAACTCATTGAAGATTGTTCAAATACACCAGAAAGGCCTTCGAAAGGCTGAACATGTTTACATGATTACCTATGATGTGATTCAAGAGCCACAAAACAATCATACTTCACTCTGTCATCACTACTATTATTCCCATCATAAGAAGAATCATTCACATAATTTACACGATATAGGTTTGTCCTTAAGTTATTATTTTCTATGAAATAATATCCAAATGATACACTACACTGAGTTAAAGAAAAAGTTGCAAAATATATTGGATACTGTAACTCCTTCCAATTACACATATTGAAATTCTATTCCCCTGTCTGGTGACATTAGAATCAGCCTTTCAGGGATGACCCTGCAATAATGATCCTGATAAAAGAAGCCAAATATAACTATTCTGCCATGTGAATGTCCAGCAAACAGATTATAATGAACCAGAATGTTGACCCCCATAATACAAAGATTTGTTTTGAATAATCATTTTTATATTCAATGTTCAAGCTTCTAGAGTATGGGTAATATAGTCCTGATGTTATTAATCCACTTATTTTGAAGTATTTTCTTATAACAGCCCATAGTGGACAAAAAGCAAAGTAGTTTTGATTTAAATTTCAAATTTTTGAAAAAAACTATTCATAATGTTTTATTATTTAAACTTTATTCTCCAAACCTCCAGGTTACAAATATTATTAAATGGGAATTGAATTGAGGTTCAACGCTCTATTTAACTATCATAATCAACCTTTTGAATACTTTTATTGTCTTTAAGTATTTGTACAAAAGAGTTGCCATTCACTGAAGCTGTTTATGAATACAGTTCATCTTGATTAATGTCACCCCATTCAACATTCTCATCCACTCCTCCCAAACAACCAAGTCCATAGTTATCTCAATAATATGTTATGTAGGGAATTACTTGCCATTTAACAAATCATTTTGTGTGTACAATACACCTGGAATTGTGTTACCACTTCAAAATCTTAACTCCCATTTCACACTACACATTACTTTGTATATTTCAATTCTGGCAAGTATGCAATAGATTTTTGCCTGTACTGTATCCTTTTCAATTTCCTACCCCTCTCACCTTACCCCCTCTGTCCTCTCTTGTAATCCCCATTTACTGGTATTTATTTTGTTGGGTTTTGACTTAATCTTTTAAGAGAAATATACTATTTTCACTTTCCATGGACTCTGACACTTCAGATAATTCATTTACCTCCTTACATAGCATCCAGTATATTTAATTTTACATTTATAAGCACCTTCTGTCTACCAAACATAAGGAAAGTCATACAACCTAACTTTCTCTGGGTCCAGTTAATTTCACTTAATATGATTATTTCTAAGTCTTTCATTTTTCTTAATATGGTGCAATAGGGGCTGGGAAGGTGGCTCAGTGGTAGAGCGCTTGCCTTGCATGCATGAGGCCCTGGGTTCGATTTCTCAGCACCACATAAGCAAAAAGAAAGAATCCGGAAGTGGCACTGTGGCTCTAGTGGTAGAGCGCTAGCCTTGAGCTGAAGAGCTGAGGGACAGCGACCAAGCCTTAGATCTCAGGTCCCACGACTGGACCCCCTGCCTCCCAAAAAAGAATGGTGCAATATGATTCTTTCTGATTGATTAATAAAATTTGATTATGTATGTATATATACATACATATTTGTAAATAGATATCAATGAAATTATATATATATATACACACATATATATATATATATAATTCATATACACACACGCACACAATTCTTCATCCCATTTTTGCATTGAGAGGTATCTGGGCTGATTCTAAATGTTGGCTATAGAAAATAATGCAACAATGAACATGATTGTGCTAGCAGCTTCAGTGTGGCCTTGTTTTTGCTCTATTGGGTAAATGCACATAAGTGGAATTGCTGGATCATAGGGAGCTTTCATTTCAGTTTTGTGAAGAAACTCCATAGTGTTTTCCAAAGTCGTTGAACAAGATCACATTTCCACCAACAATCAAATAGAGTTTCCTTTGGACCACATCCCTATCAGTATCTGTGATTGTTCGTTTTTTCATAATGACATTGTAACAGGGGTGAGAAGACTCTCAGTGTTGTTTGGATTGGCATTTCTTTCATGGAGAGAGATATGTCTATTTGTCATTGTTACTTTTCTTCTAAGATGTTCTTTTTAAGTCATTATCCCATATATTAATTGGGCTCTTGTTTATTTGAGGGTTTATTTGATCTGTAAATATGGGTTAGTTATGTAAACCCTCGTCTAATACTTAGTTAGTAAATATCTTCTTCCATTCTATTCTCTTTCTATATATCCTGCTAACTTTTTCCTTTGCCATGAAGAAACACTTCAGTATGATGCAACTCTATTCACCCAGAAAAAATGATATTACACCATTCATAAGGAAATGGAAAGACTTGGAATAAACCTATATTAAGTGAAGAAAGTCAGATTCAAAGAAATATAGGTTGCCCGATTTCCCTCATTTGTTGTATTAGAATGTGCCTCTAATTCTACAGCCTAACACACTTGGATGGTAAAAGAGAAAACATTACATTTGGACATGATAAATTACATGGGATTCTAAACATTTGTACAGTGAGATCAAAGGAGGATGCCCTTTGGAGAGGATCACAAAGGCTCAATAGCTATATGAATATTATCATATAATATAATGTTCATCAAATTGATCTCCAAGAAATGATATTGAGAGTTTTTTTTTATTATTTTGCTTTTTCCATCTGAATTCGGATGCTGTAATTTTGTTTTAATTTCTGCACCTTTGGTCTTATATATAAGTTTGGAAGGGGAAGGGGAAACACAGAAATGGTGGGACACAGGGTCAACAAATGTAGCAGTGCCACTCAATAAACACTACCTTGTAAATGAACTATACAATTTATGGGGGAGGGTGGATGAAAGGGAAAAACTGGGAGAACATGAGGGAAGAGGTGACACTGTTGAAAAAGAAATGTGCTCATTATCTGACTTATGTAATTGGATTCCTCGTGTACATCATCTTTACAAATTAAAAATGGACCTCATAAACAGGCCAGAATAGTTATATTAATATTAGATAAGATTGGCTTTAAATTAAAATTGGTATAAAAGTAAAAAGAGACTAAAAAGTACATTAAATGTTGGTAAAGGAAAGTCTCAATCAGGTGGATATAACAATGCTAAATATCAATGCCCTGAATCTTAGATCTCTCAAATTCATCAGACAAATACTACTTGCCATAAAAATATGTATACATCCAAACACATTGCTGGTTGCTTAAACACATCATTCTTACCTCTGGACAGGCCGTCTAGGTCAAAATCTAGCAAAAAAATCAATACCAAATACCTGGTTTGACAAGCTTTCCAAAATAGATCATATCTTAGATCAGAAAGAAAATCTGTGAAAATTCAAAAATAAAAATGAAATTACTCCTTGTATCCTGTCAGGCCACAATGGGACCAAATTAGATCTCAATAACAAAAAGCATCACAAAAAATTCTGAAACTCACAGAGACTGAATAACACATTGCTAAATCATCAGTGAGTCACTGAAGACATATGGAGGGAAGTTCCAACGTTTATGTAATTCAGTGGAAGTGAACAGACAAAATACTACCTCCTCTGGGGAACAAGAACACAGGCAATACTCAGGAAAATTTATAGCTTTGAGTATGTACATCAACAAATTAGAACAATTTTAAATCAGCACTAATAATGCACCACTAGGTCCTTGAAAAACAGGAACAAGCCAATTCAAAAACTAGTAGATAGAAATCATACAAATTAGATTAAAGAAATAAATAAATCAGAGTCTCAGAAAAACATACATTCATAATTGACTTTTATCTACTAGTACCTCAAAAATTCACCCAATAAATGTAAATGTAGCTATTTTCAGAGATAGACTCAACCAGCTCAAACCAGTGAACAAAACATACTTGTAAGATTCTAAGGAACAATGTTTTGTTTGCCTTTTTAAAATAAATTTACTCTGTTATTAAGTTGATTTATAGAGTTATTACAATTACATGAGTCAGGTAATGTGTACATTTCCTTTTACGAAATGTCTTCAGTTCCCTCATATTTTCCCATTCCCTCCCTTCTTTCCCCACCCATGTGTTAAATAGTCCACTTTTATCAATGTTCAAGGAAATCCACTGCTTCATTTTTTCACCCTTTCCCTAAAGCTCTGTGCCCACCCCCACCTTCCTGAAGACGTAGAATGAATATACCATGCATAAGGTAAAGAAGACAGAATCATCACAAACTATAAATCACAACAACATACAGTAAACAAAAAACAGACTCTTCTGTTTCCATACCTCATAGTTTGTTTCAGGATGTTTATCATGTTATATAAATGTAATTGTTTTTATCTTAAAGTCAAGTCAGGGATTAAGGTGTGATAAACTTATAATTTTCTTTCTATTTAGTAATGCTTTTATTTTACATTAATGTTGTAAGTAACACAATTCAAATCCCAGGGAAATTTGAAGGTTCAGATTTATAGTTAAATACTCAGAAGGTCTAATAGTTCCATTTTGGCAACCAAACTGAAAAACAGTCATGGTTTATCCTCATGAATGTTATTATTTCATATGCAAAAATGAATTTTACCTACATTTTCTCTTATATGATAACATATTATCTGTTAATCAGAGAGATACAAGAAGATTTTTAATCATGATATGAAAAATGCATCGAAATGAATGAATGAAATCAGGGAGTACATGGCTCAGAGGGTGGTGGCTCTATTAAATATTCTCATTATTTTGAATGATCTGGTGTTTCTATATGTGTGGAATTATGAATGAATTTTATGTCTGGACAAGAAAGTTTGATTAGTAGATCATTGTCTAATACCTGAATCAGAGTGGTAAGTATGTGTGTGTGTGTGTGTGTGTGTGTGTGTGTGTGTGTGAGAGAGAGAGAGAGAGAGAGAGAGTGGGTGTGTGTATATGTGTGGGTGTGGGTGTCTGTCTGTCTGCCTGCAATTCTGGATTTAGAAGGAATATCTTATTTCCCTGAGGGTATATACTTGATACTATTAGGTATACTCCATTAATGACAGCAAATAAAGTTAATTAGCATTTTGTGCCATATATTTATGATTGCATGAACAAACTAAAAATTATGTTTGGGATATGAGTTTTGTAAAACCTCAGCTGAAAGTAAAAACATTTGGAATCTTGAGAAAGATATCAATGGCAATCATTTCAGTGTAGATAAATTATTACAACACATGCAATGATAAGTAATCCGATATCAAAATTCAATATTTATTGATTTTCCATAGCTACACTATTCTATAAATTTGTAGGAAAACAAGTAAAATTATGGAATCATAAAAGTAATGTGATTATTTATTGTAAACCGTTTTACAGTTATGCCCTGATTGTAAGCGCTAGGATCAACAGAAAAAAAGACACAATATACAACAGGGAATTAGATATTTTATAATGAAGCACATTTTAATATACTTCACATTGTTAGAAAGACTAGAACTTTGGGTTAGCTTTATAACCTACCATAATAAGTGATATTGTCCATTTATTAAGCAGAAAGGCTTACTCAGATGTACAAGATTGAATGGTTAAGTGTATGTTCAGCTGATTTTATTGCTTTGGGGGCCAGTGACAAGACAATGTCAAGGAGGGGAGTATGTCAAAGAGAAATGTTTTTTACCTAGAATGATTAAAAGAAGAAATAAGAAGATGAAAGTCTATTTTCTCATGAGTTTCACTCTGAAGAACTTAATCTCCAGAAGAACTATTCAGGTATGCTCCACAGTCTGGGAGGAATTGGAATGTCATTTTTCTTTAACACATAGGTCTTTCTGGGGCATTCTAAAATCAAATGGCAACATCTTCACCAATGATAATAACTTGTCTAGGGGTGGATGCCACTAGATATTTCTGTAAAGTCTAATCAGATCTCAGCAGACTAAATATTTTATGGAATTCCTATTAAAATATTTTCTTGCAGACTGACTGGGTCTTCATAATGTGTATCTGTGTGTTTATATGTGTGTGTTTGAATAAACTAATAAAACAATGTGGCAGATAAAAGTATTAGTATGGCCTTTGGTTTTTTCTTCTCATATTATGAAAGCCTGTCACTATTCCCAATCAAATCCCATCCAAGATTCAAACATTAATGCTGTCCCAAAATTTCTTTATGCTAACCTAAGTATCTGCATCTCATTTCAGATGGCCATGGTATAGGAAAATTTTAAGTCTTCCAATTACGTTGTCACCAAGGAAACAACGTACAATATTTCTTTTAAAAATACGTAGATTGTAGAACATGTTAGCCAGAAAATTGAAGGAGTATACATTATAGGATTTAATTTAAATATTTAGTCACATAAATGGATATTCTTTATCCCCAACTCAGAGCCCTTTTAAACTACATAATTGCTCAACTCATCTATTACAATCTTCCATGAAGTCAGTCCTTGCTGTAAACAAACCAGATGTGGTGAACAAATTAACATGTACACCATTGTTACATGTTGCTGTTCTAAAGCATGGAAGTGAAAGAGCATTTAATGCCTGTGAAGAGCTGGTTCTAAGAATTATGAAAAGTGATTACTTTGCACCATAAATAGAAAAATCCACAGATGTTTCCAGTTGTGTTTTGTTGTTGGCATTTATGAGATATATTTTGGAAAGCACAATGAATGAAAGCAGGCTATTTTGTAAAACATTACTGGCTGGCACTTTTATTGAAATGTTTCAAATGAGAAGACAGACAATAGGGTGGGTAGGATGTGGTATGCAGCTTTAAATACAGACAAGCAAAACAAAGAATGGGATTTTTTTTCCCCTTAACAAATGCTTTCAGGTTATATTGTGCTATAAACTATAATGATGAAATAATCATTTCTTTGGAAAAGTAAGGAGAAAACACTGTCACCTGTTGAATTTCTTTTTAAATTGAATCTTAAATGTCAAGGTCGAAGAAATTTAAATGCCTTAAGAAAATATTATCAAGTATTACTTTCATTTTTGATAAAAAGTCAAAACAAACTGACAGACTGTTCGTCCATTAAGATTTATAAGTTTCCTGCTATATATTTCCTATTGTTCCTCTTTTTTGGGGTGGTGATATATAATTTTTTAGAATGGCAACCTGGTCTTAACCATTACCCACAAAATTTTTGCTGTCGTAGAATCAGAGAGTTTTTGTTGTTGTTTTTTTGTTTTATTTGATAATTCATGGGGCTTGAACTCTGGGCCTCGGCACTGGTCATAAACTCTTCAGCTCAAGGTGAGCTCTCTAACACTTGAGCCACAGTGCCATTTCTGGTTTTCTAGTGGCTTATTTGAGATAAGAGTCTCACCGACTTTCCTGCCTGGGCTGTCTTTGAACTGAGGTCCTCATATCTCAGCCTTTTGAGTAGCTAGGATTACAAGCATGAGCCACCAGTGCCCATCCACTGAGTTTTATTTTATTAAATTAAGACAATAGTAGACTCATTTTATGCCAACACAAAATATAAACACCAATGACATTTTTCCCTTAAAAAAAACACTCATGAAAAAATCATGAGATTCGGGGGAAGATGGCAGAGGAGAAGCTGAAGGCTAAACAAACTCTCCCATAGAAAGCATTTTAGTATTCCAGTGAACAGTCTTAGGCTACAGAGTCACACCAAGTGTTTCATCTCAATACAGAGAGTTTGGACAGAGAGGAAAAATCCAAGCAAGGAAACAGATCTGGACACTTGCAGCTAGCCATGGCTGCAGTGGCAGAGTTGGTAGCAGAGACACTCTTGGCAGCCATAACTACAGAGAGAATAGTGGACAAAGGCGCCAGATGTGGCGGGCAAGCAGATTCTACCCAACGCAAGCAAGAACTGACAAGGAGCAGATATCTTCATCCTGCAGATCACAGATCAGAAACTGCCCAGGAAGAAGACGCTGGTAGGAGTAGAACCCTGATCTCCTCATTCCTGCTCAGGGATCAGAGGAGGGAAGGCTGCATGTCCCCTATGACTGGAAGGCCTGGCTGAGCAACTAGCTCCAACACTGGCCTTGGAGGAAAACAAAAGAGTCATTTAGCAGGTCACAGGAACTTTCTCTGACCTGCAGGCTCAGCTCAACCCAGGGGAAAGTCAACCAACCCAGACAGAGAAAAATCTGCCCCATGAGGAGTGACTTTCATCACTGGGTAAGCAGAGCCAGAGGCTGCCTCTCCCTACAGCAGCCTAGACAAACAATTGAAACTCAGTAAACATAAACCCTGAGAATGACTCCAAGCTGGGCACTCTGAGAGTCTCAAGAGCTAGCCCAGCAAGGAAAAGCTACTGATTGCTGAAAGGCCTCAACTCTACACATAACCTAATCTTATCACAGCATCTCCAAACTAGAGGAAACTCCCATCTCCCTCTTTTGGGATACTCAAAGCAAATCTACCTCCCACTGAACTAGCCTGGGAGGAGGATCACAAAACAATGGGTTAGGCAAAGCATTTTTCTGACTGTTCAAACAAACTGACTTAAGAAAACAATCAAGCCACAGGAAAACCAAACACCACAAGCAGACCAGAGACTCCATCAAGAGACTGGTTATGGACACGGAGATACACAATCGTAACATTGCCCCCATCCCCCCCACCAAAAAAAAATCAAAGAACTCTTTTTTAAAATTTAATTTAAATTTTTATTTTGAGAATACAGTACAGAGGAGTTACAATTACATGGGCAAGATAACGAGTATATTTCTTATCAAGCATTGTTGCCTCCTTGTTGTTTCACCTTCCCATCCCTTCCCATAATTCTCCCCTCCCTCCACCGATCCTCCCCCACCCCCCACCAAAGGTGTTAAGTTCGTTTTTCGACATAATGAATTGTACAACTCATTGTTGCAATCAAAGAACTCTTACTTGAACCTTTTAAAATTTTTTTTAATTTTTAAAATTGTTTTCTATTAATCTTATTTTCCTCCCATAGTTTTTATTTTAGGTGTATACGTGTGTGTGTGTGTGTGTGTGTGTGTGTGTGTGTGTGTGTGTGTGTGTGTGTGTTTATCTCTTCTGAACTTTTGGTCCTTTTTAAGTATTCTTTTCATTTTTTTCTGATTCGGTACAGGATGATAGATAAGGATCTAACTTTAGTTTTCTATGAGTGATTAACCCATTTTGCAAGCACTTTTACTGAAGAGGCTTTCTACCATTCTATTTTTTTATCTCCTTTATCAAAGATTAGGTGCCTATTGGTGTGTAGGCTCATTTCTGGGTTTTCAATTCTATTCCATTGGTCCTGAGGTCTGTTCTTGTGTCAGTACCAAGCTGTTTTGTTTGCTAATGCTTTGTAGTAGAGTTTGAAATTTGGTATTGATATTACTCCAGCACTGTTTTTTCTGTTAAGGATTTTTTATGCTATCCATTGCCTATTATCGTTCCATATGAATTTTTGGATTGCCTCTTCTATTTCCTTGAAGAATGAGGTTGAAATATTGATTGGTATTGCATTGAATTTGCAGATAGCCTTGGGAATTATTGCCATTTTCACGATGTTAATCCTTCCAATCCAGGATCAAAGGAGTTTTTTCACTTTCTAAGTTCTGTTTTGATTTCCTTTTTCAGGTTTTTAAACTTTTCATCTTGAAGATCCTTTACTTCTTTTGTTAATTCATTGCTATTCTATTTTTTGTGGGGTTATTAAGAATGGAGTTGCTTTTCTGATTTCAGAAAATCTTTTCTCATTGTTGGCATACAGAAAAGCCATTGATTTTTGAGGGTTAATTTTATACCCTGATACATTGCCATAGTTTTGAATCAGAATGAGTAATACAGAAAAGCCATTGATTTTTGAGGGTTAATTTTATACCCTGATACATTGCCATAGTTTTGAATCAGAATGAGTAATTTGGGATTGTAGTCCATAGGATTCTTTAAATACAAGATCATGTCATCTGCAAAGAGGGAGAGTTTTACTTCATCTTCCCCTGTTTGGATCCCTTTTATGTTTTTGTCTTTTCTTATTGATGTAGCTAGGCATGCTAATAGTAAATTGAAGAGAAGTGGAGAGAGTGGCCATCCTTGTCTCGTTTCTGGCTGCAGGTTTGTCATATACAGCCTTTATTTTATTGAGGAATATTCCCTGGATTCCTAGTTTATCCAGAAACTTCATCATAAAGTGGTGTTAATTAATTGATTTGTGTACATTGAACCAGCTTTGCATCCCTGAACTGAATCCTGTTTGATCATGGTATGTAAAGTTTTGGATGAATTGTTGAATTGTTTGGCGAAAATTTTGTTGAGAAGTTTGGCATCAACGTTCATCTAAGTAATGGGTGTATAATTCTCTTTCTTTGATGAGTTCCAGCCTGGTTTTGGGATGAGGGTTATGATGGCTTCATAGAATTAGTTTGGTCGTGAACTTTCTCTTTCAATTTCATTGAAGAGTTGGAGGAGTATTGGTATGAGCTCTGCTTTGAAAACCTTGTAGTATTCCGCTGTAAATCCATGTGGTTCTGGGCTTTTCTAAGAATGGAGGACTCTTACTGCTTTTTCTATTTCAATGCTTGATATGGGCCTGTTAAGATGGTTTAACTCATTTGCTCCTTTTCAGTTGTTGCTGGTGTTGAGTTGAATCTGCTCACCCATTGTGTCTGGTGCCTTTGTTCTGGACCCTCTCTGTTGTAGGTATGGCGGGGTGGCTATGGCCACCACCAAAGCTGCCTCAGCCATGGCTACAGCAACTGCTCAGATGTGTCTGCTTCCCTGGATTTTCCCTCTCTAGCCAAACTGTTTACTGTGATGGCACACTTATTGTGATATTCTATCCTAGTACTGATCACTGGAACACTAAAACTGCTTTCTATGTGAGAGATAGTTTAGCCTCCAGGTTCTCCTCCACCATCTTCCCCCACTTCTCATAAATATTTTCTTATTACAGGATTATTCTAGATTAGTTATATTATGATTGACAATGACCAAGATTGACAGAAAGGTGAAGGAAAATTGTTTACACTTCCATGAGGTTCTGACTTGTGTTTCACAAAATGTTATAAAAGCTCTCCGTGAGAAATCTAGCAGCTGCATTTCTAAATAGTCTGTGCTTGCTTACACTTTCTGATAATGTTTCAATTCAAGTACTTCTCCTTAGAGTCCCATACCATTCAATGATGTTGTATTAGATCTTTTGTACATCTTGAAGACAGCTCTTGCTGATTAATTTTGTGCTTTTCAAATTAGCTCTCACAATTCCATCCGCAAAATGCAGACAAAAAATATCTGAAATAAATTTGTATCTGTTTATAGTGAATATATTTTATTTTCCATTACAAACATAGAATGTAGTAAAAATTTTCACAGAAATTACACTGCACTAGGTTGTTGGCAGATTCTAATGAAAATAATATACTGTGTTTATGTAGAGAATTTGAGCATCCAAAATTTTAGTATGCCTGTGGCCCTAAAACCAATACTTTATTTATATTGAGTGACAAATACAACTTGCTATATGTACAGTTTTCCTTGTATGTTTTTAATATATATTTTATCGTAGAGATACTGTACAGAGGGGTTACAATTAGATAAGTAAGGTAATGAGTACATTTCTTATTGAGCATTGTTACTACCTCCTTTGTTTTTCCCCTACTATTCCTTACCTTCACACATCCCCAACACCTCCGTCCACCCCCCTCTAATAGTATCTTGCAAATCTCATTGTTACAATGGGACAAGGTGTATCCTTTCCTTGCATTTTAAATGAAGAAATGCTGGCTTGTTTCATGTTGATTCTACTTGGGTAGACACACTTAAAAATACTTTCCAAGTACAAAAGCACATAAATGAAATGCACATCATCTTTTGTCAGTTGGTATAATTGTGTTCTACACATTTATTGACAGGTTACAAATTTTTCTTAAATTTAATACATAAAAAAACTTTCTTTTTTTCTCATTTTCGTGGCCAGGACATCAGCACGACCTCAGTCACCATTTCTCACTTTAGACTTTTCATATGGGTTAGTTAAATTTTGACCTGTGCTCCAGTCTTCTGGGGAGTCACTCATCTGCTTAGGAATTGATGCTGGCTGTGGAAAGAGCCCAAGGAAGGATGCCATTTAAAGCCTTATACCTTTATTCTTAACAAGGATATTGTCCTACTACTTTGGATGTTGAGAGTGTCTACAAGAGCAAGCATTCCTTGGGGAGCAGGGAGACACCATATGACCTATACTTATTGAGATTTCCGAGTGACTTGCTATCACTTGTACTGCATTTTTCAAGTCGAATCTCTCTAAACCTACCAGTTGTAAGAGATAAGAGGAGTGGTAAAAGAACTCTTAGAGGCAAATATATCTTCAACACATTTGTTACCAAGCATTCTGTCAAAGGCATATTTAACAACTAGTGAAACTTTTGTTGGCTATATATATGTGTCTTTCTCCATTTGTGCATGTGTACATCTGTGTATGTATGTGTGTATTTGTGTGTATAGTAACATTCATGTGTACATATGTGGGCCTATATACACATATATGCATATATAAATAAATATACATATATAAATATATGTGCATATTTTACTCATATAATATCATTAACAAAGAAATGAATGCAAAACACTGATATGAAGATATTTTGAAAAAGTGAGTGTGTGTGCATTCCTGCCTGTTGGCATGCTCAGAGTTTGAAATCAGGGCTTCAACGTCTCGCTACATCTTGCTCTCTAGATTGGTGAGCTACTATATGAGCTACATCTCCGTTCCTGGCCCTTTGCTAGTTCATTAAAATTTTTGAAAAATAATCTCATGAATTTATTTTGCCCTGATTGGCTTCCAAATGTTATCCACAGATGTTAGGCTCTTGAGTTGGTATCTCGAGTAGTTAGGATTACAGGTGTGACAAACCAGCACAAGGCTTTCAGAATAATTTTAAAAGTAGAAGAAAATTTACTTTACAGAGGCGTGTTTTATCATCTCCTAGCTTTAAAGCATTTTGGAGTGATTATATGTGAATTTTTTCATTCTTGAATTCTTAAAATACAGTAAGCCACAACTTACAATGACGTGAAAGATGTATTCAAAATGAAGAAAAATGTTATGTTCTGATCTTTGTAAACACACACACACACACACACACACACACACACACACACACCATCCTCAAACATTAAGACAGAATTAAAAAAAAAAAAAGTAAAGCAATTTAGTTGGGCATTTAGTTCAAAATGCATAAGATACTAGACATACATTATGACAAGGTATAAAGTTGTAATGTACAACATGAGGATACAGGGGACAACACTGGCCTTACATAGGAATGAATCTAAGTAAGTAGGAGTTGTTCTTCCCAGTAGTGGTTACTCTTTTAGTTGTTCTTCCTTCAATAATGGATGAGATGAAGGTAATTCTTTAAGTATACCTGCCTATTTTCAGAAATAATAACAAACAATATAGCAATAATGTTGCATGCTCAACGTAGAACAAAATGTCAAATTAACATACATGAGATTATCCTTGATGTAAACTAATAATTACAAATGAGGGAAACCATGGGACCTATGTTTCTTTAAGTCTGGCTTACTTCACTTAATATGATTTTTTTCAGAGATCTTCCATTTCCTTACAAATGACGTGGTCACATTCTTTGTGATGCAAGCGTATTTTTCCACGTGTGTTTATCTGTACGTGTATGTGTATGTGACTTTTGGTAAATATTACTGTGATACACAGTAGTAGCTTTACTGTGGCCTTGTTTGTGATCACCTGGTTATATGCCCAGAAGTGGGATTACTGGGTAATAGGGGAGCATTATTGTGTACATCAAGGATAATCTTAGTAGATGAGCAGAATAGCTCAAAAAATAGCTATGTACATATGATCGTATAAGGTGATTCCAAGTGAAATGAACTCCAAGACATGTTCTTTGTTGTTGTTGTTCTTAATGGACTATGTGATTTCTTTTTATCCTTTTGTGTTTTCCCCACCTATGGTTAATCCCCTGTAGTCACTGTATTGGATTTTGATACCCTGGGTATTTTAAATATGTTCATCTGAACTAGGGAAGGGAAAGGAAAAAAAAAACAAAATGGTGAGACAAAGGACAAAGGGGGAACCTATGCAACAGTAGTACTCACAAGACAATATTTTGTAAGTAATCTCAGGGGGGGGGGGCTTTGGGAGTGAAGTGGGAGAAAAATAGGGGAAAGGGTAACAATTTAGAAAAGAAATAAATTAATTACCTTACCTATGTAACTATATTCTATCTGTACATTACCTTGACAATAAAATTTAAATAAAAAATAAAATAAAATATATGAGAGCAGCAATACAGGAGATGGGAGTGGGGGAAATACTGTAGTATCGTAGTGTAGAACAGCTGTGGAAAGCAGTAATTTTACATTAACATAGCAAGTAATAAACTAGCATACAGATTTTCAGCCTCATGTCAATCATTAAAAAGGGAAAACAAAATGCACAATCAGCAAATCAACAGAGATAAAATAGAAAACTAAACAATTAAGATGAAGAGATGACTTGGACCAAGAATAACAAATGACACAATTAGGAAACAAATAACAAGCTGCTGGGCTGGGAAGGTGGCTCAGTGGTAGAGTGCTTGCCTTGCATGCCTGAGGCCCTGGGTTTGATTCCTCAGCACCACATAAGCAAAAAGAAAAAAGCCAGAAGTGGTGCTGTGTCTCAAGTGGTGGAGCACTAGCCTTGAGCTGAAATGCTGAGTCACAGCGCCCAGTCCAGAGTTAAGGCCCCATGATCAGACCCAAAATATAAAATAAATAAATAACAAGCTGCTAAGTTTAAAAATGATCACCCTTAATTCTATTGACTTGTTTACATCACAATTTGTTAGAAGTATAATTCAAATCACAGTTTAATAGTATGTTATTTTAATAATAGTTTATTTATTATTGATTTCTTAATATTGAATGTTTAATATATAATTTTAATTTCAGCAGCTATAGAAAAGAAGAAAGTGAAAATAATTTTAATAATCTATTTAATGAATTGTAAAATTGAGAAGCATTAGAATTTAAACAAATAATATATCATTATTGCTTCATTTCTGTGAGTTTATGTAATAATTCAAAGTGTATTCTACACTTAGCACTCATCTTAACATCAAATAATGAATTATCACACATGACTCTTGGTATTAGGTGGAAGGGTTCATCACTTTGGTAAAATTCACACCACATAGTACACGAGGGTATGACCCCTCTCATATGACTTAAATTGTGGAAATTTAATTTCTACATGCATGTTAAATTCTTTTCAAGGTGACATCTATAAAATTATTTACAATTATATACATGAGGACTATTTCAGATAATACTTAAAAGTCAAATTCATTAATTAAATTTTTATTATTTCATACCAAATAAATATTTACAGAGAGACTGAATTTTTGAGTAGATGATGGTGTGTGTGTGCCAGATTATACGTATTAAGGCTTATTTTATATTCATGACATTGTTTCTAGAGTTGGATTTATTTGTCCATTACGGGTTAAGTGTATTATATTGGATCTATGAAAGTAAACTAAATGTTTATTCCTTTAATCCTTTGTCTAATCCCAATATAAATTATCCATGTGTTTGAAGTAATGAAAATAACAACAGATAAAAGCAAGATAAATCAGTCTGTAGTAGACAAGTATTTATTACCGTTATTTTGAAAGTTGGTACTGTTTTACACTACAGAATATTCTTGGGAATATGTGCTCCAGGTTGGCCACAACTGAAGAATATTATGGTTTGATCTATCATAAGAGAAGGAAGGAAGGGGAACCTTCCTTCCAAAAGTCTGATCCCAGGAATGTGATCTGCTTTATGGTGCCTACTTGGAAATGAACATTTTTCACAGTCAACCTTGAAAGGCCATCTTGATAGACGACTTCTGTAAGTGGTTACAAAGCATTATTGATGGCTTTGCAAGGATGCCTGATTGCCTCATTTTGAGACAATTAACAGGAATTTAGTCAGTTGTTCTTTAGGAGAAAAACCCATTGACTCTAGGCCAGGGGATCACAGGGGCCCAGAGAAACTACTACCTAGACATCTAAAACAACACACACACACACACACACACACACACACACTCCAGTAAGCACAGACAAGCAGGGTTGCTATCACAGCCTACATGAAGTCAGGCAAAAAACAGAAGCTGAGAGTCATTTAACTAATAACTAATATATTTTTTATGAGGTAGACTCAAATGAGACTCCAAAGAGAGGATCAGAAAGACTGATCAGAGAGACTAAAACTGGTCACACAAAGATTGGAAAGTAGAATTCCTTGTAGAACAAATAAATCATAGAAAGCTTGTGCATGTAAGAACAAGACAGAAAACCAAATTCCACAAATGCACATTTTCTTAGAAGTCAGCTTAATCAATTATCAGTGCAAATCTTTGAATTCTTAAATATTTGACCACATGTGGGAGAAGGTTGAAAAGAAAGAAAATTTCATCACTCTATTAGGAAGTCCAATATCACATTAGGAAGTAATCAAGCACAGTTTTGTAATAAAAAGAGAAAACAATTATTCCAAATGAGGGTTTCATTTCTTTTGATGTAAAAGTTCTTAAATTAGGTGCTAGCAATTATCATACAATTGATCCAGTCCCCCAGCTGAGTTGATATTGACTGCAGTATTCCCACATGAAGGAAAAGAAAATTTACAAATGTCTGATGAAATGAGGTGAAGGTAAAGTGTTCTAATAGTAATATCTGAGGTTTAGACACTGGTGAAGAGGTGGATTTTCTTTTCTAAAAAGCCCCCATTTTTACCTGGGGCCAGTTCTTCACAGCTATAATCCTAGCTACTCAGGAAGCTGAGATCTGAGGACTACGGTTCAAACCAGCCTGGGTAAGAAAGACCCTGAGACACTTATTTCCATTTAACCATCAGAAAACCAGAAGTGGCACTATCACTCAAGTGGTAGAGCACTCAGCTTGAGTTGAAGAGTTCAGGGACAGTGCCCAAGCCCAGAATTCAATTCCCTCGAACAACAACAAAAAAAAATCTCCCTTTTATCTACTACCTGCATCCCTTCCTAAGATTCAACAAAGGAGCCATTTATCACCCAGTACATATAAGTCCTAATCTAGCTACTGCAAATAGATTGATTTGGTATCTTATATAAAATGGTTCGAATTTGCGGAAACAAATACCAGGAGTGGTAACTTTTTTCCAGTCCTTGAACTCTGGGCCTGAGCCCTGAACATGGTTATGCTGGTAGCTTTCATGTGAGCTTGTTTGTTATTTATGAGGGGAATTACTGGGTCTTAAGGGAGATCTATATTTACTCTTTTCAGGAAACTCCGTACTGCATTCCACAGTGGTTGAACATGTTTAATAATTTCCCACCAAAAGTATAATAGAGTTCCCAATTGGCTACATCCATGCCAGCATTTGCTATTGTTAGTGTCTTAGTAATGCCCATTCTAACGGACAAGGTAGAATCTGTCTTGTTTACTTATAGATTTGTATGCATCTTCTAGCTACAATAAATGAATGAATCCATGAAACCTATATTGCTGCATTCCTTTCTGCATTCCTTTCTCTTTTCTCTTAATATAATTTTCCCAAACCTTTCATTTTCCTTACCACTGGTGAAAAGTCATCTTTCTGATGGGTGAATATAATTCCATTGTGTGCGTGTGTGTGTGTGTGTGTGTGTGTGTGTGTGTGTGTGTAAGATGACTATAGGCCAAGGAATTCATTTCTAAGCATGCTGTTTCATCTGTAATTTTGTAATTCCATATTATAGTTGCATTGCTTTCTCTTCTACATTGAAGAATATTGTTGGGATTTTGATGAATATTGCATTGCCAATTGTTTAGGGGAAGTATTGCAGTTTTCAAAATGTTAATTCTTCCAACCAGGAACATTGAAAGACTTTCTATTTCCTTGAATCTCCTTCAATTTCCCTTTTTATATTTTTAAAGTTTTCACATATAGGTCCTTCACAATTTTAGTTAAATTAATTAATTCCTAGTTTTGTTGTTGTTGTTATGTTTTGTTTAGATTTGATTTGATTTTGAGGCTAGTACATATGAGGTTGTTTTTGGATTTCAGCTTGGATCTTCCCATTGTTGGTAACAGAAAAACTACTGATTCTTGTGGTTTTTATATCCTGCTACATTGCTGAAGGTTAGCATCATCTGTACTAACTTTAGGGAGGAATCTACAGGGTCTTTTAAATACAGGGTCATTTCATTTGTAAAAAGGGATAGTTTTACTTGTACTTTATTTTGATCTGCTTTATGTTTTCTCTTGTCTATTGCTCTTGCAAGAAAGTCCACTACCATATTGAAGAGTAGCAAAGAGTGGACATCCTTTTCTCATTCCTCATGTTAATGTCTTCACGCTTCCACCCTTAGGTAAATGCTAATTATCTCTGTCATATACATACTCAGTTTAATATTGAGGAATGTTCCATGCATTCCTAGGTTCTTAGACCTTTTCATCATAATGGGGTATTGGAGCTTGTTAAAAGCAATTTCTACATCCCTATTGACAATCATGTGTTTCTTGTCTAGGTTCTGCTGATGGTTTGTATTATGTTTATTGACAAGAATATTGAATCAAATCGTATCCAAGATGAATCTTATTTGATCATACCATATGATTTTTTTTGTTAGTTGCTGAAATTGGTTAGTGAGAATTTTATTAAGAAATTCTGCATTAATGTTTATCAAAGAGTTAGGTTCATAGTTGTCTTTCTTTGGTGGGTCCCTATGTGATTTGAGGAGGAGTCTAATTCTAGCTTCATAGAATGTGTTTGATAATGTGTCTCTCATAGATACTAGATGGATGCATCTTGGTTTTTGATACTACTATCTAATCTATGTCTTCTATTTGGAAATTTAAGTCTATTGATATTGAGCTTTAAGACAGAAATATCTGATAAGTTCTGTTATGGTATACACCTGTTGTTAGGAGCTGTGCCTCATCTACTCTTAACATATCTACCTTGTTCTCTGGTAGGGAACATTTTATATAAGCAGTTCCTCTTCTTCTTGATCTTCTCTATGTAGGATATATTTGATTATATTCTATCCTCATAATTTGGTGGACATACATTATTTCAAGTTTTCTTTGTCATGAAATATGTTTATATATCCTTTAAATGTAAAGGAGAGTTTGGCTTGGGACTGTATTCATGGTTGGTAGTTGTTTACCTTTAATGTTTGTCATATATAATGCCAGGTTTCCTTTTTGCCATATCAGCTAAGAAATCTGTATTTATTCTGAATGCATGTCCTTTATAAATAATTAATCTTTTCTCTATGGCATCTTTAAGAACCCTTTCCTCGATCTTTAATAATCCTCTAATGGATTATGATGTCATGGTGGATTGTTCAGTTCTAGAATTCTGTTTGGTTTCTACAGGCTTCTCTGAATGAGCCTATCTCGCTGGATGTTTGGCATGTTTTTTCTGCTAGAATTCTGCAATATACTTCCCATCCATTTAGTTTCTTGCTCTTCTCCTTCTTGATACCTATCTCCCCGAAATTTGATCTTCTAACTGAGTCTTGAAGTTCTGGCAAGATCATTTATTTCTTGGATTTGTTCTAAATGATTATTTCCTCTTTCCTATTAGATCTATTCTGTCTTTGACCCTGAGATTATCTTCTATGTCATCAATTTGCTGTGGAGACTTTATACTTTGTTTTTGATTTCCCTGTCTTCTAATTGGTCATTTTTTAGGAGATCTGTCTCTTTATTAAAGCTTTGTTTTAGGTCTTGTATGGGCTTTCTGTACATTTTTTCTTTGGTTAGGGGAGATGTAAGGGTTGTTTTCTTAGCTGTGTCTTCTCTCATATCTTTTAACTAGACATCCATTTTTTCTTGGACTCCCTTGCCTTCTCAGAATTTATTTATCTTTCTGTTTGAAGTCTCCATGAATTATTTTGCTAATGACTGGTTGGTCTCATTTTGTTCACAAATTTCGTTGTAGAGGTTTTCTATCTTTCCATTAATCACATTTTTCAGCAGTATCTGTAATACATTTCGATAACTATCTTCTACATCCTTGATTGTCTGTTCTAATGCCTGGTTATTTACTGTGTGAATTATACTACTTTGACATCACTTTTCTTGTATTTTTCTGATTTGTTCTGTCCATTTGGAGGTTTTCTTTTGGGGGATCTATGATATTAGTAGGTGACTACCTATGTTCTTGGTTGATTCTAAGGGTCTTGGTTTGGTTTCCTGTTGTGATTTGTTTTTCTGGAATGGCATTTTTGTCGAGTCCATTAAGGAATAGAAATCAGTTGTGCTGAGATGTTGTGATGTTAACATTTGTGATTCCAGTGACCATATGGACTGTCCAGTGGTATGGTGAATTGTCTATGTGTATGGATGTGGCTCTCTCTGATGTATATTTCTGTTCCTGCTTTTTTCCATGTTGCCCTTTTATTTCCACACTGCACACGTGCTTTTGAATGTGCTGCCCAATGTGTTACTGGCTGGCACCATTTCATAGATTTCTGTTTTCTTGTGAAGACAGTATAAAATCTTCTTATGAATTGTATGTCTATAATTATGTCTATATTTATAGCTGCATATCTATAATTATAGCTGATTTGATGTGACCCTCTAGATGTGGAGTACCTGCTAGTACTCTAAATCTCTATTTCATTAGAGATTGCTAGGATAATTTTCTGTTGTTATTCTGTCATTGTTTTTCCTCATCCTCAGATTTATTGTTTATATTTTGGATTTTTTCACATAATTTAGGATTTGTGATTGTTGTATCAGGTTATTTTGTTTTCCTGCTTATACTACTTTGAAATAGTGATTTCAGGCTTGTAAGAAGAAACAGAAAGAGACAGAAATGCATGTAATTAAATAGAGAGAAAGAGAAGATATTTAAAACTATGTCCTACAAGTAAATTAATATTAAGCAAAGCTAATGAAAATAATTACTTATTTACTCTTCAGAAGATGAGTATAGTACTCTTGGATATCTCAGAGGAAAAGACTTTAGACTCATTACAATTAATGACTTACATTGAAAATATTGGCTAAACGTTCTTCTTCAGAAAGGGAAAAGCTCCATTACTTCCATATTAGTATTATAAAATCATAAAAGCTGCATGTTGAATTGTTTTGCCTGTGCTATTTTCAATTCCATTCTTCATCCATTATGTATCTAGGGCTTTGAATGACCAATTCCTTAAATACCTATATTGCTTATATTGTGATGTAAATCTCAGTAATATAAATATGAATTTATCTATGAGTCACATCTTGAGCTACATTCATATGAAATTTATGCAGTCTCAAGCAAGAAACCTGACTTTTTTTACTCTATTCTATGTTTTAATCAATAAATCCATTCGCTTTAGAAATGCGTTCTCAGCTTTTAAATTGCTCCATTAAACATCATGTGTTTCTAGTACTTTTACTGAAGTAAATATAAAGTTTGGAATATGAAGACAACTCCCCTATTATCACTTTAAAGTAAGCCCTTGGGGATTATTTTATATATAAAAATAAAAATTGCAATGCAATGTTTATACATGAATAATATAATGGTTAAGTCAATTAGACACAAGAACTACCATAGTAATTCTCAATTAACTTAAAGGCATCAAAATATTGTCTTCATGAATATCACTAATTTTAAAAAATGACTAGTCAATACAAAGTTTATATTATATTTGAAATTTACAAAATGAAAATTACACTCAGATTTGCTGTCAATATCCTGCTTCCAGGAATACATTTATTCAGCAAAAAGGGGAAAAAATTAAGGGTTTGTCATATAGAATGAAAAATGTAGAAGCAGACTGTCTTTCCTTAAGATGTTAAGTACCTAAAAATCGTGTGATTTATTCAAAGATACTATACACACTCATAAGAGAATTTGTGATCAGAAGTGATAGGTAAGCAAAGTAACTGAAAAACTCTATGCTTAATTTGAGCTTTCTATATAGGATGACAAGTTTTTAATAAATGAGCCTATTATTCTATATCTCTAACACACATACAGCATTCTACATTTTCCCACATACTCCCATTCTCTTAGCTCAGTTCCTGATCGATATTCTTCTATTTCATGATTTCAATTCTTTGTAAAATAAAAAGGTGGGCGTTTTTTTGCTCTAGATCCAATACATTCTAGTATCTTGGAACAGTAGTATGAATTCATGGAGTTACATTTGAATGTCAAATTTGAAGGTATTGTATTCAGGGTACTCTTAATTGGCCTGAAGTATACAAAGATACTCAGTATACTAAGAACAAGGGACTGAATTCAGGGAAACATACAGGTCCAGGCAAGATCCTGAAGCAAAGAAAAGTAAGGGAGCACAAACATCAATCAACTATACTTACAAAGGAATGGAACTGATCTCAGATGTGTCTGGGTGGCAGCTCTATGTGTTTGTGTGTGTGTGTGTATGTGTGTGTGTGTGTATGTGTGTCAGTAGAGAGAGATAAAGAGAGGAAGACAGAGAGAGAGAATTTAGTGTGGCTTCCATATTTACAGTACATAGAGCATTACTTGTTAGGGAGGAGGTGCTCATATCAGAGCTATGATACTACTATCATCACTTTACTGCAAAAAAAACCTCTTGCTTAATCTCTAATTAAATTGGGAAAATAAACTAACATCTTACACGATTGTTTTGACAATTGATTAGTATATTGAAGGCCAAAGGGAGGAGTTGGAGATCAATATAATCATTTTCCTCTCTTCTAAATATTACACTGAAATAGATGTAATTTCAGGAGTCTCCTGACATGTACTTCTTGTTGAATTACTAATATGCTTAATAATATGAAACATGTGATAGAGAAATAGATCAGCCAGCAAGCACAAAGAATTAGTGATAAGATTGAGCTTTTGAGCAGGGTTGCCACAACTTTTAGGAATGTAATTCCTTCATATGAACTTCAAATTTTGTGGCTTTCCCTGTGTGATTAAATGGCAAGAAAGTGCTGTAGAAACAAGAATTCTTGTTCAGCCAAGTAGAAAGTGCTCATGTTCCTATCCTCACGTTGCAAATTTCCATTCCCTATAGACTCTCTGTTAGAGTGCTTCTATTTAGTTTATTTCAGCATTTCATCCTTCCCTGTGGGAGACAAGAAAAAAGACACTTTTATTTGTGTATTAAATTATGTAAATTAGCATGTACAGGCATGATTTGTATAATTACAGAAGTTTGTAATAAATATAAGTAGAGATCATTTCACAATAAAAATATAATTAATATCACGTAATAAGACTAAAAGTCACAGAATTTTGTGCATGCAAACGTACATTAGATTAGATGCAGAATTTCTATTTTGAGGTAAACTTTATATTGAAGTATAATGCACTTTAAGGATGGAAACATTTTATTGAAAAATATATTTCCTCGAGATATTTTTGCTTCATAATTTTAGGGATACCGTTGGACCCATTGTAATAATGAGATGTACAAGACGTTATGTCGAAAGACAAACTTTACAACTTTGGCTGGCGAGGGTGTGGAGATGGGTAAGGATGGGAAGGGAAAACAAAGGAAGAGGAAACAATGCTTGATAAGAAATGTACTCATTACTTTGCCCATATAATTGTAACCCCTCTCTACGATATTTTCACAATAAAAAAAATTAGAAGAAAATGTGATTTATCTCCAATTTAGAAATCTAGATAGATAATTTAATTTAATTTAACCAAAAATATTATTGAATATAAGATTCTTATACTCTCTACATTCTTCACACTGAGATCATCAAATATGGTGAGTTTGAAATGATTAGTCTCTATTTGACCCATGTTAATATTATTTACAATTTGAGTGAAATGTTTAGAAAGTAGTATTTATTTTAGTAGCTCTGAAGAGACAATAACTGATATAATCAAAGGCTAAAAATGATTAGATTTAAAATTTAGAATTCAGGAAATGTTTTTGACCACACTGGTTACTGGAGCCTTCACAAAAACCTCATGAGACAATTTATAATGATGAAGCAAAAATCCCAGTTTAGAGATTTACGAATAGAAAAATCATGTCATTCTGAATATGTAGAGCTACATAACAACATAGAAAATTTAGCTTTTAAATATCTGAATACATTTAATTGCAGGGTAAGTACTTGTTCTGGAAGGAGAAAAAATTGCATTTATTTTGAAAAGTAAAGCTAAATATTCATTTGAATAAAAGACAATATTTAAAATATCACTCATCCAAGACACAAGATGTACAGTTCATTGGTTTTCATGCCTATTATGTTCTCTAAACTTCAAACAATTACTAGGTAACTGTTTTATATTTTTTGTCATGGAATCTTATTTGATAAATTTTTATTCAGTAAGTTAAATAATTGGCCAATAACAATATAAATTACGCAGGAACAAAGTTTAGAACAAGTATTTCTTTCACAAGACATATCATGGTTCTCTTCAAGAACACTGGAAGGCAGTGTGTTATTTATTTATTTTTAGTTATTTTATTAATGGTTATTAATTTTCAGAAGTGGCAGTTTGGTTATTCTCTTTCCATAATATACTCCTTCCATTTCCTTTTTGTTACTCCTTCCTCCAAAAATCTTGTTTTTTACATAAAATTATATCTTTATATATGCACATATAAACTCATTTGGAAGATACAAGCTAAACTGCAACTTAATTAAAGATGTACAGAGGATTAACAGGATGAACAAAAACGAGTATTTTTTGTTAACTTCTGAATTGAACTATCATTATTATTATGGTTAGGGTTAGGATACCAGACAGAATTAAAATTAGGGTTAGAGAAATAGCAAATTTAGGTTCAAAACAGGATGACCTATTGCAACAATAATACTCACAGCACACTGTACTGAAAATGAACTTTACAGCTTGGGGAGAGAATAGTGATGGAGATGGGAGAGGGAAGGGATAATTGGACAACAACAAAGAAGGGGGTAACAATGGTCAACAAGAAATATACTCATTATCTTTCACATTTAACTGTAACCCATCTGTCAGCCTCATTGCCTACTCAGGAAGCTTATTTCTGAGGACCGCAGTTCAAAGCCAGCCCAGGCAGGAAAGTCTGTGAGAATTTTATCTCCAATTTACTACCAGGAAACCAGAAAGTGGTGCTGTGGCTCAAGTGGTACAAGCACACACCTTGAGCTAAAGAACTCAGGGATTGTGCCCAGGCCCAGAGTTCAAGCTCCACGACCGACAAAAAGAAAAAAAAAAGAAATGTGTTAAATGTTAAGTAAAACTGAACTTTTTTAGGTTCTAGGAATTCAGGAAAATCTGGGATAATGGAAGTACAGTGTATTTCATAATATCAGGATTTGAGATCAATGAATATAATGATTCCTCTTATGGAACAAGATAGGTTCAGAGATAAGAGTGAGAAAATCTGTAGGGTTTAGGAAAACCTGCAATTTATTTCGAGGATTACAGTGAAATTTCAGTTAGGATTGCACAAAACGAGCATTTTTCATAAATTTTAGAATTGGGATACGACTTAGTGGCAAGGATATGGTTAGGATTCCAGCCATGGTTAGGGTTAGAGTGAAGGAGAAAAAAAATGAAGGTCAAATTGAAGGTAAATTTTAATATAAGCCTGGTAAAAATTAGAATGAATGTGAACTAGAGTATTGCTATTAATATTATAATCTACTTGCAATATTCAATATACCAGTTAAGATTAAGTTTAGGGTTAGAAAATGACTAAGATATTGGAAAAAAAATGAAACCTATGTTTGGAAGGCTTATTTCAATCAAGTTAGGATGAATGAAAACTAGTGTAACACTAACTAGTTAGTGTTAGTATTGACATATAATTTGGATTAAAATCAGGGTCAATATTTTGTTCTGATTATGATCAGTGTTATGAATAGGAAAGTTTTACTATAAAATTGATTTTTCACTAACAAATAGAAGCCAAAATGTGAATGTGAATATTAACTAGAGCATTATCATTATATTTATTTCTCAGTGATCATTCTTGTAATGATTAATGAGAGTTTTCCAGCCAGGTTTAGGTTGAGAGTTAGCGTTAAGTAAAGTACTAGATGATATGTAAATCTGAAATTGTTTTAGGATACAGTGGTTCAGGAAAAGGTAGGATTAATGGAAACTACACTATTTTTCCTGGTTAGAGAATTTGAGGACAAGTAATATAATAGTTCATGTTAGGGAACAAGATCACTTCAGAGGTAGAGTCAGGAAATTTGTTGGAATTAGGGCAACTTGAAACTCATTTCCAGAGTGCAAACTGGAATATTCATTGCAATGAATAAAAGCTAGAGTATTTTTAATATTAATTTTGGACTATTAGTAGGTTGAAAATTAGGTTTCAGTTCCAGCTGGGCTTAGTGTTAGCATTAGGGAAATGGAAAATTTAGGGTCAAACTGAAAGTAAATCTGTGAATAACAAGTCAAGATTGAATTAGAATGAATATGAAATAGGAAACTGTTAATAATGTTAGGATAAAGGTATGATTAGTGTGAGGGTTAGCCTGAATGTTGTGTTAGAAAAATGGCACGGTATTGAGTAAAACTAGAAACTATTTTAAGAAAGATGAGTTGAATCAAAGACAGGATGTATAAATTTAATGTACTTTTGTGGCTTTTAGAATCCAAAGGCAATTGGTTCTAGGTTAGGGTTACTTTTCTAATTAATGAACTAATGAATTAAACGCATAATTCTTTCATTCTTACAAGACAGTCACAATTTGGGGAAAAAAAAATTTCTACATGAAAATGTGTCTTAAAATATTTTCCAACCAGGATTAAATAATAGTGAACAGGGTGTCATTCATTAAAATTAGGTAAGTTGATGATAAAACTTTCAAAAATATCCAAACACATAAATTGGAACACAGATATGTTATTGGGAAAACAGATACTTGCTCTTGCTGGGAAATTGTGTGTGTGTGTGTATGTGTGTGTGTGTGTGTGTGTGTGAGTGTGTGTGTGTATGCACCCACCACAGGTCTTCAAATGAGGCCTGGGCCCTGTTGTCAGCTTATTCTGTGGAAGTATGGCACTAAACCACATAGCCACAGGCTTTCTTCTGGCTTTTTAGTAGTTATTTTGAGATTCATATCTCATGGATTTTCCTGTCTGGACTTAATCTTCTGATCTCCAGCAATCCTTGGGTTAGTGTTACTGTGGGTGCTACCACAAAGTGAGAGTTCATTAAACTGGGAGCAATATGGAAGTACTCGTGCAAGATATGAAGTAACTAGTTCATTAATGTGGGAGTAACAGGATCACATTAGATTGCCTTCAAACACATTATTTCTGATGAGTTTAACTGAAGCCCAAAGCATAATCTACACTTATTAGCCACACTGTACGAAGTAGCACATATTCATGGTTTAGAATATGTACAATGAATTAAATCCTGAATCAAAAGACTTTGTTGGGTTTGCACCAAAGAAATAGAGTGTCATTGAAATGAAGTCAAGACTGGAGGCCTGTAGCGAGCAGTAGAGCATCTGCTTAGTGTTTGTCCAACCCCCAAGACCATAAAGAAGTAGAAGAGAAAGTGTAAGAGAAAGAGGAAAGGAAAGGAGGAGGAAGGGGTAAGAGAGGAGGAAGGACATAGCAGGAGGGAGAAGAAGATCGGACAGGGAGAAAGTAGAGGTAGGAGAGAAGGCAGAGGGAAACAGGACCCTGGAGAAGAGGAGCAGGAAAGGAGGCAGGAAGAATAAAATAAATGCAATATAACAACAAGAGATGTTGGAAAACATTTTGCATAAGTGATCTGCATATGCAGGATTATTTTCTAATCAGAGAGACAGCTAGCACAGTGACAATATGGGTGATACCTGTTGCTCAGTCATTTTATTCTCTTTCTTCAGTGAGGAGTTCAGAAGAAATGCTGACTTCGGTGTTTTATAAATATACTTCAGGAATTCTTTTTCATGAATCAAACAATGGAAAGAACTAAATGCAACTTCTCTTAATTAAAAAAGAATAGAAGCTATATTCATTTGTATTACTATGCATGAAGAAATCCTGGAGATTTCTGGTTAATTCAGAGGGCCCCATGCAAAAATATAGGACAAGAGGAAAGGAAAACTGTTTTTAAAGTATAATAGGTTATCATTGATTAAAAGTTTTACTGGACATTTTTCATTTTTCTTTTTGTTTTGTTTTTGTTTTTGCCAGTTGTTCATTGCTCCAAGGCTGTGCCCTGGAGCCCTTTCCAAGCCACCACGTTAAACTCCATTTCTGTAGTCCCTGTGGGTGTGGGTGTCTCCTCAGGTCACCCGTTGAGATGTGTGGCCAACTCCTTTACCTTGGATGTGCAGTGAGTGTATGTGTGTGCATGCTCCCCAGCATTGCCAGATGAGCCCCGCCCACCCTTCCCACCTAACTTCCCAGTCTCAGTTGTTCCATTTCACCCAGGAGCTGGCAGCAATGGGTCTGTAGTTGAGGCCACTGCTGCCCGCTCCTCCTCCAGCTGTGTTGGTACTGGTCTTCTGTGCTCCTGAGTGCGTGGCCCATCCTACGGAGACTCTGTTCTGGGGTCACTGCCTGCCTCCATGAGTGCGGGGTGGGGGACACCATGTTTGTACACTGAACAGTCCATGGGTAAAGGAAGGCTGGGCATGAAATCTTCCCCCTTGGGGCCAAGCAGCCCAGCCTTGGTTCACCTCATCAGTCTTTAAGCGGGTCTGTGTTGGCCCCTCTGCCAGCTTGCTTGTGACAGCTGCAGCAGCTCAACAACCTGGATCCCCTTCAGCATCTCTGTGGAATTCCATTTTCTGGTCCTTGTGGACTCGGTACAGGGTCAACCCTACATATGCCAATCAGTGCCAGAGAAGCGTGGACTTGCAGCACACCAGCTGCAGCACCGGGGGAATGAATCCCCTCTTGCTTTGCTGTGTAGCCTCCTCTGTCGCCCTTCTGGCCCACATGAGCTCAGCTCTGGGTGCCATTCTAGGGATACTCCATTTGGAGGCAATGGGCTCACCCCCCTACCCTTGTTGTTCTCCAAAGCAGGAGAAAGGGCTTGGCCTTGGAAATGTAGGCTGCACAGATGGTAGCCAGGACTTGGCGTCTGCCCTGCCTTCCCCCCTGGATTTGACACCTGAGTCTGGGTTGCTTGGTTTGGTCACTAATGGAACCTTGTTGGCTACAGCCGACCGCAAAGGTCCTGCACCTGCTGCAGCAGCAATGTTGTGTACTGGACCCCCTTATGGTCACCACATGGACCTCTGATGGGTCTACTTGGGCAGGGTGTGGGTTTCATCTCAGGACTCCATTAGGAAGTGCCACTCCCCTTCGTGGTACTGAAAGCAAGAGGTGCCACATATAATTTATACTTTCTAACATTTTCCTTCACTGAGATAAACAGAACTTGGAGATTGAAATAAGTTTTATAAAAACAAAATATATAACCTATATCACTTCAACGATTTAAACCATTGTAATATTTTTATCCAGTAGGAATTCTGTCTGTAATTACTTATTTTACATTTTAACATAACTAATGTAATGTATTTTGTGTGTATTTTACTATTCTAGTATAATTTTATTTGTACTACTTACATACAATTTTTTTCAAATTCTGAGATTTAATCACATGTTTATGGATAAGAGTTTTGTTGTCCTTTTATTTCAGTTTTCCATTATGGCCTTATGAATACAAACAATAAAATCCATTTCTTGCTAGTATAAAGTTTAATGATTTTGGACTAGAGACTCAAGGATATAGCATTACATGTCATACAGTAATGTGTATCACTTTGTTTAATACTGCTCCATAAAATAATTAATAATTCAGGTGGCAGCCACTTCAACTGGCATGCTTGTCTGTCTGGTGAAGTAGGATCCTAGTGGCAGCCTGCCCATATCGGGCCATTGCGGGCACATCTCCTGGGACTGTGGGAGAAGATTAGGGTGCACCTGCTGTTCAGCTAGGGCAGCAACCCAGCAGCTGCTGTGTGAATGACAGTGTCACTGACTCACATCTAACACATGCCTGCCCTGTGGGCTTGGGCCCTGAGGATCAGCTCCTGGGAGCACACACACACCGCGGGGCAGGGGGCGCCTACCTAGGAAGGTGTGCAGACCAAACAGAAGCCACTCTGCAGATTGGCTGGTACAATATTTATTCTTCTTAGAGCAGGGGACAATTCTGCTCTGCTGTGGGGAGAAAACAAGAAAGACAGACCCAGGCGGGTGAAGCCATCATTTTGTCCTCAAGCTGGCAAGGAAACTTTCCTCCCTGCACTCTCCAGCAGACTCAGGAAGCCCTTCCATTCTCCTTGTACATGGAGTAGCAGCCAGGGACACTCACATCTGGTGCTCCTGGCTGCTCTTTTGGGTTTGTTTGTTAATTTATACAGACAGTCCCTCCCTCAGACAGCAGAGTTATTCTGGGTTTTGTAAAACGTTCTGCATCTGAGCATTCCCAATGTTTGGTTTTTGCATTGTTTCTTGTAAATGTTTTGTGAAATTTGTGTTTTAGGTGTTGAGGTGCGAGAGAAGGAGCCAGATTATGAAAATAGTTTCCTACCAGTCTTTCATTTAAAAATGAAAACAGATTCTCTATAAAAATGCCTATCAGGAAATAAATTTGAGAGGGGAAAAATGTTGCTTTCTCATAAGATCAAAATATGCTAGTTTTATATGCATATCTTATGCGCTCAAAATACAATTAAGTAACACATTATCTAGGAACAATTGTCCAGAGCTAAGTGTGAAGTGTCTAGGAGCTAGAGGCAGGGTGTTTGTGAGCTTTATCCAAAGGGAGGGAAGAAAGCTAAAATTCATAAATGACTTTGTAGAATCAAGGTGGCAATACAAAATGACTGTCACAATAAACTTCTTTGCTATTCCGGGTCTTTTATTGTTCTATATGAATTTTTGGATTGCTTCTTCTATATCATTGAAGAGTGACATTGGGATATTGGTAGGTATCTCATTGAATTTGGATATAGCCTTTGGCAGTATTGCCATTTTCATGATGTCAATCCTCCCAATCCAGGAGAATGGGAAGTTTCCCACTTCCATAGCTTTGCTTTAATTTTCTTTTTTCAGGTTTTTAAAGTTCCCATCATAGAGGTCCTTCACCTCTTAAGTTAACTCCTAGGTATTTTATTTTTTGTGTGGCTAGTAAAAAGGGGTTGCTTTCTTAATTTCAGCTGCACTCTTATCGTTATTGGAATACAGGAAAGCCTTTATTTTCTGAGGGTTAATTTTATTCTCTGCTAGTTTGCCAAAGTTTCTGATCAGCTCAAGTAACTTGGGAATGGAGTCCATGGGTTTCATTATATACAAGACCATGTCATCTGCAAAGAGGAGAGTTTTACTTCATCTTTTGCTATTTGGATCCCTTTAAGATGGCATCTTATCTTATTGCCCCAGCTAGCATTCTAATACTAAGTTGAAAAGGAGTGGAGAGAGCAGACATCCTTATCTCATTCTTGAATTTATAAGAAATGGGTTTAACTTCTCACCATTAAGTATAATGCTGGCTGAAGGTTTGTCAATTCTTAGCAGAAAGAACAGCACTAGAGCAATATAAGTTCCAAATTTCAAACGCTACTAAAAAGCCATAGTAATAAGTACAGCTTGGTTCTGGCACAAGAACAGACCTGAGGACCAATGGAGTAGGACTGAAGACTCAGAAATGAACCCCCTGACCGATAGCCACCTAATCCTTGTCAAGGGAGTTAAAAAAAGAGAATGGAAGAAAGACAGCCTTTTGAGTAAATGGTGTGGGCAAAATTGGTTAAACACCTGTTAAACTAAAGCTGGATCCATATATAAAACCCTACACAAGAATCAACTCCAAATGGATGAAAGACCTCAAAATAAAAGAGGACAACATGAAAACATTACATGAAGGAATAGGATAAACTAGGGCTTTTTAGCACATACCGAAATTTTCTTAATAGAGAGCCAGAAACAAAGAGTAAAGAAAAATCAGTTAAGAAATTCATTCCTTAATTCATCTCTTTATGAAACAAGTAATTTACTATTACAAGATGAGATGGAATTATAAATTCCAAGTGCTGATGCAGTCTGTATTTAATAAACATATTACAATAGTCAATAAAAAGAAATCAAAGAAAGGCTGGACAAATGGGATTGCATGAAACATGAGAGCTTCTGCAAGGCAAAGGTCATAGATAGCAATATCAATAGAAAGCACACGTTCTGGGAGAAGATCTTCACGAGGTATAAAATGGACAAGGTCTTATATCTAAAATGTACTTACGACTCAAAAAATTAAATCCCCGAACAGCAAATCTTCAAAAAAACAACTGCTCGATAATTAAGTGGGCTAAAACTTAAAGAGAGACTTCTCTGAAGAGGAAATAAAAATGGCCATTAGACACATGAAGAAATGCTCAACTATTCTAGCCACAAAAGAAATGCAAATCAAGACAACATTGCTATTGCACCTTACTCTAGTTAGAATGGCTATAATCAAGAAATTTAATAACGTGTTGGAGGGGATGTGGCTAAAACGGAACACTATTTCATTGATGATAGGAGTGTAAACTTGTTTAACCACTTTGGAAAGCAGTATGGAAGTTCGTCAAAAGACTCCATGTAAAGTTCCCCTATGTCCCAGCAATCCCACTTTTGGGAATTTAGGCATTTACCCAAATGATCACAAATAAGGTCATACCAAAGTTGCCTGTGCAACCATGTTTATTGCAGCATTATTCACCATAGCTAAGAGCTAAGATATGGAACCAACCTCGATGCTCCTCAGTTCATCAATGGATCAAGAAAATGTGATACACACACACACACACAAACACACACACACACACACACACTGGAATGCTATTCCTCCATTAGAAAGAATGAAATTGTCACATTTGTTAGGAAATGGAAAGACTTGGTAAATATTATATTGAGTGAAGTAAGCCAGGCCCAAAGAAACATACGTCCCATGGTTTCCCTGGTTTGCAAGGACATGTCTAGGACAACCAGAGAAGGTCAAAGGCTATGGATGTATAACCATATGAGATGACATTAAGGGAAAGATACCCCAAGTCAGACACACAAGTGATTTTTTCTTTCTTGTTTTTGTTTTTAATATACTTATAATGCACTATGTGATTCTTTTGTAGGTTCATCCCCCCATGGTATAATCCCTGTTTTCAGTGTATTTGATTCCAGTGTTCTGCATTTTTATATACATTTTTGTAATTTGGGGAGTGGAAAGGTTATAGCAGAATGCTGAAATGAGGATGCAGGTTGACCCATTGGGATGATGAGATGTACAGGACAATGTGTCGAAAATGAATGTACAATGTCGGGTAGGGGTAAAGGAGGGAGGAGTTGGAGAGTTGGAGAGGGAAAGTATAGTAGGGGAAAAACAAAGGAGGAGGTAACAATTCTCAATAGGAAATGTACTCATTACCCTACACATGTAACTGTAAACCCTCTGTATAGTATTTTTACAATAAACAGTATAAAACTCTCTTTCTGGTATAGATTTCCAGTGCTATCCTCGGCATTGCATTTTTTGCCTTTTCTGGCTGTGGTTAGGTCCATCTGCCTAGTGGATCAGTAGTCTTCAATGCTTCTTGGTCTTGAAGTGGGACTTGATTATCCAGTGATGGTTGGAGCTAGGCCAAGGACAGGACAAAACCACTTCCAGGGCCTGGCTTCTTCAGCCACCCACCCCCCATGCAACTAGGATTGCAAGCAGAATTTCTCTGAATTTGACTCCAGAAAACAATCACTGGAACCAAAAGGCAAGGTCAAAAACCACCTCCCTTCTTCCCCCCATTCCCTCCTTTCTTCCTCCTTGGGAAAATACAAAATAATCTTGCAGGTTTTAGCAAACACACAAATTGCCCACCACCTCCACTTTTAAGCTAGGATTAAGTCACTAAGCCATGTAAATGGATAATGCCGCACTCATTCTGGACAACAACTTCAGGTTGTTTGATGGTTTAATTTGTTGTTGGTGGTGGTGGTAGGAGGGTCTGAACTCTGGGTATGGTTGCTGTACCTGATGAGCTTTTCAGCTCAAGACTAGTGTTCTACCACTTGAGCCACAGAGCCATTTCCACATTTTTCTGCTTATGTGGTGCTGAGGAATTGAACTCAGGACCTCATGCATTCAAGAAAAGCAGTCTACCACTGAGTCTCCTTCCCAGCCTTAATGCTTCAATTCTTTAAATTTTATTTTTGTCAGTCCTGGGGTTTAATCTCAGTGTGTTAACATATCCCTGAGTTCTTCAGCTCAAGTGGAGGTCTTTACCACTTGACCCACAGTGCCAATTCCTGTTTTCAGATAAGCGTCTTTCAGACATTCCTGCCAGGGTTTGTTTTGATCAGTGAATTTTTAAATTATATTTCTTCTATGTATTTCATGGAATATTGCAGTTTATCTGAAATTAAAGTTTTCTGTAAAACTTTGTCTTCAACAATAGTATTAAATATTACATTTACAATCTATTCTGTAGCAATACATTTTGAAATTATTATGTTAAGATGAAAATCTTGTTGTTTTTAGAAAAATCCCATTAAAGTCCAAATGGGAAATATGCTCATTTCAGCAGCTTTGAGTCTCCTTTGTATTTATTTATTTATGAAAATACCATACAGATGGGTAACAATTACAAGGGCAAGATAATGAGTACATTACTCATGAAGCATTGTTGCCTCCTCCTTTGTTTCCCCTTCTCATCTGTTCTCATCTGTCCCCCACCATGCTCTCCAGACACCCCTTTGCCCACCCCCCACCCTCACCGGCCAAGTTTTAAATTTCGTTTTTCTTTTATTTTTTATTTGTTTATTTTTTTATAGTGAGAATACCAAAGAGACGAGTTACAATTACATGGGCAAGATAACGAGTACATTTCTTATCAAGTATTGTTGCCGCCTCTTTGTTTCCCCTTCCCATCCCTTTCCATACTACCCCCCTCTCTCCATCCAACCCTTCCCCTACCCCCCATCAATGTTGTAAAGTTCGTTTTTCGACCTAACGACTTGTATATCTTATTGTTGCAATGGGTCCACCTGTATCCCTAGTTCAAAGATTAGTTTTTTCCTTCCCCTCCACAAATTATACCAATATCAAATACCGTGAAAGCAGGGGCTATACTGTGGGGGAGGGACATACAAAGCAATATAGAAATCATCTTATAAATATGTTAGAAACAATTGCAAGAAAAAAAAAACAATGAATCCTTATCTTGTGGTTCATTTCACTTAGCATCAACTTGTCTGACCTTTTCTGCTTGTCTCAGACGTATACTAGATATTGCAAATAAGGGAAACCATGGGACCTATGTTTCTTTGCCACTGGTTTACTTCACTTAATATAAATTTTTCCAAGTCTTTCCATTTCCTAACAAGTGGGGCAATGTCATTTTTTTCTGATGGAGGCATAGAATTCTCATATATATATATATATATATATATATATATATATATATATATATATATACCAAATTTTATTGATCCATGCATCTACTGAGGGGCATCTGGGTTGGTTCCATATCTTACCTATGGTAAACAATGGCTCAATAATCATAATTGTGCTGGTAGCTTTAATATGGTTTTGCTTGTGACCATTTGGGTAAAGGCCCAAAAGTCGGATTGCTGGGTCATAGGGGAGCTCTATGTGGAATCTTTTGAGGAACCTCCATACTACTTTCCAAAATGGTTGAACAAGTTCACATGCCCACCAACAATGCAACAAATTTCCCTTATGCCCACATCCCCTCTAGCATCTGTTGTTATTAAAGTTCTTGATTATAGCCATTCGAACTGGGGTGAGGTTTTATCTCAGTGTTGTTTTGATTTGCATTTGTGTTATGGCTAGAGAGGTTGAGCATTTCTTCATGTGTTTATTGGCTATCCTTCTTTCATTTTCAGAGAAGTTTCCCTTTATGTCTTAAGCCCACTTCTTTATTGGGCAGTTATTTTATTGAGGATTTGTTGTTGTGGGATTTAATTTTTTGAGTTCCATGTATATTTTAGATATGAGACCCTTGTCTGTTGTATGGTAGTGAAGAGCTTCTCCCAATCAATGGGCTTTCAATTGATCTTGCTAGCTATGTCATTTTCCATGCAGAAGCTCTGCAATTTGATGCAATCCAATCTGTCCAACATTTCTTTGATTTGTTGTAATTCTGGGTCTCTATTAAGAAAATTTCAGCCTGTGCAAAAGAGGCCTACTGTTTCTCCTATTCCATTCTTTAATATTTTCAGAGTGTCTGTTTGAATCCGAGGTCTTTGATCCATTTGGAGTTCATTCTGGTGCAGGATTATATATAAAGTTCTAGCTTTAGTTTTCGACCAGTAGTTAACCAATTTTGCCAGCACCATTTACTGAAGAGGTTGTGTTTCTTCCATTCTAATTTTTTAGCTCCCTTATAGAACATTAGATGTCTATAGGTCTATGGGTTCATTTCTGGGTTTTCATTTCTATTCCATTGGTCTTATGGTCTGTTCTTGTGACAGTACCAAGCTGTTTTAATTACTATGGCTTTGTAGAAGAGTTTGAAATTTGGTATTGATATTCCTCCAGCTCTGTTTTTTCCGCTAAATATCGTTTTTGGTATTGGTGGTCTTTTATTGCTCCATATGAATTTTTGGATTGCCTCTTCTTTTTACTAAAAGAGGCTGGAATATTGATAGGTATCATATTGAATTTGTAGATAGCCTTGTGAAGTATTGTCATTTTCACAATATTGATCTTTCCAATCCAGGAGCATGGGAGTTTTTGCCACTTTTTAAGTTCTGTTTTGATTTCCTTTTTCAGGTTTTTAAAATTTTCATCATAGAGGTCCTTCTTTTCTTTGTTAAGTCCTAGGTATTTTATTTTTTGTGGGGCTATTAAGAATGGAGTTGCTTTCCTGATTTCAGCCATACTTTTCTCATTTTTGGTATGCAGAAAAGCCATTGTTTTTTGAGGGTTAATTTTATACCCTGCTACTTTGTCAAAGTTTTGAATCAACTTGAATAATTTGGGAGTGGAGTCCATGGGATTCTTTAAATCCAAGTTCATGTCATCTGCAAAGAGGGAGAACTTCTTCTTTCCCTATTTGGATTCCCTTTTATATTTGAATCTTATCTTATTGCTGTACCTAGCCATTCTAATACTAGTTTGAAGAGATGTGGAGTGAGTAGACATCCTTATGTCATTCCTTAATTAAGGGGAAATACCTTTATTTTTTTTACCATTAAGTAAAATGGTGGATGTAGGTTTGTCATATTCATCCTTTATTGTATTGAATAATGTTCCCTGAATTCCTAATTTTTCCAGAACCTTCATCATAATGGGGTGTTGGATCTTGTCAAATCTTTTTTCTGCATCTATTGAGGTAAACATGTAGTTCTTATCCTTGCTCTTGTTAATATGAGTTATCGTTTTAATTGATTTGCATATATTGAAGCAGCTTTATATCCCTGAAATTAATCCTGTTTGATCATGATGTATGATTTTTTGGATGAATTGTGAAAGTCGATTGACCAAAATTTTGTTGAGAAATTTTGAATCAATGTTCATCAAAGAAATGGATCTATAGTTCTCTTTCTTTGATGAGTCGCTGCTTGGTTTGGGAATGAGTTTTATGATGGCTTCATAGAATGAGTTCGATAGTGAACTTTCTCTTTCAATTTCATTGAAGACTTGGAGGAGTATTGGTGTGAGCTCTGCTTTGAAGGCTTGTAGATTTCCACTGTAAAACTATCTAGTCCTGGGCTTTCCTTAGATGGGAGGTCTCTTATTGCTATTTCTATTTCATTGCTTAATATGGGCCAGTTAAGATGGTTTAACTCATCTTGGTTTAGTTTCGGCATGTCTATATTTACTAGGAAACGGTACATTTCTGACAAGTTCTCAAACTTATTAGCATAAAGGTTTGAGAAGTATTCCTTATAATGTACTGAATCTTGGTTGTTTCTGTGGTGATGTTTCCATTCTCATCTCTGAGTTTATTTATTTGAGTGTGTTATCTTGTTCTTCTAATAAGATTTGTTAAGGGTCTGTCAATTTGTTATTTTTTCAAAGAATCAATTCTGTTTTGTTGATTCTTTCTATGATTTTTTGGATTCTAATTCATTTAGTTTTGATTTAATTTTAATTATTTCTTTCCATCTACTGGATTGGGGTTTATCCTGCTGCTCTTTTTCAAGGAGGCTCAGATGTCTCATTAAATTGTTGGTTTCAGGTCACTCCAATTTGTTGATGTAGGAACTCAGAGCTATAAACTTGCCTCTGAGTACTGCATTTGCTCTGTCCCAGAGGAGCTGGTAATTTGAGTGTTCATTTTTGTTGAATATTATAAACATTTGAATTTCGTTTCCGATCTCTTCCATGACCCATTGGTGATTCAACAGTGTGTTGCTCAGCCTCCATGTGTTACAGGACTTTCATTAGTAGCTTTTGGTATTGAGTCCTAATTTTATTCCCTTGTGGTCTGAGAGAATGCAAGGAATAACTTCAATGTTTTTGGATTTGGACAAGTTTAATTTGTGACCTAAATGTGGTCTCTTTTGGAAAAAGTTTCCTGTGTGCTGAGAAAAACGTGGATTCTGATGCTGCTAGGTGAAATATTCAGTAGATGTCTGTTAAATGTAGGTGATCTATGCAGTTTTTTATATCCATGGTTTCTCTGTTGATTTTTTTGACAAGTTGATATATCTAGTGAGGAGAGTGTGTTAAAGTCCCCAAAAATTAGTATCTTTGCATCTATGGGAGATGTGAGAAAAAGTAGAGTTTCTTGGATAAATTCGGTTGCTCTTATGGGGAATAGATATTTAAAATTGTAATATCCTCCTGAAGGAGAGATCCCTTAAGTAGTATTTAGGGACCTTCTTTATCTCTTCTCACTAATTTTAATTTGAAATATATTTTATCTGATATTAGGATTGGAACTCCTTCCTGTTTATGAGGCCGTTTGCTTGTTAGATTTTGTTCCAGCCTTTCACTTTCAACATGTGTTTGTTTTTATGAGCAAGTTGTGATTCCTGAATGCAGCAGACAGAAGGATCTTTTTTTAAATCCAACTAGACAATCTATGTTGCTTAATTGTATTGTGAAGTTTGTTAATGTTGGGAGATAGTACTGAGAGATATTTGGGAGTTCCTGCCATTTTATGCACCTTCTTGAGGGCTGCGCCCAGTGGGTTCTTCCTACGGTTCTTGGATTCTCAATTTGGGTGCAGTTTCTTACCCTTTATTGTGGTCCTGTTAGTTTTCTCTGTGTAGGACATCTTTAAGTAACTTTTGTAGGGCTGGTTTGGTAAAGATATATTGTTTCACTTTTTCTTTTGCATGGAAAGTTTTTATTTGTCCTTCAGTCATGAAGGAGAGTATAACTGGGTACAGTTTTCTTGCTTGATAGTTGTTTGTCTTTAGGGCTTGGCCTACATCATTCCAGGCTCTTCTTGCTTTAATTGACTCTGCTGAGAAATCTGAGGTGATTCTAATTGGTTTCCCTTATAGGTGATTGAACTTTTCTCCTTGACAACTTTGAGGATGTTTTCCTTGGTCTGAATTGATCCTGTGGATATTATAATATGGAGTTGTCACGTCTTGTTCTGGTCTGGTCTATTTGGGGTTCTAAAAGCTTCTTGTATTTGAATAGGCCTATCTTTTTGCATGTCTGGGAAGTTTTCTGCTAGGATCCTGTGAAACAAATTTCCTAGACCTTCTGTTTCTAGGTGCTCCTCTACACCTATTATCTTCAGATTAGGCTTTCTGATGGTGTCTTCCAAATGTTGAATAGATCTATAATATTTCTTGGATTTGTCTTAGATAGTTGTATGTTCTTCCTCTACAATATATATGCTGTCTTCAATCCCTGAGTTTCAGTCTTCTGCATGGTCTAACCTACTGTGAAGAATTTCTAATTTGAGGGCTGGGAAGGTTGCTCAGTGTTAGAGTGCTTGCCTTGCATGCATGAGGCCCTCGGTTCAATTCCTCAGCACCACACAAGCAAAATAAAAATGCAGGAAGTGGCGCTGTGGCTCAACTGGTAGAGCGCTAGCCTTGAGCTGAAGAGCTGAGGGACAGCGCCCAGGCCCAGAGTTCAGGCCCCATGACCAGACCCAAAAAATAAATAAAAAAGTATTTCTAATTTGTTTTTTTAAATTTCTTTCCCTTCTAATTGGTCGGCTTTGATGGCTTCAAATTCTTTGTTGGAGCTTTGTTTTAGATCTTGTATGAATTTGTTTACTTCCTTAATTTGGTGTTCAGTGTTTATTCTCAAATCACTTAGTTGATTGGTTATGGTTTCCTTGGACTCTCATTCTTTCTGTTGGGCTCCATTCAACATTCCCTTTGGGGTCTCCCTGACTTCTTTCAGCTGTCTTTTAATGGATTCCATGAATGCCTCTATTTGGTATGAAAGTAACACCAGTTTTGTGCTAGAACACTATTTTAAGGCAAGCATCATCCAAAGTCCTGTAGTTGCACAATCAAAAGTCGACAGATACAACCTATTTCAACAGGTACTATCTATTCAACGTAAAACAACAATGTATTAATGGGCTAAGAACAGCAAAGTAGAATTTGGCAAACCAGAAATTATTAGTTTTAGGGAGAAAAGTGGGGGAAAATAGGATTAGAGAGATGTGGAAAGGTAAAAGGACAGTGAAATTAACCAAGTCCTAATTTCAAAGAGGAAAATGGATTGGACAAAATGATAGGAGAAAAAGAAGAGAAAATAAAAGAGGCAAGAAAAAATGGAAAAACAAAAATTTAAATTTAAAAAGTGAAACACAAAAGTGACACAAGTTTAAAGAAGAAATATTGAGAAAAGAACAGGAATAGGATGAGAGGAGGGGAGGAGTAGAAAGGAGGTGTGAAGAACTAAAAATACTTATAATAAAAATAACAAGTAAAAAATAATTATAATATTATATAGGTATTATGAGATGATACTGTTATTAAGGAATTTAAGCCTAAGAGTTTTTGAAATAAGTAATAAATTTCTGGATTAAGTGTGTAAACAATGTGGAATAAAGTCTAATAATCAATGAAGGGTATATCTGAGGATGAGCAGAACAGCAATTAAGTAACCTAAAAAAGAATGAAGAGAAGAAAAAGTGAAAAGAATGAGAAAGAAAGAAAGGAAAAGGATCAAAATTCAGTAGAGATAAAATAAAAATACAAAAGTGCACACACATATACACCTAAAATAAAAATTATAAGAGGAAAAAAAGATTAATAGAAAACAATTTTTTAAAAAAAATTACAAGTTAATGAAAAGGGAAAAAGAAAGGGTTCTTTGGGGGAGGTGAATGGGAAGATCCTGTATCTCCCTTGTGTCCATAACTAGTCTCTTGGTGGAGTCTCTGGTCTGCTTGTGGTGTTTGGTTTTCCTGTGGTTTGATTGGTTTCTTAAGTTAGTTTGTTTGGCAGGCAGAAAAATGGTCTGCTTTACCCAGAATTTTGTGATCCTCCTCCCAGGCTAGTTCAGTGGGATGGAGATCTGATTTGTTTCTCACAAAAGAGGGAGTTGGCAGTTTCCTCTTGTTTGGAGATGCTGTGATGAGGCTAGGTTCTGGGTAGAGTTGAAGCCTTTCAGCAAACACTAGCTTTTCCCTGAGGGACTAGCTTCTGAGACACTCATAGAGCCCAGCATGGAGCCATTCTCAGGGTTTATGTTTATTGAATTTCAATTGATTGTCTAGGCTGCTATAAGGAGGGGAAGCCTCTGGCTCTGTTTAAGCAGTGAAGAAAGGCATTCCTCTGGGGGCTGTTTTCACTGCCTGGGCTGGGTGACTTTCTCTTGGGTGGAGCTGAGCCTGGCAAGTCAGGTCAGGTTCCTGTGACCTGCTAAATGACTCTTTTGTTTTCCTCCAAGTCCTGGGTTGGAGCTGTATTCTCAGCCAGGCGTTTGCCAGTATCAAAGATGGAGATCTCAGGTAGTGGCACAGTGGGGAGGGGAAGGAGTGACCTTGCCTCCTCTGCTCCTGAGAAGCTGTGATTATGTCTTGGTTCCTGGGTTGTCTCTGGTGTGTGATCTGCAGGATGAAGATACCTGCACCTTGTCAGTTCTTGCTGGTGTTGGGTAGAATCCAATCACTCGCTGTGTCTGGCACATTTGTCCAGTACTCTCTGTGTTGTAGGAATGGCAGCAATGGCCACTGCTACCGCTGCCACCATGACAGCCACAGCTACCGGCAAGTGCGCAGATCTGTTTCCTTGCCTGGATTTTCCCTTTCTGGCAAAAGTCTCTGTACTGGGATGGCACACTTGGTGTAATTCTCCCGCCTAGGACTGTTCACTGTTACACTAAAACTGCTTTCTAGGTGGGGGCTTGTTTAGCCTCCAGGTTCTCCTCTGCCAACTTCCTGGAACTACTCCTCTTTTTTTTCTCTCCAGTATATTTTCTTGTTTTGGAACAAGAGTCATGGACTGTTCACCCATTCAAAAGGAAGCTTATTCCATTAATTTAATAGAAAAGGAATGCAGCCTGCCTGCATCTCAAACCAATTTTGAGTATAATGTTAATCTGATAATTCACATCATTGAATTTTCAAAGTTGTATTGATAATTTTTTGTTAAACTATTCATTAAAGAGGTTCCAAATAGCAAGAATAAAAAACAATGTTTTGCTTTCTAAGAATGTTTTAAAAGCTAGTAATACAATAAAACACATTCTATTCTTCCAAGATTCCATGGTGAAGAATTTCTCTTTTATCATAACCCTCCCTTCAAACTTGTAGCTTTATTCAGTTTTCTTGTTCCTGCTTTCATTTTGGTAATAGCACAAATAATCTCCTTGTAGTATTTGACAATGAAATTCCATTTGTTGTTAGAGAGGTCAATATATATTGCCAAAGGCAGATTCATGGGCATATCATAGAGCATAAACTATTGAATATCATTAACGTGATCCTATGCAACTATTCCATCAATTAATATAAATACCACATAAATGTACATCTTCATATAATTTTTAAAATGCAATGTAGTTACATATCATATGTCATAAAATAATTCAGACAACTGGTAGAAGAGACTAAGCTCAAACTTTTGCATCGTTCCCAATACTATTTGTAAAATTTTCTTTCTCAGTAACTTTCACTGCAGGGCCTTCGTTTCCTAGCAATAAGTTATAAGTCATGTCCTTGGATTTTAGTCAACTTTGAGTAAGCTGTTTTCTTTCCACCACCAGCTGGTCCCTCATGTTAAATACCTGAGGAATAACTTGTCCCAATATGCCTGCAAGAGGAGTATCCAAGTCAACTGTCTGTGCCCACTCTTCCCTTGCTTTTTTTGGGGGGGAGGAATGGGGTAACAGACAGGGGAGACAGAGGTGTCAGGGTTCAGGTGGCTGGAACCATAGTGTTATGAATTATGGGTAGCAGAAAAGAGTAGTAGAGAAGAGGATACCAGGTAAAGGTTAACTGTGACTGTAATTACTGAGTTCCAGTGTAAGGAAATTGGTTAGCAGCAACAGCTTTGCAGGGGTTGGGGTAGCTAACACAGGTATCCAGAACTGTTTAGCAGGGACAAGGAAGCATAGACAAAGTGGAAGAATAAAAGTTGTGAGGGATTGTGGGGCACAATCAAGGTAACAAGGTCATGGGTGTGCAAAGCGGGAAGCCAGTACTATGGGAGAAGCAATTGGCATGGTGGCCTATGTGGTGCATAGCTCTGGGTTGGCCTGTCCAATTTTGGCTGTTAGATCTTTAGGGAAATTACCTCTAGCAGCTCATTATCAGCTTGTTGTGTTCAGGCACGTGCCATCTATAAATGTCTACTCCAAGTAGATTGCATTCTTTGACACCAACTATAGGATCTTTGCTCTAAGCATCCTGAGAGACCACACTCCACAATGCTACAGAACAGGCTCCACATAGTGATTTGCAATCACATCATACAACTCTTGCTGCTCCTCTTCAGTGTGAATTATCATGGTAGCAAGGGATCTAAGATGTGCTCAGCAGCAATGTTCTGAGAAGCTACCAATTCTTACCATTGCAATTGGGGAGCTCCCTAGAAATGGGCAAGAGCACTTGCTGATGTTCTTCCAACTTCTCCCTGTAGCTCTGCACAACCAGATTGTTGTATCTCAGGTGGTTTACTTTGATGTCCAGGTAGCATCAAACTTGCTCTATCTTCTCTCTCTGGGTGCTCTTCTGTTTCAGCTGACTCTCCATTTCCCTCCAGGTAGCTCGCTTCATCTCCACATTTTTTGAATTGTGCTTCATATCAACCTGTGGCTTTCACACCAAGCCCTTCCATTTTCTCATCTACCTCTCTAGCTGTGAATCTGGTACAACAAGTTAATTTCTGTATCTGTTTATCAAGATTTGAGCCAGAATCTAAGATGATACTAGCTAACTGAGAACATGGGGAGCTTCTTAAATATTCCCCTGCCATTCACTGATCATTGAGAAAGATGCAAATGTGTTCTGGTCAGTCTCTCTTTCTCCATTTCTGGTTCAGCAGAATAAAGTGAATTCACAATGGAGCTACCAGACAGCTTCTATGTCAGCAAGTGATGAAACCAAAGATAATTTAGTGAGGGGTTACTTACCAAGTGTAGTAGGATAAATGCACATATTTGTAGGATATTACTAAGAGCTTTCATCAAACTGGTTATTTTATGCCCAAAATGGCAGACCAGTGTTAATCTCTCCCTGAGATCTTCCTGTTCTGAAGGCCCTGAGGACTCCTACATACAACTCAGACCTAATGACATGGGTGAATAAAAAAGTAGGTGAGTATGGATTAGTATTTTGAATGTGTGGTAAGGTGTTGTCTTGTCATGACCACCATGAAATCAATGTCCTTTCTCTGACCATCATATCTCTTTATTTGGCATAATTGGCAGATTTCTTATTGTGTCATTTTCTCCTGTTAGTTCAGTGCACAAGTTAAAACATTAAGCAAGCCAAACCATGAGTTTCCATTGTCCTAGTAGATGTTTTGCCTTCTAGGACCTTCCTTCCAGGTTACTCTCTGTTTAGCATATTGCACAATGCCCCAATCAATGAAATCATTTTGAGCCTAGGAGAAAATCTCCATTTGTAAAGCAGTACACATAAGAAGTAGAAGATACCCCACACTCAAATGCTCCAGGAGACTAGAGTGTAAGGGTGTCTACATAGTTGGGAAACAGGATTCTGAGGGGTGGAAAGGGATGAGTTTAGATAGCAAACCTACAAGTAACTATAAGTTTCTGAAATTCTAACCTTTTTTCTTTCTGCCCCTCAGATCCAATTCAGTTAGTGGTGGAATGTTTATTATCACAAAAAGGAGTTTTTAATCCCAAGCCCAAACTCTAGGTGTTCTTGTTACATCTTCCCACCTGCCCCTGATGTAAATTGTCAGAAGGGCAAAGGGGAAGGGAGTCCCTTGCTCAGGAATATAAATGGAGCATACAAGTAACTGCAGTCTCTGACTTTCTATTTTGAAGGGAAGATAAAAGGAAGTTTGAATTTTTATGAAATCAGTTTCTAGGCTCTATGGTTCCTTCAGAACTTCTTTCCTTCCTTCTATGTTTTGAGAGCCACAGTTAGTACAGTGCTTCTGTCTCTTAGGGGCAATCCTTCTCTTCACACCATGCTTAAAGTAGACAATTGGTGGAAGCTGCCATTAAAACAAAAAAGCATGAAATAGCACACAGTGAGTGCTTTCCCTGAATTCCAGGATCTAACAAGTTCCCAATTCTGAAGAGAACGTGATTATGGGTGAGTACTAGCAACATCCACTGAATGGTGAGCTTGGAACACTTTTCCCAAGGCAGGTTCTGTCCAGGTTATTAGGATGGCTGAGATTTACTGGATCAATGAACTTACAGACCATGCAAAACAGAAAATTCTAAGAGATTGAGATCCCAAAAAGAAACTGGACCAAGAAGAGAAAACTTATCATTGCTGAAAAAGGAGGAAGACATAACTAGGAGAATGTTCTTCTGAATACAGATATGGGTATAATTATAACAAAGTTCTAAGTTGTGGCTCATCAGTAGAAACTATCAGGTCAAACCTCACTAAAGCTAAAAATAAAACTTATAAAATAAAAAAAAAACTATTTGTATTTCAGTACTAACATCTGTTTTAAGGAGTGTGATTGTGGTGTGTGTGTGTGTGTGTGTGTGTGTGTGTGTGTGTGTGTTCGTTTGTGTGTATGTATGTGGTGTCTGAGATTATTTATGGGACACCATTAGTTCTTAAAAATCAACATATTGTCAATATTCTTTAGGTTTCCCACTCATGTCTGGTGGCGTTCTAGGTCTACCACGTGAAACACACAATTCTCGCTTTCTTCTGGTTAAATGGAGATAAACATGTAATGGATATGTCAACCTGGGTTGGTTTCAAACTATGATCTTCAGATCTTACTCTCTGGAATAGGTAAGGTATAAGAGTGAGCCACTATGCTCAGCCCAGTATTTCCAGTGACTTACATAATCTTTCTGAATCTCAGTTACTTCCTGTGTGCAAAGTGAAAAGAATTACTGTGTGGACTTTAGAATCAGGTGGGAGTTATGACTGGGTGTAGGAAGTATACGTGTTTGGGATGTGTTTACAGAGACTGACACTCTCATAAAACTACTGATGTTTATATTGAAATGTATTCCAGGAATTGGAAACAAGAGGGATTTTTCTGTTCTAGTTTATCCATTTACGGCATTGAAGGAGACAGAGATATTCAAGGAGAACAGGGAAACAAATGCAGCACTTGTACACTGTAGATATTGTGTTCACAATGAGCTATACGACTGTGGACAGGGACAGGAGGGATGGGATTGTCAAACAGGATATGAACTCATTACCTGACTTACAAAATGGTTATCTGTATAACAATTTTAAAAATACAATAACAATTTTAAAAATCCAGGTTGATGATTCTCTCCTCCAGTTTTTGTAGGTGCCCTTAAGACTCAGGCCCACCGATGGAGTTTTTGAAGGTCACTTTATATGATAATTAAGATAAAGCCATAATATCTTAAGAAATGTTTTAACAAGTACTTCATTCTTAATACTGGTTTCTCTTTGAGTAGCAATTCTATATGTTGTTGGCAGAGCTAATGTTTTACTTTCTGGTTTTAGTATTTGTTAAGTGTTGAAATCCCTCTTAAACTTTTACAACAGAGTTCTGTTGTATCTTGGCACCCTGCCCCTAACTAAAATGGTAATCAACCTGTGTAATTCTTGTACTTGAGTATGAGTTTTACTTATTTAATTTGCTGATGATGGTGAATTGTCAATGTCCTTCAGCTCTTCAGCTCAAGAGTAGTGCTCTATCACTTGAGCCAAAGTACCTCTTCTAGCTGTTTCTGCTAAGGTGGTGCTGTGGAATCAAACCTAGGGTCTCATGCATTCAAGATAAGCTGTCTACCACTGATCCACCTTCTCAACCCCATAAGTGGTATTTTTGTGCAAGGGTCTATCAAGCAAATCTATTGAGCAGATGTATTCATTCGTCACTAAACATAATCAAAATTATGAATTACCTGATATTTTAATGAATAAAACTGGAGGAGGTATTTTAAACTAAAACTACAAAAGTAATTTTAAGGTCTTGGTGCTAACAAATCTGTCCAGGTGTTATTACACTAAACAGAGACTTCAAAATGATTTTTCTTCATTAATTCTGAGATTAAAAGACTTATAATACTTATTTCAAAATGCAAATTAAAGGGAAAATCAGTCAGGAGGTAAAATTTATATTGAATGTTATTTTTTGAAAAGAAGATCTTAGATGGCAGACTAAAGACAAAACACTATCAGAGCCCTTTATGATGAATTATACAAAAAGAAGCTTTAATTGAAAAATTGAGCTTTAATGTGCACATCAGGCAAAGGCAAGCAATCAGAGCATACCACCAACAAAAAAACGCCATAATGTATATCTCAGAAAAAGGAAACAAGTACAGACCCGGTTTCAACATCCTTATCCTTGATTTCAATAATACACATGTACCCCCCTACACACAGACACACTCACACACATACACACACACACACACACACACACACACACACGAACACACAAAAATGTATGCACCAGCTCAACCTATTCACTTCCATTCAACATGAATCAAAGATCTTCCTGTAATATTTGAAACTTTAAAAGTTTCAAGTCTTGTAAGTAATTGATAACAGATGCATAAGCAATTATTTTCTGAATAGACTCTGCTATATAAATGAGAGTTCATGATGGTTATAACTACTTAAACATCTTTGAATCTCGAAAGAATTAAACAAGGGAGAATCCGAATTTTGGAACTATATTTCTACCAGCTATTCTTCAAAGGCTTAATAAGAGGTAACAAAATCCAAAATTAAATACCAAATTAATACAACTAATACTTGTGTAAGCGAAGTGAAAGACACTGATCAGTGACCTATGCTGCCTCCATTTCTAAGCTGGCTGCACATTGTGGAACCTTTGATTCTGCTGGGCCAGGCCCACAGTTGTCTTCCCCAGAGCAGTGGCCCTGCTGGGGTTGGCACTGGGAGCTGTGTGGAGAGGAGGGGAGTCCTAGGGGTAGGCCGAGCTGGGGTTGTGGATGGAGGTAGTAGGGAGAGTATGGGAGGCCCTAGCAGAGGCTAGTGAAGGGAGGAAGGAGGCAGTACGCCAATGGCTCAGGAAGCAGCAGCCCCAAAGGCAGCTGGGTTCTGGGGAGTGTTTGTGAGGTGCGGAGTTAGGCCCCTGGGGCCTCGTGGCTGGGTGAGGAGAGCAAGGAGTCTCAAATCCCACCCAAACAGGCAATGAGAAATGAGACAACCAGTGGCTGAAGAATTTCAAGAAAAAAAGCACGGACTTGTAGGTAAACTCTGGGGGTGGAAAGGGCAGCAGTGCTGAACCAGTGGTGGTCATGCCTCTCTGGGGCCCTTGACGCGAGTGAGGGCCAGCTCTTCTGTGCAATAGGCCTCACTTTCGCCTTGAAGCAGGCACCAGGAATCTCAGGCACAGCCTCAGCCTGCCCCACAGAGCTGGCTTGCCATGAGTGTTGGGGACCGGGCAGCTGCTGGGAGGTTATGTGCAGCAGGGCAGAGGAAGAATGGCTGGTGGGCACTGCTCCACCCCTGCCCCACAGAGCTGGCTTGCAATGAGTGTTGGAGACCGGACAGCTGCTTGCAGGTTATGTGCAGCAGGGCAGAGGAAGAATGGCTGGTGGGCACTGCTCCACCCTAGCCAGGCACAGGGCCAGAGGGGAAGTTCTGGCTCTGGATCAGGACCAGGGACTTCCCCCCCAGACAAGTGTCCTCTGTTGACTTGCATGGTGGCTGCTATGTGTGGGCTTGGAAATTCCTTAACATGGCCAATGAGTCTCCACGGATAGGCATATTTGCTCCTGTGCCTCTCCCATCTTCTGGATTCCCACTGTCCTCCTGCCTCGTGCCATGTCCAACTATAGGAGTAAACTTCTCTAGCCTCTATGAGGCCATCCCAGATGTGCTCACAGGGCTTCCCACGTCTGGTTCACCATGCATGCAGGGCTCACAGGGTGCCATCCTCCAGGCAAAGCATACCCCCATTTCAGCTTGGAAGAGGGAAATGCTTCATTGTCCCAGATACAGCTGCCCTTGGAGTTCTCTGTGTACACTACTCTTGTGCTGAGATAATGATCCCCAAAGACCACCAAGCCATTTCTGATGCGAGCACACAAGGGTCATTTATTGCAAGCTCGAGCCTGGACTCACAACTGTCAGCATCGCAGTGGGTCAGAGTTGAGAGCCCTGAACCTTCAGTTAACAGGGTTTTTATAGGGCATAGGGCTGAAGTAAGTGGGTTCATAGCTTGTCAGTTACATGATTGGTTGACATTTAATGAGTTAATATTGTAACAATCTTATTGGCTAACATGTGCAGGCTTAGCAGTAAGAAACAAATTATGTTAACTATGGAATCTTAAGAAACATCTGTAGCTTTAGGTACCTTCCTGTCATCCGCTTATGGCTATTGCTAGGAGAGTTACGGGAAGAATGTTTTTGGGACATTTAATGGTTTTTCCAGGAACCTGAGTCCTAACTTTCAGTAAAAGTTTTTACAATGGATACTTTTAGTAAATGCCTTCACAATGGATACTTTCAGTAGAGGCCTTCAAAATGGACTAAGTCCAGAATGGCTATACTTTGGCTAAGGTCTCTCACTAGGTGTGTGTGTGTGTGTGTGTGTGGGTGTGTTTGGTGTGAGAGAGTCAGACACAGCTGAGGTTTGGTGTAAAACACTTCTTCCCTACAGCATTGAGTTTTGGTATCTAGTGGTTGTTCCTCCTCCTGAATGATGAACTCTAAATTTCTTCTTCTATATAGCTTTATCCTTAGATCTTCTTAATATTCAGATTCCTAACATCTGCTTGTGAACTTCAGAATTTGCTTCATAAAGAGGGTGCCTTTCTTCTTACTTTTATGAAGCCTTTTGCTCTATTTAAATGGATCATGTGCTGTGTTATTGGTTTTACTTAACCCAGACTGTTGTGGCCCAGGCTGTGACTGTTAGTTCTGAGATTAGTTTAGGCTAATATGAGATACTATAATTTCAGTCTATCTAGTGAGAAAAGTTCAGCATCTTTATTGAAACAATTTCCTGGCTGTAAAACAAACAAAAAGTCCAGTGGTATAAATGTACAATTTGTTGATTTTAGTTAATTGTGCACCACAGCAATGAAAAAAATCTTCTTACTAAAGTAAGTATTTAGAATATGAAAAAAATCAATTATTATAGAACTTAAAAACTGATCAAATACCAAAAAAAAAAACAAAGACACTGATCAAGAATGCAGTACAAATGTAAGTGTTTAATAAATAAATGAAATGTTTGAGATTCTTATCCACATAGGAAATACAAAGGAAAATAAATAGGAAAGTCACTGAAATCCCATCCTACACACCAGAATAGCTATCACCACTCGAATAAATAAACATCTGGGAGGTTGAAATAAATCAGGAACTGTATTTGGTTTTGTGATATTGTAAACTAATGCAACCCATAAGAAGATCATAATGGAAGTTTAGACAATACCAAAAAGACACATGTATTGATGACCTTTACTGCAACCTTACTACATAAAGAAGGAATATAAATCAACATCAACATCCATGTGCATGGCAGCAAGAAAGAAAGCTGTGTAATCAACCTAGATGCACAAAAAGAGGGAATAAAGGAAATATGCTATTCATAACTATAAACATGTTCTGGTATGTAAGAGAAGAAAATTTCTCCAATATCACTGCTAAATATTTTTGGATATATACCTAATCCTAATTTCACAGGTTTTGTGGCTTAGTGTTTTTCTTTAAAAGGGACCTCCATATTCATTTTTAGAGGAGTTACAATAGGTTGAAGATATCCTATAATATGTGGATATTAGAAGAAATTTAAATATAACAATGAACACATAAAGGACCATCATATACAGTTTGTAATTTGATCCAATTTTAAGAAGGCAACAGTTGGGGGACAAGACAATGTTAGAAGCTTAATAACAAAAACACAGACATGGAACATTTTTTAAAAGTGTGCAACTGATTAGTGCTAATACTAACAAAATATTTTCCTCAAGTTTTAAAAATGAAACAATTAAAATAATACTTAATAACATCAAGTAAGTATGCCATGGAAGAAAATGTACCATAGATATATGTTTCCCCATAATTTGTTTTAATTTATAACAAATGGATTAAAAGAAAATGTGATTACATGTCTGAAGATGATAACACATTCAAGTATCATTGATTGAATCCAGCAAAGGAAAGTAACAGAGAAGTAGAGAGTAAGAACAAACTGGGCCATAGATGAAGATACTCAGTAGAACTTTGTGAGGAAAAAATGTGTTCCATTTTGCTCATCAACAGTGAGCTAGGACAGCTAACTTTTGACAGAACACTTGTAATGTAGTCAGAACAGTGGAGTACTAATTTAGGCAGTAATTTATTACTTTTATTCCCTAATCTTATGATATGATTCCCAAATGATGTGAGTGATCCTAGATTTTCTGGGCATTTTTAACCCAAAATTTCTAATTCCTTCCCCTGCCAATAATTCTTCTGCTATTCTCATTTCTCCTTGTTTCTAAACTCAACTCCTGTGACCTTTTGGTTTGTTGGAAAGAGCTTGAGAAATATGAGGATGGTCTGGAATCTGAGCAACATCCACACCAGCTTGGAGGATCTAGTAAAAGAGCTTCACCTGGAACTCAGAATCAGATATTAATTGACCTCTTTGGAAATAAAGTCAATCCCTCAGGCAGGATCTATCATTCCTTGACATTCTCTGAAGAGATTTGGTACTAGGCCACAATTCAGAGAATGAGCTTTCCCACCACTTACCACAACTTTGTCAGGAGGAATAGGTTCAAAACTAAAAGTGACCTCAGTTTTCACAGGGCCAGTCAGAAACCAACAGATCACATTTTCCTCCTCATCAGGCACCTTTCTGGGAGGAACAGAGTCTGGGCAGAGTCTACGATGGAGATAAAGTGAGACTGGGCCTAAGGAGTACACAAAAGAATGTTCATCTCTTTGACTAAAAGTGAGTTGTGCAGTGAGACATGACAACTTCCTTTATATATGAAATTTCACTAGGTGAGTTATCTCACTGCCACTGTGCGGGAGGTTAGTTTCCTCAAAGAAGTTGTTAAATGTTGTGTCTACCAGTTTACTCTATAGGCTGTTGTCTCTCCCATCTCTTCCCATGCCAAGAATGCATTGCTTCTTTCAGGCACTCAACTACTTGTCCTGAATCCTAAGCAGGAATATTGTAGGCTATCCTTTGGCTAACCTCTTGCATTGAAGGTAGAAAAGGCCCAGGCTTCACACATGCCAAGAGGTAGAGAAAGTGAGATAAGCTCAGATTGGTACTGAAGAACAATCATATTGAAAAAAATAAGTAAATGAAATTAATGGTTGAGTAATTTAGGGTGTATAACCACTAAATTTAGGTAATTATTAGTAACACATATACAATCATGGATTAGGAAGAAAACAGTGAAATAGCTTCAAGATAACATGGAAAAGACACATAATAGCCATAACAGGAGATGAGAGTGTGAAGGAATTGTTGGCATAAGTCCATTTACTATCTGAGGAGTGACTTTGGATAGGAGGCTTTTAGAATAATATCTAAAAGAGAGGGACTTGCTGGGCACTAGTGGCTCACACCTGTAATCCTAGCTACCCAGAAGGGTGAGATCTGAGTATTATGATTCAAAGCAAGCCCAGGCAGAAAAAGCCAGAAGTAGTGCTGTGGCTCAAGTGGTAGAGCACTAGCCTGGAGATCAGAGACACTACCTAGGCCCTGAGTTCAAGCTTCAGGATCATCAAAACAACAACAAAACCATAATGATAAAAAGAAATAAAAGAAAGACTTATAGATATACAATGGAATGATGATCCTGTGTAACTGTCTAGGGAACATAAAAGGAGAAAAAATTTGGAGCAAAATGATACCTATTCATTACTAATCAAGGATGCAAAGCAAATGCCAAATTCTTCTGCCCAAAAACTTCCAAACCTGGGCTCAGAACATGACTCATTGGTTGAGTGTTTGCCTTGCAGGCTTGACGCCCTGGGTTCAATTCCTCAGCCAGAAGTGGTGCTATGGCTCGAGTGGTAGAGCACTAGCCTTGAGGTGAAGAGGTGAGGGACAAGACCCAGGCCCAGAGTTCAGGCCCCATGACCTGCCAAAAAAAAACCCCAAAAAAACAAAACAAAATAAACTTCCAAACTTATCTTTTCTCATAATTGAGGAGAGGCTTTTTAATCACAATAAAAAAAAAAAAAAAGAACCTCGGGGAAGGGAGGGAAGGAGGGAATGGTAGGGGGAAAACAATGGAGGGGGTAACAATGTTCAAGAGGAAGTGTACTCATTACCTCACTCATGTAACTGTAACCCTCTGTATAGTAGCTTTACAATAAAAAAAAACAAACAAAAACAGGAATTCTTATCTCGTTCAAGGTCATCAGAACTTCAGTAGAGTTTTCCTGTTGAGATATAATGCACCTAACTCTGCTGAACTTAATCATGACTAGGAAAGTATGGACATTGATGTGTTTATTACATTTTTCCTTATAAATACATAATTCTGTCAGATATTATATGTAATATATATTGTACTATATATTATACATTATGTAGTATAATAAATATATTATAATATAACATATATATTAACAGACTTCCTAATTTTAGGGTTAGGAACAAGCAACATATTGAAAGACAAATGCTTGAAACTCTGAGTAATTTCTCTACCACTGGACAATTCCAGGTTTCATTCTTATTACCCAAAGAGCAACATAGGCAAGTGGTGCCCATGGAGGTGGTTCTCTGGATTCTAGAAACTGTGATCTGCACACATATATGAAATATTGTTTTATACTAGTGAATGTGTAAAACTATAGCAACAGATAATTAAGTCAACATCTATGTGCACACACACTCAATCACTTTCAAGTATAAGAAAAAAGCCGGAAGTGGCGCAGTGGCTCAAGTGGTAGAGCACTAGCCTTGAGTTGAAGAGCTGAGGGACAGCACCCAGGCCCAGAGTTCAGGCCCCATGATCGCCCCCACCCCAAAATAAAGAATGTCTGTTCTATGTTTCCTATGCACCTACACGGAGAGTACATGAGTTGCACTTGAATTGTCCTGAGAGTTCTTCATCTGGCCACTGTAGCTTCATATCCTTTGTTCTCTTAGTAGGTATATGTCATGTGTCCAACAACAATACTTGTTACAAGCAAAAGTATCTACCCTGGCACACAGAGGAACTTGGATTTCAGAAATGCCACAAATTAGTAGGAGGTACAGAAGTACTTTTAAAAATTAAATAGATTGTATATTTATTAGAAAGTTTGTCAGAAAAATAAACTTCAGTGCAGGATGAAATACTTGAAGAAAACTGCATTTGAAATTACATATAGCTAGGTGCTGGTAGCTCATGCCTGTAATCTTGGCTAATCTGGAGGCTGATTTCTGAGAATCACAGTTCAAAGCCATCTTGGGCAGAAAAGTTGCCATTAGACACTTATCTCCAATTAATCAATCAAGACTAAAATTGATGCTGTCTCTCAATGTTGTAGAAAGATAACCTTGAGCCAAAGAGCTCAGGAACAGTGCCCAGGACCCAAGTTCAAACTCTGCAATAGACAATAAATAAAAATAAAAAATAAATTACATATAATTTATAACCAACTCTGTACAAGGAAAATAGGATATGACACATGGCAACATATGACTTCAAGTTACAAAGTTCCAAAGCATTTCCCCACTCTTGAGAACTAGGAGTAATCCATATTGAAAAAATAAAAACATGAATGATTTATACCAAATTTCAAACCATACTATATGTTATACAAAGGAAATGCAATAAACATGCATTTCACAATTTAGTAACATCATGTAGTATAAAGAATCTGATTAACTGATTCATAAAAATCAATACAATGCTGATAAAACTTCCAATATCTCAGGGGTCAAATTAGCAGAATACTTTCCATCTATGATGGCTGTTTTGTAAATTATCCAGCCCTCTCAATTCCACAACTGAAGAAGGCTCTTCCTGAGAATGTCCAGAAACCTGTCTCCTGTGAGTGCTCAATGTAGACCTGGTGCCATTCTCTATTATTTAGACATGTGATAGACTGAATATCTGATAACTTAATGACATTTTAGTTCTCAGAAAAAAAGGAAAATTGAAGACAGTGGGAAAATCTACCAGATCCTGCAAAGATTTCTATCATTGTGCTAAAACTGTACCCTTTTACTGACACTTGAACAAACTGCAGCAATTGTCACTCCAACAACATGTCCAAAACATAGCTTTCCAAATATTGAGCCACAGTGCCACTTCCAGTTTTCTGGTGTTTAATTGGAGGAAAGACTGTCACAGATTTCCTGCAAGGGCTAGCTTTGAACTACCATCTTCAGATCTCAGCTCTTGCATAGCTAGGATTACCGGCATGAACCACTGGCTCCCAGCTAAAATGTTACTTATTTTAAGTTCTATGATTTAGTTGAGGGAGTAGCATGAGTGTGTAGAAAGGAAACTTTCAAGTCATCTCTCTAAATAATTTCAGAGTTTCATTTTCATAATATTTATTGCAGTGATTAATAACAGAAGCTCCCAAAGTAACAGAACTATCTTTCATTTTCTCCTTCCCATAGGTATTATTGGAAGATGAGTGAAATCTAAGTATAAGGCAATATGCACTTGAAACTATAAAAAAATATGTTGATGACACATAAAGAGCTATATTACACAGCTTCTTCTCATTTCATAAAGAAAAGAAGGTCATACAAGTATATTTATTGGCAGGCTTTTTCATCTGAAAAAAATATCATAAAAAAGCTGAAGCGGATCAGCAACCATATAAGTGTGATATAGCATTGGAGACTATAAGACATGAATTTATTCATTAAATAATTATCTAGGAAAGGTATCTGTTCACTAAATTTATTCATTGTAAATTCCATTTTATTTACATGTAACTTAATATATAAATACATACAAGTGTGAAGATATATATATATATACACATAGATATGTATATATACACATATATACATATATATACATATATATATGTATATATGTATATATACATATACATATATATGCATATATTTATCAGCAATATCTGTCCAGTGAACTGCATGGTTAGGTAATTTCATCATGTCAAGTTCATCAAAGGGATGGACTTCCATAAACCTTAACAATCCTGCAACATCACTGCACATGCAAACATAAGTGTTCACAATTGTAAGCCAGACCTGTGCTTTACCAAAGCTTTGTATATAGTGTGTTATTTTTTTCATTTAGGCTTGACACAAAATGTGTTTGCCCTAGAAATAAATGATGGCATTATAACTGCAATAAGTTAGTCTAAATCTTTACATTGAACACACGTTCAGTATGAGTTGTTTTTTCTTTCCTTTTCTTATTTTATCTTTAGGATATTGATTTCAGTTTTGATGTAGTGTTTGCCAGACAGGTACTCCACCACTGGAGTCACTCCACCAATCCTTTCTTGTTTAAGTTACTTCACTCATAGAGTAGCAATTTTTGCACCCAGCCCCAAAAGCAGGGACCATGATTTCATTCCAATATACCTACCTAGTATGTTGATATGGGTGATACTTTCCTTCCTAGACTGATTCAGAACAGTGATCCACTCAAATTTCTACCACTTTAGTTAATAGTGTGTGCTCCAGTTCTGCCTACCTCTAGAAGATATGACAGGAATTAATGATTACAGGTAATTTGAGTGAATCATTGGCTCATAGGTGATTTGATATTAAAATGAAGGGTAAGTTTGAAAGTACAATCACAGTAGTCATATATTTTTCTAAGTAAATTTTGCTTCACATTATAAAACACCTCGACCAGAATTCAGGACTTATATTGCTGTCTGTCAACTTGTATGTCATTTGGGAAAATAAACTTAATACTTAATGTCTTCCATGCGTGGTAAAGATCTTTGAATGGTCTGATGTGCTGGTTCACATCTATAATCATGGTTAGCAATCAGAAATAAATAGATCACAATTTGAACATAGCCTAACCAAAAATTTAGGAAGTCTCCATCTCAACAATCTAGTGGATCATGTTGAATCATGCCATTAATCTCAACACCACAAGAGGCTAAGTCTCTGCCCAGTACCTGTGTCACTTAGGTAACTGGCTCACTTGGAGGCAGTCACCTGTCCTGATGCAGAAACTGGGCTGAGATTTAGCCAAGAGGAGGGAGGAGTCTCTCCCACCTTCCCAGGGTGGACCTCCAGAATGCAGTGAATGTGCATGCTTTCCTCCTCCAAATGGTTTGAGATGTCATGCTGCTGAGTGCTCATTATTTGATTCCAGTGACCTGTGGTAGAGGTATAAGGTAACAGTAATTTAAATTTCACATTTTCCAATTGAGTTGTTCTTCACAGCCTGTGAGTTCAACTCACCAATTGTCCATATTTTGAGAGTTGAGAATACTGAGGTAGGGGAGAGAGGGAGGGTGAGTGAAAGAGAGGAGTGATAGATAGAGGGAGAGAGAACAGAAAGGAAGGAAGGAAGGAAGGAAGGAAGGAAGGAAGGAAGGAAGGAAGGAAGGAAAGATGGAAGGAAAGAAGAAAGAAAGAAAGAAAGAAAGAAAGAAAGAAAGAAAGAAAGAAGGAAAGAAAGAAAGAAAGAAAGAAAGAAAGAAAGAAAGAAAAAAGGAAGGAAGGAAGGAAGGAAGGAAGAAAGAAAGAAAGAAAGAAAGAAAGAAAGAAAGAAAGGAAGGAAGAAAGAAAGAAAGAAAGAAAGAGAGAGAGAGAGAGAGAAAGAAAGAAAAGAAAGATAATGATTGAGAATGAACGGTTTGGAGTCAGGATTTACATGTCAGAGGTGATACCTGTATTTGGTATTAGGTCTGCCCAAGCCGTGCAGACCCAATGCAGACACTTCCCCTCTTCTTGGCTAAGTTTCCATCCTTTTTGTGTTACCCAGGTATCTGGCATGCCTGGAGGCAGACACCTCCCCCTCCTACTAAGTCACAACTTGCTCAGCCTCTGGTCACACTTTCCATTTGACCAGAGGAGATTCCCAGACCCGGAGGTCACATCCAGTGTGGCCAGAATTTTCCCCCTCCAGGCCATATGTCATGAGGTCCTTGGCCTAGATATGTCCTGGCCTGAGGTTGGGTCAATCCCCTTTTTTTCACATGCCTCTCCACCACATATGACATGGGCAGCAGTTCAGTAAATAAACTACTTTACCTGACTGAATACCATGTGGTGTTCTCTTCATTGGTTACCTAATGATACTTACCTAATTAATACACCTTACACTTCGTAGTTTTTAGTTATGAATTAATGGATATTTTTCTGACATATGTGAGATCAGTATCTAAAAAACATATGTACTAACTCATCATTTAACAGTATAATTCTGCCTGGAGTCTTTTTTTCAATTTTTTGATTTTGAAAATAATGTAAAGAGAAGTTGCAATTACATTTGCAAGATAATGAGTACATCTCTTATTAAGCATTGTTGCCTCCTCCTTTGTTTCCCCTTTTCATCAGTTCCCATCTCCCACTTCCTCCTCCAAAGGTGTAAAGTTTGTTTTTTGACATAATGTGTTGTACATCTCATTGCTGCTATGGATCCACCTATATCCTTATTTACATAATTTGTTTTTTCCCTTGCACTCCACAAACACTACCAACATCTGAATTTTTAATAGCAGCCTAATTAACCTTAAAGTCTATTTCGTTTTCTTTGCTTTGTTTTGTTTTTAGCTTAAAGTAATCAAAGACTTGGTGGGATAATCTGGAAAGATATTTACCGTCATATTTTCTGATCACCCTGGGCTACAACATGTGTGCTACCAGGTCAGATGATGGGACTTTGAAAAATTAGGAAGCAGATGCACATCATAAGGTCCATGGTTTTGGGATTTCTCAGATTCTTTTTTAAATGTAATTGTTACTAAGGTGTGTAGAGTGTGTTTGCCATATCACAATTCATGTAATGTGTACATTTGCCTTGTAGACAATGCCATCCTTTCCTGAGCTTTCTCCCAGTTTTTGTTTGTTTTGTTGTAGTTTGTTTTTGTTTTTGTGCCTAAACATCAGCTTCAACTCAAGATTGGTTGCTGCACCTGAGTTTTTGTAATCAAGGCTACTCTACCTCTGGAGTCCCAGCACCCTTTATGGCTTTTTGGTTGTTAATTGGAGAGAAGAGTCACTGATTTTCTCACTCCTGCTGTCTTTGTACTGTGATCATCAGCCTCCTGAGTAGGTAGGATTATACGACTGAGTCCCCAGTGTCCAGTTACTAACGTGTTAGTTTCATGCTTATCTGGTTGTGTTACAATTTTCCTCGACACTTGGCACTAATACTCCATATTGCCTGGCTCAAATCTGAATTGGTGGAACATGCTTGTATTTTGAGGAAGGCAGGAATAGGAAACTATACACCATAGGGACATATAAGCTAAACGAATCATTTGGAACGTGGCATAAAGACAAGTAAATTTATTGCCAGTTGACTGTGCCCTGTTTTTACTGTTAATTTTTCATGGCCTGTGAATGATGTTAGACACACCCAAATGGCCATTGGCAGAAATAAGGTTTCTCATCTAAAAACAAAACAAAAAGTCACCAAAAAATATTACTTATGAGTCCAGCAATTTCGTCAAATTAGAGACCAATCTGCCCTAGTTTATGAAAAAATGTCCTTTATTCAACTGCTGCTACTTTTTCTAACTACAAATATAATGAAATCTGTAGTAGTCTGTAGAATTGTATACCACAGCTGTCATTTTAATTTACAAAAAATTCAGACTTTAAAAAGTTTATTTTTTTGACAGTTGTGGGGCTTGGACTCAGGGCCTGGGCACTGTCCCTGAGACTCTGTGCTCAAGTTAGTTAGCATTCTACCAATTGAGCCACAGAGTCACTTCTGTTTTTTGAGTTGTTAATTGGAGATAAGAGTCTTATGGGGACTTTTCTTCCTGGGCTGGCTTTGAACTGCGATCCTCAGATCTCAGCCTCATGACTAGCTGGTATTACAGGCATGAGAGACTGGCACCTGGCTTCAAATAATCATTTTTAAAATGAACTGCTTGCTGCCTCTGGCTCACATATATAATCCTAGCTATAGTTAGGATTACAATTATGAGAAACAAACACTAGTTAAGTGTTGTTCATGATAGTTTATATTGCCATGCTATAATATTGTTTGTTTCTTATACTACAATGCTCTTATTTTTATTTTCACATAAGTGGGGGTGATAAGTGCTAGCCAGTGTTGCACTTTCTTTGGTTGAGATGGAGCCATGGGGACGATCTTTCCTAGAATGGCATTGAATGGAATTGAAATCCTCCTGTTCTCAGCTCCCCATGGGCCTGAGATGATAGAAGTATTCCATCACGCATAGCCAGTGGTTGGGGAGCATTGCAGGTAACTCTACACTGGTCTGGAACTGATGTCCCAAATATCTACCTTTACAGGCAAAACAATGTTATATTCCATTTTATTTTGGATAGATTATGTATATACTTAGAGAGTACAATGATAACACACTACATGTTAAATATATAAAATAGTCAATATAATTAGCAGGTTTATCTCCTAAAACATTCAAGTTAATTTAGTTTGGTTAACTCCTGACTCTGCTTGCTGTTTGGGAATATACCATAAACATGAATACACTGACAATGTGCAGAATATTGGAAGTTGATAGAGATAGAGACAAGTTAGAATATGTGTAGTAAATATATATTTATCTATTGCTCCTCTTAAGAATATTTTCATAAATTCACCATGACAATACCACCATATATTCACCATGACAATAATTTTCCTGCAGTGTAGAATTTCCCATTTCATAATCTGCCATCTTCGTCTTTTTACATCTTTTTACGTTGTAAGTATGAACGTTTTCCTGTTTATTATAATGTTTTGAAATTATTATATGATGGAATTAAAATTTGTAGAGTCTACTGAAATTATCTCATTTTGTTTGGATTTGTGATGCTAAATCATTAAGACCATGGTTTCCTGAAATTTATGCTAACAGACTATATCACTAAATTATATTCTAATTATATCTTATTATTGTATTTTTATATAGGGTTCTACTGTTGCTGTTTTATGATATAAACTGTTGTGAATCTAGACAGAAACTTGCAACTCCACTGCCTCCAGTAACAGTTTGATCATCAGGTTATGGAGACTGACAAATATAACTCTAACTAATCAGGAGTTTGAGACCTGAGATTTAGTTCAGACAGCCTGAGCATGAAATTTTATGAGTCTCTCCTCTCCATTTCACTACAAAAAGCTTGCAGTGGAACTGTGGCACAATTGGTAGATCACTACAGTCACTAGAAAGATACTCAGGCTTGTCATATAGCCCCTGAATTCAAGACCTAAACCACAGATATGCACAGCAAAACCTTACACACATACACACACACTCAACACACATGTAAACAAACAGATTCGCTGGCAATGTTGTATCTTAAATTCTTTTTTTTTTTAATTTTATTTTATTTTATTTGAGAACATACTGTACAGAGGGGTTACAATTACATGGGCAGGATAATGCATACATTTCTTACCAAGCATTGCAGCCTCCTCCTTTGTTTACCCTTCACCTCCCTTCCCAGCCTCCCCGCTCCCCCCCAACCAATGAAATCCCCCCCCCCCACCGACATTGTAAAGCTGGTTTTGACATGACATTTTGTACTTCTCTTGTTACAACAGGTCCACCTGAATCCTTAAACGACTTGTTTGTCCCCGTCTCCTCCACATGTTATACTGACATCAAATATAGTGAAAGTGGGGGTTACACTGTGGGGGAGGGACATACAAAGCAACAAAAAAATAATCTTATAAATGCGTTAGAAACACATGCATGAAAGAAACAAAAACATGAAAATACATATTTGAAGGTTCGTTTTCCTAACATCACATTCTCTGACTTTTTCCGCTTGACTCATACCTATACTAGATATTGCAAATAAGGGAAACCATGGGACCTATATTTCTTTGGGCATGGCTTACTTCACTTAATATAATTTTTTCCAAGCCTTTCCATTTCCTAACAAATGGGGAAATGTCATTCTTTCTGATGGAGGCATAGAATTCCATTGTGTATATATACCACATCTTCTTGATCCATTCATCTACTGAGGGGCATCTGGGTTGGTTCCATATCTTAGCTATGTTAAATAATGCTGCAATAAACATAGTTGTGCTGGTAGCTTTAGTGTGGCCTTGTTTGTGATCATTTGGGTAAATGCCCAAAAGTGGGATTGCTGGGTCATTGGGGAGCACTATGTGGAGTCTTTTGAGGAACCTCCATACTGCTTTCCAAAGTGGTTGAACAAGTTTACATTCCCACCAACAATGAAGTAAGGTTCCTTTCTGTCCACATCCCCTCCAGCATCTGTTGTTGTTAGAGTTCTTGATTTTTGCTGTTCTAACTGGAGTGAGGTGATATCTCAATGTTGTTTTGATTTGCATTTCTTTTATGGCTAGGGATGTTGAACATTTCTTCATGTGTCTATTGGCCATCCTTCTTTCTTCTTCAGAGAAGCTTCTCTTTAAGTCTTTCGCCCACTTACTTATTGGGCAGTTGTTTCTTTGAGGATTTGTTGTTGGGTGGTTTAATTTTTTGAGTTCCAAGTATATTTTAGATATGAGACCCTTGTCCGTTGTATGGCTAGTAAAGATCTTCTCCCAGTCCGTGGGCTTTCTATTGATCTTGCTAGTTATGTCATTTGCCCTGCAGAAGCTCTGCAACCTTATACAATCCCATTTGTCCAACCTTTCTTTGATTTGTTTTGTTTCCGGGTTTCTATTCAGAAAATTTCGGCCTGAACCAAGGAGACCCAGGGTTTCTCCTATTCCATCCTGTAATGTTTTCAGAGTGTCTGCTTTGAGTTCAAGGTCTTTGATCCATTTGGAGTTGATTCTGGTGCAGGGTGATATATAAGGATCTAGCTTTAGTTTTCTACATGTAGTTAACCAGTTTTGCCAGGACCATTTACTGAAGAGGCTGTCTGTGTTCCATTCTATTGTTTTAGCTCCCTTATCAAAGATTAGATGGCTATAGGTCTGTAAGTTCATTTCTGCGTTTTCAATTCTATTCCATGGGTCCTGAGGTCTGTTCTTATGCCAATACCAAGCTGTTTTGATTACTATGGCTTTATAGTAGAGTTTAAAATTTGGTATTGATTTTCCTCCAGCAGTGTTCTTTCCGTTGAGGAGCGTTTATGCTATTTGGGGTCTTTTATTGTTCCATATGAATTTTTGTATTGCCTCTTCTATTTCCTTGAAGAATGAGGGTGGAATTTTGATAGGAATTACGTTGAATTTGTAGATAGCCTTGGGATGTATTGCCATTTTCACGATGTTAATCTTTCCAATCCAGGAGCATGGGAGGTTTTGCCATTTTTTAAGTTCTGTGTTGATTTCCTTTTTCAAGATTTTAAAGTTTTCATCATAGAGGTCCTTCACTTCTTTAGTTAAGTTAATTCCTAGGTATTTTATTTTTTGTGGGGCTATTACAAATGGAGTTGCTTTCCTAATTTCAGCCACACTTTTCTCATTGTTGGCATACAGAAAAGCCATTGATTTTTGGGGGTTAATTTTATAACCTGCTACTTTGCCGAAGTTTTGAATCAGCTTGAGTAATTTGGGAGTGGAGTCTATGGGATTCTTTAAATACAAGATCATGTCATCTGCAAACAGGGAGAGTTTTATTTCTTCTTTCCCTATTTGGATCCCCTTTATGTCTGTATCTTGTCTTATTGCTGTAGCTAGGCATTCTAATACTAGATTGAAGAGAAGTGGAGAGAGTGGGCATCCTTGTCTTGTTCCTGAGTTAAGAGGAAATGGCTTTAGTTTTTCACCATTGAGTATAATGCTGGCTGTAGGTTTGTCATATACAGCCTTTATTGTATTGAGGAATGTTCCATGGATTCCTAATTTTTCCAAAACCTTCATCAGGAAGGGGTGTTGGATCTTGTCGAATGCTTTTTCTGCGTCTATTGAGATAACCATGAGGTTCTTATTCTTGCTCCTGTTGATGTGAAGAATAATATTAATTGATTTGCGTATATTGAACCAGCTTTGCATCCCTGAAATGAATCCTGTTTGATCGTGGTGTATGATTTTTTGGATGAATTGTTGAAGTCGCTTGGCCAAAATTTTGTTGAGAAGTTTTGCATCAATGTTCATCAAAGAAATGGGTCTATAGTTCTCTTTCTTTGATGAGTCCCTGCCTGGTTTTGGGATGATGGTTATGATGGCTTCATAGAATGTGTTCGGTAGTGAGCTTTCTCTTTCAATTTCATTGAAGAGTTGGAGGAGAATTGGTGTGAGCTCTGCTTTGAAGGCCTTGTAAAATTCCGCTGTAAAACCATCTGGTCCTGGACTTTTCCTAGCTGGGACGTCTCTTATTGCTGTTTCTATTTCAATGCTTGATATGGGCCAGTTAAGATAGTTTACCTCATCTTGGTTTAGTTTTGGCATGTCAATATTTGCTAGGAAGAGGTCCATTTCTATCAAGTTCTCAAACTTATTAGCATAAAGTTTTGAGAAGTATTCCCTTATAATGTTCTGAATCTTGCTTGTTTCCGTGGTGATGTTTCCATTCTCATCTCTGAATTTATTAATTTGGGTGTGTTCTCTTCTTTTTCTGATAAGATTTGCTAAGGGTCTGTCAATTTTTAAGTTTTTCGAAGAACCAACTCTTTGTTTTGTTGACTCTTTCTATAGTTTTTTTGGATTCTAATTCATTTAATTCTGATTTAATTTTGATTATTTCTTTCCGTCTACTGGATTGGGGTTTATCTTGCTGCTCTTTTTCAAGGAGGTTTAGATGTGTCATTAAATTGTTAGTTTCAGATCTCTCCAATTTGTTGATGTAGGAGCTCAGAGCTATAAACTTGCCTCTGAGTACTGCCTTTGCTGTGTCCCAGAGGAGCTGGTATTTTGTGTGTTCATTTTTGTTGAATAGCATGAACATTTAAATTTCCTTTCTAATCTCTTCCATGACCCACTCATGATTCAGCAGTGTGTTGTTCAGCCTCCATGTGATACCGGACTTTCTTTGGTGGCTTTTGGTGTTGAGTTCTAATTTTATTCCCTTGTGGTCAGAGAGAATGCAAGGTATAACTTCAATGTTTCTGAATTTAGACAAGTTTGCTTTGTGGCCTAAAATGTGGTCTAATTTAGAAAATGTTCCATGTGCTGCTGAGAAAAACGTGTATTCTGATGGTGCTGGGTGAAATGTTCGGTAAATGTCTGTTAAGTCTAGTTGATATATGCAGCTGTTTAGATCTGCGGTTTCTCTGTTGAGTTTTTGCCGAGTTGATCTATCTAGTGGGGAGAGTGGTGTGTTAAAATCCCCAACAATTAATGCCTTTGGATCTATATGGGATTTGAGGGAAAGTAGTGTTTCTTTGATAAATTTGGGTGCTCCATTGTTTGGCGAATAGATATTTAGAATTGTAATATCCTCCTGGAGGAGAGATCCTTTAATTAGTATGTAGCGACCTTCTTTATCTCTTTTCACGAATTTTAATTTGAAGTCTATTTTATCTGATATTAGGATTGCAACTCCCGCCTGTTTATGCGGTCCGTTTGCTTGGTCGATTTTGTTCCAGCCTTTAACATTGAAAATGTGTTTGTTTTTACGGGCAAGATGTGACTCCTGCAGGCAGCAGATAGAAGGGTCTTGTTTTTTAATCCAACTAGACAGTCTATGTCGCTTAATTGGAGAGTTCAGTCCGTTAACATTAAGAGATAAGATTGAGAGGTATTTGGGAGTTCCTGCCATGTTATCTACCTTCTTGGGGGCTGCGAAAACTGGGTTCTTCCTATGGTTCTTGGATTCTCAGTTTGGGTGCAGTTTCTTGGCCTTTATTGCGGTCTTGTGGTTTTCTATGTGTAAGACATCTTTAAGAATCTTTTGTAGGGCTGGTTTGGGGGAGATGTACTGTTTCAATTTTTCTTTGCTATGGAAGGTTTTTATTTGGCCTTCAGTTATGAAGGAGAGTTTAGCTGGGTACAGTATTCTTGGTTGATAGTTGTTTGTTTTTAGGGCATGGCATACATCATTCCAGGCTCTTCTTGCTTTGATTGTCTCTGCTGAGAAATCTGAGGTGATTCTAATTGGTTTCCCTTTATAAGTGATTACCCTTTTCTCTCTGACAGCTTTAAGGATCTTTTCCTTGTTCTGAGTTGATCCTGTGTGGATTATAATGTGGCGGTGGGATGTCCTATTCTGGTCTGGTCTATTTGGGGTTCTAAAGGCTTCTTGTATCTGGACAGGCCTATCTTTTTGCATGTTTGGGAAGTTCTCTGCTAGGATCCTGTTAAACAAATTTCCTGGAACATTAACTTCTGTTTCTAGGTGCTCCTCTACACCCATTATCTTTAGATTAGGCCTTCTGATGGTATCTTCCAGGTGTTTGATAGATCTTGGACTTGTCTTGGATGGTTGTATGTTCTTTCTCTATAATATCTAGGCTGTCTTCAATCCCTGAGATTCGATCTTCTGCATGGTCTAACCTGCTGTCAAGACTCTCTACTTTGTTTTTTATCTCTTTTCCTTCTAGTTGGTCAGCTTTGATGGCTTCAAGTTCTTTGTTGAAGCTCTGTTTTAGGTCTTGTATGAATTTCTTTACTTCCTTATTTTGGTGTTCAGTGTTTGTCCTCAAATCACTTAGTTGATTGGTTATGGTTTCTTTGGGCTCCCATTCCTTCTGTTGGGTTCCATTCAGCATTCCCTTTGTGGTCTCCCTGACTTCCTTCAGCTCTTTGTTAATGGATTCCATGAATGCCTTCAGTGATCTTTGTGTGTTCTCTACCTGGTCTCTCAATTCCTGTATTACTCTTTGATTAGCTTCCTCCCGTTCGTGGGATTCCTGCAGATCTCTTTGAGTGTTCTCAGCCTGCTCACGCCATTCCTCCCTTTCTCATTGAGTATTCTCAAGTTGTTCACGCAAATCCTGTATCAGTTTTTGAGTAGCTTCCTCACGCTTATGATATTCCTGTATAAACTTCTGGGATGCCTCCTCTCTCTCCCTCTCACGCTCATACAGAGTCCTTTGTACGTTGTCAAACTTTTCATTTATCATGTTTGCCAGCAGTGTTTGTAGAGCTGTTGGGAAACTGTCCTCTGTATTATTCATTATCTGTTCTAACCCCTGATTATCAAGATTGGGAATTGAGATACCCGGATTTGCCATTTTTCTTGTGTTTTTCCGGCTTACTCTGCCCATTTGAGATGAAGATAGCACCAGTTTTGTGCTAGAACACTATCTTAAGGCAACCATCAACCAAAGTTTGCATTTGTACAGTCAATAGTCTACAGATACAATCTAGTTCAACAGATACATCTATTCGACATCAAACAACTATATGTTAAAGGGCTTCGAACCGCAGAGCAGAATTTGGAAAACCAGAAATTATTAGGGTTAGGGAGAGATGTGGGTAAAAAATAGGAATAGATTGGTGTGGGGAGGCACAGGGAGAGTTAACTATGTCCTAATCACAATGCAGGAAATAGGTTGGGTAGGATGCAAGTGGAGAGAGAGAGAAAAAGAAGAAAGGGAAAGGGGAATGAAAAGAGACCAGAAAAAAAAATAGAAACGTAAAAATTAATGTTATTTTAGAGTTTAAAAGACCATTTATTTATAGAGGAATATGAATATGTTGAGAGAAAGGGAGGGACATAGAGGAGATGTGAAAAACTTTAAAAAAATTCTTAAAATATTATATAGGTATAAAGAGGTAGTACTGCTCTTAATGAATTTAAGTCTCAGAGGTTTTGAATTGAGTAATAAGTTTGTGGATTGAGTGTGTACACAATGGGGGATAGAGTCTACTGGTTAACTACGGGTTTATCTGAGGATGTGCAGGACAAGGGTTAAGTCACATAAAGAAGAACAAAGAGGAAAAGATGGAAAGGATACGGAAAGTGAGAAGAAAAGATCAGAAGTTCAGTAGAGCTAGACAAAAAACAAAAAGATAATTAAGAATGAAAGAAAACGAGAAAGAAGACAAGAAAAGAAAAGAAAACACACATTCATGTATTCCTAAAATAAAAATTATAAGAGGAGAAAAAAAAAAAGTTAATGGAAAACAATTATTTTTTCAGAAGAGGCAAAAATTAAAGATTAATAAAATTTTTAGAAAAGCAAAAACAATTTTTTATATATATAAGGTAACAAAAAACGAAAAAAAAAACAAAACAAAAAAAAGAAAAAAAGAAAAGAAGAAGAAGAAAAAAATAAGTTCTTTGATTTTTTTTGGGGGGGGGAGGGGTGGGAAGAGTCCTGTATCTCCCTTTTGTCTGTAACCAGAGTCTGGTTGGAGTCTCTGGTCAGCTTGAGATCCTGTGGCTTGATTGGTTTCTTAAGTCAGTTTGTTGAAACAGGCAGAAAAATGCTCTGCTTTACCCAAGATTTTGAGATCCCCCTCCCAGGTTAGTTTACTGGGAGGGTGATCTGCTTTGAGAATTACAAAAGAGGGGGATGCACTGATGAGGCTAGGTTCTGGGTAGAGTTGAGGTCTTTCAACAAACAGTAGCTTTTCCCTGGGGCTATTTTGTGAAAAAAACTCACAGCACCCAGCCTGGAGCCATTCTCAGGGTTTCTGTTTTTCAATTGATTGTGGTGGCTGCTAGAGGGCGGGGCAGCCTCTGGCTCTGGTTACCCGGTGAGGAGAGCCACTCCAATGGCTGGCGCCTGAGCTGGGTGACTTTTCCCTGGATGGAACTGAGTCTGTGAGGTCACTTCGCCGTTAAGTTCTTGTGACCTGCTAAATGACTAGTTTTATTCCAAGGCCTGAGCTGGAGCTAGCCGCTCCTCCGAGCTTTGTCGGTATCCAAGATGGGGATCACCGGTGCTGGGGGGGGAGGGGTGGCCTTCCCTCCTCTGCTCCCTGAGAAGGAGTGAGGAAGTGGGGCTTCTACTCACGCCGAGTCTTGGATCCCGGGTCGTCTCTGGTCTGCAAAGTGCAGGATGAAGTTGTCCGCTCCTTGTCGGTTCTTGCTGGTGTTTAGTAGAATCCGCTCGTCCACTGCGTCTGGCTCCTTCATCCCGGACTGTGTCTTAGGTATGCCCCCGGGGCGGTGGTCTATGCTGCGACCCTGCCGCCACATTGGCAGCTGCTGGCAGGCACTCAGATGTGTCTGCTTGGCTTCCCCTCTCTTGAGTAACTCTCTGTCCTGTGATGGCACACTTGGTGTGATTCTCTGGCTTGGGACTGTTCACTGGAACTCTGAAACTGTTTTCTATGCAAGAGCTTGTTCAGATTCCAGCTTCTCCTCCGCCATCTTCCCGGAACTCCCCCGTATCTTAAATTCTTATCCAGAGATTGGGCAACAGCCCACTCATTTGTGAAGGTTTTTTTCCTGATTATTTTAAGGAAGAGGATAGTTCATGGGACAAAGATGACAAGACTTTAGTGAAGAATTCTTTATAAATGACTAGCTTATTATAAAAAAAACAGGAGCAAAGTTTTCATATTTAAAGCTTACATTCCTTCAACTATAGTATTTTTCTATAATAATCATTGAATCATGAGAAGACAATGCAGCACCTCTTCCCTCCTCCCCCGCCCCTCTGTCATAAAATATGACAAAAGTATCAAAAATACTCTCTTATCTTACAAGAATGTACATCTCCAAAAATGTCTGACAATATGTGTAAGGTTTATTTTTCAATACTTGTATGATTTTCCCACCTCTAAGTACTTAGGTTTTTTCCAGATGACAGCACACTGGGGCTTCAAGAGCAAAGAAGACTAGGAAACAAAAAACAAACAAAGTCCTACTATGTAGTTGTCAAAAAAAGATACATGAAGTACATGGCATGCTGAGAGTGCCCTGAGAGGCAAAATGATTTCTGCAGGATGAGAGGAATAGTGACAAATAAGGCATGGATTTGACCTAGGAGGTGTTCCTTGAGGTTGAGAGCATGATGATTCCCAGACCTAGCTGAGGATGTTGGGATTTGACAATGTTCACATGTGTATAGAGTGATGTATGAGGGAAGATTTCAGTCTCCAGTATGTCATTGGGATGGTCTTATGTGAGCAAGCAGCTTAGATCATTGGGCTCTGAGAGATGACACTCTCTACCTCACAATGGAACAGAATATGGAACTCTGAGTGCCAGGCAACTGTAACTGACAGCTCAAGCCAGCTCAAGTGGCCTGTAGCTCAGGAACAAGAAAAATATTCCTGTGTTGTTTTCAAAGGTCAAGAGACTCAGGTCTCAGGCATAAGAGGTGTGAGTGCCTCACTCAATGCTGCAGACATTGGATCAGTGCAAAAACACGAATCCATATTCTCGGGCCTTTTTATAAGAAGAAACCAAGGAAAACCCAAGGCAATTCAGGCCAGTTTTAACTGACAGGAAACCTATTTAATCTCATCGTAGCCCACAGTACAACCTTCTTCTTGTGTGCTTTTATATGTGTATACTGAGAAAATATTTACTTTGTACTTTTCAATCCACTCTATTACTCATTTTAAAGTGTACTCCCAATTCCACGTTTCAAAAATCCATTCTTTTTACCACCTCCGTGTGACAATGAGTCAGCCCAAAACCTGAATGTGCCTTATAATATAGGGAGCTTGGAGTCAAGCTTGTTTGAAATGCTGGTAATGGACCTGGTCCCTGCTTACCAGAATGGTGATCTTTTCTATGTGGGAAACATCCTTCACCACTATAAAGTAGGAGACAATGGAGCAGTTGCTGGATATTGTTTAAAAAGTGAGTGCTCCTCTTTCAAACAGGGCTGATGAAACACCCTGGCAGATGATTGGAATACTTGGTACCTCTCGGAGACTGTTTCACTAGGGTCTGATCACAGGAGCTTGTCTTGAGACAAAGAAGTTCACTCCATGGCTAACTCCTTAGGAGTGGGCTGTCAGAACATTTCATTTGCCACAGAAACTAGTGGAGCCTTAGCAGTTTGCTTGCTGAGAGACTACGATTATAGGAATGAGCCAGGGGCACCCACGTCCACCCTCACCTAGGAAACCAGTATCTTGGAGGCATTTGAAGGAATATAGACAGAAGAAAGAATGCAACTTGAGCTTGAATTCGGGGCCTGAGTGCTGTCCTGTTCATAGTACTCTATAATTTGATCCCCAGGTCCAGGTCTGGCCTTTGGCTGGTTAATTGAAGTATCTTTATAATTTTACAAATTACACTGTGTTCAAACAGTGATCCTCAGATCTCACCCTCCTGGTTAGTAGTATTAGAGGCATGAGCCATTGTGCACTTATTTGGACAGATGCATATAAGCATACTCACTGAATTTTCTTGAAATTGTGTAGACATATCTTCACTTTTTGTCTGTCATGTTTACATTACTCTGTGGGACTTAACCAGTCCCATGTGTATCCTATTAGTTCAGAACAAGGAGAAGCACAGAAATTCTCCTTCTCTCCTCCCATTGGTACAGATCCTTCTACCGAAACTGAGAAGAAGATGAACAAGACGAAAAAGAAAGTGGACGTTGGGACAATTAGAAGTTATGTCCTTGAAAAATGGGTATCTTTGAGGTTTCTGATTCAAAATCAACATTCTTCTTTGCACACCAGTTTTGATTTTCACCAGGGGGTTGAGGTTTGGCACTTCACTGGATAGCAGATTACACATCGTGAATGCGGTTGCTGTTGTGTACCCTCATGGATGACAAGGAGGTCTGTGTGTAACAAGTCAGATTCAGTGGGGAAACAAATTTCTCCTCCTATCACGGGGTGAACTTTAGAGTATTGTATTTGAGAAATTGTGAGGAGCATCCTGCTTGTAGGAGTCTCTTCCCACCTCCCAACATGCATGTCCGCCAGAAAAACGCTATAGGCTCTGGATGTGGTGGGCGGGCTCTCATTTTCCTTGTCTGCACACAGCATGGTTTGATCCATCTTTCCTATGTGGATGGACTTCTACCATGATGATTTCTATGAGCACAAGTACCATGACACCATGAAAGAACTTACACAGTATGTCAAGCTCAACATGCCCTCTTCAGACTTGCTCTTCTGCTCACATATACTTCTGGAGCAGCTGGAGGAACGCATGATACTTCAGACCAAGAAAAAGAGGAAGAAGTCCTTGTTTAGATGCCTTAGGCCTGGTGAGTGTGGATGGAACCTGGGTCTCTAGGTCTGTGCCTGATTGGCCAAGAGCCCTTAGTACGCCCCAGTTTGGTAAAATGTCCTTTCATTGATATACTTTGTCAGGTAATATCTGTTCTCCTTTTGAAAGAACTTGGAAGTAATCACCCATTAGAAACACCCTACCTTCTCATCAGTGTTCAGTCCAAACACAAGTTCTACAGCTTCCCCCATTAGATCCTCATGAATGTTTAGTCACACCTTAACTTCTACAGTTCTAAGACTCCTGAACCTATTTCCATGCTCAGGTTTGCATCACCGTAGAACAACTCCTGCAGAACTCCAGATAAAGAACCCATCAGTGATATTATCTATGGTGACTGATAGACATAGGAAGCCATCACTAATCTCCAGAAAGCATGTGAATATAGAGGGCTTTATTTTTTAATTTGTGGAAAGGCCCAAGCAAGTTTTGAGTCTTGTGGACATCTCACTGGTTCTGAACACCACATGTGATGCAGGTGCACCTGCACATACAACCAAGGAAGAAGATGATCCAGAATGTCTCCCATTGATATTCACAATTCACCTAGATCGGCGCCAAACCAGTCAAAAAGACTCGTCTTGGTGTGCAGGATAAATGTGTGCTAATGGAAAATGACCCCAGTCTATGTTCAGGAAAATCAATAAGAGAGGTCCAAAATCTAGATTCAGTTGAGGAAAGAGAATCTTTCCTCACAGAATACCCAGACCAATCTGTCCTCTTGCAGGGGATCCAATATCCAATTAAGAAATTAGAACCTGTCCATCCCTGGACTCAGGAAGAAAATCCTGTCTTTAATGAGGAAGTAAATCCCTTTGAGTACTCAGAGGGAGAATTTCTGCTTGAAGGCAACTTAGAGGCCAATCTAGACTTAGAGATTCCATTCCCCCTTCCTGGAAAAATCTTTATTTTCCTTTTGTTCTGATTGTTGTAATGTGTTAATTCTATTTAGTTTTCTAACTTTATTAAAATGTCAATGTTTTTGATATATTGTAGACTCATGAATCCTAAATATGTTTCTTTTTAAACCTACAATCTGAAGCATCGTGCATATGTGTGCTATTGGAGGGAAAACACAGAGTGACAGGGGGCTGAACAAGAGAGCCTACTGTGTATAAATGGAACTGTTAAATGCACAGGAAGCAGCAAAGAAGGCAGGTCATGCCTGGCTGGGGAGATAAGGTGGCTAGAAAAGGTTTTGGACAGCAGATAAGATGTCCTACAAAGCTATTCTGTCAATTGGGACAAATGACATAATATTTATAGTGGTATGTGGGACATTCTTCCAACAGTGAGTTCAAATCTGTATAGATTTTCTTTGTGCTTTGGGTAAATATGGAAGAAAAATTTGGCTCCAATAATATAAAAATCTACTTATGGTTGATATTTGACAAAATATATAGGAAATATTTATACTGGAAAGTAAAAACCATCATCAATAGAAGAAAGAAGGTTTACACAGATGAACAAACACAAAATCAGGAAGGAAAATAACACAATTAAATCAGTTGTATGTAAATACATGTTATATTCTTGATGCTATATATAGTATATTATATAATAGAAAAAATTGAATATGAGTTTTCAAACTACACAGGCATTTAAATTTTTAGTCTTAAGTAATTATTTCATAAAATATTAGTGTAAAATATTTTTGGTGAAATACAGCTATAATTTGATTATAATTATATGATTATATGAATATATATTTGTGTGTTTCTAGATCTAACACTGATTATTAATAGATGAATAAACATATACATATATTTGTATATATCTGTCTATGAAGTGAATATAATGAAACTGACTACACTATGTATTAAAATGCACCTATGACTTGAGTCCAAGAGACTCAGGCCTGTAATCCAAGTGATGTGGGAAGCTGGATTCTGAGGTTTAGTCTCTCTTACCCCCAAGGCCTTAGATTTTTAGAGGAGGTCTGGGCCCTTCAGTTTAGCAAAGGGACATATATGCAGTGGGATCACACTCCCCGAACCCAGAGGAAAGTCAGTAGAAATCAGGACAAGCCTCTTATGACACTCTACTCAGTTTCTGTACCAAGATGGCTATCTGTAAAACATCAGAGAAAAAGTAGGCATTCCCTCCAAAAGGATCTAAAAAGAGCCTTCTGAACTATAATCTCTGACTATACTGAAATAAACCTTATTTCCCTTCCCAAGCTGAAAACACATAGAAATATGGCAAGGGCTCACGTGAGATGGACAAAGACTTACAAATTCATAAAATAATATATTCTGTTTCAGTAATTCAATGACAAATCACAAAAGTATGTCTTGAATTTTTCTTTTTTTTAAAGGAAATGGAAACATACTCTGAATGTATCAGGAACTGAGTGACTGTTTGGTTGCTGATTTGTTGAATGCACTCCTGGGCAAAGGAGACACATATATGGAAGAAATTATGTGGGGGTGAATATCCTCACACAGCTTCACAAAATAATGGCTATAAGTTCTATGATGCCACAGCCACCTTTGCCATAGCAACAAATAGGTGTCAGGCACTGGTTTTGCCCTGAAGTGGACTCAACCACACCAACAGGCACAAAGAATGAGAGGGAATGACTATTAGCCACCAGACTTCAGCTTGAAGAGCTGTCCTCACCAGAAGCTAGGATAAATTTAGCTGGACAAGGCTGATCTCCATGTAAGACTTCTGAACACTAAGGATTAGACACTATTATAGGTATTGGGGAAACAGAAGTGAATATAGCTCTCTGCTCACCAATTTCATGCTGAAATGAAAACCAGAAATCATAATGATAATTCCTATAAATCAGAGACATGACATTGGTGATTTCGTAGCAACAACTTCACAGTGAAGATGGGAGGAGACAACCCTGAACAAGAGATAGTTGATATGAGAGCCATCATCCAGGCAATTATCTAGGAGCAGGTACTTCAGGCAGTAAGAGCAGCAAGTACATCCCCCATTGATGAAAATGGACCTGACTTACTTCAGAAAAGGAAAACTGCACTGACATGCTTGCTTGTGAAGTAAGCATGGAAATGTACAAAGAAGCAAAAAGAGGTCAGAAATGAAGATAGGAATAAAATAGATAGATATGGGATACTGTGGATTACAAGATGAAAAGTTCTGATTTTAGTATAAAACTGACATGACCCACTGGAAACAAGTGCTAAATTAGCAGTCGAACACATCTGATTCACCGAAATAATACTTCTACAATGTGATTCTTGCTGGGCTCTGGTGGCTTACAATTGGGATCCTATTTACTCAGGAGGCTGATATCTGAGGATGAGTTTTAAGGAATCCCAAAGAGGAAATTTGGTAAGACATGTCCAATTAAACACCAAAAATATGGATATGAAGCTATGGTTCAACTGGAGGATCACTAGCCTTGAGGAAAAAAACTAAGAAACAGCACGGAGGCCTTAGGACCAAAACCCAGGACATCAAAAACAAAGAAGCCAACAAATAAAATTTGGTGCTCAGTCATTCATCACTTAGCATTCTCGTTCAATGTATTTGGTATGAGTCTTGGAAATTATATCCTTAGCAAATGCTCTCCCCAGATATTTTGCTTCATTACCAACTTTCAAACCCCTGGCAGCACCAATGTCTCCTCCCAGTTAGCATAGAAGTCAACCATTGGAAATTTGAAGATATATATTTTTTTTACCATAAGAATTCTGATCATCTTTCCACATAAATCAAATGAGTAGTAGCCACATTCCACTATTCTGAATGTTTATAATCCTCCTTTGAGTTAATAAGCATTAAAGCTTAAAATTCTAGAATGGTTATCAAATTACCTCCTCTTACCTCCATTTAAACAGTAAATCGAGAAAGCTGAGCTGTGCTTCAAATGGTAGAGAGTTAGCATCGCATATTAAAGCTAAGAAACAGTACCTAGGTCCTGAATTAACCCCAGTACTGCCCAATACTGCCTCTCATACACAAAATAATCATGATTACACCACAGGATATGCACATGTTAACAAGGGATATAGATGAATGGAATGATGACATCAATTACCTCACCTTTAGTCTCAAGCATTCTGTACAGCGTAGCCCAGTCTGTGAAAAGTCATAGGTGAAATCTTTCCTCAAAAGCAACAGATACATCCTCATTTCCCTCTGCACATTTATATTATTTATACACACATATAAGGGCTATATTTTCTAACTAATTTTCTTTTTTTTAGGGTGGGGTCTGGTCGTGGGGCCTGAACTCTGGGCCTGGGCGCTGTCCATCAGCTCCTCAGCTCAAGGCTAGTGCTCTACCACTTAAGCCACAGTGCCACTTCCGGCTTTTTTCTTTTTGCTTATGTGGTGCTGAGGAATCGAACCCAGGGCCTTGAGCATGCAAAGCAAGTGCTCTACCACTGAGCCACCTTCCCAGCCCATTAATTTTCTTTTTTATTGTGAAAATACTGTACAGAGAAATGCATAATCTTACACACATGCTTCAGAATTATGTGCCCTTGTTTAGGTTTCATAGGGAGCACAATATATCCATCCTCTGGATCATTCTTGTAATCTCAGCTGTTCACAACGATGGTATCTGAGGATCACAGTTTTATGCCAACCCAAGCTAATAAATCCTCAAATTCTTATCTTCAATTAAGTAGAAAAAGCCAGAAGTGGAGATGTGGTTCGAGGGGCAGAGTGACAACATTGAGTAAAGCAATCTAAGCAAGAGCTCCAGACCCTCAGTTCAAGCTTGAGTACTGGCCCACTAGTACTTCAAAAGCCAACCTCCCCCCAAACACCAAACCAAAAATATGTCAAAATATTTGTAATTTGTGAAGCAAAATCCAATGAGGAACATAGTTGCTAGTTTGTTAAAGAGTTGGCCGGGAAACCCCAAATTCAACCTGTGTTCAAATGACATAACGAAAAAGCAACCAAGTAAAATTTCCCAGTAAAGAAACTTCCTTAGTATTCACTGGGACCCCTGACAAAGATACATTTTTCTATGTTTTTTGAAAATTGGTGTTTTTTTTCAGTAAGGTAAATAGTATAAACTTTTTCTGTAAGTTATAGGAGTCATTGGAAGCTCCAAGTGAAGTGAATGTACAACAAAAAGCATACAATATTACAAGTTTCTATGCCTCTGTTGAGACACTAGAAACTTGTTATAGTGTGGCCTCTTGGAAAGAGAAGGGGGATGCTCAGCATCACTGGTCATAAAAGAAATGCAAATCAAAAGCAAAATCACATTTAGATCCCATTCACCCCAGTTAGAATGGCCATTATCAAAAAAAAACAAATAATAACAGATGCTGGGGTGGATATGCCTCAATGAGAACCCTACTACACTGATGGTAGGAATGTAAGCTGGTTTAACCACTCTGGGAGGCAGTATGGAGGTTCCTCAAAAGACTAAATATAGAACTCCCTTAAGATCAAGGAATCCCACTCCTCACAGTTATCCAAATGATCTCAAACTAGGGCACAATAAGCTACCAGCACAACTATGTTCATTGCAGCATTGTTTACCATAGCTAAGATATGGAGCCAACCCAGTTGCCCTTCAATAGATGAATGGATCAAGAAAATATGGTATATTTACAGAATGGAATTTTATGCTTCTATCATAAAGAATGGCATCGTTCCTGTTGTAAGAAAATGAAAAGACTTTGAAGGAATCATACTAAGTTAATCAAGCCAATCCCAAAGAAACATGAGCCGTATGATTTTCTTCACTTGCAATGATTATCATTAGCCTATTACTCCTGAAAGTGGATCATAGTAGCACAGGAGTTTTATGAATATATACATGACCATACAAAATGATGCTAACTTAAATGAATGCTAATACATAGAAACGGCACGTCTTCTTTTGTTTCGTTGTTAAGCTTGATGTAACCAATGTACGGCAGATAGTTCATTTTTCTTAATTTATGTTATTTTTCTTCTCCTATTGGTTTTATCCATGGCAATTCCCATCTGTGATTCTGGTACCCTGCATTCTGTATATTCATTTATCTGATTGGGGGGAGGGAAGGGAAATAACAAAATGCTGAAAGAAGTTTAAATGGTGATGCATTGCAACAATGATATTCACAGGACACTATGGCAGAAATTAACTTTCCAACGGGGTGGGGGGGATTGGAGGGAAGGGACAGAGGAAGATAAACACTGGAGTGGGTAACAATGTTTAATGAGAAATGTAACTTACTCATGTTAATGTAACCCCTCTATACAGCATCTTTATAATAAAATAGATTTTTTAAAAATATAAAAATTAAATTTTTTCATAAAATCTCAAGCTGATACCAATGGAACTTCTGAGTTCGTATCAAAGAGTTTTTCAGGACTATCAAGAAGCTAGTACTAAGTACATATAACCACAATTAAGAGATAATGAGAAAAGTAGCGCTTTGTACTTTGTTAGATGAATAAAAGAAAATTTGTTTTTGTTTCTGTTAACATAGAATATGTGTTTGTTATCTGCACTGTTCCCAAGTCAGACTAATTTCTTGTCCTTAACTTTCTTTGGTATGTATAACTTGGACATGTAATCTGAGATATAAGTAGTATTCTTTGTTCAATTTGGAGGCACTCCTCCCTGGTCAAGAAGTTAGACTGGAAGACCCTTCACACTTGCTGTTGTTTCTCTCACACAGCTTAGGAGTTTGAGGAAATGACTGTAATTAAGTGCCTCTTACTAATAATAATTATTGGTAGAATCTGAAAACATGTTTGGGTAATAAAATAGACTAGAAAAAGGTTAAGTTTGCTATTTTATATCACTACATTTCTTTTCTTCTAAGTATAGAAGCCAGACTTACCCTAAGAGAAGAAGCAAAATGGCTTATAGAGCTCAGATCATTTCTTTCCACAGCAGATGACAGCAGCAGAAGATATACAGGTCCACAAGTGGCACAAGGAAGTGAGAGTTTGATTTCTCCTTAAATCTTAGGGTCGAATGCTCAATGAGGAACCCTATGGACTGATGACAGATTAAGGACGTAATATTTCCTGTGTTGTTCCATCTTAGGAAGCTGTCACCAGTCTCCCATCACACTGTAGGTGCCACGCCTGACTGGTGACCTTGGCTGTATCCTGAGAAGGTCCAGAAAGGTTCTGTGATGTTCACTGGAGAGTTAGGATTATACTCTAACAGGACATACAGGAATGTGGTAATAAGGCCTGAGTCAGCGTTTTGTCAGATCTAGATGATTTGTAACAGTCACTGCTGTCTTCTGGCTAAGAATGTGGATATATTATCAGGGTCCTGCACACAAATTTATCACAAGTGTTAGTTTGCACCATTTCCTTATGAAAGACAACAAAAGGTCATTAAGGCCATCTGACATATTCTCATCAATATTTACTAGGTTAAAAGCTATATAAAATCAAGTTCATCATGAAGAAAAAAACAAGAAAAAAACCAAAAATGTTTTTCTGTACATATCATATGTGACAAAGTATTAAAAGTTAATGAAGCTGGGAAAGTTAAATGGATTTCTTTTTTTACTATGGTTGCAACTGTCTTTTACATTTCAAGTACTTAACAAAAAGAATGTAAGCCAATCACGGCCAGTGGTACACACTTGTAACTCTAGCTGTGACCTGAGGAAAGTGGATTATAGCTAGACCAGGTTAGAAAAATCTGTGAAATTTTGATCTCCAATTAACCACTCAAAATCAAGAAGTGAAGGTTGGTTCAAGTGGTATACGGCTACCCTTGAGTTAAAAAACTAATGGTCAGCTCCCTGAGTTCAAGCTCCATTATACACACACACACACACACACACACACACACACACACACACACACACACACACACACACACACACACACAGTTACCCTTGAATAAAAAGCTAAAAGTCAACTCCCTGATTTCAAGCCCAAGTATTTACACACACACACACCAACACACAAACACATTTTATCTCAAAAATAGCCAGTGACCAGGAATCAGAAACAAGATGATATTTTTCTTTATTTTCTTTCATTTTTGTCATGTTTCTTCATTTATCTCTCTTTGAGAAGTTAAAGGAGTCATATTAAAGTGAGACAAATGATGAACATGTGCAACAGTGGTATTCAATTGGTATTATATTGAAAATGACCTATGCAACTTATTTGTTGGGAAGGATGGGAAAACTAAGAGATGAAGGGAAAGGGTAACATTCTCCAAAAAGAAATGCACTCTGGGAAGTAGAGCTGTGGCTCAATATGAGTGCCATTCTTCAGCAAAAGAGCTCAAAGGCAGTGCTCAGGCCCTTGGTTCAAGCCTGATTACTGACTGAAACAAAAACAACTACAAAAGAATTGTAGTCATTACCACACGTATGTAATTATCCCCTCTAAAGCAAAATAATGATAATAATAATAATAATAATAATAAGAAGAAGAAGAAGAAGAAGAAGAAGAAGGAGGAGGAGGAGGAGGAGGAGGAGGAGGAGGAGGAGGAGGGGGAGGAGGAGGAGGAGGAGGACAAGGAGGAGGAGCAGCAGGAGCAGGAGCAGGAGGACAGAAGGAGAAGTTAATAAAACCAAACCAGTGAGTGAAAAAAATTGAGAGAGCAAGGGAAGGGGTGACATTTCAAAAAAGAAATATATCCATACCTCACTTATATGACTATAAACTCTGTGTAACTCATCTTTGTAATAATAATACAAAAGAAAAAAAGACAGAAATATAGTGCTGGAGGCATAACTCAAATGGAAGATCCAACTAATATGTATGTGATACCAAGTTCAAAACCCATTATCAATTTCCCCTTCAAAAATGGCTCTTCTCATCATGTGTGCTTTGCCTAGCTTATGAACAGGGGTGCAAACAGTTAAAGAGAGAGAAAAGTAAGCTGTCAGGCACAGAACTGTGCTTTTAAGGAGAAATACTTGCTAGAACACAGGTTGACTAGAACACATGATGACTCCATGTTTTCTGAAATAAACAGACCTAGTTGAACTGGAATACAGGCTCCACTGTATATGAGATAGGGACTCAAAATTAACTAAACTCTCTGGATCTCAAAGTCTTCATAGTTAAAGTGAGCATAACAATACATATCTCACATTATGAGATATGGATGTCATCAAACCTGGAGTGGGTTTTATCTTAGGTGTGTGTGCAACACTCAAACACTGCTGGAAGGAGTATAAACTGGTATGATGTTTACTATATTACTTAACAGTAATACAGCAACTATACAGCTCATGCCTGTTATCTTACAAAAGAGGCAGAGAAAAGAGGATCAAGGTTCTAAGCCAGAACAGGAAAATGGAGCAGACTCATTTCCATTGACCTCTAAAGAAGCTTGAGGTGGAGTTTGGTTCAAGTTGTAGAATGCTAGGGTTGAGCAAAAAGCTCAGGAACAGTGTGCAGGCCCTGAGTTCAAGCCCTAGGACCAGCACAAGCACACACACACACACACACACACACACACGCACTCACACACACCACACAAACACACATACACAAACACACACACAATTTTGTATGCTCCTATCACCCCACTTAACAATACTTTCCCACTTCCAAGCTCAAAAGTTGTTGTTGTTTTGTTTTGTCTTAAAAGGGACTTGCTGTGTAGCTCAGGCTGCTCTTAAGCTTACAATCCTCCTGGGTGCTGTGATTACAGGCATATCTACCATAATTGGCTTCACTCAGTAACTCTATAACATTTTTTTTGCAAGAAATTCATTCATACTCATGAAGATATGTGACTTAAAGCTGTTCATATTAATATTCTACTGTACAAAATGTAAATAATATAGCTGGACATGGTACTATACTACCACATGGTAATGCCAGACACAATTAGGAGTTGAGGAAAGCTAGATTTACACTGCAGAACCTTGTCTCCAAGGAAAGGAAATCTATAAATATAAATCTACTATGAGACCTATAATATGTTAAATTTATATAATGGAAAAAAATTAATTATTGTTAATGGAAATAAAATCTTGGAAGAAATTTTAAATACATACATATGTATATATATTTAAATTTTGAGAAATAAAATTTAAAGTGGTATTATCTGCATTTTTCAGTCTGTAACCTACCCACTTACTGACACATTAATTTCTGTTTAGTCTTCAAAAAACACTGTTCTCTCACATAAGTACAAAAAACGCAAAACAAAAAGTACAAAAAAGTGCATTATCATAAATGCAAATATAGTTTATTCCCTACCATAATAATTTGGAGAAAACATGCATTAAGTTAATGGCACTGAATACTGCTCAAGAAGGGGAGGCAAAGAGAATGTAGACTATGTCTGTGTGTTTGTGTGTGTGTGTGTATGTGTGTGTGTGTGTGTGTGTGTGTGTGTGTGTGTGTGTGTGTGTGTGAGTTCCATGAGTAAATAATGGAGTCAGAAGTAGACTTAATATTCCTGTTTAGTCTTTTTGCGCAAAGCTGATACTCTACCACGAGAGCCACATCTCCACTTCTGGATTTTGGTTTCTCAATTGGAGAAATATCTCAGATTTTTCTACATAGGCTGCTTTAAACCAGGATCCTCCGATTTTTCCTCTAAAGTAGCCAGGTTTTAAAATATGAGCCATAGTTGGACAGCAACTACATTAATATTTTTGCATGTTTGAATGAATTTTAGAGTAAGACATAGATGTTACTTTTGAGAATGTAGGAAAATAGTAATTAATATTTAAGAGATTTTAAAGCATACAAAGCTGAGAATAGAATTTAGCTGAGAATAGAATGGAATAAATCAAAATTACCTATGATAGATTTCAGTCTGTGCACAGAAATAATTACACTGTTGGAGCCCAAGGCCATCAGATAGCTGAGCTCCAGCTGGCTGCTATGCTCATGAGGCCAGCTAGTGCTATTCACAAGAATGTGATGTTGTTGGATGGCAGGGATCAGCTTCAAGTTCTGATCCTGAAATATTTCTATTGATCTAGAAGTGGAAACACACCAGGACAGAATGTGATTAAAATGCAGAATGCAAAATCCATTGAGTCCAGGGAAGACAGAATAACTCTTTCTATATCTGAAAGAGTATTGTCTCACCAAGAATCCTGAGCCAAATATGGTGGTCAATGTTTGTAATCTCTGAACTTGAGAGGATGATTTAGAAGTTAGCTTGAGACCAGCCTATGTTTTAGGCCAACAGAAGGACACATAGTAAAATGCTATCTTAAAACAACAACAACAACAACAACAACAAAAGTCCCAATAACTGGGAATGTGGTTACTGGTAGAGTGCTGGCCTCCCATGCATGAAGCACTTGATTTGATTCCTCAGTATGACATAAGCAGAAAAATTGGAATTGGTACTGTGGCTCAATTGGTAGAGTGCTAGTCTGGATCAAAGATGCTCAGGGAGAGGCCCCAGGCCCTAATTTCAAGCCCCAGCGCTGCAAAATTAAACAACAAGAACCAAATGCAAAATGCTGTTTGTTGAAATAAATATGTTGAAGAATTGTTGATGCTCACAAGAAAATTTTGCTGTAGCCATTCATGATGAACTTTGTTAGGAAAAAGTAAAATAAATTAATGAAATATTATCTGGCATTAGACAAGACATAGTGAGATCTAAAAATGATTGCTGCCGATGGTGACTTGACACAACTAACATTACAGATACACTTTCTAGATTGTAATTTTTTAAGGATACAATCGTGGGGTTTTTTCTTTTTCAAAATAATTTTACTGCCTGGGGCCAGTGGCTCACACCTGTAATTCTAGCTACTAAAGAGTCAAAGCCTGTCCATGGAGGAAAATCTGTGGGTCCCTTATCTCCAATTAAAGGTTCAGAAAATGTAAAGTGGCATTGTTGCTCAAGTGGTAGACTTGAGCTGAAGAGCTGAGGAACAATGCCCAGACCCAGAGTTCAAACACCACAAATGACAAAAAATAATAATAGTAATAACATTAATTTTATTGTTACTATTAAGGTGTTATATATAAAGGCTACCATTTCATAAGTTTGTTTCTTTGCCCAAAGAACACATATGTATCTTCATTGCCAACCACCAGGATTTGGCCATCTGCTTTCCAGCTGATCTCTGGATGTAGAGGGAATGTGTAATACAAAGCAATACAAACCAGTTCTGACTATAAATAATTGTTTTCTGCACATCCTCAATATCAATGATGATAACATGAAATAAAAAATACCTTAGTTTAAAACATTCTTTAGACAAGTTAAAGAAATCCTGAGAAAAAGTATTTTAAGAATAATTTCAGAGGGGGGGGATTTAAAAAAAAAAAGAATAATTTCAGAGAGCTAAATCTCTGGGCTTAGGTTCTGTCTCTGAAATTTATTACTCAAGGCTAGTGCTTGCACTTTAAGCCACAGTGAAGCTTCCACTTATCTCATGGTTAATTGAACAGAAAAGTCTCACCAACTTTACTCTTCAACTTGGTTTTGAACTAGGATCTAGAGATCTCAGTCCTCTGAGTAGCTAAGATTATAAGCAACTGGCTAGAATAATTGCTTACCTGAGACAGAAGCCAGTTAGTATTAATTGTCAATCATGTTTAACTTTGTAAAATAAACTTTACTGAAATGCCTTACAGAAGAAATAAGGAAAAAAATGTGTCTGTGTGTTACAAAGTTCTTGCTAAAAGATATACATTTTACTTGTTTTTTTTTTTCTTTCAAAATTTTGTGTTTTCCAGAATCATACCTTATCTTTCCTTGCTGTTTCTTTAGTTTATTTCATACATGCCCACAGCTTCTTCAACTATCATTTCTTTATGTGAAGAGCTGCACATATCTATTTTCAGTCCAAATTCCTTGTATGCATCTATCAACCACATATTCAACTGCCATAAAAACTAGTGAAAAAATAATCACCTCTTTACATTATTGGATATTAATGTGTATGTAAAATTTAGGAAAACAAAGAATAACATCAACAAATATAACTAGATTTTAATACTAATGTTAAACATAAATTAAATGTTGATTATTTTCTGAGCAATTTAATAAAAACATTAAGGAAAAGAAATCAACTATTTTGAGTGCTGATATTGTGGTTTAAACTCAGGATCTTACCTTCTCACTTAAGCTTTCTCCCTAATGAGTGTTGCTCTATACATGAAACGCAGCTCCCCTTCCAACTTTATTTTGGGGATTATATAGAGATAAGAATCTCATGGAATAAAAAATCAGTTGTGTCCCTATCTTGGGGTTCATTTTAATTAGCATCATCTTATATGGTCATATGGTACCATGTACTAGTTACTACAAGCAAAGGAAACTATGGGAACTACGTTTATTTGGGCCTGGCATATTTCACTTAATATAATTTTTTTCACATCTTTCCATTTCCTTACAAATGGGGCGATGCCATTTTTGATAGAGGCATAAAATTCCACTATACACACACACACACACACATACATACATACATATATATATATATATATACATATATATACATACATATATATATGTATATATATATATATATATATATATATCACGTTTTCTCTTTTTTTATTGGGAAAATACTGTACAGAGGGTTTGCACTTAAATGGGCAATGTAATGAGTACATTTCTTATCAAGAATTGTTGTCTTCTCCTTTGTTTCCCCTTCCCATCCCTTTCCATCTCTCCTACCCCGAATCCCCCCACCCCAAGCCAAAGTAGTAAAGTTCGTTTTTCGACATAATGTGTTGAACATCTCATTGTTGCAATGGGTCCACCTATATCCCTATTTAAACAATTTGGTTTTCCCTTCCCACCCACAAATTATACCAACATCAAATACAGTGAAAACAGGGGTTATACGGTGGGGGAGGGCTATAAAAATCAACAAAAAAAATCATCTTATAAATATGTTAGAAACAAGCAAAAGAAAGAAAAAAATGTTTGAAGCCTTATCTTGGGGTTCATTTCGCCTCAGATCAACTTATCTGACCTTTTCTACTTGTCTCAGACATATATTAGTTATTGCAAATAAGGGAAACCATGGGAAGTATGTTTTTGTGGGCCTGGCTTATTTCACTTAATATGATTTTTCCAAGTCTTTCCATTTCATAAGAAATGGATCTATGTCATTCTTTCTGATGAGGGATAGGATTCCATTGGGTATATATACCACATTTTCTTGATCAGTTCATCTACTGAGGGGCCCCTAGGTTGGTTCCATATCTTAGCTATGGTAAATAATGCTGCACTAAACATCGTTGTGTTGGTAGTTTAGTATGGTTTTGTTTGTGATCATTTGGTAAATGCCCCAAAATGGGATTGCTGGGTCATAGGAGCTATAACTGGAGTCTTAGAAAAAATTATATTACATGAAGTAAGCCAGACCCAAAGAAACATAGGTCCTTTGTTTTCCTTATTTGAAATAACTAGTATATATCTGGGACAAGGATAAAAGTTCAAAAGCTATGTATATAAGACCAGATAAGATTATATGAAGTGAAATGAACCCCAAGATAGGGGTTTATAATCAACCATGTGATTTTTTTGTTTCTTTGTATGTTCCTCGCCCATGGTATAACCCCTGTTTTCACTGTATTTGATGTCGGTGCCCCGCATCTTGTATACACATTTCTCTAGCTTGGGGAGGAGAAGGGAAAAAACAAAATGTTTAAATAGGGATACAGGCTGAACCATTGTAACAATGACATGCATAAGAGACTATGTTGAGAAAAGAAATTTACAATTTAGGCAGGGAAGCAGGAAAGAGGGGAGAGGCGGAGTGAAGTTGTGTAGGTGGGAGGGAAGGGGGGGTAGGGAAATACAGAGGAATAGGTAACACTGCTTGATAGAAAATGCGCTCATTGCAATGCTCAAGTAACTATAACCCCTCTATACAATATTTTTACAATAAAAACTTCTTCAAAAAAAAAAAAGAAGGTGTCATGTACACCAAGTATAGTAGTCCACTTCTGAAATCCCAGCTGATTGGGAAGAAGAAATAACAAGGATCATGGTATGAGGCAAGACCACAAAAATAACTGCCAAGACAGCCATCTCCCATCTCAATAAATGAGCTGGCCATCGTGACTCACATCTGAAATCCTAGCTAATTATGTGGGAGGCATAGGTAACAAAGTCTCAGTCAATCTAAGATCACACCTGTGCAAAGTTCAAGATCTCAAGCAAATAATATGGACTAGAAGTATGGCAACAGTGGTTGAGCTGCTTGGTGCTATACAACAAAAGTCCTGTCTAGCAAGCAGAGAACTCCTGGATAGAACCCTAGTAATACTCCTCTCTCCCACCAAAAAGCCTAAATAAGTTTCTCCTATTTGAACATCTAATTTCCAGGCCACTGACAGTTCAGAGATGGTGATATTCTCTTTAAAATTAGGTGTTCTAAAGAGACAAAGTTATTTAGGCTTTGAAAGAATTTAAAAGGAAGGAAAATGCATGCGAGTTTTGTTAGCTCCGTAATTCTTGAAAATATAAAATGCATATATCCATGTATGTATGTATATACATGTATGTAAATATATGTACAAGTAGTTCATCTCTTTTCTGTGTAGCAAATGGTACAAATGAATCTGCACAATCACTACTCAAAGGCATGAATAGACAAAGAGAAGGAGCAAAGAACTCATATTCAGGAATCTATGGCTAGCCAATAACCCTGAAAATTTTTTACATCAGTTTGCATGTGTCAGTTACTGCAGTACAAGGACAGTAAATGCTTAGGAGTAGAGTTGATGGATAATATGGAAGTGGGTAGTCAAAAGAGAGGTGAAGGGAGAAAAAAGTAGAATGACCAAGAGGAATTGGAGGAAGTGCAGAGAAGAATCCAGTACATTTCCTACAAAATTATGAAGAGTGAAGTAAGATATTCATAGAGGAGGGACGGATGAGAATGTTGAAAGGCTTGGCATTGATCAAAGTATACTGTATGCATTAACTGATTTATTTAATGATAACTCATTATTTAATGATAACTCAAAATAATGATTAAAAATCATGTCCCTAAAATGTTATGCAATTAGAAGCAAAGCATGAGAATGTGCTCAGATCATCTCTAGTGTCTATAAATCTTTTTTTATTAGGATGAGTTTTAGAACAACAGTAATGTTGTTCAAATGCCTATCATCTGAAGAAAATTTAATGATTTCCAGCTATTTAAAATAATCATTTTGGGAGCTATGGCTCAAGTGGCATTGTCTACCTCATGAGCAAAGCTCTCAGATATTGAATTCAAGTCCTGATCTCAAACTTAAGTAAAAACAATCAATAAAATCAAGCACTTTCCTGGGCACTGGTAGCTCATGCCTTTAATTCTAACTTTAATCAGAAGGCAGAGGTCTGGGGATCTCAGTTCAGTATCAGCTTGGATAGGAAAGTCTGTGTGATTCTTGTCTCAAATTCACTGCCAAAGAAAGCTGGAAGTGGATTCGTGGCTTGTAGCCTACAGCATAAAGCTCAGGAACAGAACTCAAGCCTTGAGTTAAAGCCTCAGAATAGTGCATATATATACACAAATGAAGTAAGTCACTCAAGTTCTCAACTTCCATTTCCCTAATCTTAACTCTAATCCTGGTCAAAACCCTAAGAGTAACCTTGATGATAATAGTAACCCAATCCTAAAATTAATGAAAATTACTCGAGTTTAGATACATACTTACAGATACCCATTGTCTTTGAAATGATTTGCAATTTTCTCCAAATCCTACAGATTCCCTAACTTGGACCCTGAAATCTATTTTGTTCCCTATTAGGAATCATTAACCTCAAATCCTCATATCATGAAAAATACCATAGTTTTCATTGATCTCAACTTTTACTGAACTCCTGTATATCCAAAAAGAAGCTGCAGGTTTACTGAAAATCTACTCTACTTGCAAACCCTAACTATATATCTAATCCTTTCTAGAAACCTAACTCTAAATTTAACCCTATTGAACCCTGAATAGGAAAATTAGGGAAACTAGTTTTTGTTAAATTTCGCACTTACATTACTTGAAAGTGTTAGTAGAAATTCAGTTTTACCTTAAAGCTTACTCTTCCCTAACCCTAAGCCTAAACTGAATTAGGAAAGTAAACCTAAACCTAGAACTAATGGCCTTTGGAGTCTAAAAGCCACACAAATACATTAGTTTTTATTCATCCTAACTTCAATTCAACTCATCTTTCTAAAAATAGCTTGTAGTTTCACTCATTATCTTGTCTTTATTGTAACCCTAACCCTAACTGGAATATTGATGTTAACCCTCACCCTAATCATACTCTAATCTTAATATTATTAGCAGTTTTCTATTTCACATTCATCCTAATTCTAACTCTACTTGTGATTCAAAGATTTACTTTCAGTTTGACCCTAATTTTTCCATTTTCCTAATGCTTACTCTAAGCCTAGCTGGAACTAAAACCTAACTTTCACCCTAATGATAATCCAATTCTAATGTTTAAGAAAAACACTCTAGCTTTTAATCATTCTAATGAATACTCTAGTTTTCACTCTGGAAATGAGTTTGTTTGCTCTAATTCCCACGAATTTTCTGACTCTACCTCTAAAGTTATCTTGTTCCCTAACATAAGCCATTATATTACTTGTCCTCAAATTCTCTTACCAGGAAAAATACTGTAGTTTCCATTGATTCTACCTTTTCCTGAACCACTGTATCTGAAAACAGTTTCATATTTACTTACCATCAAGTCCATTACTTAACGCTAACTCTCAACCTAAACCTGGCTGGAAAACTCTCATTAATCACTACAAGAATGATCACTGAGAAATAAATATAATGATAATGTTCTAGTTACTATTCAGCCTTGCATATTTGCTTCTATTTGTTAGTGAACAAAATTTTATACTAAAAGCTTTCTTATATATAAATATAATCAGAAGAAATTACTGACCCTAATCTTAATCCAAATTATATGACAATACTAACACTAACACAAGTACACTAGTTTTCACTCATCCTTCCAAACATAGGTTGCATTTTTTTCCAATATCTTAGTCATTTTCTAACCCTAAACTTAATCTTTCTTAACTGGAACATTGAGAATAACCATCAGCCTTATTGTAAGTAGATTCTAATATTAATAGCAATACTCTAGTTTGCATTCATTTTAATTCTTACCAGGCTCATATTAAAATTTACCTTCAATTTGACCCTCATTTTTTTCTTCTTTACTCTAAGCCTAACCATGGCTGGAATCCTAACCATAACCTTGACACTAATGGTATCCCAATTCTAAAATTTATGAAAAATGCTCATTTTGTGCAATCCTAACTGAAATTCCACTGGTAATTCTTGAAATAAATTGCAGGTTTTCTGTAAACCCTAAAGATTTTTTCACTCTTAACTCTGAATGTATTTTGTTCCATTAACAGGAATCATTATACCCATTGATCTCAAATCCTGATATTATGAAATACATTGTACTTCCATTATCCCAGCTTTTCGTGAATTCCTAGAACATAAAAAAAGGTTCAGCTTTACTTAATATTTAATTCTTTTTTTTTTCTTTTTGTCAGTCATGGGGCTTGCACTCTGGGCAAGGGCATGATCCCTGAGTTCTTTAGCTCAAGGTGTGCATTTAACCAATTGAGCCATAGCACCGCTTTTGTGTTTTATGGTGGTTAATTTGAGATAAAAGTCTCATGGACTTTCCTGCCTGGGCTACCTTTGAACTGAGATCCTCAGGAAACAGCTTCCTGAGTAGCTAGGATAATAGGCGCGAGCCACTAGTTTAACCCATTTCTTGACTGTATCCTCATCCCCGGTTAACCAGAAACCTAATGCAAATCACATTCTGATTTAACACCAAATGGTTATTGTAAGGAAAATTGTCTAGATTCTATTCAATCGTACATTTTTTTTGGCTTCTACTTCTTATTGGAAAACTAAAATTTACCTTAAAGCTTATCCTTCCCTAACCCTAACCAGAACAAAAAAGTATCTCACACTTTAAACCAAATTGTATCTGAATGTTTAAAGTTAACACAGACTGGTTTTCATTCATTCTTCTTAAAATATGTGGCAGTTTTACACAATGTATTACATGTTTTTTTCATCCTAACTCCACTCTAACTGGCACACCTTGCCTAATCCTAAGCCTACATAAAACCGAATCATCATGTTAATAGCAAGCCACTTTTTTTCATATTTATCCTAACGCTTGCTTAGCGTGTAGGTCTAAATTTTATTTGCATTTTGAACATAAAATGTTAAGTGTTTTTCTATTTCCTGTCAGGTTTTATTGTTCATTATTTTTTTAAAAATTTTATTTTGTTGAAAAGATGCTTTAAAGAAGGATATGTTACATGTGTAAGGTAAGGAGTATGTTTCTTGTTGAGCATTGTTACCCATTTCTTTCTTGTTCTGCCACTATCCCATCCCTCCCCACATCCCTTACCCCTCCCGTCTCATGGTGTAAACTTCATTTTCAACATAGTGAATGTGAGTATCATTGTTGCAATGAGTCATCCTGTGATGAACCTAAATTTTCTATTTCTCTAATCCTAATTCTAATTTTGTCTGGGATCCTAACCCTAACCAAAATAATAATGATAGCTCAATTCAAAAGTTAGCGAAAATATTCAGGTTTTTATTCATCCTATTAATTTACTGTACATCTTGAATTAATTTGCAGTTCAGCTTAAATCTTCCAAATTAGTTTATATGTGCATGTATAAGATTAATTTTATGTGAGAAACAGAAGATCTTTGGAGGAAGAAGTAATGAGAAGGAAATAGAGGGAGTATAATCAAATATGTTAAATATATTATGGAATTGTCACTTCTGACAATTAATATCCATTAACAAAATCACTAAAAATTAATAAAGAACACACAGCCTTCTAGTGTTCTTTAAGAGAGCCATGATCTGTCTTCTGAAAAAAAAAAAACTCGTGTTAGATAAACTTCGTCCATGCATAATTTATATTGTTGGCCAATTATTTAACTTAATGAATATAAATTTATCGAATAAGATTCCATGACAAAAAATATAAAACAGTTACTTAGCAATTGTTTGAGAAAAAGTTATTGTCATGAGTTTTAGGAAACGGAATTGCTATTTCCCCACAAAGCAATGAATTAGGTTTACTAATCTAGTATTTGTAGTAAGTTTAGAGAACATAATTGGCATGAAAAACAACTAACTGTACATCTTGTTTCTTGAATGAGTGATATTTTAAACATTGTCTTTTATTCAAATAAATACTTAAGTTTTCATTTCAAAATAAGTGCAATTTTATCTCCTTTCAGAACAAATACTTACCCTGCAATTAAATGTACTAGCATATTTAGGTATTTAAAAGCTAAATTTTCTATGTTTTATATGTAACTCTACATATTCAGAATGACATGATTTTTTTATTCATAAATATTTAACCTCAGATTTTTGCTTCATCAATATAAATTGTCTCATGAGGTTGTAGTGAAGGCTCCAGTAACCAGAGTGGTCAAAACCATTTACTGAATTCTAAATTTTAAATCAAATCATTTTTAAGCTTTGATAATATCATTTATTGTCTCTTCAGAGCAATTAGGCTAAAACAAATACTACTTTTTAAACATTTCCCTCATATTGTAAAGAATATTAACATAGGTCAAAAAGAGACTAATTATTTCAAACTCATCATATTTGGTGATCTTAGTGTGAAGAATGTAGAGAGTAGAAGGTCCTTATACTCAATAAATAGTTTTGGTAAAATTAAATCATATATCTGGATTTCTAATTTGGAGGTTAATCACATGGAAACAGGAAAATAATAAAAAAATTACTTTGGGATCAACAGAAAAAGATATTTGTGCATGTAACCACAATTGCTTTATTAGTTTGTAGTTGAACACTGGACTTCGATTTATATCTTGGCTGTTGTGAATAATGTGAATAACAATGAACTACAGATATATTTATGAGTTACCCAGAAAGAAATAATCACACGATTGGTGGGTCAGATGATATTTCAATTTTGGATTTCTTTAGAAAAGTGCATACTACTTTCTACAACGAGAACACTAACATGTATTTTGACCAAGAGTGTAGAAAATTTCCTTTTCTCCACAGTGTCGCCAGCCAACATTATTACCTTTTGAGTTTTTTTAAAGGGCAGGTTTTTACTGTGCACAGTATCCCAGACTGGCCTTAGGCTAAAATCCTTTTACTCCAACCTCCAATCACTTGGAATTACCAGCCTTTGCCACCACACCTGGTTCCTTGGAAATTTTTGATAAGAGTTATAATAGTTAAGAAGTAGTATCATAGTAATTTTGAATTGCATTTCTCTAATGACTTCTGCTCACAAAGCATTAAGCCAGCATAGAAGTTGTATTAAATACAAATTTGTAAATCCACAGGCGATTTTCAGGGCTTTTTGGAAAACATGTCTATTCAGAACTTTTGTCCATTTTTAATCAAGTTTCTTGTTAATCTCATCTTTAATCTCTTTATAGAAAATCAATAATTAATTCAAGGTAGTAGAAATGAAAAAATTAAGCAGCTCCTAACATTTTTAAATTTTTAATAAAGTGATATTGCTTTAATCATTTTCTGTTAATGCTTGAGACTATATAACTCAATTTACAAGGCTATATATATTTTATTTATTTTACTTTGATTGTTCTTTCCAAAGCCTACATGACTGATTTCACTTGGTTTCTTTCAGTCTCATGTAGTTCAGATTTCAACCTGAAGAATAAACGGAAGGAAGCAAACAAAAATATAGTTCCCCTCATCTGATGATGCCTCTACAAGAATGAGGAAAGTGTTCATCCTTCTAAGGACCTATGATAGAATATCAAAAAGAAAATTTATTCTTCTAGGTCTTCCTTATCTTTGCGATGTAACTTAAATGATGTAAAACACAATATACTGTTCAGATACTTTTATGTTTTATCAGTTTTGCACATTTTCATATGGATTTCACCTCAGTCTACAACATTCCTTCATCGTTCTGTCCCTGATATTTTTACACTATGACTACATAAGATTACCTGTTTGATTTACAGCATGAGAAGTTATCCACCTTTCTTCCTTGGAAGCAGAGCATGGTCAATAGATATTACTTCTGGTTGCTCACACTACATGTAATGGTTTCTGTACTACTTATCACATTCTATTTAGTATTTAAAAAAGAATGCTGGCTAAACTCAAAGCTCATTCATAGGTTTATGTTAAGTGTTTCACAAGTTTTATTTTCTTAATTCTTAAGATAACATTTGCTATAATGCTAATGTTATTACCAGTTTAGTGTTAGGAAAAATTGTAGTAAAAGACAGTAAGTGCATGGCCCAAAGACACACACAGTGAGGAAGGAAATGAGTCAAATTTTCCAAAAGTCTTTCAGCAATACCAAAAGTGGGTAAAATCTCTTCATTCTCTTACACTCTCAGTTCAATATTCATATTGTCCAAGAAATAATAGCATAGCAAATATTGCCCATAGTGATTGTTTTTTGTCACATTTTGTCTTCAACACAGACTGTGTTGGTGAAATTTGGTTATCATTCACAGAGCTGAGCTTACAAATTGAAGTCGGAAGACAGCCAAATTTCTTCTGTCCCACAGTTCCAGTTTCTTTTTTAAAAAGTACTAAAAATTTTAAATATCATCACTTACTATCTTTTAATCTCCAAACGAATTAAATTGGCATATAATCACTCCAAAAGTCTTTCAAATTAGGTGATGATAAAACAGGATCCCATGAAATAAAATTTCTTTTATTTTTAAAATTATTCTAAAAGCCTTGTGCTGGCTGGTCACCCTTACAATCCTATCTACTCTGAATATTTGCTCAGGAGACTGAGATCTGTGGATAACACTTGGGAGTCAATCAGGCCCCCCCCCCCCAAAAAAAAAAATCTTCAATGAATTATTTTTCAAAATATTTAATTAACTAGCAAAGAGCCAGGAATTGAGATGTAGCTTATATAGTAGCTCACCAATCTAGATAGGAAAGGCCTAGCAAGACCTTGAATCCCTGATTTTAAACTCTGAGCACACCAATATACATACATGGCGTGTGTTCGCATGCATGCGCGTGTTTGCTTGCGCGCTGCTGCACTCACACACACACATTTATTCAAATTACCTTCATCTCAGTGTTCTGCATTAATTTCTTTGTTAACGATATTATATGGGTATAATAGAGGAAATAAACTCTTCCATCTCAGAACATTTTTGTGTTTTTATTCTAATAATACTGTGCAGAAGGGTCAGATTTACATGAAAAAGGAGAGTATTACATTTCCTAACAAGCATTGTTACCTCCTCCTTTATATTTTCCCTACAATCCCTTCCCTCCCACCTCCACAAGTACACTCCCCTCCCCCTTCCTTCCTCTGCCTAAATTGTAAAGTTCATTTTGCAACATAGTGTCTTGTGCATCGCATTGTTACAATGGGTCAACCTGTATCCCTATTTGAGCATATTTTTCCCTTCCCCTCCCCAAATTAGAGAAGCATACATACAAGATGTAAGTGCACCAACTTCAAATACAGAGAAAACATGGGTTATGGCGTGGGGAGAAACATACAAAGAAACAAAAAAAAACGACATCACACATTATAAGTATGTTAGAAACAATAGCGAGAAACAAAAAACAACTTGTGTCCCTATCTTGGGGTTCAATTTCTTTAACATCATCTTATCTGGTTATATGCACATATCTTTTGAACTTTTCTGCTTATCCCAGACATATATTCGTTATTGAAAATAAGGGAAATCATGGGACCTATGATTCTTTAGACTTGGCTTACTTCACTCAATAAATTTTTTTCCAAGTCTTTCTATTTCCTAAGAAATTGGGCAATGTCATTCTTTCTGATGGAGGCATAGAATTCCATTTTGTATATATACCACATTTTCTTGATCCATTCATCTAATGAGATCATCTGGGTTGGTTCCATATCTTAGCTATCGTAAATAATGTTACAATAACCATAGTAGTGCTGGTAGTTTTAGTATGGTCTTGTTTATGATCATTTGCGTAAATCCCCAAAAGTGGGATTACTGTGTCATAGAGGAGTTTTATGTGGAGTCTTTTGAGAAACCTCCATACTGCTTTCCAAAGTAGTTGAACAAGTTTACACTCCCACCAAGAATGCAGTACGATTCCCTGTGGCCACATACCTTTCAACATCTGTTGTTGTAAAAATATGGGCTCCATGGATTTGCATGTCATCCTCGTGCAGGGGGCATGCTAATCTTCTTTGTATTGTTCCAATGTTAGTGTATGTGATGCTAACTTGAGCACAGAACATTTTTTATATATCAAGTATAATTTTTTTTATTTTATTAAACTAGACAATTCAACAGAAAGTAAGTTAAAAAGAATTGTGAAATTTTAGAATCATGTATTTCTTTATAAGCACACATTGAAGAATAAAATCAAGATAGACATGCCAAAAACAAAATAATTCCAGAAATTTGTAGTTCAAGAGATGTGTAAGAGGAGGAATTCAATTATTCTATACAAGGAACCTGTCAAAATGAACATTGCAGCAAGTGTTAAGGCTTGTTAAAAGTTTTAAATATGCTTAATTTTGGGATTTTGTTTATATATGCCAAAAATAGGACTCTTTGGCAGGTATAAAACTTTTCTGCAAAGTATTTAAGATTTACGGTAGCAGACATTATGTACTAAGTATGTACATTTCAGATTTTAAGGAAACTTTATTAATGAGAATTTGCAAAGTCTTTGTGTAAAGAAGCAGAGTGAAGAATTAAGACTTTAACTACACAGTTTCTGTTAATACTTTAGGGATTCCTTACTTTATTTGTTAGCAAGGAATAAATGATAATATAAGCCATAATGTACACATGTATGTTACTTTTTACACACATATTCATACACATGTATACATGCACACATGGAGAAAGACACATAATTACAGCCAACAAAAGTTTCACCAGTTTTTGAATATGCCTTAAACTGAATACTTGGAACAATATATATTGAAGATGTATTTGTCTCTATGAGTTCTTTTACCACTCCTCTTATCTCTTAAAACTGGTAGTTTTAGAGAGATTTGACTTACAAAATGCAGTACAAGGGATAGCAAGTCACTTGGAAATCTCAATAAGTATAAGTCATATGGTGTCTCCCTGCTCCTCACAGAATGCTTACTTTTGTAGACACTCTCAACAACCAAAGTAGCAGGAGAATACCCTGGTAAAGAGTAAAGTTAAAAGGCTTTAAATGGCATCCTTACTTGAGCTCTTTTTCCAACAGCCAAGCATGAATTCCTAGGCAGATGAGTGAGTCCTCAGGAAACTGGACTCTACATATATATTTAACTAACCCATGTGAAAATTCCTATGTGAGAAATGCTGACTGAGGTCTTGCTGATTTTCTGGCCAAGAAAATAAGAAAAAAAAGAATTATTTTTAATGTTTTCAAGTTTGAGAATAATTTGTAGCCTGTCAATAAATGTGTAGAACACAATTATACCAACTGACAAAAAAATGATGGCATTTCATTTATGTGCTCCTGGACTTGGCCAGTGATTTTAGATGTGTCTACACAAATAGAATCAGCATAAATCAATCCAGCATTTTTTCATTTAAGATATAAGGAAAGGATACTGATTGACCCATTGTAACAATGAGATATACAAGACTCTCTATCAGAGGATGGGTGAAGTGGGGAGGTGGGGACGTGTGAAGGGAAGAGATGGTAGGGGAAAAACAAAGGAGGGGGTAACAATGCTCAATAAGAAATGTATTCATTGCCTTACTTATGTAATTGGAACCCCTCTGTACAGTATTTATAATAAAAAATATATATTAAAAAGATACAAAGAGAACTTCTGTACTTATATGAAGATGTATTTGTCACTCAATATAAGTAAGGTATAGGTTTTAGGACCACAGGCTTATTACTTTGGATACTCAAAATCTCTACATGAACACAGTATATTATTTATATTAGAATCTGCCCACAAGCTAATGCAGTATAATTGCTATGAGAATTTTTACTACATTCTATATTTGTAATGAAAACTAAAAGTTATGCACTATCAACTGATAGAAATTTTTTCAGATAAATTTTGTATGCAGTTTGTGGATGGAATTTGGAGAGCAATTTTGAAAAGCACAAATTTCATCAAAAAGACCAGTCTGCAAATTGTAAAAAAGAGCTAATACAGCATCATTGAATAGTATGGAACTTCAAGGAGAAGTACTTGAATTGAGACAATATCAGAAAGTGTAACAACCCAAGGAATTTTTGGAAATGCAGCTACTAGATTTCTCATGTAGAGCTTTCATAACAGTTTGTGAAGCACAAATCAGAACCTCACTGAAGTGTAGATGATTTTCCCTCAACTTTCTGTCATGATCAGTCATTATCAATCAACATATAGCTAATCTTGAATAATCCTCTAATAAAATGTTGGTGGAGTGTTTATATGGAGAAAATCTCAGAAGGCTAACTTTTTCCAATTAGGACAGTCTGTATTCTATGATTCATCCAAGAGAAAACTAGGTAAGCATCCATTTACAACCTTCTGAATAATTCTGATTCAGCACACATCACTTATCTATCCATACTTGTGCCCGAATGAAAAGATTTTAAAATAATTTATCATTAAAATTTTAAATTTAGGGTTCCGGGAAGATAGAAGAGGAGAAGCTGGAAGCTAAACAAGCTCTCACATAGAAAGCAGTTTAAGTGCTCCAGTGAACAGTCCTAAGCCAGAGAATCACACCAAGTGTGCCATCACAGTACTAAGAGTTAGGCCAAAGAGGGAAAATCCAGGCAAGGAGACAAATCTGAGCACTTGCCAGCAGCCATGGTTGCAGCTGTGGCGGGTATGGTGGCAGCCGTAGCCGCCATAGCTGCAACACAGAGAGTCTAGGACAAAGGCAGCAGATGCAGCAGGAGAGAGGATTCTACTAAACACCAGCAAGAACTAACAAGGAGCAGACATCATTCATCAGATCACAGACCAGAGATGACCCAGGAACCAGACTCCTGTGTGAGTAGAAGCCTGACTTCCTCTCTCCTTCTAAGGGAGCAGAGAAGGGAAGGCTACCCCTCCCTGCCCACTACCGGAGATCTCCATCTTTGATACTGGCAAAGGCCTGGCTGATCAGCTAGCTCCAACTCAGTCCTTGGATGAAAACAAAAAGTCATTTAGCAGGTCACAGGAACCTAACCTGACCTGCCAGGTTCAGCTCCACCCAGGGAAAATTCACCCAGCCCAAGAGTGGCTTTCTTCACTAGGTAAACAGAGCCAGAGGCTGCCCCTCCCTACAACAGCCTAGACAATCAATTGAAATTCAGTAGCAATAAACCCTGAGAATGGCTCCTGGCTGGGATCTGTGACTGCCTCAGAAGCTAGCCCCACAGGGAAACGCTACTGTTTGCTGAAAGGCCTCAACTCTGCCCAGAACCTAGCCCCATCACAGCATTTCCAAACTAAAAGAAACAGCCATCACCCTCTTTTGTGATACTCAAAGCAGATCTCCCTCCCATTGAACTAGCCTGGGAGGAGGATGACAAAATCCTGGGTAAAGCAAAGCATTTTTTTGCCTGCTCAAACAAACTGACTTAAGAAACAACCAAGCTACAGGAAAATCAAACACCACAAGCAGACCAGAGACTCCAACAAGAGACTGGTTATGGACACAAGGGAGGTACAGGATCTTCCCATCTCACCCCAAAAAAGCAAAGAACTCTTTTTTGGTACCTTTTATTAAAATTTTTAACATTTTTAATTTAAAAAATTGTTTTCTATTAACTTTTTTTCTTCCTCTTATAATTTTTTATTTTAGGTTTATATGTGTGTGTGTGCTTTTTTCACTTTTGTTTAGCTCTATTGACCTTCTTATCCTTTTTTCCTTTCTTTCTCATTCTTTTCACTTTTTCTTCTCTTTCGTTCTTTTTTTGCGTGATTTAATCGCTGTTCTGCTCATTCTCAGATATACCTGTATTCGATTATTAGACCTTATAACCCATTGTATACACACTTAATCCAGAAATTTATTACTGAATTCAAAACCTCTTAGACTTAAATTCCTTAATAGCCGTACTACCTGCATATACCTATATAAAATTTTAAGCATTTTTATTTTATAATTTTTCATGTCTCCTTTCTATCCCTCCATTTCTCTTATCCTATTCCCATCCTAATCTGAATATTACGTTTTTAATTTGCATAATTTTTAAGTGTTCCATTTTTTAATTTTTGTTTTACTATTTTTCCTTGTCTTTTTTTTCTCTTTCTTTTTTCCCCGGTCTCTACTATCATTCTATCCAACCTATTTCCTGCTTTGAGATTAGGACTAAGTTAGCTCTCCCTCTACCTTTCCTGAACCCTCTATTCCTATTTATACCCACATCTCTTGCTAAACCTAATAACTTCTGGTTTGCCAAATTTTTCTCTGCAGTTTGTAGCTTATTAATACATAGTTGTTTGATGTTGAAAAATATATCTGTTGAACTAGATTATATCTGCAGGCTTTTGACTTTGCAATTACATACTTTGTTGATGCTTGCCTTAAGATAGTTTTCTAGCACAAAAGTGGTGTTACTCTCATCCTAAATGGACAGAATAAGCAGGAAAAACACAAGAAAAATGGCAAGTCCGGGTATCTCAACTTCCACTCATGATAATCAGTGGACAGAACAGATAATGAATAATCCAGAGGAGAGTTCCCAAAAAGCTCTACAAACACTAATGGTAAACATGGTAAATAAAAAGATTGAAAACCTGCAAAGGACTCTGTGTGAGCATGATAGGGAGAGAGAGGAGGCAAACCAAAGATCAAAACAGGAAGCTCATTGGTGTGAGGAAGCTACTCAAAGATAGATAAAGGAATTGTATGAGCAGCTTGAGAACACTCAAAGAGAAATAAAGGAATTGTGTGAGCAGGCTGAGATCAGGCAAAGAGAACCACAGGAATTGCATGAATGTGAAGAAGCTAATCAAAGAGTAATACAGGAAATGAGAGAGCAGGATGAGAATAGACAAAGATCACTAGAGGCATTCATGGAATCCATAAAGAGAGAGCTGAAAGACATCAGGGAGTCCACAAAGGGAATGCTGAATGGATGCCAACAGAAGGAATGGGAGTCCAAGGAAACCATAACCAATCAAATAAGTGATTTGAGAATAAACACTGATCACCAAATTAAGGAAGTAAAAAATTTCATATAAGATCTAAAACAAAGATCCAACAAAGAATTTGAAGCCACAAACAGTGACCAAGTAGAAGGAAAAGAAAAAAAAAGTAGAAAGTGTGGATAGTAGGATGGACCATGCAGAAAAATCCTGAGGAAAGAAGACAGCCTAGACATTATAAAGAACATACAACCATCCATGACAAATCCAAGAAATATGATAGATCTATTCAACAATCAACCCTTGGAAGATACCATTAGAAGGCCTAATCTGAGGATAATGGGTGTAGAAGAGCACCTAGAGCCAGAAGTCAATAGTCTAGGAATTTGTTTAACAGGATCCTAGCAGAAAACTTCCAAAACATGCAAAAAGATAGGCCTATTCAGATACAAGAAGCTTTTAGAACTCCCAATAGACCAGACCAGAACAGGACATCCCATTGTCACATTATAATATGCACAGGATCAATTCACACCAAGGAAAAGATCCTTAAAGTTGTCATGGAGAAAAGATCAATCACCTATAAAGGGAAACCAATTAGAATCACCTCAGATTTCTCAGCAGAGACAATCAAAGCAAGAAGAACCTAGAATGATGTAAGCCATGCCCTAAAGACAAACAACTATCAACCAAGAATACTTTATCCAGCTATACTCTCCTTAATATTTGGAGGTCAAATAAAACCCTTCCATAGCAAAGAAAAATTGAAACAAATATATCTCCACCAAACCAGCCCTACAAAAGAATCTTAAAGATGTCCTACACAGTGAAAACCAACAAGACCACAATAAAAGCCAAGAAACAGAACCCAAACTGAGAATCCAAGAACCATAGAAAGAACACAGTTGCCTCAGCCCCGAAGAAGTTGGATAAAATGGCAGGAACTCCCAAATACATCTCAGTTCTATCTCTCAACATTAACGGACTTAACTCACCAATTAAGCGACAAAGTCTGTCTACTTGGATTAAAAAGCAAGATCCTTCTATCTGCTGCCTTCAGAAGTCACATCTTGCCCACAAAAACAAACACATTTTCAATTTTAAAGTCTGGAACAAAATCTACCAAGCAAATGGCCCCCATAATCAGGAAGGAATTGCAATCCTAATATCCGATAAAATAGACTTTTAATATTAGTGAAAAGGTCGGTGCAAAGTAATTAAGGGATCACTCAGGGGGATATTACAATTCTAAATATCTATTTGCCAAAAAACGGAGCACCCAAATTTATCCAAGAAACACTACTTTCCCTCAAATCCCACATAGATCCAAAGACATTAATTGTTGAGGACTTTAACACACAACTTTCCCCACTAGATAGAAGAACTTCGCAGAAACTCAACAGAGAAACCTCAGATATAAACAACTGTATAGACCAAATAGATTTAACAGACATCTACTGAATATCTCACACAGCAGCTTTAGACAATACGTTTTTCTCAGTAGCACATGGAACATTTTCCAAAATAGACCACATTTTAGGCCACAAAGCAAACTTGTCCAAATTCAGAAACATTGAAGTTTTACCTTGCATTCTCTCAGACCACAAGGGGATAAAATTAGAACTCAACACTGTTAGGTTTTTAAAAAGAAGTTGCTGAGTAAGAACTGCAGCAGCACGTGGTATTCAGGTAAGGGGTAGACCTGCTGGGACCAGGGAAGGTTGGCACTCCACGTGGCTGGGAAAGGCCTGGGAAGGAGAGAGAGCTGGGAAAGATAGGAAAGAGCTAGAAAAGAGCAGAGAGAGGGGTAAGAACAGTAGCACTCACGTGGTATTCAGGTAAGGGGTAGGTTTATTCAGTGGACCTGCTGGGACCAGGCAAGGTTGGCACTCCACGTGGCTGGGAAAGAGAGAAGAAAGAGAGAGGAAAGAGCTAGAGCAGAGAGAGAGCTAGAAAAGAAGAGCAAGAGCAAGAGCTAGAAACGAACAGAGAGAGAGCTAGAAACGAACAGAGAGAGCAAGAAAAGAGCAGCAAGAGCAAGAGCTAGAAATGAACAGAGAGAGAGAAAGAGAGAGTCTGGGCCTGGGCTAGCCCTTATCTAGGGTATGGGTGGGGAAAGGTGTGGCCACATCAAATTCAGATGTGACCTCTTCCAGGTGTCTCAGTTGCCTAGGTAACTCAGGTACTGGGTGGAGACTTTGCTGCGAGGAGGGTGGAGTCTGCTTGCCATCCAGGGGCGGACCTTACATTCCAGCCTTTTAATAATCATGAAATAGGGCAAGGATTCTCTCTGGCTACTTCCTGCTGAAAAGGGGGATCGACAATAGGGGTAAAAGGCTGGAATTTGGTCTCCTCCCAGAGAAGACAGTGAGCAGCAGCTGTCCCTTGGTGGCGTGAGTCCTTAGATGAAATCTGGAGAAGTCTCATGAGCATTGAGGGGCTGGAAAAAAAAATACTAGACAGCAAATAAATGGCAAGAGGAAGGACTTGGGGCTGAAAATGTTGGTAGAAATGTCCCTAGCTACTTCTGACATCGGGATACTAGGTGGAGAAGTCAGGTGACAAAGGCAAGAATATAAATTCCTGTCCAGTTAATAGGTAGACTGGTATGGACACTAGATGGGCACGCTTCTTTCTTCTACTGACCTCCAGCTCAGGTTAATTTTGAAAGGGCAGACACAAAGTAGCTGATGTGACATCTCCTCTTACTCCTCTCCATGTTCCCTTGTTCCCAAGACTGGCTGAGTCTAGGTGCTCGTTGCAGGGATGGCTTGTCCCAGTTGGTATTCAAGATTTGAACTCAAGGCCTGGGCACTGTCCCTGAGCACTTCTGCTCAAGGCTAGCACTGAACCACTTTGAGTTATAGTACCACTAGTATTCAAGGAGGTTTGAACTCAAGGCCTGGGGACTGTCCCTGAGCACTTCTGCTCAAGGCTAGCACTGAACCACTTTGTGTTATAGTACCACTTGCAGTGTTTAGCTGGGAGATGGAGTCTTAGGGATTTTTCAGCCCGGGCGGGCTTTGAACTGCAATCTTTGCCACAAAAGCCCTTTATTATTTCCAATTAAAGCAATAAGGAGATCAAGTAGAGTAAGTAGAGCTTACCTGGTTCTTATCAAGAATTGCCAACAAGTATTCTGAAATGACAAAACTCATTAGATGTAATGAGAATTTTAGCACAGATATGCCCAGTATTTTAGAACCACGTAGTCAGTAGTAGAATACTCAACACAAAACAAAAAAGGCAAAACTTAAAACCTAAAATTTCGACAACGTTTAGACATCTTTGCTAACAAAGCATATCAGATGGTTGGGCCTCCGTTACCAGGGCCTGTGAAAAGAGCAACTTGTTAGCAAGGCACCTTAGAATAGATGGAGTAGTAAACTTAGTGGAAGGTTAAGGGTCAGATGGGGCCAAACCCTTAATCCACCACGTGGCCAAGATGGCGAATTCAAGATGGTGAATTTCTGAAAGAATGCAAAGAAAGCCTGAACAAATAGACCAAGCCTACATTGGCTAGCCTTTGAGAGGGAACCTAGAGGGCGGTCCCTGGGACCCAGCCTGTGTCGCACTCTTCAAGGCACAAGCCAAAAAGTTGTAGAAAAAAAGGGTAGAAACTTGCCCATGAATGGCAGTGAGCAAAGAGAGCCCGAAAGTAAACAGACTTCTGATCATTTACCATTGCAGTAGCAAAAACTGTACTTCTGAGAATGGCATAAAAATGAGGCTCTCTGGCTTTCCAGGGAGCACAGGAGACATTTCAAAGGGGTTTCACGGCTCAGGCGTGATTCGTAGCACCCCATTAAATGAGTAGAGTCAGTCTGGTGAGTGAAGGAGAGCTGACCAGGCAGAAGCGGCGTCCCGACTTCCCCCAGAGCCCTTTAGAGAGAAATGGCCAAGCCCCCATAACCAAGCGTCCTCGGCTTCAGAGGTGACCGGCCTTTCAGCTGAAGGCCGTAGGAGCTCTCTGGCATGGCACCAAGTCTGGACAGAGACTGAGTAACAGAGAGCCATAGAGTAGTTTCACTCACCAGAGTAGAGAAGTGGTGTGGACGTGGATGTGAAGGCAGCAATGGTATTGATGCGTTGATTCCGCCGCAGACAGACTGGTTTGCAAAAGGCCGTCATAACTGCGGGTATTCCTCAGAGCAAAAGGGAAGAACAAAAAAAAGAAAAAAGAGGAAAAAAACAGAGAAATCCCAGCTTTCCTGACTATAAGCCTTTATCCGAGTCACAGCACCATTTATGTTAGGTTTTTAAAAAGAGGTTAACGAGTAAGAACTGCAGCAGTTATGTTAGGTTTTTAAAAAGAGGTAACCGAGTAAGAACTGCACCAGCACGCACGTGGTATTCAGTTAAGGGGTAGGTTTATTCAGTAGACCTGCTAGGACCAGGCAAGGTTGGCACTCCACGTGGCTGGGAAAGAGAGAGGAAAGAGCTAGAGCAGAGAGAGAGCAGAGAGAGCTAGAAAAGAAGAGCAAGAGCAAGAGAGCTAGAAAAGAAGAGCAAGAGCAAGAGCAAGAGCTAGAAACGAACAGAGAGAGAAAGAGAGAGTCTGGGCCTGGGCTAGCCTTTATCTAGGGTATGGGCGGGGAAAGGTGTGGCCACATCAAATCCAGATGTGACCTCAGCGGATGCAGATGTGACCTCTTCCAGGTGTCCCAGTTGCCTAGGTAACGCAGGTAATGGGTGGAGACTTTGCTGCGAGGTGGGTGGAGTCTGCTAGCCATCCAGGAGTGGACCTTACAAACACCAAAAGCCACCAAAGAAAGTCATGTAACACACGGATCCTGAAAAAAACACACTGCCCAATCACGAGTGGGTTATGGAAGAGATTAGAAAGAAAATTCAAATGTTCATGATATTCAACAAAAATGAACACACCAAGTACTAGCTCCTCTGGGACACAACAAACGCAGTATTCAGAGGCAAGTTTATAGCTCTACACAAACAAATTGGAGAGATCTGAACCAATTTAATGAGACATCTGAGCCTCCTTGAAAAAGAGCAGTAAGATAAACACAATCCAGTAGATGGAAATAAATAATTAAAATTAAATCAGAATTAAATGAAGTGGAATGTAAAAAAAATAGAAAAAAACCAGAGTTGATTCTTCTAAAAAAATAACAAAATTGACATACCCTTAGCAAATCTTATCAGAAAAAGAAGAGAACACACCCAAATAAACTCAGAGATGAGAATGGAAGCATCATCACAGAAACAACTAAGATTCAGAACATTATAAGGGAATACTTCTCAAAACTTTATGCTAATGAGTTTGAGAACATGGCAGAAATGGACCTTATCCTAGCAAATACTGACATGCCCAAACTAAGCCAAGATGAGTCAAACTATATTAAAAGGCCTGTATCAAGCATTGAAATAGAAACAACAATAAGAGACCTTCCATCTAAGAAAATCCCAGGAACAAATGGTTTTACAGCAGAATTCTATAAGGCCTTCAAAGCAGACATCACACCAATACTCCTCAAAATCTTCAATGAAACTGAAAGAAAAAGTTCACTACTCAGCTCATTCTATGAGGCCATCATAACACACATCCCAAAACCAGGAAGGGACTCATCAAAGAAAGAGAACTATAGACCCATTTCTCTGATGAACACTGATGCAAAGTCTCTCAACAAAATTTTGGCCAATCGACTTCAACAATTCATAAAGAAAATCACATACAACGATAAAACAGGATTCATTTCAGGGATGCAAAGCTAGTTTAATATACTCAAATCAATTAATATAATTCATCACATCAACAGCATCAAGGATAAGAACCACATGGTTATCTCAATAGATGCAGAAAAAGTTTTTGACAAGATCCAACACACTTTTATGATGAAGGTTTTGGAAAAATTAGGAATCCATGGAACATTACTCCATACAATAAAGGCTGTATATGACAAACCTATAGCCAGCATTATACTTAATGGTGAAAAACTAAAGCTATTTCCTCTTTACTCAGGAATGAGACAAGGATGCCCACTCTCTCCACTTCTCTTCATTCGAGTATTGGAATGCCTAACTAGAGCAATAAGACAAATGCATATACAAGAGGGATCCAAATATGCAAAGAAGAATTAAAACTCTCCCTCTTTGCAGATGCCATGATCTTGTATTTAAAAAATCGCAGAGTCCACTCCAAAATTACTCAAAACTTTGGCAAAGTAGCAGAGTATAAAATTAACACTCAAAACTCAATGCCTTTTCTGTATGCCAACAAAAAGGAAAGTGTGGCTGAAATTAGGAAAACAATCCATTTGTAATAGCCCACAAAAAAAATACCTAGGTATTAACTTAACCAAAGCAGTGAAGGACCTCTATGATGAAAACTTTAAATACCTGAAAAAGGAAATCAAAACTGAACTTAGAAAGTGGCAAAAACTCCCATGCTCCTGGATTGGAAAGATCAACATCGTGAAAATTGCAATATTTCCCAAGGCTATCTAAAAATTCAATGTGATACCTATCAATATTCCAACCTCATTCTTCAAGGAAATAGAAGAGGCAATCAAAAAATTCATATGGAACAATAAAAGACCCTGAATAGCAAAAATGTTCCTTAACAGAAAGAACTGTGCTGGAAGAATATCAATACCAAATTCAAATTCAACTACAAAGCCACAATAATCAAAACAGCTTGGTACTGGCACAAGAACAGACCTCAGGACCAATGGAATAGAATTGAAAACCCAGAAATGAACCTATAGACCTATAGCCATCTAAGGGAGCTAAAATTAGAATGGAAGAAAGACAGCCTCTTCAGTAAATGGTGCTGGCAAAATTGGTTCACTACTTGTAGAAAACTAAAGCTAGATCCTTATATATAACCCTCTACCAGAATCAACTCCAAATGGATCAAAGAACTTGGAATAAAAGCAGACACTCTGAAAACATTACAGGATGGAATAGGAGAAACCCTAGGCCTTGTTGGCATAGGCCGAAATTTTCTTAATAGAGACCCAGAAACACAAAAAAATCATAGAAAGGTTGGACAAATGGAATTGCATAAAATTGCAGAGCTTCTGCATGGCAAAGGACATAGATAGCAAGGTTAATAGAAAGCCCATGGATTGGGAGAAGATCTTCACTAGCCATAAAATGGACAAGGGTCTCATTTCTAAAATATACCTGTAACTCAAAAATTAAAATCCCCCAACAAATCTTCAAAGAAACAACTGCCCAATAAATAAGTGGGCTAAAGACTTAAAGAGAAACTTCTCTGAAGAGGAAAGAAGGATGGCCAATAGACACATGAAGAAATGCTCAACCTCCCTAGTCATAAAAGAAATGTAAATCAAAACAACATTGAGATACCACCTCACCCCAATTAGAATGGCTATAATCAAGAACTGTAATAACAACAGATGCTGGAGGGGATGTGGACAGAAGGGAACACTACTGTATTGTTTATGGGAGTGTAAACTTGTTCAACCAGTTTAGAAATCAGTATTGAGGTTCTTCAAAAGACTACACATAGAGCTCCCATGTGACCCAGCATTCCCACTTTGGGTATTTTCCCAAATGTTCACAAACAAGACCACACTAGAGTTTCCATCACAACTACGCTTATTGCATCATTAGTTACCATAGCTAATATATGGAACCAACACTGATGGCCCTTAGTAGATGAGTAGACCAAGAAAATGTGGAATATATACACACTGGAATTCTATGCCTCCATCAGAAAGAATGACATTGCCCCATTTGTTAGGAAATGGAAAGGCTTGGAAAAAAATTTATTAAGTGACATAAGCCAGGCCCAAAGAAACATAGGTCCCATGGTTTCCCTTATTTGCAATAACTAGTATATGTCTGAGACAAACAGAAACTGTCAGACAAGTTGATGTGAGGGAAATAAACCCTAAGATATATATTCTAATGTTATTTCCTTCATGTGATTGTTTCTAACACATTTAAAAGATTATTTCTTTTTTGCTTTGTATGTCCCTCCCCCACTGTACAAACCCTGCTTTCACTGTACTTGATATTGGTATAATTTGTGGAGGGGAAAGGAAAAAACAAATCGTTTAAATAATAGGGATACAGCTGGACCCATTACAACAATGAGATGTACATGTCATTATGTCGAAAACAAACTTTAAAATTTTGGTGTGTGGGGAGAGGATTGGGTGGGGAGCATGGAAAGGACAGGAAGTTATGGGAAGGGGAAACAAAGGAGGAGGGTACAATGCTTGATAAGAAATGTACTCATTATCTTACCCATGTATTTGAAACCCCTTTGTACAGTATTTTCACAAAAACAAAAAAATAAATTTAAATATGGAATGAAATTAGTTCCAATAATGCATTGCATTAAGGTATTTAGAAATAACTTAAATGTCCATAAGATTTTTTTTTTAATTTTAATGTTTATTTTTTGTGAGCATTCTGTACAGAGGGATTACAATTACATGGACAAGATAATGAATACATTTCTTATCAAGCATTGCAGCCTCCTCCTTTGTTTACCCTTCACATCTCTTCCCAGCCTCCACCCCCTCCCACCCAATCTCCCCCTCCAAAGATTTTTTTATTGGAAATGAAAGGATATTGGAATTAGGTTCTCTACATTTTTTTATTTTTTGTGAACATACTGTACAGAGGGGTTACAATTACATTGGCAAGATAATGAGTACATTATCGTAAAGTTCGTTTTCAACATGACAACTTGTACTTCTCATTGTTGCAGTGGGTCCACCTGTATCCTTAAACGACTTGTTTTTCCCCATCTCCTCCACAAATTATACCGACATCAAATATAGTGAAAGCAGGGGTTATACTGTGGGGTAGGAACATACAAAGCAACAAAGAAATAATCTTATAAATGCGTTAGAAACATATGCATGAAACAAAAAAACATTTAAATGCATATCTAAGGGTTCATTTTCCTAACATCACATTATCTGACCTTTTCTGCTTGACTCATACATATACTAGATATTGCAAATAAGAGAAACCATGAGACCTATATTTCTTTGGGGTTGGCGCTACATTTTAAGCAATTTGCTTAAAAGAATAGGCAAAATAAAATTTACATTTGCAGCAGATTTGACACATTAACTTTTGTATATTGAAAGGGAAACAAGCCTCAACAATATGTCAATTTTCTCTTCTTATTTATCTCTAAAGGTTTATGCTTCTGGTCTCTTAATATTATAACTTCAAAAGAGTACGTTTAGCTACTTGTAAAGGGGTTTTGCTTCATCGTGTCAGTTTTGAATAAAGTGTATGTGCATTTCAATATACAGTGCATCTGGATCATTTTCAAACTTCACATTTTTCTTCCTTCCTTTACCCCAACCCCACCTATCCCTTCATGTTTCCTACTTATATTCTGACATGTGTACATTGAATGTTATGAGTGTATTAGTCCACCATTTCCCTCTCCATTCTTCTATACTACTCCCTTTAGCCCAGATCCCCTTTTTAAGACTTGTTTCAACTTCATGGTATTTTGTTAAATATCTCTACTTTGGCATTTTGGCTATGGGCTTGCCACATCCTCTCTTCCATGTTTGACCTACATAAATGAATATATTTCTCCACATTTCTAATCTCTGAATGGCTAAGATAGATCTCCTTTACTATTCTCCTTCTGTCTTAAATTTAGAATTGGACTTTCAGGGACATCCGATAGAACATTTTTATTCTCTACACACTGAAGATGGAAGGGAAATAATTTCCATGCTGTCAGCATTATGTTATCCATCATGAATTCCCATCGCTATTCACTTCAGCAGTCTAAATATAAAGTCATATTTTCTGCATTATATTCACACAGTATAAGTGAATATCAAGGGTAATTTACCTAGTATTGGAAGTTTAGGGACGATCTTCAATTTCTGATGATAGAAGCAGGAATCAGTTTTAATTTTCAGATTCCTCTATGTAGTGAGCCCTGCATTCTTCTAAATTTTCGATAAATTTCGAGTTACTTTTTGTTAATAATTTAAAAAGTTTTATTTCAGTATTTGAAATGCTGCTCCAATTATTTTAAAAGTTTCACAATAAGTTAGACTGAACTTTTTCCTCCCATGTTCCCCACTAGTTCAGGTTAAATCTCCTTTCGCTGTATTTTTTGAGAGACCAAGGGATAAGGGTAAACAGAGAGATGATCATTACTCAGATATTTCCTTCCTCTTCTGTTTCTGTGGTTTTGTTGAGAGGAAGACTGGAGCAGGGAACAAGAGTGATGCTTGACTTCACCATACAAGGGAGCATTCCTGCCATGTCAATTATTGTTTCTCAGAATCACTGAAATTGCTTAACCTTGCCTTCTGACAGTAACCTAACTGTGGCTTCCTTGGTGCAGAGGAAGCACACTAACAGGTTATTACCCATAAATTGGTATTTTATATCTCAGCTTACTACTACCAAAAATAAAAATCTTTGGCTACATAAATGCAAAGGTACTGATTGTCCAACAAAACCTTAGTGAGGAGTAGACAATTCTACTCATCTACCCCCCCCCTTGTATCCTCCCTTCTATTCCCCTCCCCTCATTTAACCTCCCTTACTTTCTTCTTTCTTTGTGTCTCTCTACTGCATATTGATCTCTATCTTCTCTCTTTTTCTCTTCCAGTAGCAAGTGCTTTGGTTTATCAGAAAACACATAAATAATTGAACAAATATTTTCTTCTCCTCTTTTTGTGATTTTTTATTCTTAAGAAGTGAGTTCTAGCACAGCACCAGTGGCTTACACCTAGATAGTCGGTAGGTTCAAATTTGACAATTGCAATTAGAAGCTATTCCAAGTAGATAATCCTAAGAGATTCTTTTCTCCACTTGTGGTAAATGGAAGAAGTGAAGGTGTGGCTCAGGTGGTATAGAGCAAACATTGAGAATTAAAGCCCAGATAGAGCTCAAGGCCAGGAGTTCAAATCCCAGTACCAGCACAATATTAAAAAAATGAGTCCTTTTTCTATGAAAAGGGATATTTCTCCAAAAATTCATACCCAGGACAATTTTCAAGGTCCAAGACTCTTTTTAAGGCTCTTTCACATCTTAAACTGATTCCTCTGCTTGATTCATATTATGAAAAATAGGAGTCACACTTCATAATAAAAAGTATGCACATTATTGAACAGTTCTTACCATTTTTAATGTAAAGGAAGCATGAGAGAAGAATTCATCTCACTTGGGTGAGTTAGGCTTGACTGACAGACTATTGCTAGTAAATGAGGGTCTGCTTACATGAAAAGAAGTCTATATAGATGTTTTTCTAGGAGAGAGAACAAGCTACCTGTTTCCAAGTTTGAATCAGATTAAGTTTATTCCTATGATATGGTAAAGAGAAGCTCATCTCATACAACACTATGCAGACAGTAATTTCAAAAATATTAAAAACCAAGGTCTATGTTTTGAACAGCTAAATTTTCACAAACATAAAACAGTTTTTGAGCCAAGAAAATATAAGTTAGAGCAATAGGAACTATATTAAATGTAGTTAATGGCTGAGTGATATGTGTAAAAGAGTTCTGTAATCACAACTAAACTATACATTTTTTCATAATGTCCCTAACAAGAATCTCTTAGATAGGCCTTGCTAAATCTGTCATAGAGTGCTGTGTTTATGCAATTGTCAGGTTTGTTTAGGGTCCAATATCTTCCACAGTCGCTTGGGTTGCAAACTGCTCTGTTGGGAAACACATGCTGTCTTGCTAGGTACCTACGATTTTTTTTTTAATTTTATTTTATTTTATTTGAGAACATACTGTACAGAGGGGTTACAATTACATGGGCAGGATAATGCATGCATTTCTTACCAAGCATTGCAGCCTCCTCCTTTGTTTACCCTTCACCTCCCTTCCCAGCCTCCCTCCTCCCCCCCACCAAATCATACCCCCCACCGACATTGTAAAGCTGGTTTTGACATGACATTTTGTACTTCTCATTGTTGCAACAGGTTCACCTGAATCCTTAAACGACTTGTTTGTCCCCGTCTCCTCCACATGTTATACTGACATCAAATATAGTGAAAGCGGGGGTTACACTGTGGGGGAGGGACATAGAAAGCAACAAAGAAATAATCTTATAAATGCGTTAGAAACACATGCATGAAAGAAACAAAAACATGAAAATACATATTTGGGGGTTCGTTTTCCTAACATCACATTCTCTGACTTTTTCCGCTTGACTAATACCTATACTAGATATTACAAATAAGGGAAACCATGCGACCTATGTTTCTTTGGGCCTGGCTTACTTCACTTAATATAATTTTTTCCAAGCCTTTCCATTTCCTAACAAATGGGGAAATGTCATTCTTTCTGATGGAGGCATAGAATTACATTGTGTATATATACCACATCTTCTTGATCCATTCATCTACTGAGGGGCATCTGGGTTGGTTCCATATCTTAGCTATGTTAAATAATGCTGCAATAAACATAGTTGTGCTGGTAGCTTTAGTGTGGCCTTGTTTGTGATCATTTGGGTAAATGCCCAAAAGTGGGATTGCTGGGTCATTGGGGAGCTCTATGTGGAGCCTTTTGAGGAACCTCCATACTGCTTTCCAAAGTGGTTGAACAAGTTTACATTCCCACCAACAATGAAGTAAGGTTCCTTTCTGTCCACATCCCCTCCAGCATCTGTTGTTGTTAGAGTTCTTGATTTTTGCTGTTCTAACTGGAGTGAGGTGATATCTCAATGTTGTTTTGATTGCGTTTCTTTTATGGCTAGGGATGTTGAACATTTCTTCATGTGTCTATTGGCCATCCTTCTTTCTTCTTCAGAGAAGCTTCTCTTTAAGTCTTTCGCCCACTTACTTATTGGGCAGTTGTTTCTTTGAGGATTTGTTGTTGGGTGGTTTAATTTTTTGAGTTCCAAGTATATTTTAGATATGAGACCCTTGTCCGTTGTATGGCTAGTAAAGATCTTCTCCCAGTCCGTGGGCTTTCTATTGATATTGCTAGCTATGTCATTTGCCCTGCAGAAGCTCTGCAACCTTATACAATCCCATTTGCCCAACCTTTCTTTGATTTGTTGTGTTTCCAGGTCTCTATTCAGAAAATTTCGGCCTGAGCCAAGGAGACCCAGGGTTTCTCCTATTCCATCCTGTAATGTTTTCAGAGTGTCTGCTTTGAGTTCAAGGTCTTTGATCCATTTGGAGTTGATTCTGGTGCAGGGTGATATATAAGGATCTAGCTTTAGTTTTCTACATGTAATTAACCAGTTTTGCCAGCACCATTTACTGAAGAGGCTGTCTGTCTTCCATTCTATTGTTTTAGCTCCCTTATCGAAGATTAGATGGCTATAGGTCTGTAGGTTCATTTCAGGGTTTTCAGTTCTATTCCATGGGTCCTGAGGTCTGTTCTTATGCCCATACCAGGCTGTTTTTATTACTATAGCTTTATAGTAGAGTTTGAAATTTGGTATTGATATTCCTCCAGCAGTGTTCTTTCCGTTGAGGAGCGTTTTTGCTATTCGGGGTCTTTTATTGTTCCATACGAATTTTTGGATTGCCTCTTCTATTTCCTTGAAGAATGAGGGTGGAATTTTTATAGGTATTGCATTGAATTTGTACATACCCTTGGGAAGTACTGCCATTATCACGATGTTAATCTTTCCAATCCAGGAGCATGGGAGGTTTTGCCATTTTTTAAGTTCTATGTTGATTTCCTTTTTCAAGATTTTAAAGTTTTCATCATAGAGGTCCTTCACTTCTTTAGTTAAGTTAATTCCTAGGTATTTTATTTTTTGTGGGGCTATTACAAATGGAGTTGCTTTCCTAATTTCAGCCACACTTTTCTCATTGTTGGCATACAGAAAAGCCATTGATTTTTGGGGGTTAATTTTATAACCTGCTACTTTGCCGAAGTTTTGAATCAGCTTGAGTAATTTGGGAGTGGAGTCTATGGAATTCTTTAAATACAAGATCATGTCATCTGCAAAGAGGGAGAGTTTTATTTCTTCTTTCCCTATTTGGATCCCCTTTATGTCTGCATCTTGTCTTATTGCTGTAGCTAGGCATTCTAATACTAGATTGAAGAGAAGTGGAGAGAGTGGGCATCCTTGTCTTGTTCCTAAGTTAAGAGGAAATGGCTTTAGTTTTTCACCATTGAGTATAATGCTGGCTGTAGGTTTGTCATATACAGCCTTTATTGTATTGAGGAATGTTCCATGGATTCCTAATTTTTCCAAAACCTTCATCAGGAAGGGGTGTTGGATCTTGTCGAATACTTTTTCTGCGTCTATTGAGATAACCATGTGGTTCTTATTCTTGCTCCTGTTGATGTGATGAATAATATTAATTGATTTGCGTATATTGAACCAGCTTTGCATCCCTGAAATGAATCCTGTTTGATCGTGGTGTATGATTTTTTGGATGAATTGTTGAAGTCGGTTGGCCAAAATTTTGTTGAGAAGTTTTGCATCAATGTTCATCAAAGAAATGGGTCTATAGTTCTCTTTCTTTGACGAGTCCCTGCCTGGTTTTGGGATGAGGGTTATGATGGCTTCATAGAATGTGTTCGGTAGTGAGCTTTCTCTTTCAATTTCATTGAAGAGTTGGAGGAGAATTGGTGTGAGCTCTGCTTTGAAGGCCTTGTAAAATTCCGCTGTAAAACCATCTGGTCCTGGAGTTTTCTTAGCTGGGAGGTCTCTTATTGCTGTTTCTATTTCAATGCTTGATATGGGCCTGTTAAGATAGTTTAACTCATCTTGGTTTAATTTTGGCATGTCAATATTTGCTAGGAAGAGGTCCATTTCTTTCAAGTTCTCAAACTTATTAGCATAAAGTTTTGAGAAGTATTCCCTTATAATGTTCTGAATCTTGCTTGTTTCCGTGGTGATGTTTCCAGTCTCATCTCTGAGTTTATTTGGGTGTGTTCTCTTCTTTTTCTGATAAGATTTGCTAAGGGTCTGTCAATTTTGTTAAGTTTTTCGAAGAACCAACTCTTTGTTTTGTTGACTCTTTCTATAGTTTTTTTGGATTCTAATTCATTTAATTCTGATTTAATTTTGATTATTTCTTTCCGTCTACTGGATTGGGGTTTATCTTGCTGCTCTTTTTCAAGGAGGTTCAGATGTGTCATTAAATTGTTAGTTTCAGATCTCTCCAATTTGTTGATGTAGGAGCTCAGAGCTATAAACTTGCCTCTGAGTACTGCCTTTGCTGTGTCCCAGAGGAGCTGGTACTTTGTGTGTTCATTTTTGTTGAATAGCATGAACATTTAAATTTCCTTTCTAATCTCTTCCATGACCCACTCATCATTCAGCAGTGTGTTGTTCAGCCTCCATGTGATACCGGACTTTCTTTGGTGGCTTTTGGTGTTGAGTTCTAATTTTATTCCCTTGTGGTCAGAGAGAATGCAAGGTATAACTTCAATGTTTCTGAATTTAGACAAGTTTGCTTTGTGGCCTAAAATGTGGTCTATTTTAGAAAACGTTCCATGTGCTGCTGAGAAAAACGTGTATTCTGATGGTGCTGGGTGAAATGTTCGGTAAATGTATGTTAAGTCTAGTTGATCTATGCAGCTGTTTAGATCTGCGGTTTCTCTGTTGAGTTTTTGCCGAGTTGATCTATCTAGTGGGGAGAGTGGTGTGTTAAAATCCCCAAAAATTAATGTCTTTGGATCTATATGGGATTTGAGGGAAAGTAGTGTTTCTTTGATAAATTTGGGTGCTCCATTGTTTGGCGAATAGATATTTAGAATTGTAATATCCTCCTGGAGGAGAGATCCTTTAATTAGTATGTAGCGACCTTCTTTATCTCTTTTCACGAATTTTAATTTGAAGTCTATTTTATCTGATATTAGGATTGCAACTCCCGCCTGTTTATGCGGTCCGTTTGCTTGGTAGATTTTGTTCCAGCCTTTAACATTGAAAATGTGTTTGTTTTTACGGGCAAGATGTGACTCCTGCAGGCAGCAGATAGAAGGGTCTTGTTTTTTAATCCAACTAGACAGTCTATGTCGCTTAATTGGAGAGTTCAGTCCGTTAACATTAAGAGATAGGACTGAGAGGTGTTTGGGAGTTCCTGCCATGCTATCTACCTTCTTGGGGGCTGTGAAAACTGGGTTCTTCCTATGGTTCTTGGATTCTCAGTTTGGGTGCAGTTTCTTGGACTTTATTGCGGTCTTGTTGGTTTTCTATGTGTAGGACATCTTTAAGAATCTTTTGTAGGGCTGGTTTGGTGGAGATGTATTGTTTCAATTTTTCTTTGCTATGGAAGGTTTTTATTTGGCCTTCAGTTATGAAGGAGAGTTTAGCTGGGTACAGTATTCTTGGTTGATAGTTGTTTGTTTTTAGGGCATGGCATACATCATTCCAGGCTCTTCTTGCTTTGATTGTCTCTGCTGAGAAATCTGAGGTGATTCTAATTGGTTTCCCTTTATAAGTGATTACCCTTTTCTCTCTGACAGCTTTAAGGATCTTTTCCTTGTTCTGAGTTGATCCTGTGTGGATTATAATGTGGCGGTGGGATGTCCTATTCTGGTCTGGTCTATTTGGGGTTCTAAAGGCTTCTTGTATCTGGACAGGCCTATCTTTTTGCATGTTTGGGAAGTTCTCTGTTAGGATCCTGTTAAACAAATTTCCTAGACCATTAACTTCTGTTTCTAGGTGCTCCTCTACACCCATTATCCTTAGATTAGGCCTTCTGATGGTGTCATCCAGGTTTTGGATAGATCTATCATATTTCTTGGACTTGTCTTGGATGGTTGTATGTTCTTTCTCTATAATATCTAGGCTGTCTTCAATCCCTGAGATTCGATCTTCTGCATTGTCTAACCTGCTGTCAAGACTCTCTACTTTGTTTTTTATCTCTTTTCCTTCTAGTTGGTCAGCTTTGATGGCTTCAAGTTCTTTGTTGAAGCTCTGTTTTAGGTCTTGTATGAATTTCTTTACTTCCTTATTTTGGTGTTCAGTGTTTGTCCTCAAATCACTTAGTTGATTGGTTATTTTTTCTTTGGGCTCCCATTCCTTCTGTTGGGTTCCATTCAGCATTCCCTTTGTGGTCTCCCTGATTTCCTTCAGCTCTTTGTTAATGGATTCCATGAATGCCTTTAGTGATCTTTGTGTGTTCTCTACCTGGTCTCTCAATTCCTGTATTACTCTTTGATTAGCTTCCTCCCGTTCGTGGGATTCCTGCAGATCTCTTTGAGTGTTCTCAGCCTGCTCACGCCATTCCTCCCTTTCTCTTTGAGTATTCTCAAGTTGTTCACGCAAATCCTGTATCAGTTTTTGAGTAGCTTCCTCACGCTTATGATATTCCTGTATAAACTTCTGGGATGCCTCCTCTCTCTCCCTGTCACGCTCATATAGAGTCCTTTGTACGTTGTCAAACTTTTCATTTATCATGTTTGCCAGCAGTGTTTGTAGAGCTGTTTGGGAACTCTCCTCTGGATTATTCATTATCTGTTCTAATCCCTGATTATCAAGATTGGGAATTGAGATACCCGAATTTGCCATTTTTCTTGTGTTTTTCCGTCTTACTCTGCCCATTTGAGATGAAGATAGCACCAGTTTTGTGCTAGAACACTATCTTAAGGCAACCATCAACCAAAGTTTGCATTTGTACAGTCAATAGTCTACAGATACAATGTAGTTCAACAGATACATCTATTCGACATCAAACAACTATATGTTAAAGGGCTTCGAACCGCAGAGAAGAATTCGAAAACCAGAAATTATTAGGGTTAGGGAGAGATGTGGGTAAAAAATAGGAATAGATTGGTGTGGGGAGGCACAGGGAGAGTTAACTATGTCCTAATCACAATGCAGGAAATAGGTTGGGTAGGATGCAAGTAGAGAGAGAGAGAAAAAAAGAAGAAAGGGAAAGGGGAATGAAAAGAGACCAGAAAAAAAAAATAGAAACGTAAAAATTAATGTTATTTTAGAGATTAAAAGACCATCTATTTATAGCGGAATATGAATATGTTGAGAGAAAGGGAGGGACATAGAGGAGATTTGAAAAACTTTAAAAGAGTTAAGTCACATAAAGTAGAACAAAGAGGAAAAGATGGAAAGGATAGGAAAGTGAGAAGAAAAGATCTGAAGTTCAGTAGACCTAGACAAAAAACAAAAAGATAATTAAGAATGAAAGAAAAAGAGAAAGAAGACAAGAAAAGAAAGGAAAACACACATTCACGTATTCCTAAAATAAAAATTATAAGAGGAGAGAAAAAAAAAAGTTAATGGAAAACAATTATTTTTTCAGAAGTGGCAAAAATTAGAGATTAATAAAAGTTTTAGAAAAGCAAAAAAAATTTTTTTATATATATAAGGTAACAAAAAACGAAAAAAAACAAAACAAAAACAAAACAAAAAAAGAAAAAAAGAAAAGAAGAAGAAGAAAAAAAAAAGTTCTTTGATTTTTTTTTTTTTTTGGGAGGGGTGGGAAGAGTCCTGTATCTCCCTTTTGTCTGTTACCAGAGTCTAGTTAAGTCTCTGGTCAGCTTGAGGTCCTGTGGCTTGATTGGTTTCTTAAGTCAGTTTGTTGGAACAGGCAGAAAAATGCTCTGCTTTACCCAAGATTTTGAGATCCCCCTCCCAGGTTAGTTTACTGGGAGGGTGATCTGCTTTGAGAATCACAAAAGAGGGGGATGCACTGATGAGGCTAGGTTCTGGGTAGAGTTGAGGTCTTTCAACAAACAGTAGCTTTTCCCTGGGGCTATTTTGTGAAAAAAACTCACAGAACCCAGCCTGGAGGCATTCTCAGGGTTTCTGTTTTTCAATTGATTGTGGTGGCTGCTAGAGGGAGGGGCAGCCTCTGGCTCTGGTTACCCGGTGAGGAGAGCCACTCCAATGGCTGGCGCCTGAGCTGGGTGACTTTTCCCTGGATGGAACTGAGTCTGTGAGGTCACTTCGCCGTTAAGTTCTTGTGACCTGCTAAATGACTAGTTTTATTCCAAGGCCTGAGCTGGAGCTAGCCGCTCCTCCGAGCTTTGTCGGTATCCAAGATGGAGATCACCGGTGCTGGGGGGGGGGAGGGGTGGCCTTCCCTCCTCTGCTCCCTGGGAAGGAATGAGGAAGTGGGGCTTCTACTCACGCCGAATCTTGGATCCCGGGTCGTCTCTGGTCTGCAAAGTGCAGGATGAAGTTGTCCGCTACTTGTTGGTTCTTGCTGGTGTTGAGTAGAATCCGCTCGTCCGCTGCGTCTGGCTCCTTCGTCCCGGACTGTGTCTCAGGTGTGCCCCTGCGGCGGTGGTCGCTGCCGCGACCCTGCCACCGCAGCAGCAGCTGCTGGCAGGCGCTCAGATGTGTCTGCTTGGCTTCCCCTCTCTTGAGTAACTCTCTGTCCTGTGATAGCACACTTGGTGTGATTCTCTGGCTTGGGACTGTTCACTGGAACTCTGAAACTGTTTTCTATGCAAGAGCTTGTTCAGATTCCAGCTTCTCCTCCGCCATCTTTCTGGAACTCAGATACCTACGATTTTTGTGCCACTGTGAAAGGTTATTGTTTTTCTTCTTTTAATTATATCTGTCAGTGTGAAGTCCTTTCATGATAAGAATAATAGTTTCTGTACCCTTTGTTACACTAACAAATCTCAGATATAAGTATAGTCGGGTGCCCGTGGCTCATGCCTATAATCCTAGCTACTCAAGAGGATGAGATCTGAGGATCACAGTTCAATGCCAGCTCAGGCAGGAAATTCCATGAGATTCTTATCTCCAATAATGTACCAGAAAACTGGAAGTAGCGCTATGTCTCAAGCGGTAGAGCTCTTGCCTTGAGCTGAAGAGCACTTGGACAGCACCTAAGCCCAGAGTTCAAGCCACATGACTGACCAAAAAAATATCTATCTATCTATCTATCTATCTATCTATCTATCTATGATGAGTTGAATTACATTTAAATATAAATCAATATTTGTGAAACACATTTAAAATATAAGTAAATATATGATGTATTTGTAATATATACATATATTTACATATATAAGATCATATTATACCTGTATGTTTATAAATACACTTGTAATTTATATCCAAAGAGTACATCTGAAGATTTTCTGGAAAATGTAGAGTGTCTAAAGGGTTACTACTGACCCGCCATACTTTCAATCATTTTTTTCTACTTATTATAATGTCTGGAGTACTAAGACTGAATGATTATGAAACAGAGTTGTTGTTTTATTCCTTATGATTTTGGATTAGAAACATCTACTTACTTTGTATAAAACCTACCAAAATGTGATCTTGAAATCACAGTCCACAAACTGGACATATACATCAATTTAGCAACTTACAGGTCTCAAACTTTTATTTGAATCCTGTATCTCACACAGATTCAGTTTCCTTCGAGTCAGCTCCATGTACAAACATGCCTAGATTTTCATGCTCACATACATCACCATACTCACATGACATACTAAATGTAAGATTGTAATAAATATATATATATATACTGAAAAAGAACACCTTTGTAAATGTAATTAAATTTTATTTTTAAATACAATGCATTATTGAAATACTGATGAAAGAGCAGCTGAGAGATGTTTCAAATAGTAGACTGCCTCCCTAAAGAGCATGTTTCTTATTCCAAACATCATTATTTCCATCCTTCTTTCTCCCACATAAAAAAAGCATAAATAACTACAGAATTAACTGCATGTTCCTTAATCATTCATTGAAGAGAGAAACTGTAATATATATATATATATATATATATATATATATGTATGTATATACACACAATGATATACTATTTAGCCACACATAATTATGAAATAATATCTTCTTCAAGAAAATAGAATGGGAAACCTTCATATCAAAGCAATTAGCGGTACTGTGAAAAACAAATATTAGATTTCTCATATACAGACTCTAGACCCAGAAAATAAAATGAATGACCCAGGTGTAAAAGATGGAACTGATTAAGTTTTGAAAAAAGTAAGAGAGGAGATGAAGAGAAATATTGTGGAGTAAATATGTTCAAATATTTCATATGTTAGTATGATGGCATAATAAAATATAAGTATAAAAGTAGGAAAATGAAATTAATAAAATGAATAAAATGTAACAAGCTACATTATGTGGACATATGTTTATAACACAATAAAATACTTTTGTAAAATTAATATTTGCTAATAAAAAGTAAATTTCATTCCAGTTGTTATAGATTCATATGTTAATTTCCATTTTTAGCTCAGATATTTACCTGATAAAGTAAAAGGAGTAATAGGTTTTGCTCATTTAGAAGGACAGTCTTGTCCAATTAGCATTAAAGTATTCTAGGTAAATACTGTCAATGTGAAATTGTTCAAATTATTATATTATAATATTTCTAATTGACTCTTCAAAATATTACCCTACAGGTATATACTTTTTGCTGTTTATTGATTATTTTTCTACCCAATTACTATATGCCATTTTCTGAATGCAGTTTGGAATATGTAACTAGGATATATTATACCTAACCAGGAAATCAATTATTCAAACAGTTTTTTATCAAAAATGCCTATAACGAAATAAAGCGGTAAATCCAAATTATGTATATTTGAAGTCAATACTTGCTTAGTCCTCTTCTCACATTCTTCATTCCCTTCTTGAGAATAATACACATTGTAAGGAATACTTAACATGTTTTAGAGAAATAGGTTGACTTTAGTCAAATGAGTTACTCTAAGCTGCATTTTGGTTTACTTTATATCCAGAAGAGCTAAATTCTTACCTTATGATTTTCCTTAGACTTTATATCAGGTTTAATCTCTGGTGGGTGCCAGATAAAGGTATAAACACTTTTTAACAGTGGCTAAATTTAGGCTGGGAAATCTAGGTACAACTTTACTAATGCAGATAGGCCTCATCAGTCATGAGACCACGATATCAAAATGTTAACCTATGCTTCCTGAAATCATGCTTATGAGATTTTGTGTATTATAAGCAGTGGTTATTAGCATTTGTTTTGTAAACAACATCATTTCATTGGATAGGAACTGAAGTGAGATATTATACCCAGAACAAAATTTAAGGAGGCATCCAAATTTAGTTACCAAGATATAAATCATTTAACACAATGTTTAAAAAATGCAAGACAAAGGAAATAATTTATGAAAAAAGCCAACATTTAATATGACTGATTTTTCTTTTTATCCCAGTTGCAATACGGATTGCATGATGACTTTTCTAGTTATATGCTTAGTTAGATCTTGATATTTAGTTGGAGAAGTTATGTTCTTTCATATATTCATTTGTCAGATCAAAGAGGAAATGAATTCCATGCCAGAGTCAACATCCATAATAGTGTTACAGTTGTATTGTACTACTTTGCCAAAGTTTCGAATCAGCTGGAGTAACTTGGGTCTTCTTTGGATCTAACTAATTAGGTATACAATTTAGACAGTACTAGATTTTGACCAAGATTTATTAAAATATTATATTCCAGAAACTACTACTATTCTCTCTTTTCATGAGATTTTTAATTTCATTTATATGATGTGCTGATGTTTTCTTTTAGATAATCCACATTCAGTCTTGTAAAAACCGTATAATTTGGAGTATTTTTAAATTATGTACACTGCTCAGATTCTGTTATTTGCACATTTTGCTCTTGTTAAGTCAGTAGTATTTAGTTCTCATTATGGATATTTTGGAATTACTAATTGCATTTCGGAATTTTTAACAATGTTATGATTTTTGTGATTTAATACTGTAGCATTTTTTCTTTTAAGTATGTTCAGATCTTATTTTACATACAGTTACATTTGATTTAAACAATTTGATCCATTCAAGGGATTTTCTATATTAGGTTGATCTAGATAAATTTAATTACAAGTTAACACAACCTTATTTCTGAAAGACAGTTATACTTATAGCTCTACTTAAATTAACATGTGTTTGAAGTTTAAAAAAATAAGTTGGGCACAATATGTTTTTGTTCCTGGGGAAGTTCCAATTTGTTGGTTGATTTTCCAGCTGTGATGACTTCAACACATGTGTGCATTTTAGTTCAATTGTTTTGTGCCTATATTTTGTTTCATATAACAGAAAATACAAAAAGAATCAGTGATTTAGAACTTTTCCAAATAGAATTCTAAGTGAGACACTTGAAGTTTTGTGACAACTGGGAAAAGGGACGTCTTCTTAGTGGAGGGGTTAGCAGAATAACAGAGACATTGTTTGAAGAGATTTGAATTCTGCTACTGCCTGCCTCACTATTTCCAATGGTATTACTTCAGCGTATTTAATGGAAAGAAAATAATTTTGTCTGTATGAATTCACAATTTTTGGTTTATTGGGGTCACACTACACATTCATATTTGATTTTACCTTTAAAATCTTTTCTCCTTTGTTTAAAACCACAGATGTGAATTTATAATGTAAAATAGCACCTAGAATTTATATGAAATGGTCCAGACTATTTAGATTGTAATGATTATAGTGTGTGAGATGGTATGTAATAATTGATTTTGGGGAAAGTCAATTACAGTGGATTTTTGTGAAATACTGAGTAATAGAATTATATTTGATTCTATGAAAATACTTCATGGTTACATCTAAAAATAACTCAGTTACAAGCTAATTCTGAAAAAGTAAGATTGTTTACTGGAAAAAGCTAAAAGTTTCAATAAGCTTGCTTTTTAAAAATTGACTTGGATCTGGACTTTGGTGGCTCATGCCTGTAATCCTCGCTACTCAGGAGTCTGAGATCTGAGGATAGTGATTGAAAGCTAGCCTGGGCAGAAAAGTCTGTGAAACTCTTATCTCCAATAAACCACCTTAAAACCAGAAATGGCACTGTGGCTCGAGTGGTACAGTGGTAGCCTTGAGCTGAAGAGTTTAGGGACAGTGCCCAGGCCCAGAGTTCAAGGCCCACAACCAACAAAAAAAATTGACCTGGAGTTTTACTATATTATTTCATGATTTTTTATAGTTGTTCATTGAAAATGTCATTGGTTTTTATATTTTGTGTTGGCATAAAATGAGCCTACTATTGTCTTAAATTAATCAAAAACATTTCTTATTCTATGACTGCATAAATGGTTAAAACCATGTAGCCTTTTTGAAATAAAATATTTATATCACCCCCAAAAAAGAGGAACAAAATAAAATATATGCTAGAAACTTGCTCTGTAAATCTTCATGGACTAATAGCCTGTCAATTTGTTTTAACTTTTAATAAAAAATTAAAGTAATAATAATATGAACCCATTTAAATTTCTTCATCTTTGTCATTTAAGATTCACTTTAAAAAGAAGTTCAACAGGTAAGTGTTTTTTCTTTACTTTTCCAAAGAAATTATCATTTCATCCTTATAGTGTATAGCACAATATACCCAGAAAGCATTTCTTAAGGAAAATGATTTTTTCCCATTCTTTGATTTGCTTCAGTCTGTATTTAAACTGCATACCACAACTTACCCACCCTATTGTTTGTCTTTTCATTTGAAACATTTCAAAAGTTTTTCTTCCCTGGTGTGTCAGCCAGCAAAGTTTTACAAAACAGCATGCTTTCATTAATTGTGCTTTCCAAAATATATCTCACAAATGCCAACAACGAAACACAATCTGAAAAATCTGTGGACTTTTCCACTTATAGTGGAAAAATCACTTTCCATACTCCTTAGAACCAGCTGTTTACAGGCATTAATTGCTCTGTCAGTTCCATGCTTTAGAACAGCTGCATTTGACAATGTCGTACATGTTAATTTGTTTACCACATCTGGTTTGTTTTCAGGAAGGACTGTATTCATGCAAGATGGTAATAGATGAGTTTTGCAATTTTGTAGCTTAATAGGACTCTGAGTTGTGGATATAGAACATCCATTTCAGTGACTAAATATTTAAATTAAATCCCATAAAGTATATTCCTTCAATTTTCTGGGTGAAGTGTTCTACAATCTAGGTATTTTAAAAGAAGTATTATATGTTGTTTCCATGGTGACAACATAATTGGAGGACTTAAAATTTTATATACCATGGCCATCTTAAATGAGGTAGATGAACTTCGGTTGGCATGCAAAACTTTTGGTAAGTAAGGTATGTGGTCTACCACTGAGCAACCTTCCCAGCTCTTCATGCATGCAAAACTTTTGAGACAGCATTAATGTTTGAATCTTGGATAAGATCTCATTGGGAATTGTGACAGACTTTCATAGTATAAGAAGAAAAACGAAAGGCCATACTAATTTTTTTGGGGGGTCCGGTTGTGGGGTCTGAACTCTGGGCCTGGGCGTTGTTGCTCAGCTATTCAGCTCAAGGTTAGCGCTCTAACACTTGAGCCACAGCACCACTTCTGGCTTTTTTCTTTTTGATTATGTGGTGCTGAGGAATCGAACCAAGGGCCTCATGCATGCAAGGCAAGGGCTCCACAACTAAGCGATCTTCCCAGGCCCACTAATACTTTTCTCTGCTACATTGTTATATTAGTTTATTGAAACACACACATACACACATACAAACACACAGATACACACATTTGTAGAATAAAGACCCACTCCGTCTGCAAGAAAATATTTTAATAGGAATTCCATAAAATATTTAGTCTGCTGAGTTCTGATTAGAATTTACAGAAATATCTACTTGTGTCTTCCCCTGGACAAGTCATTATCATTTGTGAAGGTGTTGCCAACTGAATTTAGAATGCCCCAGAAAGATCTATGTGTTAAAGAAAAATGACTTTCTATTTCTTCCCAGACTGTGGAGAATATCTGAATAGTTCTGAAGATAAAGTTCTTCAGTGTGAAAGCTATGAGAACATAGACTCTCAACTACTTTCTTATTTTATCTTTTACTCAGTCTAGGTCAAAAACTTTTCTCTTTGACCTACTCCCCACCTTGCCATTGTCTTGTCACAGGCTCCCAAAGTAATAAAACCAACTGACCATACACTGAAACCTTCAAACTTGTAAATCTAAATAAGCATTTCTGTATAATAAGTGGACAACATCATTTATTATGGTAGGTTATAAAGCTAAAACAGAAGTCTAGTTTTTCTAACAATGTAGAGTATATTAAATTATGCTTCATTATAAAATATCTAACTCCATGTTTTATTTTATATTTTTGTTTCTGTTGATCCCAAGGCTTAAACTCAGTGCCTGGATGGGGTTTTTGTGTTCTAAGCCAGTGCTCGACATACAATCTGCACTGGAACTCCATTTGCCCTGGTGGTTAATTGGAGATAAGAATCTAACGAACTTTCCTATGCAGGCTGGATTTGAACTGTGATCTTCAGATCTTAGCCTCTTAACTAGCTAAGATTACATCCTTGAACCAGCAGTGCCTACCCATGTTGCATATTTTGTGTAATTCAAATTGTCAGCATTGTATCGATGCTCCTACTACAATATAAAAAAACTAAACCTAGTTTTCACTGTATTTGATGTTGGTATAATTTGTGGAGGGGAAGGGAAAAACCAAATTGTTTAAATAGGAAAACAGGTGGACCCAGTGCAACCATGTGATGTACAAGATGTTTTGTAGAAAAATGAAATTTACAACTTTGGCTCAAGATGGGAGAGAGGGTCAGGAAAGTGAGATGGAAAGGGATGATAAAGGGATAGAAAGGAGGAGGTAACAATGCTTGATAAAAATGTACTCATTACATTGTCCCTGTAATTGTAACATCTCTGTATGTTATTTGCACAAAAAAATTTAAAACATAATAAGGATATTTGTAAAGTATATAATGAAGGAAGAATTTTCATCCTTTACAAAATTTATGCTAAACTATCTATATTTTACTGTACCTTTCCTGCAACCAGTTTGATATAGTTTAATACCTGTCATGCCGTTTCTCTATAATCTACTGGAGATTTAATTTTTCATGTATGTATGTATATGTATATGTATATATCTATCTATCTGTATATGTTCCAATGTGGATCATCAAACTTGAAACTTTGCTTTTTTTTTTTTTGGCTGTTCAGCAATTAACCTGGTCGGCTCAATCTGTGACAATATCTGTGCTCATTCTGACCATTCCTTTATTTACCACACCATCAGCCTTTTAAAATCAGCTTTATTTCCAGAGATGATTACCAATCAGTCCAACAAATATACACCCAGAGAGCTTTAATAAAACAAGCTTTAAGGAAGGAAGATAACATGAAGTGACAACTACAAAATTTCTACAGTGACCTGACATCTCTCACATTTCTGCCTTCCTCCTGATACTTATGCAAGCATTGACTAACACTATAAATAATAGTGCAATTATAACTTAAAGATCAGTGTTTTCTTCCAACCTGAAGCCTTTTTTTCCATGATTTTTGACAAACTTTTGTGAGACTTTTTTGATTGTGATGGGATTCCATCCTAAACAAAGCCATGTATATGAAGAAAGCCAATGTTTTCAACCCAGAGTACTAAACAAAAGAGGGAGAAAATTAAGGCTAGCTATATATGTTAAACACAAATATAGGCAATATCAAGATATTTTGAAATTGTATACTTTTACTGGATAAAGTGGCTCAAATCTATAATATTATCGACTTGGAAAACAGAGCTTAGAGAATTCCAGTTCCAGGCAAAATGTTTTATGCTTGTGTTAGGAGGACCTCAGTCCAAGCAGGCCCAGGCATATTGATAATACCTCAAAATAAGCAATCAAATTTAATCTGCAGGTACGGTAGTGGTAGAGATGCTATTTCACAAGTGTAGGTTTTGAGTTCAATCCTCCAGTAGAACTGGGAATTTAAATGTGTCATGTCTAAGGTCAAGACTTCATAATTATCTTACAAGCTCTAATAAAACCTTTACCTCTTTTGCTATTTTTTGAAAGTATAACCATAACTTCCATGCCCCAAACAAATAATTTCATATTAGAGATTTTCTTCTACCTATTAAGCAATATGTTATGTCCCACTGAACTCAGACTAAAGATAAAAAACCCATTGTCTTACAAAGTGACTGCATATGGAAACAGAATCTCAAATGTAGCATTTAAGTTGAAGTCTACTCCAAGAGAAGCAGAATGCCTTGAATATGCCAAGGAAAGAGGAATCAGAAGCCAAATCTAATCTTGGAGTTCAAATTCCACCAACTCAGAGAAAATGTATTTACAATGTTAATGCTACCCAATCTGTGGTAGTTTATTATTGCAATTACTAGCAAACATGTGGAAGCCATAAAACACGAAAAGTCATTGACTGTTATGATCCAAGACTCATCTCTATAATCCTAGTGATTAAGAAGTACGAGACTTGGGGGATAATGGTTTTTCAGGTTGGTAGGAAAGTTCATGAGGTTCTATCTCCAATTAACCACAAAAATTTCTGGGCTGGGACATGGTTCAAATAATAGACTGACTTGTGTTAGCAAAAAAATAAAAAAACAGAGCATGATGTATGTTCAAGCCCCAAACTGGCAGAAAGAAAAAATCCTTAGAAGAATACTATGAGAAGCAGAATTATGAATAGGAAAGTAGAAACAAAAGAAATAAACATTGATATAGACAAAGCTTCTCAATGTGAAATATGACACAAACTGTAATATTTAGGGTTTTCCTTCCTATACAGTAGAAATAATATTCCTTTTATGTTTCCATAATTTAACTTGTTTTCCTAAATATTTCTCGAATAGTGTAGCTTTTGAAAATCAATAAATGTTGCATTTTCATATATGATTACATATCCTTCCAAGTGTTGTCTAAAATTGATCTACACTGAAATGATTGTCATTGACATCTTTCTCAAGATATTTATACTTTCAGCTGACCTTCCACAAAACTCATACCCAAAATATAAATTTTTAGTTTGTTCATGCAAACATAGGAACACAAACATATGTCTCAAAATGTTAATTACTTTTATCTGCTCTCATTAATGAAGTATATCTAATAGAATTAAGTATATACCCTGAAGGAAATAAGATACTTCCTTCTAAGTACAGACTTGCAGGCATACACACAATCACACACACACACATACACATATATATTTACCGCACTGACTCAGGTTAGATTCCTGACATTGGGTGTCAGCAGTGATCTAATAATCAAATTTTCCTGCCCAGACATAAAATACATTCATAATTTCACACAGACAAAAACACCAGATCATTCAAAATAATGAGAACATTTAACAGAACCAACCAGCACTTGAGCCATCTACTCCCTGATTTCATTCATTCATGATCATGCATTTTTCATATCATAATTTAAAATACATTTGTCTCTGATTGGCAAAAAAAATATGCTATCATATAATAGAAATTGTAGGTAAAATTACTTGTAATCTTTAATATATCTTATCAAAGACTTCTGTTTCCTTCTTGTATAGTGTTTCTGGCATTTTGCCCTAATGTCTATAATTAAATTACAAAGGACATGCCATATACCTTAATTCATTTTTCTTAAAGGTTATGCTATGGAGTTGAATCTGATTTGTTTGCTTATTCTAAATTAAATATTCTCAACAACTTGAATCATTGTTTATGGATTGGGAGTACCCAATCCATTTGAAATATCAAATAAAACTGGAAATTCCCCTCGGCAATTATTTGTGAATGTCATTAATGGTTGTGGAGGGATGAAGGATTTGAATTTTCTAGAGTGCATTAAAAATGGCACTGTTATTCAAAGGGCTGATCATTTAGTGAGCTTTTAAAGTGTGGTCTTCTTATTTCATCTAAGAAGATAACAGTATGCTTTTCATCACATTCTTGCCTACAAAGCAGTAGAATTATTTCCTTTGTACTGTTTATGTCCAGCTGCGACATTAGTCAAACCTACAAACAACTGCAGAGCTGTATTAGCTGCTCTAGATATTGAAATTTTCTTCCTGTAGCCCTTGTGATTTGAGTCCAGATTCATGGGATAGTCACAGAATCCACAATAACAAAGCACCACAATATACAAAGACCACTTGCAAAATGAAGTTCAATTTTTTCTTTGTTGTTTCCTTTTTTTATTGTCTTTTAAGGAGCTAAGGGTGTTTCTCATTATTTTTGATGTGACTTAAATAAATTTTCCAGATTTTTCAAATAAAATAGAGATATAAAAGAGACCTAGTTAGTCACAAAATACAGCTAACCATTTGCGTGATTTTTTTATTCTAATCCTTTTCTCAGTTATCTTCAAATAACGTTAAGATGTGCCTAGCGTATGTGTAAATTGACATGTATAAAGCACACAGAATTCTGGAATCTTTGAACTGTGATTTCTATATAACTTCACTTAGAAAAGAAAATTATCACTTGCTTCATGTCTTAAGTAATCTACTTAAAACAAGTTTTGTTAACTTTATTAATAGATGTCATAATCTTTGGTACTGATGCATTGCATAAGTATTTGATTCCTTATGTCCACTGAATTAACATTACATTTATTTTATTTTTTTTGCACATGAAATAATGACATTCTTGAGGATAAAACATACTGTTTTTCATTTTGGTTGCCAAAATGGAATTATTAGACATTTGGAACATTTAAATCTGAACTTTCAAATTTCACTAGTACTTCAATTGTGTTACTTACAAATTTAATATTAAAATAAAAAATATCATTAAATAGAGAGCAAAATTATGTTATCACACCTTACTCCCTGAATTGATTTCATGATAAAAAACAATTAGATTTATATAACAAGATATACATACTCAAACGAACTATGAGATACGGAAACAGAAAACTTATTTTTTGTTTTGTGTTCGTTGTTGTTTATAGTTTGTGATAATCCTGTCTTTTTTGCCTTATGCCTGGTATATTCATTGTGAAGGTGAGGGGTGGGCACAGAGTTTTAGGGAAAAGAGTCGAAAATTGCAGCAGTGTAGTTCATTGATCATTGATGAAAGTGAACTATTTAACACATGGGTGGGGACAGGAGGGTGGGACTGGGAACAAGTGTGGGAACTGAAGACATTTCACAAAAGGAGATGTGCTCATTACCTGACCCTTGTAATTGTAATCCATCTATAAATCACCCTAATAAGAACAACAGAGCAAATTTCTGTTAAAAAAAGGCAAACAAAGTGTTGTTTCTTAGAATCCTAGAAGTTTGTTTTGTTCACTGGTTTGAGCTGGTTGAGTCTATCTCTGAAAATAGCTATATTGACATTCATTGGGCAAATTTTTGAGCTACTAGTAGATAAAAGTCAATTATGATTGTATGTTTTTTGAGACTGATTCATTTCTTTCTTTAATATAATTTGTATTATTTCTGTCTATTGGCTTTTGGTTTTGTTTTTCCTGTTTTGTCAAAGACTTAGTGGTGCATCATTAGTGCTGATTAAGATTGTTCTAGCCAGGCACTGGTGGCTCATGCCTGTAATCCTAGCTACTCAGGAGGCTGAGATCTGAGGATCGCGGTTCAAAGCCAGCCCAGGCAGGAGAGACCGTGAGACTCCTATCTCCAATAAACCACCAGAAAACCAGAAGTGGCGCTGTAGCTTAAGTGGTAGAGCATTCGCCTTCAGCTGAAGAGCTGAGGGACAGCGCCCAGGCCCAGAGTTCAAGCCCCACGACTGAACAACAACAAAAAAAGATTGTTCTAATTTGTTGATGTACATAATCAAAGCTATAAATATTCCTCTGAGTATTGTCTGTGCTACTGCTATGTCCCAGAGAAGGTAATATTTTGTGTGTTCACTTCCACTGAATTCCACAAACATTGGAACTTCCCTCCATATCTCTTCAGTGACTCACTGATGATTTAGCAATGTGTTATTCAGTCTGTGTGAATTTCAGAATGTTATGTGATGCCTTTGGATGTAGAGATCTAATTTGGTCCCATCATGGTCTGACAGGATACAAAGAGTAATTTCATTTTTAATTTTTAATTTTGAAAGCTGCTGAGTGGAGTATATATTGTGATACTGGTAGGTGAAATACTCTGTAGATATCTGTTAGATATAGCTTGTCAATACAGTTATTTAGCTCTAAAGATTTTTGCTAAGTTTTCACCTGGGTAGCCTGTCCAGAGGTAAGAATGATTTGTTCAAACAACCAACAATTAATTTGGATGTATGCATGTTTTTAGGGTAAGTAGTATTTCTCTGATGAATTTGTGAGCTCTAGGTTTCAGGACATTGATATTTAGAATTGTTATATCCCTCTTATGGAGAGTTTTCTTTGTCAATATTTAATGTCCTACTTTGTCTCTTTTTACTTGCATACCACTTATATTTTAAAGCCAATTTTATCTGATATTAGTATAGCTACTCTAGCCTGTTTATGAGGTCCATTTTTAATTTGTAAATATGATGTACAGAAGGGTTACAATTACATAAGTCAGATAATGAGCACATTTCTTTTTGAACAGTGTCACCTCTTCACATATGTTCTCCCAGTTTTTCCCTTTCAACCTCCCTCTCGCGAAAGTTGTATGGTTCATTTACAATGTAGTGTCTATTGAGTAGCACTGCTGCATTTAAGCCTTTGTCCCACAATTTCTGTATTCCCCTTGCCCTATCCAAACGTACATATAAGACCAAAGTTGCAGAAATTAAAAAAAAAAACGGCATCAGAACACTGAAGGAAAAAGCAAAATAATAAACAAACTCTCATAATCATTTCTTGGAGATCATTTTAAATAACATTGTTTTATATGATACTCTTCATACAGCTATTGATCCTTTGTGATCCTCTCCAAAGGGCATCCTCCTTTGATCTCACTGTATATTTGTTTAGAATCCCATAAAATTTATAATGTCCAAGAGTAATGTTTTCTCTTTTACCACCCAACTGTGATTACTTGTAGAATTAGAGGCACATTCTTCTACAACAAATGAGGGAATTTAGGCAACCTATATTTCTTTGAGTCTGTCTTTCTTCACTTAATATGTTTTTTCCAAGTCTTTCCATTTCCTTATGAATGGTGTAATATCATTCTTTCTGGATCAATAGAATCACATCATACTGAAGAGTTTCTACATGACAACAGGAAAAGATAGCAGGATATATAGAAAGAGAACAGAATGGAAGAATATTGTTACTAGTTAAGCATTAGACAAGTGTTTTTATAACTAACCCATATTTAGAGATCAAAAAGTTAAACCCAACAAAAATAAACCCTCAAATAAACAAGAACCCAATTAATATATGGGATAAAGACTTAAAGAAAACTTCTTAGAAGAAGAAGTAAGAATCAAAAGTAGACACATCTCTCTCCATAAAAGAAATGCCAATCCAAACAACACTTATATTCATCTCACCCCTCTTACAATATCATTATGAAAAAACGAACAATCACAGATATTGATAGGGATGTGGCCCAAAGGAAACTCTATTACACTGTTGGCGGGAATGTAATCTTGTTCAATCACTCTGCAAAATACTATGAAATTGCTCACAGAACTGTATAGAGAGCTACCTACCTATGATCCAGCAAATCCACTTATGGTCATTTATCCAATAGAGCAGAAACAAGGCCACACTGAAGATACCAGAACAATCATGTTCATTATTGCATTATTTTCTGTAGCCAACATATGGAATCATCCCAGATGCCTCTCATTGTAAAAAGAGATCAAGAATTATATATGTATATATAAATTATATATATATATATACATATATATCTAATTTTATTTGTCCCAATTAACAAGTATATATGTATGTATATAAATGTATGTATACAAACATATATACATATATATATGTATATATACATACAAACATACATACATAATGGAATTCTGTTCATCCATCAGTAAAAATAATATTGCACCATTCTAAAGGAAAAATGAAACACTTAGAAATAATATTAAGTGAAATAAAGCAGACACAGAGAAACTTAGTTTGCATGACTTTCCTCACTTGTGGTAGATAGGAGTGTCTATAAATGTAAAAGTAAACACACTGGATTGTATGCAAGGAATTACAAATGAATTATCTGAAATGTCATAGTCCATGGAGAGTGAAAATACTATAATTCTCATAAAAGGCTAAGTCAAAGCCCAACAAAATAAATACCAGTAAATGTGTAATGCAAGAGAGGATAGTGGGGGGCAATGTGAGAGGGGAAGGAAATTGAAGGGGAAAAGGATAGAATACAGGCAAGAATCCATTGTATACTTCCCAGAATTGAAATGTACAAAGCAAGGGGTAGTGTGAAATGGGGTTGAAGATGTTGAAGTGGTAACACAATTCCAGGTGCATTGTACACATAAACTGCTTTATTAAATGGCAAGAAATTGCATAACATAATATTGAGATACATAAGGATTGGAGATGATTGGTAGGGGTGGATAAGACTGTTGAAAGGGGTGACATTGATCAAGATGCACTGTATCCGTACACTGTTTCAGTGAATGGCAAATCCTTTGTACAACTAAAGATAATAAAAATATTCAAAAAATTAATTATGATAGTTGAATAGAGAGTTGCACCTCAACTCAATTCCCATTTAAAAATATTTTTAACCCAGAGACTTGGAGAATAAAATTAAAATAATAAAACCCTATGAATCTTTGTTATCAGAATTTGTGAAATTTAAATCAAAACTTTGCTTTTTGTCAGCCATTGGGCTGTTAAAATATTTCAAATAAGTGGCTTAAAAACATCAGGAGTATATTATCCATATTCTAGAAGCTTAAACATTGATTTTAAAAATGGTTATTCAAAGTAATTCTTTGTCTTATGGGGGTCTATTTTCTGATTCATTATAATCTATTTGCTGGACGTTCACATGGCAGAGTAATTATATTGGGATTCTTTCGTCAGGATCATTATTGCAGGGTCATCTCTGAAAGGTTGATTCTGATGTCACCAGACAGGGGAATCGAATTTTAACATGTGTATCTGGAAGGAGTTACATGGTCCAAACACTTTGCTACTTTTGCTTTAACTCAGTGTGGTGTACATTTGGATATTATTTCACAGAACAAAATAACTCAAGGACAAGATTATGTCATGTAAATTATGTGAATGATTCTTCTTACAATGGGAATAATTATAGTGATGGCAAAGTGAAGTAGGATTGTTTAGTGGCTCGTAAATCACATCATAGGTAACCATGTTAACGTGGTACAGCCTTTCTAAGGCCCTTCTGATGTATTTGAAAAATCTCCAATGAGTTAATTGCTTTCAAAAATATTTGTTTGTGCCAACAAATACAGATCTCCTTTCATTTAATTACTGTCTGCTATTAGGACTCCCACAAACACCAAAATCAGAGTATGCTAATTTGTCTGATAAAATACATAATAAAATTGTTACAATTAATATAAGATAAACACTAATATTAATAGCATTATAATTACTAGTATTCACATTATATAATATATTGACATCCCTTGGTTACCTCAATTTTTAGACTATTTATAACTAAATGTAAATTGTTTCCAAATAATTATTTGATGATGTATGGAAAATGAGAAAAAGATTTGCATACATATTTACTACAGATGCAAACAGATTCACCTGGTTATTTCTGAACCTTCATTTGTTGGTTTCATTCATGCATGGGGAACATGCAGAGAAATGAAAATTGCAAACTTGCATTTACTAAGGGTTCATTACAAGTTTATGTTGGGCTAAATAGCACATTTTATAAATTAAATTGTTTTTGTCCCTTCCTTCCTCCCTCCCTTCCTTAGTTCCTTTGTTCCTTCATTCCTTAATTCCTTTCTTTTTTCCTTCCTTCTTTCTTTTCTTCTTTCCTTTCTCCCTCCTTCCCTCCATCCCTTCACCTCTCTCTCTTTCTCTCTTCCTTCCTTTCCTTTCCTTCTTTCTTTCATTCTTTTTCTTCTTTTCTTTCTTTTACTCAGACTATTTCTTATGGCTTTTGAAAAAATACCAACTGTTATACTCCAAGGTGTTATGAGTAATTATAAATATACTATATTAATATTAATTTTAATAACCTATGTTATATCTTAAGACAAATTGTAATAAAAACAACTTCACAAAATTTCAGGATAAGTAACAAATATTACTTTCCACGATATTGTTTATTTCTTCAAACTAAAATAAGAATTTATACATAATATTGTGTGTGTGTTGTTCTTGTGATTTGAACTCCAGACCTATTCCTTGATTTTTTTCCTCGCAAGGACATTGCTCTAATATTTGAGCCACAACTCCAGTTCTGGCTTTGTGTGTGTGTGCGTGTGTTGTGATGTGTGTGTGATTATTTGAAATGCGACTCACAAACTCTTGCCAAGTCTGGCTTTTTTAAAATTTATTTTTATTTTTTATTGTGAAAATACCATACAGAGGGGTTATAATTACATGGGCAAGGTAATGAGTACATTTCTTATCAAGCATTGTTGCCATCTCCTTTGTTTCCCCTTCCCAACCCTTCCCATCTACCCCGCTTCTGCCCCTCACTCTGCCAAAGTTGTAAAGTTCGTTTTTCAACTTAACGACTTTTACACCTCATAGTTGCAATGGATCCACCTCTATCCTTATTTAAACCATTAGTTTTTTCCCTTCCCCTCCACAAATTATACCAACATTAAATATAATGAAAGCAGTGGGGGAGGGACTTGTCTGAGACAAGCAGCAAAGGTCAGATAAGTTGATATTAGGTGAAATGGACTCCAAAATAAGTATTCAAATGTTTTTTTCTTGTAATTGTTTCTAACATATTTATAAGATGATTTCTTTGTTGTCAAGGCTGGCTTTGAACCCCAGCTTCCTGACTAGTGAGGATTACAAGCTTGAGATACCCATATTCAGCACTGATATAATACATGTAAGAATAAAATAAATTTCTTTTTATTTAAATTCTAGAGGCTCAATTTAACAAATTAACATTTAGATATTTATTTAGTTATTGAATCCGAACCTGCAGTGTGAAAAAAGTTTTCATTTTTATGAAAAAATATACACTCAAAGATTTAAATGACAGAATCTTTGCACAAATTGAAATACTGTAATATTCAAAAGTGATGAAGGGATCGTTAATTAAATTTCTCATGTAAGCTAAAAGCATTAGGCTGTGTCAGGGTGAATGAAGTAATTTTTCATTAAATTAAATATTATCTACTGTGGTCACATGATTTTCTCTTCTTTTAAACCTAAACATTTTTGACATAAAATATAGATTCATACATTTTTTGAATATATAAAAATCTTAATTACTGCTCATTTATTTCTGAGGTTTGAGTAATGAGACATTTCAGAGAAACACTGAATTTCATGTATTTTATGTCAACAGTCAATTTTAGAAATTGAATCAATCTCCATATGAGATAAAGCAAGATATTCCATGACTTATGCAATTATTTCTATAGACATAAATACAACTTATTTTTGAATGGTAGGAAATTCATATTATTCCTACTCTATAGAATAATTAAGAAATAAATGATTGTGATAGTATTTATTTTTCCTTCAATTAGAAAGAAAGAACCTAACTATAGATGACAAAAATTTGAATAGAAATGTCATAAAATTATGAAAAATTAAATTCATTATGAGTTAGATGAAATAGTCATTTTTGAAGGTCACAAAATGAAATCTCTGAAGCCTCCTTATCTTTTAAATAAAATGTATTTTCACTCAAAATATTTCTCCAACAATGGTATAACCAAACCATCTCCATGCCAAATAGCTTCTCTGATTAAGTCAAGTAAATATTCAGGAACAGAAGTTATTACAATGTATAGAAATATCTACCCACCACTCTAGAAATTAAATCTGTAATCATAAAGGATTGAGATTTATAATTAGCTTTCACTAAGTTGCCATAATGAGGCAAATCCTTTCATGTGGGCATAGTTGTAGAGTTTTGGTCACTGAGAACTTGTGATCAAAGGTGTTAAGACCAAAGTCCTTTCCTCCTCTTCCTTCTTTTTCTTCTCTGTCTCCTTCTCCTTCTTTTTTTCCTTCTTCCTGTCTCTCTTTCCTCCTCCTCCTTCTCCCTCTCCCAGTCCTATTCCTCTTCTTTACTTCCTGGCTTCCATGAATACAAATATTCCAACACATATTCCTGACATGGGGTACTGTGCCACCACCAACCCAAGTCAATGAGGATAAGAAACATAATCTGAAATGTATAAAATCAGAAGTCAAGTTTAATCTTTCCCCCTTTTAAGTTAATTTTATAAAGTACGTTTTTATATTAATAGGAGACTGTCACAGCATGCTCTCATTTATTATAGGGGATAAGATTTACTAGAAAAAATCTAACCAACATCAACCTAATGAAATGATTGATTAAATTAATATTATATTAGGACAATCTACTTTTAAATATCAGATATAGTTCAATATATGGCAAAAAATCACCTCTATGATTTCATATAAAAGACAGCAGAATACAATCTGTTCCTCAAGGAAATTGACCTATAATTGGCACTATTGTCAATTTCATAAATAATGTAAGAAGACTATAGAACAAATTTCAAATCAAACTGCATGATATAACATTTACTTTGTCCCGTCTATACTATCTTTGTCTGGTTCCCAAAATGACTTGTATTTTATCATATTTTTAATTAACTTTAACTAGTTGTGTGGGACTTACTGTTTGACAAAGCAGTATATTAATAGTGTATAGTGAGTTTTTTTTTCCTTTTTCCTCTCCTGAGTTTTGAACTCTGGGTCTGGGGGTTGTCCTGAGCTCCTTTAGATGAATGCTAGAACTCTATCACTTGAGGCACAGCAGCACTTTCTGATTTTCTGAGATTTAATTGGAGATAAGAATATCACAGACTTTCTTGCCTGGGCTGGCTTCAAACCTCAATTATCTGCCTCCTGATTATCTAGGATTACAGCCGTGAGCCGCTAGTGCCCGGCTTAATAAAATGCACTTTTTTTTTTTTTTTGCATAGTCCTGGGGTTTGAATTCATGCCTTGGCAATGTCCTTGAGCTTCTTTTCCTCATGCTAGTACTCTATGATTTTGTCATAGTGCCAATTCCTGCTTTTTTGTTTATGCAGTACTGAGAAATCAAACCCAGGGCTTCACACATGAAAGGCAAGTATCTACCACTAAGCTACATTCCATGGCCAATACAATGCATCTTGATGATCATTATCCCTCATCCTTCTCAATCTTATCTCATAGCTCAATGTACATGAATTTGTAGAATATTCACTGGCTCTTAATGTCATGTATAGTCACTCAGAGGATATATCACAGATCATATTTTCTTGATAGTCTTATTAATCAACATACTAAAGTTGTGCATTATAGAATTCTGGGATTTTACATTCTAAATTATCAGTCAGATTCACCCACTACTATTCTAAAAATTTTCCTAAGGTTAATGCAAATGCAATCTGTAATTCTTCGATAAAGTACAATGATTCTTAGGATGTTAAAGAGTTGGAGTAAGAACATCACCTTCATTTCAGGAACATTTTATCATTACTACCCTCTCAACATACTCAAATATTTATTAATAGTCATTTCCTGTCATCATTTCAACCTTCTCTCCCCTTGAGCAGCTATTATTTCATATTCTTCCTCTACAGATGTGCCAATTTTAAAAACCTCATGTAATTAGAAAATGTAGTCTATTTTATCCATTTCTCCCATGTAATATCACTGTTTCCAAAATAAGTCCATGTAAGTTTTTCTCATGGATAGAGCATATTGTTTTGTATGCATGTGTATATTGGAATAACATCCTCAATGGGCATTTCAATATTTTATTATATGTTATTATGAAGGATTTTGCTATGTATATTCTTGTACATGTGTCTCATTGGACATATGTTAAAATCTATTTTGTATATAAAACTATAATTCAAAATGCGGATCAAAGAGGCAATTCTATGTGTAATGTCTTAAAGATTTCCAGTATGTTTAAGAAACTGACTATATCATCTTAAGTGCCAAGCACCAATGTATAAGGATTGCAATTTCTACATAATGGTTGTGCAGGGCTATCTTATTGTTTCTATTTCCACTAATCTCTGTATGTATGCAATGTCTAGGTATGTTATGATCTTTCCATATATTCCTTGATTGTTCTTATATTACTATAGAGATATGTATTTGGATTTTTGGATAACTTATTCAGGATGGTTAAAGTATTTCATTGGCATTAATATGCTATTAATATATTTCTGATTCAAGTCTATTTATATAAATGTATATTTGTACACACTACATGTACATATGCATATATTCGTACTTATATGTGTATATATTCGAATACCTATATATGTATACATATATGAATATACAGATGTGTACATATATGTATATATAACTATACATACATTATTATTTTCATTTGTCTGTAAGTTATCATTTTACCTTATTTGCCAAACATGCCCTATATTGATTTTATTTTATTTTATTTTATGTTTAAATGTTGTAAAAAGGAGCCAGGCGCTGGTGGCTCACGCCTGTAAACCTAGGCACTCAGGAGGCTGAGATCTGAGGATCATGGTTCAAAGCCAGCCTGTGCAGGAAAAGTCCATGCGACTCTTATCTCCAATAAACCAACAGAAAGCCGGAGGTGGTACTATGGCTCAAGTAGTAGAGCTCTAACCTTGATTTGAAGAGCTGAGGGACAGCGCCCAGGCCCAGGGTTCAAGGCCCAGAACCACCACCACAACCAACACCAAGAAAAAGAATACAGACTCAAAAAGCAAAAGTATTAAGCAGTCTTAAAGATAAGATCAAGTCTAACATTTTAGAATTATCTTAGTTACCAGCAACCTTCGAGTCCAATGAGCCATGAGCCCTCAGAATGTTGACTGAATTTCTTAGTTTATTTACACAATCATTATAAGTATGCATTTTCTTATCTATCTTTCTTTCATTTCACCACAGAATGTGTATTTATCCTTTATGTCATACTTGAATACCAAAGCCTTTGGAAGATAGTTATTAGTTGGTGTATATTAATTATATGAAGATATCTTATTGAAATATCTTACACTCTCACATATTGATGAAGGGCCTGATTAACCCGTTTCTGACTTTCTCCATTCCCATTGCCCTTTATATTTCAACTGTTTTCTGTGAATTTCTTTGTGCTATCTTCACACATTGTCAAAATGTATTAAAGTGCTACTTACTCACCGTCATTGAAAATTATACAATGGTGAATATAAAAGCAAAAATCTAAATTAATGGAGACATAATTTTTGTGGATTGGAGGATACAATTGAGAAATGATATAAATTATCTCTTCCCCTTTTTTGGTCATTCAAGGGGCTTGAAATTTGGTCCTGGGTATTGTCTCTCGGGTCTTCAGTTCGAAGTGAATGCTCTACTCATTGAGCAACTGTGCCACTTCTGTTTTTCTGGTGGTTAATTGGACATAAGAGTATTACGGACATTCCCATTCCAGGTAGATTTCAACCACAATCTTCAGATCTCAGCCTCCTATGCAGCTAGGATTACAAGCATGAGCCAACAGCACTCAGCTTCACAGTTTTATTTAGGTTTATGACAATTTCTAAATACACCTGACTAGCACGCTTTGAGTCATTGATAAAGAAAAATAAACTGGAATATATTTCTCTGTCCAATATTAAATCTATTAGTATAAAATTGTTATATTTGTAGAGGAAAGATTATACAGCTCAATGGGTCTGTAGGGCACCAGATTAGATCCACATAAATATTATCAAGGAATATTTACTAAGGGGTAAAACCTAACAGTTGTGGAATGACGTTCGGTTAAATCAGAGGTGATAGGTTAGGCAGTATTTGGGAAAATTATAAAGTGAACATTGACTTAAACATAACAATTTATTCAAATGTTAACTTCAAGCAGGATTAAAACGTGGCATATAAAACAAAAAGAGAGATGTAAATGTAAAGCAAAGGAAGATGTTTTGAAAATTTTGAGATGAAGCAGTCTTAAATTTGGCATTAAAATTATAGGAAAGGAAAACGAAAGAGTTGGACTCAATAAAAGTGTAAAACAATTTAGTCTATGAAAGCCCATATACAAGTGGTGAATAGAAGTTGGGAGCAGGTGGCAAATGTACCTAGCTACTGGGTAGGCTGTGATTTGAGTATTGCTGTTTGAAGGCAGCCCTCAAAATAAACTCCCTGATAATCTTATCTTTGATTAATCAGCAAAAAAAGCCAGAAGTGAGGCATGACTGAAATGGTAAATTGTTAAAAAAAATTGCAACAAATCTCAGGGACCCTGAGTTCAAGCTCTAGGACCAAACAAGTTTGAATCAACTTGATATAATGTAACTGTTATAAATCTTAACAATTAAATCAATGAACATTACACATTCCCACAGAAATATAATTGGAAACAAAAGGCATAATTGTTTTCTTACAACAAGTAATGGAACCATGAATTTCTTTCACTTTACAATTCATGTTTTATGTAACTTTGATTATCAGACTTCCAGGAATAAAGCTACATATATTAATTGTATACCACAAGAAGCAAAGTGATTATAGTTAAGAATAGATATTTCATCCTAGCCAGAAGATAAGTTTTTGAGCATTCTCACTAAAAAGAAATGTTACATGCAGAAATTAATGGATATGATGTAGTTTTATCATTACACAACATATAAGTGAATGGGATTATCAATCAATATTTCATAGCTATGTAAAAAATAATTGTGTACTAGGAGCCAGTGGCTCATGCTTATAACCCTAGCTACTAAGAAGGCTGAGAGTTGAGTGTCATGGTTCAAAGCCAGCCTAGTCAGGAAAGTCCGTGAGACACTTATTTCCATAGAGCCACCAGAAAAGTCTCAGTGGCTCAAGTGGTAGAGCACTAGTCTTGAGCTGAAGAGCTGAGGGATAGTGTCCAGGCCCAGATTTCAAGACCCACTACCAACAAAAATTTAAAATAAACAGTTACAAATAAACAAATGTTTTCACATAAATGTTAAAAAATATATTCTAACAATTTTTAAATCCTTACTAGGTATACTAGTTTACATAAATATAGAGAATTGCTTTCTGGATTAGTTGTCATTGAATCAATTTTAAATCACATATTTTCACTCAATTCATATTTTTGTATTTCTATACTTATATACATTAAGTATAATTAAGTGATACATGAAGGCAATACTGTTTTAGGATTCTCCCTTGGCTTTCTATAATTAACCCTCCTACCCTAAAATAAATATGGTCTCCAACATTGTCAGAAGTTTCATCTAGTTGGAGCAGAAAAGTATAAGCCATAATCATTGTTGGAACAAGTAACATTTCACATGTATTTCACTTAGTTTAAGAACCAAAACTTCAAATCATCTTAACAATGCCAGTGATAGCAAAATGTCTTCTGAGCTTCAGTCTTTAAGGAGAGGAAAATCTTTAATTATATATCTATTTTTTTTTTCTACCTAACATCCTGTATCTTAGGTAACCCTCTGTTCCTGATTAGAAGACCGGAACAAAGGCAATAATGAAAATACCCAAGGGAAATACTTGAAAACTATTAACGAAGCAATCACAGACACTCCTGTTTTCATCAATTTCAATGAGAATGTATGTTAAAGTATCACATTTGTTGCATTTAAAGAGCAATAATTAAACTATAATTAGCAGTGAAGACAACTTTACTTTGAACAATTCAACACAAGCATAATGGATTTATCTTGTTTTCCTATGCAGTTGCCAAAATAATAGGGAGCAACACCCAAAGGCAGGAAAACACCTAAGTCAAAGCAGTAAACTTTTGTCTATAAAATAATTTTGAGGGTCTGACTCTTTCAAAATCAGGCTTGCAAAGAGGAACGTGTATTTGCTTTGGTGTGAAAAATAAAAAATATAAAATTCCTCTAATAATATTTATCATATTTTGACCAGGACTTCTCATGTTGGAGAAGAGTAAAGGTAGGAAAAAGTTCAAGGTTATTGGACTATTTCCCAATATCATTCTTATTTATCAGCTATAGCTATGGAAGTAGCCTTGATTACTCTTAATATCATTCTTCCTTACATTTAGAAACATTGTTTGTTTCTGGGTTATAAGCTGCAAACACTTGAGTATTAATAAAGGGTCATTTCCTAAGAATGGAAAGATTCTGTGTAAACAAACCTAAAATATCAAAGACTTAGAATAGTGGAAACTATTTTCTAGCTATATCACAATCTGTAGCTGTAGAATTTGTTTCCCATTGTTCCAGGGGAACCATTTTTGTTATCTTCTTTTTCACCATCTAGTGATCCTATAACATCCTATATCATCCTGGGATGGCTGTACATTTACTGGATTCTCTAATTGCTGTTGGAAAGTTAGGAAGGATAGAAAATTGAGTTTTTATATCTGTTTTACCTTATTTTTTGTTACTTTAGAAACTGTAATTTAAAATGGCATAAATTATCTTTATAATATTAGGAGACAGATTTCAATTCCATATTCTTACCCTAGCCCTCTACATAATTTTGGTATTTAGTGATCCCCAAATGTAAAAATAAAGATAGGAAACCTCTTATTTGAATATTAGTTAGAATTTCAAGACTTCTTTAAGTAAGGCCTGTAAGTAGTATGCACATCATACATGTGTACAAATCCAGTGGAAACATTTTCTTATTCTCAAAATATAGGAAATGTGGTGTCCCTGTAGTTGCATCAGGAAAAAGCTGCAGTTGAATTAGTTCACCAATCTTAATCTGCTGTAAAATATTTCTACACGTTAGTTGGCTTGAATAATCCGTATTTATCATTTTGCAGTTCTAAAGGACAGAAATTTAAAAGAAGTCACACTAGTTTAAAATTGAGCAACCTACAGAGCTAAAATATTTTTCAAATGATTCTAGTGGAAAAAGCATATACTTGCGGTTCTGCTTTCCAGAAATTCAGAATCTGGGTTGTTGTTTTTTTCTTTATTTTCTAATGTAGCATCTTTACATGTCTCTGATGGTTCTAACCTCATCATGTCCTTTCGAACTACACCTGGGACTTTAAAGTACCCATTTGAATATATTTCCCCCATCTGATAATTCTTCATATTTGTGTTCCTTGGATTATGAAAGGTAATTATTTTACAAACTTATATACATATAATGCAAATGTCCATTTGAGGTATTAGTTATTTGGGGAAGACAGATATTATGGAAAGGTATTTTGCTATGTAAAATGAGTATTTAGCATTCTTTCTATTATAAACTGTTATCCTTTCATTAATTTTGAACAACATATTTCTTCAATGAAATATAACTTAAAAATATTAGTCCCTGAAAGCAATTAATCCTCATTAAAACATTGTCACGTACTAGAAATGCTAAATTCCAGAGAGCAGCTCCTGAAGTAGTTGTGCCACTATCAATTTTTGTATATTCTGCTTACAATCTTCTCTTTTCAAGAGCATTTGATTGTTATTATTTTGCAATTATGGTTAATACTTATTTGACTGTTATTTTTAAAGAATGCATTACCCAATACTGGTTCTCTTTTTCTAACTTTTTGGGACTATTCTATTTCTGAAAGAAACACAGCCACTTGAATTACATGAACTGGTTATTGAAGTTGAATCAGCATGGAGAGGAAAAGAAGAAAAAAATTTGTCTCTGTGGTTATGTCCAAGTAAAAATGTATCTACAAGCTATTTATCTTAAAATCATCTATTTTTCATTATGTTTAGATTCTGATAAAATTTAGCCTCTCAACTCACACAATGTTAATGCAGTCTTATTTCATGCGTCCCAAAAGCAAACAACAAATTACTATTTATATTTAAATAATTTTTAATTTTCTAAATTATCATTTATTTTAAAAACGATATTTTTAAAAAGTTAGCCAAGGCAAATGGTTCACTAGCTATTTAGAGTCATGTTCAGAGTCTATAGAGAAATCCAGAAAGGGAAAAAAAATCATCTTTTTATTCTTCCTTGAGCCACTCTGATTTACTTCATCTATTTCTGAAAGAATAAATTCTGGCTTTGAAGCTTTTTGCTTCATATCCACAATTTGTCATTCTTCCCTTATTAATAGGAGAATTTGGAGAAAAGATGAGAATCCACACTAGAAAAAGGAGAATAGGAAAAGAGAAAGAGCAATCTAGATATTTTTTTCTTCCTCATCTCAATTACAAGGTCTGGATAATGAGTGTGGATATTAGATACAGTGCTCAAGAGTGATTAAACATATCTATAGAAATAGATAATCCCTATGGTAAATAATGCTGCAATAAACATAGTTGTGCTGGTAGCTTCCCAGATGCCCCTCAGTAGATGAATGGATCAAGAAAATGTGGTATATATACACAATGGAATTCTATGCCTCCATCAGAAAGAATGACATTGCCCCATTTGTTAGGAAATGGAAAGACTTGGAAAAAATTATATTAAGTGAAGTAAGCCAAGCCCAAAGAAACATAGGTCCCATGGTTTCCCTTATTTGCAATATCTAATATATGTATGAGTGAAGCAGAAAAGGTCAGATAAGGTGATGTTAGGAAAATAAACCCTAAGATATGTATTTAAATGTTTTTTTTCTTTCGTGCGTTTGTTTCTAACGCATTTATAAGATTACTTCTTTGTTGTTTTGTGTGACCCTCCCCCACAGTATAACTCCTGCTTTCACTGTATTTGATGTCGGTATAATTTGTGGAGGGGAATGGGAAAAACAAGTCATTTAAATAAGGATACAGGTGGACCCGTTGCAACAATGAGAAGTACAAGTTGTCATGTTGAAAACGAACTTTACAACTTTGGTGGGGGCCGGGGGAGGCTGGGAAGGGATGGGAAGGGGAAACAAAGGAGGAAGCTACAATGCTTGATAAGAAATGTACTCATTATCTTGCCCATGTAATTGTAACCCCTCTGTACAGTATTTTCACAATAAAAAAATAAAAAATAAATAGATAATCCCACAAGTGATCACATGGAGAATGCTTATTTATTAAAAAAAATTGTAATATCTTCCAATAGGAAATGTTATCAATTTGTTTAGTTCTTGTTTAGGATTTTTTAAAATCTGGTGTGCTATAATCAACTATCATAAAGGTATAAAAGCATGGTAAGAAACTAGCATCTTAATATCATATTCTAATATTAGCTTAGTTTTGCCTGTGTTATATGTTTTAATTCAAATTCACATGCTATACTCTTCCAACATATAAGTTTAAAGTTTAGCTATATTTATAGCTAAGGGGAAAAAAACACAGATAATGAGATAGAAATCTTCCCCAGAAATAGCCTTTCACCACTTCTGGTTCACTTTTGTAAGCTGAAGTAAGTCACAGGACCCATCTTGACACTGCAGAGTAGAAGTAAATCTCACCTACAGGAAGCTTATTCAGGACATCGAGTAATATGCCAAGATATGCAACAGTTGAGATAAAGAGGGAAAACAGAGAACCATAATACAATCAATCATACTTGCCATCACATGTCTCTGCAGGAAGGATGCTATTACGTTCCTTATTTTCTAAAACTACTGAGATCTTCAAATCATGTCTTTTATGTTTGGATGTTACACAAGTTAGAGAACATTTTGATACTGAGACAACATAAAGTCTCAAAGAAAGTTGGAGTAATCATTTCAATACTACCTTTTGTTCTCCAAGAAAAGAAACCATTTTATAGACAATAATTTATAATTTCTTACCTAGTCTCTTATTTTTCCAGAAATGGATTTTGTTAATATATGTGACTATCCACCAGAATAAATGTCTTCATTTATCTGCATCTTGTGCAAACAGCAAGTCAATTAGATGTAAGTGGGAGTTCATCAGTAGCACTTTTAAAAAATGCAAAAAATGTGGACAGGGAGCCAATATACATATTTTTCCACCATCACCTACTACATCCTCCTTCTTCCTTCCTAGGAAACACACCCAATCTATAAAAAGGAGTAGATATTTGGTTCTTGACCTGGAAAGTGGAATCAGAATGTTATGGATTTCGGGGATGACAGCTAATAGTGTTTTACATAATAATGTCACATACAACAGACTTAAGAGTCCTGCAGGTCTTAACACTACTTCCTTAGTGATGTGATAGGAATGTCAGCCTTACTGGACTTAGTATTGGTTTCCACTTCCTTTTCTACCACCTGGCCTAAATAGTAATACATATTAACGGAATGAAATAGTAATGCTATCTTAAGAAATTCCCATTGCAACTAGACATTATGTCCAATAAAGAACTTTACAACTTTGGCAGTGGGTGGGGGGCATCGATGGGCAGGGATGGTAAGGGGAAACAAAGGAGGAAGCAAAAATGCTTGATAAAAAATGTACTCATTACCTTGCTCATGTACTTATAACCCCTCTGTACTGTATTTTCACACACCAAAAACTTATAAATATAAAAAAGAAAGTCATTTAGGGCTCTGGGAATGTGGTTTCATGGAACAGCTATTGCTTAGCATGCATGAAACCCTGGGTTCAATTACTCAGTATGACATAAACAGAAAAAGAAACACTGGAAGTTGTGTTTTGCCTCAAGTGGTAGAGTGCTAGCCTTGATCAAAAAAAAAAAAAAAAGCTCAGGAACAGTTCCCTGGCCCTAAGTTCAGGCCCCAGGACTGGCAAAAGAGTCATTTAGCTACGAAATGCAAAATAAACAACCCATACTTGGAAGATATAATTGCTCCTTCCAATTGATACCTATCAATAGTCCTTAATTCATGTACTTTACCTATATTAGAATACTGTGTTGAACAAAAAAAAAACGTTTTGTTAATATGTCAAAGCAATTAATACCAGGGATGTGCTTAGATATCAGTCAAGATTAATTCTGGATGAGAATCACACCAAGTGTGCCATCACAGGACAGAGAGTTAGACAAGAGAGGGGAAGCCAAGACAAGGAGACACATCTGAGCGCCTGCCAGCAGCCGCCGCGGCGGCGGCAGGGTCGCAGCGGCGACCGCAGGTGCGGCCATTACCTGAGCGCTCACACAGAGAGTCCGGGATGAAGGAGCCAGACGCAGCGGGTGAGAGGATTCTACTCAACACCAGCAAGAACCGACAAGGAGCGGACATCTTCATCCTGCAGTTTGCAGACCAGAGACGACCCAGGATCCAAGACTCGGCCTGAGTAGAAGCCCCACTTCCTCACTCCTTCTCAGGGAGCAGAGGAGGGAAGGCCACCCCTCCCCGCCCAGCACCGGTGATCTCCATCTTGGATACCGACAAAGCTCCGAGGAGCGGCTAGCTCCAACTCAGGCCTTGGAATAAAACGAGTCATTTAACAGGTCACAAGAACTTAACGGCGAAGTGACCTGCCATACTCAGCTCCATCCAGGGAAAAGTCACCCAGCTCAGGCACCAGCCATTGGAGTGGCTTTCCTCACTGGGTAACCAGAGCCAGAGGCTGCCCCTCCCTCTAGCAGCCTCCACAATCAATTGAAAAACAGAAACCCTGAGAATGGCTCCAGGGTGGGCTCGGTGAATTTTTCACAAAATAGCCCCAGGGAAAAGCTACTATTTGTTGAAAGGCCTCAACTCTACCAGAACCTAGCCTCATCACCCCTCTTTTGTGATTCTCAAAGCAGATCACCCTCCCAGTAAACTAACCTGGGAGGGGGATCTCAAAATCTTGGGTAAAGCAGAGCATTTTTCTGCCTGTTCGAACAAACTGACTTAAGAAACCAATCAAGCCACAGGACCTCAAGCTGACCAGAGACTCCAACAAGAGGCTGGTTACAGACAAAAGGGAGATACAGGATTCTTCCCACCCCTCCCAAAAAAATCAAAGAACATTTTTTTCTTCTTTTCTTTTTTCTTTTTTTTTTTTTTGGTACCTTATATATATAAAAAATTTTTTTCCTTTTCTAAAACTTTTATTAATCTTTAATTTTTGCATTTTTTGAAAAAATAATTGTTTTCCAGTAACTTTTTTTTCCCTCTTATAATTTTTATTTTAGGAATACGTGAATGTACGTTTTCCTTTCTTTTCTTGTCTTCTCTCTCTTTTTCTTTCTTTCTTAATTATCTTTTTGTTTTTTGTCTAGCTCTACTGAACTTCTGATCTTTTTTTTCTCCCTTTCTTATCCTTTTCACCTTTTCTTTTCTTTTGTTCTTCTGTATGTGACTTAACTCTTGTCCTGCACATCCTCAGATAAACCCATAGTTAAATAGTAGACCCTATCCCCCATTGTGTACACACTTAATCCACAAATTTATTACTCAATCCAAAACCTCTGAGACTTAAATTCCTTAATAGCAGTACTACCTCTTTATATCTATATAATATTTTAAGCATTTTTTAAGTTTTTCACATCTCCTCTATCTCCCTCCTGTTTTCTCATTATATTCACATTCCTCTCTAAATAGATGGTCTTTCAATCTCCATAACTATATTAATTTTTAGGTTTCTAATTTTTTTTTCTGGTCTCTTTTCATTTCCCTTTCCCTTTCTTCTTTTTTTTCTCTCCCTCTCTACTTGCATCCTACCCAACCTATTTCCTGCATTGAGATTAGGACATAGTTAACTCTCCCTGTGCCTCCCCACACCAATCTATTCCTAATTTTTACCCACATCTCTCCCTAACCCTAAAAATTTCTGGTTTTCCAAATTCTTCTCTGCGGTTCGAAGCCCATTAACATAGAGTTGTTTGATGTTGAATAGATGTATCTGTTGAACTAGATTGTATCTGTAGACTATTGACTGTATAAATGCAAACATTGGTTGATGGTTGCCTTAAGATAGTGTTCTAGCACACAACTGGTGCTATTTTCATCTCAAATGGGCAGAGTAAGCCGAAAAACACAAGAAAAATGGCAAATCCGGGTATCTCAATTCCCAATCTTGTTAATCAGGGGTCAGATCAGATAATGAACAATCCAGAGTAGAGTTCCCAAATAGCTCTACAAACACTGGTGGCAAACATAATAAATGAGAAGTTTGACAACTTACAAAGGACTCTGTATGAGCGTGATAGGGAGAGAGAGCAGGCATCCTAAAAGTTTATACAGGAATATCATAAGCGTGAGGAAGCTACTCAAAAACTGATACAGGATTTGCGTGAACAACTTGAGAATACTCAAAGAGAAAGGGAGAAATGGCGTGAGCAGGCTGAGAACACTCAAAGAGAACTGCAGGAATCCCATGAACGGGAGGAAAGAGAACTGCAGGAATCCCACAAATGGGAGGAAGCTAATCAATGAGTAATTCAGGAATTGAGAGACCAGGTAGAGAACACACAAAGATCACTAAAGGCGTTCATGGAATCCATTAACAAAGAGCTGAAGGAAGTCAGGGAGACCACAAAGGGAATGCTGAATGGAACCCAACAGAAGGAATGGGAGTCCAAAGAAACCATAACCAATCAACTAAGTGATTTGAGAACAAACACTGAACACCAAATTAAGGAAGTAAAGAAATTCATACAAGACCTAAAACAGAGCTTCAACAAAGAACTTGAAGCCATCAAAGCTGACCAATTAGAAGGAAAAAAGAGATAAAAAACAAAGTAGAGAGTCTTGACAGCAGGTTAGACCATGCAGAGGATCGAATCTCAGGGATTGAAGACAGCCTAGATATTATAGAGAAAGAACATACAACCATCCAAGACAAGTCCAAGAAGTATGATAGATCTATCCAACACCTGGAAGACACCATCAGAAGGCCTAATCTAAGGACAATGGGTGTAGAGGAGCACCTAGAAGCAGAAGTTAATGGTCTAGGAAATTTGTTTAACTGGATCCTAGCAGAGAACTTCCCAAACATGCAAAAAGATAGGCCTATTCAGATAAAAGATGCTTTTAGAACCCCAAATATACCAGACCAGAATAGGACATACCACCGTCACATTATAATCCACACAGGATCAACTCAGACCAAGGAAAAGATCCTTAAAGCTGTCAAGGAGAAAAGGTTAATCACCTATAAACGGAAACCAATTAGAATCACCTCAGATTTCTCAGCAGAGACAATCAAAGCAAGAAGAGCCTGGAATGATGTATGCCATGCCCTAAAAACAAACAACTATCAACCAAGAATACTGTAACCAGCTAAACTCTCCTTCATAACTGAAGGTCAATTATAAACCTTCCATAGCAAAGAAAAATTGAAACAATACATCTCCACCAAACCAGCCCTACAAAAGATTCTTAAAGATGTCCTACACATAGAAAACCAAGAAGACAGCAACAAAGGCCAAGAAACTGCACCCAAACTGAGAATCCAAGAACCATAGGAAGAACCCAGTTTTCGCAGCCCCCAAGAAGCTGAATAACATGGCAGGAACTCCCAAATACCTCTGAGTCCTATCTCTTAACGTTAACGGACTGAACTCTCCAATTAAGCGACATAGACTGTGTAGTTGGATTAAAAAACAAGACCCTTCTATCTGCTGCCTGCAGGAGTCATATCTTGCCGGTAAAAACAAACACATTTTCAATGTTAAATGCTGGAACAAAATCTACCAAGCAAACGGCCCCCATAAACAGGCGGGAGTTGCAATCTTAATATCAGATAAAATAGACTTCAAATTAAAATTCGTGAGAAGAGATAAAGAAGGTCGCTACATACTAATTTAAGGATCTCTCCTTCAGGAGGATATTACAATTCTAAATATCTATTTGCCAAACAATGGTGCACCCAAATTTATCAAAGAAACACTACTTTCCCTCAAATCCCATATAGATCCAAAGACATTAATTGTTGGGGACTTTAACACACCACTCTCCCCACTAGATAGATCAACTCGGCAAAAACTCAACAGAGAAACCGCAGATCTAAACAGCTGCATAGATCAACTAGACTTAACATACATTTACCGAACATTTCACCCAGCACCATCAGAATACACGTTTTTCTCAGCAGCACATGGAACGTTTTCTAAAATAGACCACATTTTAGGCCACAAACCAAACTTGTCTAAATTCAGAAACATTGAAGTTATACCTTGCATTCTCTCTGACCACAAGGGAATAAAATTAGAACTAAACACCAAAAGCCACCAAAGAAAGTCTGGTATCACATGGAGGCTGAACAACACACTGCTGAATCAAGAGTGGGTCATGGAAGAGATTAGAAAGGAAATTCAAATATTCATGCTATTCAACAAAAATGAACACACAAATTACCAGCTCCTCTGGGACACAGCAAAGGCACGATTCAGAGGCAAGTTTATAGCCCTGAGCTCCTACATCAACAAATTGGAGAGATCTGAAACTAGCAATTTAATGACACATCTAAACCTCCTTGAAAAAGAGCAGCAAGATAAACCCCAATCCAGTAGACGGAAAGAAATAATCAAAATTATATCAGAATTAAATGAATTAGAATCCAAAAAATCTATAGAAAGAATCAACAAAACAAAGAGTTGGTTCTTCGAAAAACTTAACAAAATTGACAGACCCTTAGCAAATCTTATCAGAAAAAGAAGAGAACACACCCAAATTAATAAACTCAAAGATGAGAATGGAAACATCACCACGGAAACAACCACGATTCAGAACATTATAAGGGAATACTTCTCAAAACTTTATGCTAATAAGTTTGAGAACTTGACATAAATGGACATTTTCCTAGCAAATATTGACATGCCAAAACTAAACCAAGATGAGTTAAACCAGCTTAACAGGCCAATATCAAGCATTGAAATAGAAACAGCAATAAGAAACCTCCCAGCTAAGGAAAGTCCAGTACCAGATGGTTTTACAGCGGAATTTTACAAGGCCTTCAAAACAGAGCTCACACCAATACTCCTCCAACTCTTCAATGAAATTGAAAGAGAAAGCTCACTACCGAACACATTCTGTGAAGCCATCATAACCCTCATCCCAAAACCAGGCAGTGACTCATCAAAGAAAGGGAACTATAGACCCATTTCTTTGATGAACATTGATGCAAAACTTCTCAACAAAATTTTGGCCAATCGACTTCAACAATTCATCCAAAAAATCATACACCACAATCAAACAGGATTCATTTCAGGGATGCAAAGCTGGTTCAATATACGCAAATCAATTAATATTATTCATCACATCAACAGGAGCAAGAATAAGAACCACATGGTTATCTCAATAGATGCAGAAAAAGCATTCGACAAGATCCAACACCCCTTTATGATGAAGGTTTTGGAAAAATTAGGAATCCATGGAACATTCCTCAATACAATAAAGGCTGTATATGACAAACCTACAGCCAGCATTATACTCAATGGTGAAAAACTAAAGCCATTTCCTCTTAACTCAGGAACAAGACAAGGATGCCCACTCTCTCCACTTCTCTTCAATCTAGTATTAGAATACCTAGCTACAGCAATAAGACAAGATGCAGACATAAAGGGGATCCAAATAGGGGAAGAAGAAATAAAACTCTCCCTCTTTGCAGATGACATGATCTTGTATTTAAAGAATCCCATAGACTCCACTCCCAAATTACTCAAGCTGATTCAAAACTTCGGCAAAGTAGCAGGTTATAAAATTAACCCCCAAAAATCAGTGGCTTTTCTGTATTCCAACAATGAGAAAAGTGTGGCTGAAATTAGGAAAGCAACTCCATTTGTAATAGCCCAACAAAAATTAAAATACCTAGGAATTAACTTAACTAAAGAAGTGAAGGACCTCTATGATGAAAACTTTAAAATCTTGAAAAAGGAAATCAACACAGAACTTAAAAAATGGCAAAACCTCCCATGCTCCTGGATTGGAAAGATTAACATCGTGATAATGGCAATACTTCCCAAGGCTATCTACAAATTCAACGCAATACCTATCCAAATTCCAACCTCATTCTTCAAGGAAATAGAAGAGGCAATCCAAAAATTCATATGGAACAATAAAAGACCCCGAATAACAAAAACGCCCCTGAATGGAAAGAACACTGCTGGAGGAATATCAATACCAAACTTCAAACTCTACTATAAAACCATAATAATCAAAACAGCTTGGTATTGGCATAAGAACAGACCTCAGGACCAATGGAATAGAAATGAAAACCCAGAAATGAACCTACAGACCTATAGCCATGTAATCTTCGATAAGGGAGCTAAAACAATAGAATGGAAGAAAGACAACCTCTTCAGTAAATGGTGCTGGCAAAATTGGTTAAATACATGTAGAAAACTTAACCTAGATCCTTATGTATCACCCTGCACCAGAATCAACTCCAAATCTATCAAAGACCTTGAACTCAAAGCAGACACTCTGAAAACATTACAGGATGGAATAGGAGAAACCCTAGGTCTCCTTGGATCAGGCCGAAATTTTCTGAATAGAGACCCAGAAACACAACAAATCAAAGAAAGGTTGGATAAATGGGACTGCATAAAGTTGCAGAGCTTCTGCAGGGCAAATGACATAGCTAGCAAGATCAATAGAAAGCCCACGGATTGGGAGAAGATCTTTACTAGCCATACAACGTACAAGGGTCTCATATCTAAAATATACTTGGAAATCAAAAAATTAAACCCCCCAACAACAAATCCTCAAAGAAACAACTGCCCAATAAATAAATGGGCGAAAGACTTAAAGAGAAACTTCTCTGAAGAAGAAAGAAGGATGGCCAATAGACACATGAAGAAATGTTCAACATCCCTAGCCATAAAAGAAATGCAAATCAAAACATTGAGATATCACCTCACTCCAGTTAGAACGGCAAAAATCAAGAACTCTAACAACAACAGATGCTGGAGTGGATGTGGACAGAAAGGAACCTTACTTCATTGTTGGTGGGAATGTAAACTTGTTCAACCACTTTGGAAAGCAGTATGGAGGTTCCTCAAAAGTCTTCACATAGAGCTCCCCTATGACCCAGCAATCCCACTTTTGGGCATTTACCCAAATGTTTACAAACAAGACCACACTAAAGCTACCAGCACAACTATGTTTATTGCAGCATTATTTACCATAGCTAAGATATGGAACCAACTCAGATGCCCCTCAGTAGATGAATGGATCAAGAAAATGTGGTATATATACACAATGGAATTCTATGCCTCCATCAGAAAGAATGACATTGCCTCATTTGTTAGGAAATGGAAAAACTTGGAAAAAATTATATTAAGTGAAGTATGCCAGGCCCAAAGAAACGTAGGTCCCATGGTTTCCCTTATTTGTAATATCTAGTATATGTATGAGTCAAGCGGAAAAGTTCAGATAAGGTGATGTCAGGAAAATGAACCCTTAGATGTGTATTTTAATGTTTTTTTTCTTTCATGCATGTGTTTCTAACACATTTATAAGATTATCTCTTTGTTGCTTTGTATGTCCCTCCCCCACAGTATAACCCCTGCTTTCACTATATTTGATGTCAGTATAACTTGTGGAGGAGATGGGGAAAAACCAGTTGTTTAAGGATACAGGTGGACCTGTTGCAACAATGAGAAGTACAAGTTGTCATGTCCAAAACCAGCTTTACAACGTTGGTGCGGGGGGGGGGGGTGGGGGAAGGGGAGGGAAGGGGGGGAAGGAGAAGGATTGGGATTGGAGGGGAGGGGGGAGGCTGGGAAGGGATGTGAAGGGTAAACAAAGGAGGAGCCTGCAATGCTTGGTAAGAAATGTACGCATTATCCTGCCCATGTAACTGTAACCCCTGTGTACAGTATGTTGACAAATAAAATTAAATTAAATTTAAAAAAAAAAAGGTTAATTCTGGAAATTCAGATTCCAGGCTCTTGAGTGGCCACTGCTAATCACAATCAGAAGGGTAGTATAAGTGAGATTTGGAACTCTTTTTGCTAAATTATGGCACCAAAAAGCAGAGGTTAAGTAATAGTTTTGACAGAAGGAATAACTCCAGATGGAAGGAATAAATAATAATAACTAAATTATACCATAAACTGTTCTAAAGAACCATTTTTGGTTATTGAAGAACAAGTTACCAACTAGGCTTATTCCTCATTGCCTTTAGCATTCTAATAACTTAGGCTAGTTCGTAATCTCTGTGTGATAAGTTGTATATCCTATGTTGCTCTTTCATACCTGATCTCCTTTGCTTTCTACAAATCTGTCTTTTCTCTATGAACAATTTCTGATACTAGGTCCACATACGCAGACAACGGAGGATGCTAATGTAAGAGTCCCATAGCTAATGAGTCATTAATGTAAGAACATGGAAAAGGAGAACATATTTATTGCTACCTCCATTGTATTGAAAAGCTGCAATGTCACACCATTTGATACAAATTTCCATTCTTTGTCGACGTAGTTTCATTAAGTGCACATAAATTCAAATATGACCTGGGTGCTGGTGACTCACACTTGTAATACTAGCTACTCAGGAGGTTGAGACCAGAGGATTGTGGTTCAAAGCCAGCCTGTTCAGGAAAATCCACGAGAATCTTATCTTCAATTACCACCAGAAATCCGGAAGTGGTGCTGTAGCTAAAGTGGTAGAGCACTCAACTTGAGCTGAAGAGCTGAGGGACAGCGCCCAGGATCAGAGTTCAAGCCCCACGACCAACAGAAAAAGTCCCTCAAAAGGAACGACGAAGTCAATAGTAATCTTCCCAAGCAGAAAACACAATTCCAAAATAATTCAGTGCACCTACTTTTGCTGAGTTAAGTTTTGGTTTCTTTTCTGAACATATTCTCTTCTTTTAAAAAATTGTTGAATACTAGCTTTATAATAAACTTCATCTAACATGTCTTGGTTCAAAAGAGAAGTCCATACAGTTGATGTCACTTGGATTTATTACAATCTCAAAGCCAAAAGGCAGGAGAGTCTGTCAAACTCTTATCTCTAATTAAACACCAAAAAAGCCAGAAGTGGAGTTTTGGCTCAAGCAGTAGAGTGGCAGGAGGCAGGAGGGCAAGAAAGACAACTGTTCTGAGACAGGGTCCAGACTCTGAGTTCAAGCCCCAGAACCAGCACAAACTAAACAAAAAAGCGAGCAAAAAAAACCCCACGTATTTCTTTGGGACCATCCTTAAAGCACTAGTTTGAAAAGAGGCTCCTTTTGCTGATCATACTCACTGGATCCTGCTTTTTGGAATCCTTATAGCTATGGTGAACTCAGGACCAGATTAAAGGAATGGATAACTGAATCCTGCAACAAGACAATCATGTCAGGAGTGAAATATCTAGGCATAAGGGACCTTTAAACCTACATGTCTTTGTTTCTTTGCAGTAGAACACTTTTAAAACAACGTTATTTCCTTTTTATCTATGTTGGCCTTCAAATGGCATATTGTTTCCTTTTGTAAAACTCTCAACTAGAAATTTACAAACAAGTTTTATGTGAGTAAAGAACACACTCGAAAAAGTCAGGGATAGAGTTTCCTTCTAGATTTGAATTCTTTTCTTGTACAGTAAAACGAGACCACAAATTAAGTTGAAGTTGTCATTTCTCTATGTTCAATTCCTCTCTTGGAATCAGCTTCCACTTCCCGTAACAGTTCCTTCCAATTACTTCAAGTAACTATCTATGGTGCTGCTCCAGGTAAAATGAACGTTTTGTGGCTTCTGAAATAGCACAAGTACATCTTTGTACATGAGGTAACATGTGTTTCAGAAACAACTTAGTCATGAGAAAATACGGAATTTAAATTGCTTATAAAACATTATACATGTACATATGGCCATATAAAATGATGTTAAGTGAAATAGACTCCAAGATAGGACACAACTTGATTTTTCTTTATTGTTACCTAACAGGTACTATGTGATTTTTTTGTTTCTCTTCTATTTTCTTTTTTTAATTTAATTTAATTTTTTTCTCTTCTATTTTCTACCTCCACGGTATAACCCCTGTTTTTACTGTATTTGATGTCGCTGATCTTGCATATACCTTTTTCTAATGTGGGGAGGGGAAGGGAAGTAACAAAATGCTGAAACAAGGATACATTATTACCCATTGTAACAATGAGTTCTACAAGACACTATGTAGAAAATGAACTTTACAACTTGGGGAGGGAGGGGGGATTTGGGGCGGCGAGGAGGAAAGGGAAGGCAGGGGAAAACAAAAGTAGAGGTAACAATGCTTGATAGATTATGTACTAATTAACTTACATATATAACTCCAACCCTTCTGTATGACATATTTACAATAAAAAAACATGAAAAAAACCATTATCCTGGAGTATATTAAGTTCAAATTTCCTAAGTGCTCTATAAATTAAGACCAATTTTAAGTGAGAAGAAGGTTCTCAGAAATATCTGTGTGTGTTTGTGCATTATTTCACAAGTGTACATAAGTTAACAGTAGGAGAAACAATATGAATAATAGGAGAAAAAGTTCTGTGTTTAAATATGGTTGTTCAATACAGTATAGAAGACTCTGCAAATAAGACAAATTTGAAACAATAAAGCCAAGGCCAGTAGGTAGATCTACGGGAGTGATATAGAGAAGGCATTACTACTAAGTGGAACATGTGGGATGAGGCCACTCTGTTTCTTCTACTAGCTCTAAATCCTGGCAAACTAATCATGCAAATTTGTAAAAAGTAGAATGGAAGAATAATTCTAGTTTAAAAGCAAGTCAGATATAAGAGCATGGACTTAACTGGAAAAAAAGCCATGCTGAGAGAGCAGGAATTATACTAGCAATGAACTGGTAGCTAAGTTCACATATCTTTTTATTTATTTCCTTTTCTTTTCTTTATTCTTTGGAATTTGTGTGGCTTGAAGTCTGGGCCTGGGCACTCTTCCTCTACTCTTCAGCTTAAGGCTAGCAGTCTACCACTTGATCCACAGTGCCACTTCCAGTTTTATGGTTGTTAATTGGAGATAAGTGCTTCAGAAACTTTCCTACTTGTGCTGGTTTTGAACTGCAATCCTCAGATCTCAGCCTCCTAATTAGCTAGGATTATAGGCGTGAGCCACTGTCACCCGGCTTAAGATCACATTTCTAACAGTGTACACTCAATATATGTAATGTGTATGTTCATCTATCTTTATATGAATTCTTCAGTTAAAAATCTGGGCTACAAGTTAGACTTTACACTCACAAAACTGTATCAAATTTAAAAGTTGATACTCCTGGAAAGATCAAACCTAAGAATGTAAAGGATTCTGGGAAGTTCATTTTGCATCCAGCCTGGGGAAAAAAAGTATTTGCGACAACACCTATAATTAACCAGCCTAAACTTGCATTGTAAGAATGGTTAAAGTGATGGAATACTAGGTATGAGCAAGACTGCTGCATAAGAGCTTGAGGTTTTGGCATACATACAGGCGAGCATGCACATACACAGAGGCACTTATATGTGTAAACACACATATGAAACAACTCTCAGAATGTGTAGAAAACGTTAGAAAATAATAGAAAATATGTCCCAAGTACGACTAGAACAAGTGATAATTTTTAATATTAGAAAGTCCTCAAGTGAACTTTCCCCAAAAAAGCTTGAGAATATTACAAAGGTAGGGACCAGAGATAATAAGAAAGTCAAGTAATCAATATTAAAGGGATCAGATCCATGGAGGAATGAATCAGAGACCCCTATAGGTGCATCTGAAAATGTTCATATCCTGTGTCAAATGTTAGAACATCTTTGAAAATTGTACATAAACAGTCAAAGCAGTCAGTCTAGTGAATAAGATCATCGGAGAAGTTCAGAATTGCTAGCCTGTTTCTAGATTAAATAAACCAACAAACTATGGCAGGACAATGTGATACAAGCCTGGAATTCTAGCACTCAGACTAAGATAGGAGATTAGAAAGTGGAATTACATAGCGATACCTTCCCTGGAGCAGGTGTATAATTTTGTCTCAATAAAACAAGCCAAACAACAAGAAAGGAATACACAGTTGGAAGTTTGGGCTAATTTTTTCCACTATGTTTTGATAAGTCAAGTTTCCTATTGAAATGCAATTCATATATAATCCTCACTTGTGTTTTACATGCGCTCTTCATTACAGAACATTGCTAGATGCAAATTAGCTCATTATTCCCAATCAAAAATTTGTAAAAGTAATCATCATTCTGTTGGATTCCAAAGAAATGATGATGGATTACAAAAGCTTAAGCCTGGAGAAACAGCAAATTTCATCTAATGTAGGACTTTGCAGACCTGCCTAAATTAGAATTTTTTGTTTGTAATTTCATATTCTCTAGGATACTACAAAATTATTTTCAAGTAGAAGAATTAATTTAGAAATTCACAAATTATTCTGGCATTCTATTTGCCTAGAATATTCTTTCAAGTCAGGTATAATTAGAAATTAGTTAATAGATAATTCCAACAATTCATGTATAACATGATAATCTGAATAATCTAGACAAAGTTGCCATCAAATGGTTGCTATTAATTTATAAATTTAGAAAAAGAGCAATTTTTTGAGACTTTGGTGTAACATAGTATGAAGAGAGTAATTGTATGACATCTTTTTTCTTCTACCTATACATAACACAGGAAGAAATTTCCTTACGTACATCTTAATTACTCATACAATGAGGGAAAAAAGCTAAGTTTAATGTTTGTTTTTATTTTGTTTTTGTTGTTTAGTTTATGTTAGGGCTTGACCTCTGGGTCTGGGCACTTTCCCTGAGCCTGTTTTTGCTCAAGGCTACTGCTCTACCACTTGAACCTCAGTGCCACTTGTGTCTGGTTATTCCTTATGAGTTTATTGGAAATAAGAATCTAAGGAACCGAAAAGGTCAGATAATGTGATGTTAGGAAAATGAACCCTTAGATATGTATTTAAATGTTTTTTTTCTTTCATGCATTTGTTTCTAACGCATTTATAAGACTATTTCTTTGTTGTTTTGTATGTCCCTCCCCCACAGTATAATCCCTGCTTTCACTATATTTGATGTCGGTATAATTTGTAGAGGAGAAGGGGAAAAACAAGTCGTTTAAATAAGGATACAGGTGGACTCGTTGCAACAATGAGAAGTACAAGTTGTCATGTTGAAAACGAAATTAACAACTTTGGTGGGGGGGAGGATTGGGTGCGGGGGCAGGGGGAGGCTGGGAAGGGATATGAAGGGTAAACAAATGCGGAGGCTGCAATGCTTGATAAGAAATGTACTCATTATCTTGCCCATGTAATTGTAACCCCTCTGTACAGTATGTTCACAAAAAAAATTTATAAAAAAGAATCTAAGGAACCTTGCTACCTGGGTGGGTGTGAACCATAATCTTCAAATTTTAATATTCAGATATTCAGATCTCCTGAATATCTATGATAGATAAAAATAATATATAATAAAATTAATATAAAATAATAATATAAATACTATCTGCAAGTGTTCTGATCTCAAGAATACCACTGGAGGGAAAATGATGCAGAAAAGTTTAATGTAGTGTTCTTTGCACAATTGGGAGGGCATCACAGCAGAAGTGTAATATATTTTTTCACAATAGTTATAAGCTAGTCATGATGTGAATTTAGGCCATTTTAATGTGCACCTTACAAGTTGCAAACTGTTGGGCTAGGATGACTTTACAGCATAAAAACTTGGGATTGATTGTCATAGAAATAATAGCTTACTCTGATGAACAAATGTTTACTCTTCAGGAATTAATTATTATACATAGGTCATAGTTTTATCTTCTACCAGAATGTGGCTATTTTTTCTATTGACTTTTAAATATGTAACAACTCATTGGAAATTTCATCTATTGCAGAACTCATTAAACTGCAAACAGATACTGTTTTAAATGTCTCTGATATGGCATGATCAGAATTTGAAAATGATTAGTTAGTCATCTGAATTTTGAAGAATACATATATTCTGTCCTCTTAACAATTATTCAGTTTTAAAAGTTAGGAGTTTCCGTAGAATTAAACTGTTTTCTCTTTTAGTATAAGATAATGGTTTTTTCAACATAAAGGCAAGTATATTGTGAAGATGTTGTATAGTTTGATAACATTCAAGTTGATGACCCTCTCATAAAGAAAGGGGGAATAGACTGGTATTTACTATACCAATACAGTGAAATTATATTTTATGTTTGTTATTTTTTAATTTAATTTTATTGTCAAGTTGATATATAGAAGGGGTTGCCATAATTGTAAGATGGTGAATACAAAACATGTCGAAATTTTTACCCACTACCTCACTTTTCTCATAGTTTTCCTTTACCCCAATACCCTTCACAAGGTGTAGTGTAAATTTCCATCATCTAGTCTTGTGAGCATTGCTATTACATTGGTTTGTCCTTTGTCCTTTGTCGTGCCATGTTGTTGTTCCTCTTCCCTTCCCTAATTAAGATAAATATATATACAATGACACATAATACTGAAATCAACTACAGCAGAGGACAAACCATAGGGTAAAACACAAAAGAAAAAAGAATCACAGAGTACATTAAAAACAACAACCACAAAGAAAACCTTTGTTTCCATATGTAGGAGTTCATGTTGCTCATCATGACCTTATACGTAGCTACTGAGCCATTCTGCTCATCTGGTAGGACTATCCTAGATATTTCCTACTTGTTACAAATTAGAGAAACCATGGAATTTCTTTCTTTGGGTCTTGTTTATTTTACTTAGTAGGATTTTCTATTGCCGTATGAATTGGAAGCATAGAATTTCCACAGTGGAAATATATATATATCACATTTTGTCAATTCGTTCATCTACTGAGAGGCATATTGATTTAAAACATGATTGCATATAAGTATCACTTAGGGTCATTCAAAAATGACAGATGCCACCTCCCCAGATATTCTAAAATCATGATTTTTATGAAGATAGTATTTCATGGTGGTACAAGTGTTGAGATATCTGGATGAGACTAATGTATATCTTGCACTGAATTAGGCAGGATGATATCCAATATCATATGGGTTAAAATGATAGTGACAAAATATTCCCTTGAGAAAGATATAGGAGGCTGCCAGAAGTATGAAGTAGTTCATATAATTTTAAACGATTTAGAAATGCAAGCTTAAGTATGTCTCTTTAAATAAAAATTATGTAATTGGAAGGGCAAAAGATGGGGAGGAGGAAGAAAATGACTGACAGCAGATCATTGTCCCAAGTTAGAGTATAAAAAGACATAATCTACAAATTCCCAGTTAAAAAGAGAATATTATACTATGTCCCACTTAATTTAGGTACATGCAAAATATTTACTTGGATTTTTCCTACTTTAACCCTCCAAAACAAGTGAAGTCTTATAAGAAAAAATATGTTATTTCCATTACTTCAACCTGAGCACTAACTGTGATGAGCCCTCTTTTTCTCACTTTGCACTTGGAAAATAGTCCCTAAGTTGATGATGATGTGGCTGATTAGAGTCAGAGTTACGGCTTCTACTTGTACAATTATCCCAGAAGAGTTTAAAGCAGTTTTTCTCCAAGATATCCAACTACATTTTCTTAAGCTGTACTTTGAACACACCCTCACACCTGAGCACATAATTTGAAATTATACTTCAGCATATGCTTGACACATTCTAATGTGTGCCTTTTGCGTTTTTGCACATTCCTTTTGAGTTCATAGTTGCTCTATTTCCATTTCATCTACACAAATTACTAAGAACATTGTTCAACTACCACTTCATGTTTGCACAAGCCCACTCTATGTATGAAAGTACTTTGTCCAAAATGGGATTGCATGAAGTTGCAGAGCTTCTGCATGGCAAAGGATATAGCTAGCAAGTTCAATAGAAAGCCCACGGATTGGGAGAAGATCTTCACTAGCCATACAACAGACAAGGGTCTCATATTAAAATATACTTGGAACTCAAAAAATTAAATCCTCCAACAACAAATCCTCAAAGAAACAACTGCCCAATAAATAAGTGGGCTAAAGACTTAAAGAGAAACTTCTCTGAAGAAGAAAGAAGGATGGCCAATAGACACATGAAGAAATGCTCAACCTCCCTAGCCATAAAAGAAATGCAAATCAAAACAACATTGAGATACCACCTCACTCCAGTTAGAATGGCAAAAATCAAGAACTCTAACAACAGATGCTGGAGGTTATGTGGACAGAAGGGAACCTTACTTCATTGTTGGTGGGAATGTAAACTTGTTCAACCAGTTTGGAAAGCAGTATGACGGTTCCTAAAAAGACTTCACATAGAGCTCTCATATGACCCATCAATCCCACTTTTGGGCATTTACCCAAATGTTTACAAACAAGACCACACTAAATCTACTAGCACAACTATGTTTATTGCAGCATTATTTACCATAGCTAAGATATGGAACCAACCCAGATGCCCTTCAGTAGATGAAGGGATCAAGAAAATGTGACATATATACACAATGGAATTCTATGCCTCCATCAGAAAGAATGACATTGCCCCATTGGTTAGGAAATGGAAAAACTTGGAAAAAATTATATTAAGTGAAGTAAGCCAGGCCCAAAGAAACACAGGTCCCATGGTTTCCCTTATATGCAATATCTAGTATATGTATGAGTCAAGCGGAAAAGGTCAGATAATGTGATGTTAGGAAAATGAACCCTTAGATATGTATTTTAATGCTTTTTTCTTTCATGCATGTGTCTCTAACGCATTTATAAGATTATTTCTTTGTTGCTTTGTATGTCCCTCCCCAACTGTATAACCCCCGCTTGCACTATATTTGATGTCAGTATAACTTGTGGAGGAGATGGGGAAAAACAAGTCGTTTAAGGATTCAGGTGGACCTGTTGCAACAATGAGAAGTACAAGTTGTCATGTCAAAAACGAGCTTTACAATGTCGGTCGGGGGGGGGGGGAAGGGGAAGGCTGGTAAGGGATGTGAAGGGTAAACAAAGGAGAAGGCTGCAATGCTTGGTAAGAAATGTATGCATTATCCTGCCCATGTAATTGTAACCCCTCTGTACAGTATGTTCACACATAAAATTAAATAAAATAAAAAAATTAAAAAAATTAAAAAAAGGAAGCACTTTGTCCATATTAAGCAATAGGGTAGTACTCAGTCTTTGAGGAGAAAAGTTCCACAGTGTAACCCTATGTGCACATTAGAGGATGTAGAATTTAAAGCATTTTGAGACAAACTGATATTAGAATTGAAAGTCTCCTTAGGTCAGTTTCCTTGGAGCTCATTAGTTTTCCCATGAGAAATATAAATATCCACAAAATCTAGAGCTAATTAGTAAGTATCCGAATTAACACTAGATCCTAGATGTTGTGTTAGTACAAGTCACCATTGTAGTATTGTTAGATCAGAATCCTTCCCTACTTGCCAATGGGTATGAGAAAATGAAAGAAAAGCATTAAATCGAAATGTCGTATCTTTTTAGGCATTCAGTCGTACTGATGAGGGTAAAGTCTGAACTCTTCCATTCAATACAAGCATTATAAAGTTTATAAAAGCATTCCGTACATATAAGAATTTGTGGCAGTTTGATTGACAGGGTTATATCACCATGGAGATATCCCTAACAAGAACTAGAGTTAAATAGATTATATGGCAATTATGATGTGTCAATGGCTATTGAGGAATTTTCTATTCTGAAGGAGAATCAATTCGAGGAGTCTTCAGTTACATCAGTAATGCTGTATGTTTAACCTAATACTTGCTGTTACTTGTCCTACATTTATAATGAATAGGCTGATAAGACATCCAAACATATCTAAAGATATTTCAATAAAATCCCAAACTGATGTGGATACATGGGACACACATTGGAACTGTAGGCAAATTAGGCTTGTCTGTGCTGTAGTTCAACCTATAAACTCCTGAATAAACACAGTCTTCAAAAATATTCCCACAATACATATGAATAAAGTTCATGACAGTTATATCTGTATAATTCTTCTAAGGTCAGGATAAAAACATTGTTTCCCAACATTTAAAATCAATAGGATCTGTTGAATTTATGGATCCAGAATTTTATGGCTTCATATTCATATCCCAAAATTTTATCAATATGAATTTCACCCAAACTTGTCTATGTCCTTTTATTTTTCAAATCCAAATAGCATATGTCTTTCAATATCTTCTTGCAAATTCCTTCCTTTACTTCTGTTAATCTGGGTTTATTACTTTTTTATTTACTTATTTATCTCTTTCTTCCAATCTTGTCTACAGTGGTGCCCACATTGCTCACACCTGCGTCAGACTTGCCTTTTCCTTTTCCATTCAATAATGCCCCCAATTTTATTATTCTTTTTCATATTCATGGTCGTGAATATTTTGATGATGTCTAAACAGACTCATCTTTGAATCTAAACTTTAGAACTATCAGATTTTTTTCCCCTAAATCCATCATTTCCACCTGTGGTCCTTATAACTAAGAGTAGCACAAACACATTTGCAAGCCAAACGTGTGGAAGCACATTAGATTTCTTCTTACCCTTCTACCCCTTCCCATTAGATAAGATAAATGATCGAGATTTTCTCAGTTTTTGTCACTCAAATGATTTCTATTTCTTGGGTTGGTCCGTTCGTGGGGCCTGAACTCTGGGCCTGGGCACTGTCCCTCAGTTCTTCAGCTCAAGACTAGCACTCTACCACTTGAGCCACAGAACCACTTCCAGCTTTTTTTCTCTGCTTATGTGGTGCTGAGAAATTGAACCCAGGGCCTCATTCATGCAAGGCAAGCACTCTACCACTGAGCCACCTTCCCAGCCCCCACTCAAATGATTTCTATATACTACTTTTTATGCTCCTGACACCAGCCTGTTTCATTTACTCAACACTGTCACCTAGTCCTAAAACAACCATTTCCAAAGTATGCTTTTTCCCCAGTCTTTTCATATTGGCCCTCTCGATCACCAAATTACTCTCTTTGTAAGCACATAGAGTGAAGAGCTCAGACACAAATTCTAGTATCATTATTTATTCACTACATTGACTGTTGGCCTTACATTTCTCATCTATAAATGGATGTAATCTACCAGAAATAATGAAGAATATATGTGTTGACTTCTAGAGCAAGAAAAAAGAAAAGTGAAGAGTCCTTAAATTTTCCACCTTACCTTACAAATAAGGAAAGAGTCAAATTCAGTTTGTTGGTACAAAGTCACAAATTGTTTCCTACAGAAATAAAAATAAATTTCACCTCCTTGTTCTATGGTCTATGTCCTTTTAAGGTAACTACAGATATGTAAGTGATACTATGTAAATAGTGTCATGTTTTTTCAGAGGTATTGAAGAACATACCCTTAATATATCATTGGAAATTTTGGTTATTGAATAGTATCTATATGAGAATGTTTTTGAGCTGAAAACTACACCTTAGCCCATCAAAATGTGGAAATAAATAATTTTATTTATAAGAAAATAATACTACCAAGAAAAGTGTGTATACATTCGAGAGACTGCAGGAATAACATTAGGGTTTTTACTGTCTCTACTGTTTACGTGATAGTATTTCTTGATATTGAAACTCTCCTCTTGTTATTCTTACTGTATGTAATCCAACGCTATTTATTACTATATATTCAATGAGGGAAATATAGCTTCAAAAATATGTAAAGCATTTTCCTTTTCAATCTCAATATTGCCATTATCAGGGTACACTGTGGTCATCATATCCTCATCAAAATAAGTGCTAACTATTGAAACTGAGATATGTATTTATGATTTTGCGATTATTTGTCTATTGATTAATAATTTTTTTTTTTTGGTCGGTCGTAGGGCTTGAACTCTGGGCCTGGGCGCTGTCCCTCAGCTCTTCAGCTCAAGGCGAGCGCTCTAACATTTGAGCTACAGAGCCACTTCCGGTTTTCTGGTGGTTTATAGGAGATAGGAGTCTCACGGTCTCTCCTGCCCGGGCTGGCTTTGAACCGCGATCCTCAGATCTCAGCCTTCTGAGTAGCTAGGATTACAGGCGTGAGCCACCAGCGCCCGGCTTTGATTAATAATTTTAATGTTACCACTGTGCATGCATCCATATTAAAATTTTGAACAAAGAAACAGAAAAAAACTAACCCATAACAGGTTGCTTGACTATGTGCTTATAACAAATTATAGAATAGATTTTTGAAGTATTGCAATTTCCTAACCAGCATGAATTAACTTCCTCTCTCCCCACTACTACACACAAATATTTGAGTTTGAACAGAATTATTTCAAGTAATATACTATAAATATTACTACAATATCATGTGTACATGTAAAATTCCCTTAAAAGTAATAAATGCTACATTCTATTGAAATATTAGTTATTTTATTCTAGGATACTTTTGAAAAATAGACTGCATATCTTTGAAATAAAAAGGTAAAAAAGTAGTAGCATAAAAAGTTTTAGAGGGAGTCTGTCTTCAGAAATATATTTGTATATATATATATATATAATTTGTAGAAAGACATTCATTTTGAAATTATTTGTCATCAGAAATATATACATATATCTAAATTTTTGTGTAGAACGATGTACATTATAGTGAAACAAAAATCTTGAAATATAATTAAAATTTTATAAATATATTAAATCAAGTGCCAGTGACTCACACCTATAATTCAGCTATTCTGTGTAATGAGGTCTTAGAATTGTGTTTGAAACTAGCCCAGACAGAAAAGTACTTGTTAGATTCTTATTTCCAATTAACTATTAAAAACAGGAATCAGCTCAATGCCTCAAGTTGTAGAGTGCTGGCTTTGAGCACAAAATGGCTTAGGGACAATGCCTAACCTTGCAAACAACATCAAGAACAACAACAAAATATATCACATTAATTTCACAGAAGCATCTTTTACCTGCTGTGAACATTTTTTAGAAACATGAATACATGGAAAATGTTAGATAAAAAATATACAATGTTTACGTCTATGTTAAAAACATGACTATTTAGAATGTTTAAGATATTTAGGTAATGATTCGAAATTAAGAATAATGATAATATTTTGGGACTGGTCTTTTATTCTATTTTACGATAGTAATAAAATGATATTTATAATTATTCTGTAAAATTACTCTTGCTTGGTATTTGAATTATAATAAGTGATAAACATTTTTAAATGATTTCCATAGGAAAGGATAATTTTATTTGTATTAATTCTTTTGTAATTTCAAAACAATTAAGCAAATTATTCCAAGGCTGGTTTGCGCTAAGACTATATTTGTTTTCTTATTCTAATTTTCATATGTTCGTAGAAATTAAAATTCCAAAACTTCAATGGACGTTGGCATTCAGGATCATCTTCATAGATACAATAATGAAGGGCTTAAGTGGAATTGTTTATTTCATTTGTTTTTGTCACAAACAAATCAAGATGATTGTATATTTTGTTTCTTTTCACGTTATTGGTTCTTATCCTGAGAATACTTTTTTCTAGCAAAGTAGAGAAAAGCAATTGGATTGAGCAAGTAACATATGGCTATCATAAAATGCAGATGCACAGATTTGTGTTTTCTATCATTTGCTAAAAGTTTCTTCCAGAAAAGGTTATCAATTACGTATAAGATGTATAATTTCTACATATTCCAGTTATCACATACATTTTTGATTGGGTTATCTCTGCATAAACTAAAAAAACAGCCAAAAATACCTCAAAATAAACGGAAATCACATCTTTGTTTTAGAAGCTGTAGTGTTCAAAGAATTTTTAGCCAACATCAAAAACATCTTTTTAGGTATTTTGCATTTTGTGTGAAGAATTTTTAATTATATTTTTATTTTTTTGCTGACATGAAATTCACATGCAATATATTATCTCCTTTAATTGTATACATCTTAGTGCTTTGGAAATGAATTTTACAATCATAGGTTTACCAAGCCTAATTTTCAAAAACTTGCATTTCTTCAAATAGAAAGGCTATAAATTTTAGAACAGATATTAAAATAGATATAAAATTTAGTTACAGGATTTTGTCCTGCATACATCTTCTATAGGGTGTCTTTTCAAAATTTGTTTTGGGGAATTATTTCCAGGTTCTCACTCATACTGTCCAAGTGCACTGTCAATGAACTACATTCCCAATCAATACATGCTTTTTACTTCTTTTTAATACACACATAGAAGTGTAATGGCTAGAACATAAACAATTCTCTTTGACCTTTTGAAGACTTGAAAACTTGCTTGCTAAAATGACTGCAGTATTACACAAATCATTCTGCTATGCGGAGTATATCAATTTCTCCACAAATTCATTTACATATATTTTTTCATCTTTTTATATTATGGTTATACTAGTGAGTTTTCTTTTTCTTTTTTCTTAGATACTTAAGAGGAGCTTAATTCATATGCTCCTCCTACTATGAATTTACATATGTTCTTTATAGAAATATCTTGTTCGGGAAAAATTTATACAGTATTAGAAGATATAAAAGTACTTAAGATTCAGGATCATTGTAGCATTAACAAATATGTGCCCTCTATCTGTTGGATATGTTTTCACTACTTTCATAGAGTTAAGAAAGGTTATCAGTTGATACTAGTTTATTCTTGCTTTTCTTTAGCCACAAATGCTTTCCATGTCAAATATTTAGAAATCTTTACTGATCCATTCTCATGAATTTTTACATATATGTTTTGTAGGTTTTACAACTCACATTTAGTTTGAAAATCATTTTTTATTTTAAATTTTTGTATAAAGTTTGAGGTAGTAGTCTAAGTTCATTCTTTAAAACTAGAGAGGCAATAGTGCCAATACACCCATTTAAGATTCTATTTTTATTTCATTAAGTCATGGTATACTTTTCAAAATCTATTGACAATAAACCTAAGAATTTATTTTTGATAAATCTGTTACATACTTCTATGTGTCGGTTCTTTCACTAATAAACATGGTAATAAGATTCAAATCTAGTATGAGGGCTCAAGCTACACAATTTTACGAGATTGTTCTGATTGACCTGTATTCCTTGAATTTACATACAGGTTTATTGAGCAGGTGGACCAATATTCTACAGATATCTAGATGTTTGATAGTACTCATATTTTACACCTTGTGAAAACACAAGACCCCTGATATTTTATAGGGAAAAATGTCTTTAGAGAATGCTTAAAACAACTAAAATTAATTTAGGAATGAGTTAACATTTAGATAACACTATAGCATAATAAAGTTGAATGACAACGACTTGAGCTGTATTACAGAGTAGATTGAGAGGGGATAGAATGATGGACCACCTAGGAGCTGTACGTCATTGTTACTGTTTTTCAAAAACAGAAAGATTTCAAAGAAGAGAAGGAGGAAAATAATCAAAGTGTCTTCAGTCAAGTTTCTTTTTAATCCACCTAAGAGTGTGTACTGAGAGTCAGAGAAGATGGGAAAAATAAAATAAAAAATATAGCATTGGATAGATCTCTTACAATGTAAAGAAATTGTAATAGGAATATGATAATTAATTTCCAAAGAAATAAAGGAAACAATAGGTAAACTCTAAAGGCAAAAAGAATGAAGAGAGAAAAGAAGCAAAGTAAAATCTTTATCAATAAGAAACACAAGAATTTGGAAGTGAAAAAGCAGTGGAAATATTCTAAATAACAATCAAATAACAATAAAAGTTGCTAATGTGGATAGAAAATGGATCACATTTTATCATATATAATTTTGAAAAAACATACTAGGAATGAAAATTTAAAAGTCATAATTTAAAACACTATTTACATTATAACCACACAGTATAGTTCAGTGGTAAAATCTTGACATAGCATATGTGATATAATGGTGTGATCTCAGAAGCATTACAAAGTACACACAAAGCACTCACACACACAAACCCCATAAACACACACACACACAAACACACACCACAAACACATATTTGGAATATTGATATTATAATATTAAAGAGGAAATTATCACAAATAATAAAAATAGGTTAATATATGAAATCATAATATTGCTCATACTATTTAAACATTTAGTAGAAATCAAATAGTCACAATATACTTGGATTCTTATAGATTAAGTAAATTGAAAATTAAGAAATAGAAGACATGAGAACGTTTGCAAATAAGTTTTAAATAATAAACTTTTTAAAACATGTATCCTTTAATTTTGATAAAAGATCAATGTTACTGGTGTTTTAACCTCAAGATTTAGAATATGATAACGAGGTGCTCTATATCTCGCTATGGGTGTCTACATCTATAATCATTTCACTCTGGATATTTTTATGATGAGGTCTGATAGTTTCTCAGGCTCTCCTGAATTACAAACCCTATTTGCAATTCCTACCATAGGTAGAAAATTGAAGCCACAAATTACCATGCCCAGCTCAAACATTTTTTTTTTTGTTTGTCGGACGTGGGGCTTGAACTCTGGGCCTGGGCGCTGTCCCTCAGCTCTTCAGCTCAAGGCGAGCGCTCTACCACTTGAGCTACAGCGCCACTTCCGGTTTTTTGGTGGTTTATTGGAGATAGGAGTCTCACGGTCTCTCCTGCCCGGGCTGGCTTTGAACCGCGATCCTCAGATCTCAGCCTCCTGAGTAGCTAGGATTACAGGCGTGAGCCACCAGCGCCCGGCTTCAAACTTTTTTTTTAATTCAAGTACAAATACTTACAAAAAGTGACCAGGAAATGAAGCCGTTCTTAATACAGTATGTGCTTCTTGAAAATACAGTAAGTATTTGTTACCTGGAAAAATATGTTTAGAACTTTAAGAAAATCAATTTATTTAAATTCACCAACCATATAAAAATTAAGAAAATAATTTTAAATATTCACATGTTAAATATTTTAAAAGCAACATATATAGGTCTGAATAATTTACATGTGTAAAAATCATGCAAAATTAAATTAACTAATCCTACAACTCTGAAAAAAGAATTAACCTAAAGAAACAAGAAAATAAGTAATTAAGATCAAAATTTGAAATATAGAAAATAAAATGAAGTACACTCTTTAGTTGACTTAAGTAACTGTAAACCCTTTTTATATCAATTTTATAATAAAAAATGCATGAAGAAAGAAAGCAAAACTACATTTGAACAATAACAACAGCAAAAGCATTAGTAATTGTTTGAGTGTACAAAAAAAATCAATGGAGGGAATAACAATGTTCCTTCCAAAAGAAATGTACTCATTACCTTATTTATGTAACTGTAACCCCTCTGTACATTACCTTTACAATAAAATTATATTGAAATTAAAAATAAAACAAATAATATAGCAATTAAGAATTCTTAGAAGCCATTAGTTAAAAACTTTTTAAAAAATTGCCCCAAGTACCCAAGGAAATACTTTGATGATACTATTTAACTACTTAAACTTCAGCAGAAAAATAAAATGTTTAAAAACTGTTACAAATAAAGTAATAAATCAGAATATATTACTATAATAATCATTGGATGGATTTTTAGTGGCAGTCAAATATGTAAGAAATGAGGCAATATGCCATTCGTTTGCACTTAATAAGAGAATTTTCTAGGTATTTTAAAATATATAATAAGTTTAATAAATAAACTATTCTGTCACATCATACAATAATCAGAAAAAGATGATATTAGAGCAAAGAACAGATTGTACTAAGTTTTGGGATGTGAATGTATATACTTATTTTGGTTGTGGGAAATTGTGAGGATTTCAACTTTGGGTATCGTTCTTACTAGGCTGGCATTATATCAGTGGTTAATTTTAGGATAGGGGTTCCCTTTCCACAAGAACATGCACCTGATCTGTCCTTTTATCCTTCCCATCATCAATGGCATCAGAGTTGCACACCAAGCTTCCTGGATCCTGCAGTCCTTCCAATCTTAGTCTCTAGATAGTGAAGGATGGTGGAAATGATCCAATGCACCCAACTATAGATTGAGAAGGAAGTCCACTAAAATTTGTCCTGGTTTCTGTTCTCAAGCCTCCTAAGTAGTTAAGAGGACAGATTGGAACCCCTGGTGCCAAGCAGTAACAGTATTTGTAAAGCAATTAGACATATATATGACAGGCTTGTGATTACCTCCGGAAAAGAATAAAAGCAGTGAAGCAAAGAGGGCAGACAGAATTTTAACTAGCTACTCATAGGGTGAATAAGCTTAGCTAGCTACTCAGGAGGCCAAGGTCTGAAGACCACTGTTCAAAGCCAGTCCAATCATGAAAAAACATGTGATTATCTCCAAAATCCAGAAGTGCAGCAGTGGCTCAAGTGGTAGACCCCTATCCTTGGGCACAGTTGCTTACAGGAGGAATGATGAATGCATGCATGAGCACATGAACATGCACGTGTGTGTACAGGCACGTGTGTGCACACACATACAAATGAGTATTTCAGTGCAGAGTTCTTTATTTTTTTTTACCTTACACTACTTTATTTCTCTATATTAGTTCACAAATTAACAAAATCAGCTAAGCACCTATTTACATACGTCTCATCATGTTTCTCTAAAGTCTACTCTCTTTTTGGCATCCTGCTTTTATTTGACCCAAAAGTAAATTATTCAGGAGATCAATTCATCTCCCTCAACTCTGTAATGTTAGATGATTATTTAAGATCTTCCTTGAATTATAATTTTGTGAAATCCTGAAACAAGCAGCATATTTCTTTAGTGAAAAGGGAAGCCTTTGGAAAAAAAATTAACTATAGGTTTTAATCCTCCTGGCAAGCATTTGGAAATTTATTATCTTCATATAATCCATTATCTGTCTGTGCATGGCAAAGATGGCTGAGAAAATAAAAAGACCCTTCTAAGCACAGAGAATTCCTATACCATTAATAGGTATGAAGGTTTTTTAAATTATTATTCTGAAAATACCATACAGAGGATTTACAATTACATGGGCAAGATAATGAGTACATTTCTTATCAAGCATTGTTGCCTCCTCCTTTGTTGCCCCTTCCTATCCCTTTCCATCTCAACCCTCCTGCCCCCAACCCCCCCCCCGTTATACCCCACCATGCCAAAGTTTTAAAGTTCGTTTTTTGACATAACATCTTGTACATCTCATTGTTACAGTGGGTCCAACTCTATCCTTTTTTAAACGATTTGTTTTTTTCCCTTCCTCTCCACAAATTATACCAACATAAAATACAGTGAAAACAGGAGCTATATCACGGGGGAGGGACATACAAAGCAACAAAAATTCATCTTATAAATATGTTAGAAACAATCACATGAAAGAAAAAAATATTTGAATACTTATCTTGGAGTACATTTCACCTAACATCAACGAATCTTACATTTTCTGCTTGGCTCAGACATATACTATTTATTACCAATAAGGGAAACCATGGGGCCTATGTGTATTTGGGACTGGCTTACTTCACTTAATATAATTTTTTCCACGACTTTCATTTTCCTAACAATGGTGCAATGTCATTCTTTCTGATGGAGGCAAAGAATTCCATTGTGTATATATGCCACAATTTCTTGATCCATTCATCTACTGAGGGGCATCTGGGTTGGTTCCAAGCTTAGCTAGAGTAAATAATGTTGCCATAAACATAGTTGTGCTGGGAGCTTTAGTGTGGTCTTCTTTGTGATCATTTGGGTAAATGCCCAAAAGTGGGATTGCTGGGTCATAGGAGAGCTCGATGTGAAGTCTTTTGAGTAAACTCCATACCACTTTCCAAAGTGATTGAACAAGTTTACACTACCACCAACAATGAAATAAGGTTCCCTTCTGTCCACATCCCCTCCAGCATCTGTTGTTATTAGAGTTCTTGATTTTTGCCATTCTAAATGGGGTGAGGTGGTATCTTAATGTTTTTTTTTTTATTTGCATTTTTTATGGCTAGGGAGGTTGAGCATTTCTTCATGTTTCTATTGACCTTCTTTATTTCCTCTTCAGAGAAGTTTCTCTTTAATCTTTAGCCCACTTATTTATTGGGTAGTTGTTTCTTTTAGGATTTGTTGTTGGGGGATTTAAATTTTTGGAGTTCCAGATATATTTTAGATATGAGACCCTTTTCCATTGTATGGCTAGTGAAGATCTTCTCCTAATTAGTTGGCTTTCTATGGATCTTGCTAGCTATGTCCTTTGCCATGCAGAAGCTCTGCAATTCCATTTGTCCAACCTTTCTTTGATTTGTTGTGTTTCTGGGTCTCTATTAAGAAAGTTTTAGCCTGTGCCAATGAGATCTATGGTTTCTCCTATTCCATCCAGTAATGTTTTCAGAATGTCTTCATGACTCTGAGGTCTTTGATCCATTTGGAGTTTAACCTGGTACAGGGTGATATATAAGGATCTAGCTTTAGTTTTCTACAAGTAGTTAACCAATTTTGAGAGCACCATTTACTGAAGAGGCTGTCTTTCTTCCATTTTATTTTTTTATCTCCCTTATCAAAGATTAGATGGCTTTAGGTCTTTAGGTTCATTTATGGGTTTTCAATTCTATTCCATTGGTCCTGAGGTCTGTTCTTGTCCAGTACCAAGCTGTTTTGATTACTATGGCTTTGTAGAAGAGTTTGAAATTTGGTACTGATTTTCCTCCAGCACTTTTCTTTCTGTTAAGGATCGTTTTTGCTATTCGGGGTCTTTTATTGTCCCATATGAAATTTTGGATTGCCTTTTCTATTTCCTTGAAGAATGAGGTTGGAATATTGATAGGTATCACATTCACTTTGTAGATAGCGTTGGGAAGTATTGCCATTTTCACGATGTTGATCTTTCCAATCTAGGAACATGGGAGTTTTTGCCGCTTTCTAAGTCTGTTTTGATTTCCTTTTTCAGGTATTTAAAGTTTTCATCATAGAGGTCCTTCACTCCTTTGGTTAAGTTAATTCCTAGGTATTTTATTTTTTGTGGAGTTATTACGAATGGAGTTGCTTTCCTAATTTCAGCCACAATTTTCTCATTGTTGGCATACAGAAAAGCCCTGCTACTTTGCCAAAGTTCTGAGTCATGTTGAGTAACTTGGGAGCGGAGTCTTTAAATACAAGATCATGTCATCTGCAAAGAGGGAGAGTTTTACTTCTCCTTTCCCTGTTGGGATTCCCTTTATGGTTGCATCTTGTCTTATTGCTGTAGATAGGCATTCTAATACTAGATTGAAGAACATTAGAGAGAGTGGGCATCCTTGTCTCGTTCTTGAGTTTAGAGGAAAAAGCTTTAGTGTTTCACCATTGAGTATAATGCTTAATGTAGTTTTGTCATACACAGCCTTTATTGTATTGAGGAATGTTCCATGGATTCCTAATTTTTCCAGGACCTTCACCATAAAGGGGTGTTGGATCTTGTCAAAGGCTTTTTTATGCGTCTATTGAGATAATCATGTGGTTCTTGTTGATGTGATGAATAATGTTAATTTATTTGCATATATTGAAGCATCTTTCCATCCCTGAAATGAATCCTGTTTTCTCATGGTGTATGATTTTTTGGATGAATTGTTGAAGTCGATTAGCCAAAATTTTGTTGAGAGGCTTTGCATCAATGTTCATCAAAGAAATGGGTCTATAGTGCTCTTTCTTTGATGAGGGTTTTGGGATAAGGGTTATGATGGCTTCATAGAAAGTGTTCGGTAGTCAACTTTCTCTTTCAATTTCATTGAAGAGTTGGAGGAGTATTGATGTGAGCTCTGCTTTGAAGACCTTGTAGAATTCTGCTGTAAAACCATCTGTTCCTGGGCTTTTCTTAGATGGGAGGTCTCTTATTGCTGTTTCTATTTCACTGCTTGATATGGGCCTGTTAAAATGGTTTAACTCATCATGGTTTAGTTTCGGCATGTCAGTATTTGCCAGGAAAACGTCCATTTCTGCCAAGTTCTCAAACATATTAGCATAAAGTTTTGAGCAGTATTCCTTTATAATGTTCTGAATCTTCGTTGTTTCTGTAGTGATGTTGCCATTCTCATCACTGAATTTATTTATTTGGGTCTGTTCTCTTCTTTTTCTGATAAGATTTTTTAAGGGACTGTCAATTTTGTTAATTTTTTTCAAAGAAACTTCTCATTTTGTTGATTCCTCCTATGGTATTTTTTTTGGATTCTAATTCATTTAATTCTGATTGAATTTTAATTATTTCTTTCCATCAACTGGATTGGGTTTATCTTGATGCTCTTTTTCAAGGAGTGTCAGATCTCATCAATTGTTGGCTTTAGATCTCTCCAATGTGTTGATGTAGGAAATCAGAGCTATAAACTTGCCTCTGAATCGTGCCTTTGCTGTGTCCCAGAGGAGCAGATAATCTCTGTGCTAATTTTTGTTGAATATCATGAACATTTGATCTTCGTTTCTAAGCTCTCCTATGACCTACTGGTGTTTCAACAGTGTGTTTTTCAGCCTCCGTGTGTTACTGAATTTTCTTTGGTGGTTTTTTGTGTTGAGTTCTAATTATATTCCCTTTTGGTCTGAGGGAATGCAAGATATGAATTCAATGTTTCTGAATTTTGACAAGTTTGATTTGTGACCTAAAATGTGGTGTATTTTGGAAAATGTTCCATGTGCTGCTGAGTAAAAAGTGTACTCTGATGCTGCTGGATGAATATTCGCTAGATGTTTGCTAAATCAGTTGATGTATGCACTTGTTTAGATCGGCGGTTTCTCTGTTGAGTTTTTGCAGAGTTGATCTATTAAGTGGGGATAGTGGTGTGTTAATGTACGCAACAATTAATGTCTTTGGATCTATGTAAGATTTAAAGTAGTATTTCTTGGATAAATTTGGGTACACTATTGTTTGGGAAATATTTAAAATTTTAATATCCTCCTGAAGGATTGATCCCTTAATTAGTATGTAGTAACCTTCTTTATCTCTTCTCAATAATTTTAATTTGAAGTCTATTTTATCTGATATTAGGATTGCAACTCCTGCCTGTTTATGGGGGCCGTTTGCTTGGTAGATTTTGTTCCAGCCTTTCACTTTCAAAATGTTTTTGTTTTTTATGGGCAAGATGTGATTCCTGAAGGTAGCAGATAGAAGAATCTTGCATTTTAAACCAGCTAGAGAGTCTATGTCTCTTAATTGGAGAGTTACATCCGTTAATATTGAGAGATAGGACTGAGACGTATTTGCATGTTCCTGCCATTTTATCCAACTTCTGGGGACTACGCCTACTGGGTTCTTCCTATGGTTCTTCGATTCTGTTTGGGTGTGGTTTCTTAATCTTTATTGTGATCTTGTTGGTTTTCTCTATGTAGGACATCTTTAAGTATCTTTTGTAGAGCTGATTTGGTGGAGATATATTGTTTGTTTTTCTTTCCTATGGAAGATTTTTATTTGACCTTCCATTACGAAGGAGTGTTTAGCTGGGTAAACTATTCTTGGTTGATAGTTGTTTGTTTTTAGGGCATGACATACATCATTCCATGCTCTTCTTGCTTTAATTGTCTCTGTTGAGAAATTTGAGGTGGTTCTAATTGGTTTTCCTTTATAAGTGTCTGATCTTTTCTCCTTGACAGCTTTAAGGATCTTTTCCTTGGTCTGAATTGAGCCTGTGTGGTTTATAATGTGACGATGGGCTGTCCTGTTATTGTCTCATCTATGTGGAGTTCTAAAAGCTTCTTGTATCTGAATATGCCTATCTTTTTGCGTGTTGGGAAGTTCTCTGCTGGGATCCTGTTAAACAAATTTTCTAGACCATTAACTTCTGTCTCTATGTGCTCCTCTACACACCTTTCCCTTATATAAGGCCTTCTGATGGTGTCTTCCAAGTGTTGAATAGATCTATCTTATTTCTTGAATTTGTCTTGGATAGTTGTATGTTCTTTCTCTATAATACCTAGGCTCTCTTTAATGCCGGAGATTCAATCTTCTGCATGGTCTAACCTACTGTCATGACTTTCTACTTTATTTTTCATTTCTTTTCCTTCTAATTGGTCAGCTTTTATGGCTTCAAATTCTTTGTTGGAGCTTTGTTTTAGATCTTGTATGAAATTCTTTACTTCCTTCATTTGGTGTTCAGTGTTTATTCTCAAATCACTTAGTTGATTCGTTATGGTTTCCTTGGACTCCGATTCCTTCTGTTGGGCTCCATTCAGCATTCCCTTTGTGGTCTCCCTGATTCCTTTCAAGTGTCTCTTTATGGATTCTCTTAATGTCTCTATTGACCTTTGTCTATTCTCATCCCTCTCTTGCAATTCTTGTATTACTCTTTGATTAGATTTCTCACGTTCATGCAACTTCTGTAGTTCACTTTGGCTGATCTCAGCCTGCTCACGAATTCCTTTATTTCTCTTTGAGTGTTCTCAACCTGCTCATGCAATTCCAGTATCAATCTTTGAGTAGCTTCCTCAATCCCATGAGTTTCCTGTTTTGATCTTTGGTTTGCCTCCTCTCTCTCCCTATCACGCTCACACTGAGTCCTTTGCAGGGTTTCAATCTTTTCATTCACCATGTTTAACAGTAGTATTTGTAGAGCTTTTTGAGAACTCTCTGGATTATTCATTATCTGTTCTGTCACCTCATTATCTTGAGTGGGAATTGAGATACCTGGACTTGCCATTTTCCATGTGTTTTTCTGGCTTGTTCTGCCCATTTGGGATGAAAGTATTGCCAGTTTTGTTCGAGACCACCATTTTAAGGAAAGCATCAACCAAAGTCCTGTAATTGCATAGCCAAAAGTCTGTAGATACAATCTAGTTCAACAGATACAGTCTATTCAACATTAAACAACTATGTATTAATGGGCTAAGAATAGCAAAGAAGAATTTGACACACCAGGAATTATTATGTTTAGGGAGAATGCTGGGGAAAAATAGGGTTAGAGGGATATGGAAAGGTAAAAGGAGAATGAAATTAACCAAGTCCTAATCTCACAGAGGGAAATGGAATGGAAAGAATGATAGGAGAGAGAGAAGAAAAAAATTGAAAAAAGAGACAAGAAAAAAATGGAAAGACAAATATTTAAATTTAAAAAGTGAAACTCTTAAAAGTAATGAAAATTTAAAGAAGTAATATTGAGAGATGAACGGGGATAGGATGAGAGGAAGGGAGGGATACAAAGGAGACCTGAAAAACTAAAAAATAAAAATACTTCAAATATTGTATAGGTATAAATAGATATTACTGCTATTATGGAATTTAATCCTAAGAGGTTTTGAATTGAGTAATACATTTTTGGATTAACTATGTACGCAATTGGGGGATAAGGTCTTATAATCAATGACAGGTATATATGAGGTGAGCAGAACAACAAATAATTCATGCAAAAAGAACAAAAGATGAAAAAGTAAAACGAATGAGAAAAAGGAAGAATAAAAAAGACCAAAGGTCAGTAGAGATTTTTTTTAAAAAGCACACACACACACGCACACACACACACATACATATATATACCTAAAATAAAAGTTATAAGAGGAGGAAAAAACGATTAATAAAAACAATTTTTTATAAGTAAAAGGAAAAATTTAGAAAAGATACACAAAAAAGACTTCTTTGGTTTTGTTTTTGGGGGGTTGATGGGAAGATCCTGTATCTCCCTTGTGACAGTAACCAGTGTCTTTGTGGAATCTCTGGTTTTCTTGTGGTGTTTGTTTTTCTGTGGCTAGATTGGTTTCTTAAGTCAGTTTGTTTGGGCAGGCAGAAAAAATATCTGTTGGTTTACCCAGAAGTTTGTGTTGCTCCTCCCAGGCTAGTTCAGTGGGAGGGAGATCTGCTTTGAGTATCACAAAAGAGGGAAATGGTTGTTTCCTCTAGTTTGGAGTTGCTATGATAAGGCTGGGTTCTGGGTAAAGTTGAGGCCTTTCAGCAAACAGTAGCTTTTCCCTGAGGGTCTAGCTTCTGAGACATTCACAGAGCCCAGCCTGGAGCCATTCTCAGGGTTTATGTTTACTGAGTTTCAATTGATTGTCCGGGCTGTTGTAGGGAGGGGCAGCCTCTGGCTCTGTTTACCCAGTGAAGAAAGCCACTCTTTCGGGGGTGTAGCTTTCTCTGCCTGGTTGTGGTGACTTTCCCATGGATGGAGTTGAGAATGGCAGGTCAGGGTAGGTATTTGTGACTAGCTAAATGACTCTTCTGTTTTCATCAAAGGACTGAGTTGGAGCTAGCTGCTTAGCCAGGCCTTTGTCTGTATCAAAGATGGATATCTCCGGTGTTGGGGGAAGGGGTGGCCTGCCCTCCTCTGCTCCCTTTGAGAAGGAGTGAGGATGTCAGTTTTGTACTCACGCTGGAGTGTTGGTTCCTGGGTAGCCTCTGGTGTGCTATCTGCCGGATGAAGATATCTGCTACTTGTCAGGTCTTGCTGGTGTTGAGTAAAATCTGCTTGCCCGCTGCATCTGGCACATTTGTCCCAGACTCTCTGGCTTGTAGGTATGGTGGCTATGCATGCCACCACAGCCGCCACAGCCACCACAGCCATGACTGCTGGAAAATGTTCAGATCTGTCACCTTACCTGTATTTTCCTTCTCTGGCCAAACTCTCTGTACTGTGATGGCAGACTTGGAGTGCCTAGGGGTGTTCACTGGAACACTAGAATTGCTTTCTATGTGAGAGCTTGTTTAGCCACCAGGTTCTCCTCTGCCATCTTCTTGAAATTCCTGAAGGTGTTTAAATATTACTGGAATTGTATTGGAATAAATAATGTTCACCCTGACTATCTTGAGAAAGAAAAATTGGTTTCTCAGCACTATTGGTAAGAACTTGAGTGAAACAAACGAAAGGAAAAATGAGGAACAACTCAACACATACATTCAAAAGAAACAAAACAACCCATGAAAACACAAATTAACTCAGTACTCAAGAACCTGCAGGAAATGCAAAGATTTTTAAAAAATAGCTATGATAAGCTTATGAAAATCCTGACTACATGGGAGTCTACTGTTGTGAGGATAGTGGTTAAAGCTCAGACTGGACAGAAAGAACTGTTCACAATGCCAGGCACCTGTTATTCTAAATTCCAGAAAGAATAACATGAAGTAGATTGAGCCCACTATCATACACAAGTAGGAAGCCAGATTCTATCAGAAAGGTAATCAGGATACTTTAGGGCTGGGGGCATGCCAAAGTGGTAAGAACATCCATTTAGGAGACACAAGACACTCAATTCAAACTCTAATATTATGGGTATTAAAGAAAAAAAGCTATGACTTTAAATAATGGGAATAATTGCAAGATTTGAATATTTGAGTGGAGAAAAATTCATGAGAGAGATAGAGTTTACCCACGTTGCAATGTTTTCTACTTAAGTAATAATATTATGTGCTACTCCAGACATAACAGAGTTACCTTGCAAATGAGCATGGATGTGTATTGGGGTGAAGGAAATACTTTACTTACACAGGTGTAAATTAAATACTTTTTGGGGGTGGATTTTAGTTCTTGAACTAAGAGTCTGGGTGATATCTCTGAGTCTTAGTTCAAGAACTAAAATCCACCGTCGAGAACTTATGGAGCCCAGATGCCCTTTATCGGAGGGATGGTTGGAGAAAGTGTTGCTCATATACACAATTGGATTGCACCCATACATTATAAAGACTGTTACAGCATTTGCAAAGAAATGGATAGATATAAAATTATGTTAAGTAAAAGAAGTAAGAGCCAGACATACAAAGGATGCGTATTTGGAAGCCAGAATTTTATGCAAGTTAAACAACAGTATTAATCAAAGCATGCTATTTGCAGAGGAGTATTTAAAAGGTGTAATTTCTTATAAAATTGAACTTTTAATCCAACAAAATGAATACCACGAAACTATCACTTGGAAAATGTGAGGGGAAGACAAATGGAAGGAATAAAGAGACTTATGGAAGTAGAGAGTGAAGCTATAATATTCAATGCAGATAGCATGAAACTAGAAAAAATGAAAGTGGGGTGAGGTTTGGAAGGATGTGAGAAAGTTATGTAAAGATCCATTGTACTTATAAACTGATTCGTTGAATGGAAAACCCTTAGTGCAACTATTTAATAAAAATATAATTTAAAAAATGGAGACATCTGATCTTAAACCATGAGTCAATATGATAATTTCCTTCTCAGAAATTGTCTTTGCAGCTATTTTCTTCTCACTGACAGAAAATTGAACAACGCAATGAATTTCAATACATCACTTTGCATATCCTAAATAGACACAATATAAAAATCACAGTAAAAATATTAGAATATATCACATGATAAAATAACAGGTAGAAAGTATCAAACTCTGATTGTTTTTCCAAATATTTTTCCTTTGGTATCTAGTTTAATCCTAACAATAATCCCATAAAGTGGAACTACCTCTATTTTTAATTCTAAGATTATGTTATTTAAGTCTTCAGAGTTGGAATTACTAGTACAATATTGCACACATGGTAAGTGTTAGCCTGCGTTCCATTCCCACCATATCAAATAACCTCATTCTATTTTATAACTAAATACCATCACTCAGTCTACTAATTCTAGTAAAATTTCCCAACTTATTGTGCACACTTAATAATATTTCACTTTATCTTTGTTAGAAAAGAGGTAACTAAGCCGGACACCCGTGGCTCACGCCTATAATGTTAGCTACTCAGGAGGCTGAGATCTGAGGATTGTGATTCAAAGCCAGCTCTGGCAGGACAGACGGTGAGACTCTTATCTCTAATAAACCATTAGTAAACTGGAAATGGCACTGTGGTCCAAGTGGTAGAGCGATCGCTTTGAGTGGAAGAGCGCAGGGACAGCACAAGAGCCCAGAGTTCAAGCCCCATGACCAACAACAACAACAAAAAGAAAATAAGTAACTGTAATATAAAAACTCCAAGTTCATAATCAATTGATACCTCCCTGCAGAAAGGAACTACTAAACTATAACATTCTTGATTTCTACCTCAAAATAGTAGAAATCATATTTTATCTCTTCACTCAACACTGCACTGCCTGGGGTCCCCATCTCTGGTTAACACAGTCTTACTGAAAGAATGACCTGCCCAATTCCTGATGGAAACAGACTGCAGGTCTTTTGGAGCAATCATTTCCACACTGTAGCTCACCTAAATTGTTGACCATTAGAAGTATTTTGATTGCTTTTCATACCCAACATTTTGAGAGAAATGTACTACTTTAAAATGTTATTAAAGAAAGACTGATATAAAAATCACTTTTGACCCCAGATAAATATTTGACCTTTCATATACCCAAAAATGCAGTCTGAATTATCACTAATGTTAGGAACGAGCGATTAAAAATCCTAGACACCAACGGAAGTGGCGCTCTAGCTCAAGTGGTAGAGCACTCGCCTTGAGCTGAAGAGCTGAGGGACAGCGCCCAGGCCCAGAGTTCAAGCCCCACGACCGACAAAAAAAAAAAAAAAAAGTCATAGACACCAAGACCTAAGTATGAATTAAAGACTCTCCAACTTGTGAATACAATTGGTTTAAAAAGACATCAATACTACTGCACTTTTAATTCCCTATGATAATAATGATTCCCTCTGATAATGATAATGATAAACTATTAACACTTAAAAATAACTCATGTTCTTGGGAGTAGGACACAAAACACAAGGTTATTCCTAATCATTTTAAAAGAACATTATTTATACTAAAAGTTCACTCATAACTATAAAGATTCTAAAACTAACTGAAGTTTAGAGGCACAAAGGAAATAATTTTACTGCATCATGTACATTCAATGGACTGTTAATAGAAAACAAAGTTATACTAATAATTAGCTTACCCAATTCACTTACATTCTTTTATTCTATTCCATTTACTTTCATAAAAACTGTGTTTTCATAAAATGATGCATAAAAAGCCTATATATCCACTTACATTTTCAGATCTTAACAATATTTATTTCAGAAATTTTAGCACTATAGTCAATGTACTGAAATAATACTAAAATATTCAAAAGATTTTATGAAATTGTAAGACTTGCTCTGGGATGTTATGTATACTGGAAAAGATATTCAAAAAGCCTTATTTGTTAGTTGCTGTAGTTACTCCCACAAAAGAGCAATTAGTAAAGATCCCTGTGCATATACAAAACACCTTCAAACGCATCCACAATCTAGACATGACACATGCTTTTTGTTTGTTCGTTTTTGAAAGGAATATCTAACAAGCATATCCACAATACTTATTTTCAGTCAATAAAATGGGATATTCAAACGTAATATGGGTTTGATTTTCTCTTAGTGAGAATAGATATGATCTTGCAAAGAAAGTTATTTTCAACAGAAATCCGGAGTTTATCCAACTTGTGTTTCACAGGAATAACCAGAGAGAAATACCTGTTTGGTCAAGTCAGTCCAAATCACTCCATGAGTGTATCTTACAAATATAACCAATTTAAGAGGTCAAATACCTATTTTGTACTGACAATCATCTTACAGCAATAACTTACTACCTAATTATGTCTGTATCTTCTTACCTAACATACAGTAAGAGCTGAAACAGTCTCTTTATCTAACTTAATGTTGTAAATGCTTTAATTATGATGGCATTATTATTAGACAAATAAAATTTACAGAAGGGTGGTTTCACTGAAATGACATGACAGAACACTGATAAATAAAACATTGCAACACAGTTAGCTCTTTGCAGCCTCACCCTGTCCACATTGGCAAGCAACATTGCAACAGCACACGCACACATATACACATACACACATGTTCACACATGTACACACACATATACATGCATGCTAAATTCAGGGTTTATTGTACAAAAAAAATTCAAATAAATTATTAGTGATTAGGACAAATGATAATATGCCTTATTACAAAATAATACATAAACCATCACCACGCATGTTACATTTTACCTGCCTCTCTACATGTGACCACTTCATTTATTTTTAATTAATTAATTACCTTATTAATTAATTCATTTGTTTGGTGCTAATACTAGGGCTTGAACTCAGGGCCTGGCTTTGTCCCAGAATTTATTTTTTGTTTCAGTTTTCTCAAGGCTAGCATTTTACTGCTTGTACCACAGCTCCATTTGCTGGTTACTTTCAAATCAGAATCTAATGGACTTTTTTTTTTCTTGGTCGGCTTTCAAACCACAATCCTCAGATTTCATCTTTCTGCTTAACTACTACTAAAGACATAAGCCATCAGTGTGGCTTCTACTTTTTCCTTTAGAGTTATCTAATGCACATACTTAGATAGTAATTTAAAAATGAGAGTATAGAAGCAAGATGTACAGTGATGATACTGTCCTGTCAGAAATTCAAGTTAGTAATGTAAATTTATTCTTAAGACCATACACAAAAAATACCATGATATAGTGTAAGAGAATTCACTATTGAACATATGAGCCTTAAGAGCTTTCTAATAGATCCATTATTTATTGGTACCCAACATTAGAAAAATGTATGAGGCATTGGTAAACTAGAAGTCCTTTGCATAACTACATACATTCCTTGTTTTTTTAAAGACACTTCCTTTCATCTAAAAAGGAGGCCTGTCTATTGTCTTCATGTGATTTTGATGATTGAAAGTGCTTAGTGAGAAGGTCAAAATGTATTAGTAGTCCTTAACTATCAATTCTCATTTTTCTTCTTGTAGAATATAATGATCAAATTAATAGTTCAGTATCAGCCAACAATAGTTCAGAATCATGCTTCCAGTGCAAGTGGATCACCAGGAAGAAATCCTCAATATCAATTTCCACAAAGTTTTGTCACAGATACAATCTCCCTGCCTTCTCTAGCTGCTTTACTACCTTCTTACTCCTTCATTGTGCAGCAAAAGTATGATTTAACTGATTTCAGTCAGATCTGTTACTAGAATTATCAAGGAATTAGTTTATTGTCTGTAATTTGGTCAAAGGTATGTCTCTTTATGTAGGCTTCTAAAAATGTATTTACTAATTTCAAGTAAATACATAAATTCTATTTCCATCTTTTTTAAAAATTAAAATTTTGTTTGCTCTATAAATTGATCAGAGGCATGGATTTTGTGGCTAGCTAGGTCATTGCACATCTGTCTCTTTCTCTCTCCCTTTCTAGGTTCTCATAGATAATATGATTGCCCATAATTATCCTAATTTGTTTTGCTTTTATATTTTTGGTTGCATCATTTCATTTTTTGCTCTGCCATTTTCCAAATCATTTATATAGAAGGCATTATTTCCTATTTTCTCATTCTTAGAATAAGCTGCACATGAAGACATCACTGGTTCTCATTTTCAGTGTGTACATTTGAATACGGAGGAACATCTTTCCTCTGCTCTCCATCAATTCCTTACTCTCCAATTAGAATAATTTCGAATTGGAAAATCAGAAAAATAGAAAATAAATCATGGTGAATAAACAGATGCAGAAAATTCACCGGATATTTCTGACCAGTAAAACCAATGTGAACTATTAGGAAATACATGGACACCTCATTCCCACGGGCACTCAAAGTATCTGGTTAGGCAATTCTTAGGAATATGAGGAAAAAGATGAAAAAGTAAGGAATGGTATCAATTGCAAATGCAATGGAGAAGGATCCCAGCAAATTTCTTCATTGGGCTGCCAAAAATATTCAGCTTACTACAGTGCGAGACTTCTTTCCCAAAAGGCCACTCATGTGAATAGTAGGGATGACGATGAGTATACGCCACTTCATCGAGAAGCCTACAGTGGACATTGTCAGTGAGTTGGTGTCTCAAGCGGCACATGCAATAACTGTAGATGACTGAACACCCCTGCACAGTGCATATACGTGGAATAATACCAGAATGGTTTCTTTCTTATTTCATCACGATACAGATACCAATGCCCAAACTAAAGGCCTCTTGACCCCCTTATATCTTGCTGCTGAGAATTGAGATGGAAAAGATACGCTGGATCTCCTTCTGTTGAACCATTATATACAACCAGGCCTGAAGAACAACATAGAAGAAACTGCATTTGATATTGCCAAAAGGATAACTATGTATCACTACGTCTATGAAGTTGTGGAAGGCTGTACAAATTGTTCACCTAAATACTAATGGTCTGGTTAAGTTTCTTAAATTTCAAAAATGCGAGTCCATCTTTTGTGTCCCTACAAAATATTTTCACAATCCAAATATGAGGAATATCTTTTTCTTTTTGGTCGGTCATGGGGCTTGAACTCTGGGCCTGGGAGGTATCCCTGTGCTCTTCAACTCAAGGTGAGGACTCTACCACTTGAGCCAGACCTCCACTTCCAGTTTTCTAGTGGTTTATTGGAGATTAGAGTAGCATAGACTTTCCTTCTCAGGCTGGCTTTGAACCATGATCCTCAGATCTCAGTCTCCTGTGTAGCTAGGATTATAGGCATGAGCCACCAGTGCCCGGCAACACCAATATTTTACTGTAAAAATTCATGGATTCTGCGGAATTCTTCCAAGCGAATTGCCTGCATTGGATGTCAAAAAGTATTCAATAGTTTTTGTATTCATGTATAATGATTTCTTCAGTGTTTGTGATTTTTTAATCAGAAATAATTTTAACTTACCTGTTGAAATGAGTAGTACAGGAACTACAAGATTTCTGGTGCTTGTCTGAAAAAATATATTTTAAAATATTCTATATTCTATGTTTGCATAATGTTCATAATTTATTTTATTGTCTCCTAGATATACTTTGAATTCTACATTATTTTATAATATATAGGGTCATTAATGTGTCCTTTCCGATTGCATTCCATATAGAAACAGTTTGATTCCTTTTTTTTTTCTAGGTCTTAATATTATTTTTCTTTGGGATAAAATGACAATGTTGTCTAATTTGAAAAGTTTTGTAAAGTTTATGGTATGTAAAAGCTTTTCTGAGGTGAAGATTTAATACACTGATATCAAACTAAATTGAATTATATGAATTACTTGTATTGTTACACTTGTAATTTTGTAATCAACTTTTTAATAACTGTTTTTCATTTCTTGCATCTGAAGAGTGAAAAATATGGAATACTTCTCAAATTTTCATATTATCCTTGTGCAAGTGCCATGTTAACCTCTGTAGTGTAATTTGAGTATACGTACTGCTGAAGCATGTAGTATCCTCTAAATTTAAGTAGTTAATGATGCAATCTTTATACAGGCTTATATCTATGGGTGCCTACCTGTAAAAAGGAAACCTTATTGTTCCTAACAATGCTATCGATCTTATTTCTCTAAAATTCTGTGAATAGTGGAAAAAATTATATTGATCAGTCGATTGCTCACATTTGCAATTTTTTTTTGTCAATGACTATCTTAAGTCTTTTTATTTGGAATTTGATCGTACTCTCAATTATTTATAGATAGGTCCAAAGGTGATGGCTTTTTCAAGTACTTATTTATCCAACTGAATTAGCTTTGTGGACCTAATGGATTCAAAGTAAGCGTTGCTTAAGAGCTACTTCTAAACTTCTTCAGCTGACATTTTCCCAAATGAGGTGTTACTGGCCCAAATGTCTACCTGAGCCTTTACCCTTCTTCCATGTGGGAACAGACCAACCAGAATATCTTACACTGACAGCATAGATTGTCTTACTGGAACAAAACTCATCTTGGTTACAAGGGATCATAGAGAGCTGAACAGTTCAAACAGAGCTGTTCAGACTAGAAGGTATTTTATCAAATTATAATTGTTTATTATATCTTCCATTTCAAAAGTAGCTAAAGCCAAGAAGGTGAAAAAATTGTTAGTATGCATGATTACTTAATGTCCTGGCCTATCTACCATCCAACTGGGCAGGAACTTACACTACTGCCTTTTTATCACCAAATATTTTCATAGTCGCAGGAGAAGTCCATGTGTTTCTCCTCGTTATTAGGCATTAAATTCATAATGTTTTAATCACAGTGTTTCCTCTTGCCTCCATGCTGTAAATCTACAAAGGGTAAAGCTTTAGGTCTAACTATATCAAACACTGAGGTAGAGATAATGGAATAATACTTTAAAATAGACTTGCTTTTGATACAGTCACTACAACAGAACAATGCAAAACGTGTGCCTTTTAATTATATTATATATAGTTATATATTTTATATTTATATGTGCTGATCTTATATTTCACACAGTGAAACTTACTGGAATTAGTTGATAATTTGACAAATAAATTGATATTTATTTATTCCAATAAATAGAATTGGAATATAAATAATTAGGTTTAAAATATATATTAGAATATAAAAAGTATCAATGCAATGTCTTTAGTATAAACTTGTGATACATTCCAACTGTTCTTGGTCTTCTGAATCCACATGGTAAAAAAAGCAATGTTTTCCGCTAATCTATAATGCATTTTAGTCTGCTGTTCTGCTTATTGATTTAACTCGCTTGTCCCAAACTGTCTTTCTCCATATTTCTGAAAAATTCCTACTGATTATGCCCAAATTTTGCTAAGATGTCTAAAAAATATTATTCTTCTGCAGTACCCATGGGTCCTAGGATCCCAGGTCCCAGTTACCTGCATCATCAGATAACAAGGGCAATACTTCTCACCCAGGCCCATGCAACATGTCAACAGAAAGTAATTGAAGAAGCATCTCAATTTCTCATTTCCTATGTTTCAGGGCCCCAATTCCTTGAGATCCAGGAATTAGCAGTAAGCAATTGTGAAATGCAAGGCAACTTAAAATGAAGGATGAGCACAAAATTTGAGGGAAAGTACTGTAATTCAAACATTCAACTTACAGATGACCAGCCAATATGAGTGAACAAGTTCACAAAGTGTCATAAGATTATTTTTAATACCCCTCCCCTATGATTAATGAAAGATTTTATTCCAATATAAGTGGGCCAAAAAATAGTTCCTGGAAGGATAGATCGATAATTGGTCTACCAAAGCTCGGAAAACTTTACTTAGAGGTCAAATGTAATTCAGAAAAAAACATTTGAAGCACTAAGGAGTGCTTCAAAACACTGGGACTTCAGTACAACATGGTTCTGTGCTATAAAAATGTCACTCTCAAACCAATGATAATCTACATTTAATCTCCGGAAAGTGTATTCCTTTTCAAATAAACTTTTTAAAATCACATTCGCCAAAATAACATTTGACAAGTTGATGATACTTAGTAACTTACAAATTTTTCAAGTATAGAGAGCAAGTTACAATAGAGTTGAATTATTTACACAGCACTATTGCCAAACACGTTCAACCATTCATTAAAGTGTAGAAATAGTATCACCCAAAATTTGTGTTTTTCAGTAAGGGCCTTCCAGAAATGTGTTAAATAGATCAGCCTCCTAAATATCAAACCCAAACTTAAGCTAATAAATTTCATCATTTAATAAGGTATATTTTAAAAAGTCACAAATAGTTGCCTTATCATATGTTATTTTATGTTTTCTCTCTGTCTAACATAGTAAGAAATGACTTTAAGTCTTGAATATGGGTACTCATCAGAGATATGACAAAACTAATATTTGTCTTCTATTTCTATAGTATTCCTCTCTAGGTATAAATTTTAATTTTCTTCTATTTCCAAAACTTATAGATAGTAGAAAATATTATTCCATGTAAAATAAAAGAATCACACCATTGTACAAAGCCATTTATAAAAATTCATAGTTAGGAATACATTCTAAGCCATTTTTTAACTTTCTTTTTGACTAAAGGTTAATCTTCCAAATGGATGAGAATAAAATCATGTTTAGGTGTCTCACGTCTTCAGTCTTGCAAATTGTTGCTGCCGATGAATGAATTATGGAAATATAAGCTGACATCAGTTCAAGAATATGCAGGATTTAAAGTCCATGGAATGTATATAAACCTTTCAAAGTATTAATAGACAGTTTAACTGTATGACTATAAGGAAGTTGAAACCAGAATGGAAATATACTAAAGACATAGAATGAATGAAAAATGAACAAGGGGCAATAAAGCTAGAATAGTCAATGTACACATATGATAAAGGAAGTGGTAAATTGGAAATAAGTCTTGGAGAAAGGATTGGTTGAGAATGATGGAAGGAGTGACTCTGATCTAGGAGCATTGGGCAATTAGATGGATATATTTAATTGTAACACAATTGCACAACCTTTTAAAATTCAGTTAAAAAACACGAAAAGAAACAAAAACACACAAAAATCACAACCAAACAGCAATCTCTAGAGAGTATGAATATGACCTCTCAAAATTTTAATCAGTTAATGAATGGCAGTCTTGGGAAAAGCAAGCAAAGCTGTTCAAAGAGGGAAGTTTGGAATAGGGGAGAATTTTGAACAGAATTAAATAGATTGTCTAAGGTTATAAATCACCTACATCTGCTGCAAATAGTATCTTTCTTCTACGAGTTTTCTGTCTGAACTGGATAATCCAGTTCTGAGACACACTTGGTAGCTTGTGAGGATAGAATGGAAGAAACAAGATCAAGAACCCATTACTCCACTGGAGAGAAAACAATCCTTTATATTTTCTCTAATCTCTCTTCACTACTCTTTCTTCATACTTTGAAGTCAATTGATTTTGAATTATATTTTTCCTTCTTTCTTCTGTCAAAGTAATTGTTCAAAGTAATTCATTAAATATTATTTGCCATTTTCTTCTTTCATGCTGTTTAATTGGCCAAGTGAGTACATTAACCTTCCCTCTTGCATTTGGTCGCCATGAAACAACATCTATGTTAATGCTGAGAAATCTAATGTAAAACTTTGTCTCCAGTCCAAGAAGATGTGCTCACAAATATTTGGCTTTATTTTTTTCTTTTACCTTGAAAGACTTCTTGTGTCTAAAGTGCCCACAAAAATAAGTACTCCATCACTTGTTGGTTCAATCAGAATTGTCTAACCTCAAAGATATATTTTGCTAACATGATGCTTAGAGGAAACCAAAAAATAATGCACTTTTATCTTCTCTCTTAAAATTCTCCTTACATACCGTATCAGGAACAGTGAAGTTATTCTATGCAAAATTATTTCAATAGATTATTTTTCTCTTGGTCTTGCATTTCTTCACCAAGATGTATGGAGGAGAATAGATTTAAATCACCCATACCTTGGAAGACAGTGTCTGTTACAAAAGGACAATGCTTCTATGTCCCACTTCTATGTCCTCCTCTTAGCTCTTGCCGGAGTTCCAATTAATCACAGCTTCTTGGCTTCAAGTCTAGTGAAGCTGAAGGACTATACGGGCTCCACCACTGCTACATCTTCATTATTTGTCTTTTAAAACTCTTCAAGTTGCCTCATTGGATGTGGAATTTATTTTCATGTCTTGCATTGTAGTGAGCCAAATGGGCTCTGTAAAATCACTTTAGGGAGTAAAAATACTAACACAATTTATATCAAAAAGTTTCGGCCTCCCTTCACTGCTGTAGACAATACGCTTAGCTAAGGCTTCTAAGAAAACTATTCTTTATTAACTTTTTCGTTTGCTCAATTCTTTTCTGAACTTTTGGCATAAGTAATAACAGAAGTCTTCACTATCTCATATTAATAAGGATATTATTTTATGTGAGCCACTTAGAAATGTGAAATAATTGGTATGAAGTATCCAATCAGATTTTTTTTCTGTGTTTCACTGCTTCACATCCAAATACATTGTGGAAAGTGTTACAAACAGAAATGTGTAATCCCAACACCGTCTTTCATTGTGGAGGGCATTTTCTCCCTAAATATTTTGACTCAAATTATCTTTTTCAGAGAATTACTGTTTGGTAATTAAAGGTAAATTCACAAATTTTGATGCCTTACTTTTTTAAGAACTTTGAATTTAAATTCCAATACAACTTTGTTTCAAACAGTGAGAATATAGTTCCTGGGTAAGGACAAATCCAAGGGAACCTACAGGATTTACAGCAAGGTTTCTCAGGTTTGTTTGTTTAGTGTGAAAAAGATCCATCTTCATCCACAATGCTCCCTCTCTACTAAGTCTCTTTGGATTTCTTTGCATGAAAGCCTATTCTTCCAGCAAATTTAAAATTTTTTAATAGGCTAAGTTGTTAAAAATTTTGAACAATTAAAATTTAACTGTCATTACTTTAAAACTCTTGAAAATCCTTTATCACAACCGTGAATTCACCAATCCTAATTCCACCTTTACCATCAAAAAGTTAACATGCTGTTTTCATGATATAGTATCCATGCAGCTATTATTTTCCAGTGGCTTTGTTATGTGTATATATAACCATATTAGCTGATTCTAAGCAAAACGAATTCCAAGATATGGAAACAGATTTTTTTCATTTGTGGTTGTTGTTTCTGATGAACTATGTGATTTCTGTTTTCTTTGGGTTTTTCCCCTATGGTTTATCCCTGCTGTATTTCATTTTGTATTGTGTATACATTTGCCTTAATTAGTGAAGGGAAGAGGAAAAGGATAATGGTGAGACAAAGGACAAAAGGCAAACCAATGCAATAGCAATACTCACAAGACAATATATTGGAAAGATACATTACAACTTGTGAGGAGTGAAGGGGTGAAGGAAAACTGTGAGAAAAATGAGGGAGGGTTAACAAGTTTGAAAAGTTATGATTTAATACCTTACAATTACTGTAACCGCACTGTACATCACTTTGATAATAAAATTGAAAAAATAAGCTGCGTAAAATATAATTTCACTGTATTGGCACAGTAAATAATATTCTTTATGTAGTAATATTTTAAAAATTAATACTATTTGGCATCTAATTTGAATTAATTACCCTTTCTTTATCAGAGAGTCATCAACTTGAATGTTATCCAACTAGACAATATTTTCACAATATGCATGCCAAATTTTTCAAAAAAGAATAAATTTAGTACTTTCTCATTCTAAAACAGAAAACAGTTTAATGCTACAGAAACCCTAACTTTTAAAAGTAAGTTAGTTGTGAAGAGGACAGAATATATGTGTTCTTCAAAATTCATATGACTAATAACTACTCATTTTTAAATTCTCAACATTCCTGAGAAATTCAAAACAGTACATGTTTGCATGTTATGCAATTCTGCAATAGATGCAGTTTCCAATGGGGTATTACAGATTGAGAAGTCAACAGAAAAATAGCCACATTCTGGTAGAGGATAAAACTATGAAGCATATGTAATAATTCTTCAAGAGTAAGCAATTATCAGAGTAAGCTATTATTTCTATGACCATCATTCCCAAGATTTATGCCATAAAGTCATCCTAGCCCAACAGTTTCCAACTTGTAAGTGGCACCTTAAAATTCCTTAATTCACATCATGAATACCTTATCTCTATTTTGAAAAAATACTACACCTCTGCAAATGTGACGCCCTCCTTGTTCTGAAAAGAACACCACAATAAACTGAGCTGCATCATTTTTCCTCCACTGGAATTCTTGAGATCAGAACACTTGCAAATATTATTTATATTTATACTTTTTTAACTATCATAGATATTCAGGATGCTAAGATAGGAAAATTATGGTTCAAAGTCCACCCAGGCAGGAAGGTTTCTTAGAATCTTATCTCCAAAAAACTTCTCCACAAAAGACAGACTCAAGTGGCACTGAGGTTGAAGTGGTAGGGCACAAGCCTTGAGTATAAACAGGCTCAGAGACACTGCCCAGGCCAAGAGTTCAAGCTCTAGGATGAACCAATCAAACAAAAACAAAATAGAAAACAAACTCGAAACCTAGCATTTTTCTCCATGTATACAGAGGCATGTAAATAAGGAAATGGCTTCCTGTGTTATATATAGGTAAAAGAAGGAAGATGTCACACAATTACTCTCTTCATACCATATTAAAACAAACCCTTAAAAAATTGGTTTTTCTAAATGTGTAAATTAATGTCATCCATTTGTTGGCAACTCTGTCTAGATTATTCACATTAACATGGTACACATGTGGGAATTATCTATTAACTATGTTCTAATTTTAACTCTCTTTAAAGAGTATCTAGGCAAATAGAATGCCAGAATCATTTGTGAATTTTTCAATTAATCCCTCTGCTTAAAAAGAATTTTGTAGTATCCTATAGAATATGAAATTACAAACAAAATCAAAAAATATATTTTAAATCGAAATTCTAATTTAACGAGGTCTGCAAAGTCCTACATTAGACGAACTTTGCTATTTCTCCAGACTTAAGCTTTTGTAAACCTTCAAAATTTATTTGGAATCCAACACAATGAGGCTTACTTACTTTTGCAAACTTTTGGATGGGAATCATGAGCTATTTTGCATTTAGGAATGTTCTGTAATGATGAGAGAATTTAAACCACAAGTGAGGAAATATATGAGATGCATTCAATAGGAATCTTCATTTCTCAAAACATAATTACAAAATTAGCCCAAACTTCCCACTGTGTATTCCTTTCTTGTTGCTTGGTTTGTTTTACTGAGACAAAATTATTCTACCTGGTCCAGGGAATCTATCGTTATGTAATTCCACTCTCTAATCTCCTGTCTGAGTGCTAGAATTCCAGACACGTATCACATTGCCCTGCCATAGTTTGTTTATTTAATCTAGAAACAGACTAGCAATTCTTAACTTCTCCTGTGATCTTATCCACAGACTGACTGCTCAGACTGTTTATGTACTATTTTCAAAGATGTTTTAACATTTTACACAGGATATGAACATTTTCAGATGCACCTGCAGGGTTCACTGATTCATTCCACCATTGATTCTATCCCGTTAATAATGATTGCTTGACTCTCTTATTATCTCTGGTCCCTACCGATGTAATATTCTCAATTTCTGGGGGAAAGTTCACTAGAGGGCTTTCCAATATTAAAAATTATCACTTGATTCTAGTCTTACTCAGGACCTATTTTCTATTGTTTTCTAACTATTCCACATATTCTGAGAGTTGTTTCATTTGTGTATTTTTGTGTGCACCTATAAGTGTCTCTGTGTGTATGTGTATGTTTGTATGTATGTATGCAAAAACCTAAATCTGTTATTCAGCAATCTTGCTCGTGACTGGTATTCAAGCTTTTGGCTGGTTAATTATAGGTAGTGTCTCAAAGCCTATACTGTCCAAGTTGGATGCAAATTGAACTTCCCAGAGTCCTTTACATTCTTAGGTTTTATTTTTCCAGGAGTATCAACTTTTAAACTTCAAACTTTGTGAGTGTAAAGGCTAACCTGTAGCCCAGATTTTTAACTCAAGAATTCATATAAAGATAGATGAACATATACCTTGCATATCCTGAGTGTACACTGTTAGAAATGTGATCATAAACCAATTTGTTGTGAGATCTGGGATTGGGGTTTAAAGCCAGCATGGGTAGAAAAGTCCTGGAGACTCTTTTCTCCAATAATTACCAGAAAACTGGAAGTTGCACTGTGGCTCAAGTGGAAAAGCACTAGCCTTGAGCTGCGTTTCAGAGGGACAGCGCCCTGTCCCATATTTCAAGTGCCATGAACAACAACAAAAACAACAAAAAGAATATAAGAAATGGAAAGAAAAAGAAATGTGATCTTATCCACCAGGTTCATTGCTAGTATAATTCCTGTTCTCTCAAGATGGACTCGTTTTTCCAGTTAAGTCTATTCTCCCATATCTGACTTGAATTGGAAACAGAATCATTCTTCCATTCTACTTTTTGCACATTTACGTGATTAGCAAGCGTGATTTAGAAAGGGAGTGGCCTCATGCTTCATGTTCCACTTAGGAGTAATGCTTTCTCTATATCATCCCATAATTCTACATACTGGACTTGGCTTTATTGTTTCAATGTTTTCTTATTTGTAGAGTCCTCTATATTGTATTTCACACATACATAAACACAGAACTTCTTTTTCTCCTATAATTGCTATTGTTTCTCTTACTGTTAACTCATGTACACTTGGGAAATTAATGCACAGCACATAGACTTACAATAAATGATCTGAGAACCTTCTTCACATTTAAAATTCACTTTAATTTACAGAGCACATAAGAAGTTTGAAAAAAATGTTCTAATGGATAATGTATTTATAAGCAATTTAAATTTCATTTCTCTTTACTTAGTTGTCTCTGAAACACGTGTTACCTCATGTACAAATGTGTCCTTGTTCTATTTCAATGAAACCAGAAAACATCCTTTTTTTTTTTTGAGCAGCACCATAGATTGTTACTGGAAGTAAGTGGAAGTAACTGTTACTGGAAGTGTAAACTGATCCCAGGAGAGGAATTGAACGTAGAGAAATTACAAAGTTCAAATTAACTATTGCTTTCCTTTTTACTGTACAAGAAAAGAATCCAAGGCTGGAAGGAAACTCTGTCCCTGACTTTTTTGAGTGTCTTTTACTCATATAAAACTTGTCTGTAAGCTTCTGGTTGAGAGTATTAGAAAAGGACACAAAATGCCATTTGAAGGCCAGCATAGAACAAAAGGAAGTAAGTTTGTTTTAAAAGTGTTCTACTGCAAAGAAGCAAAGATATGGAGGTTTTAAAGTGTCTTATGGATGGATGTTTCACTCCTGAGATGATTCTCTTGTTGCGGGAATCAGTTATCAATTCCTTTAGTCTGGTCCTGAGTTTTCCATAGCAATAAGGATTCCAAAAAAGCAGGATCTAGTGAGTATGATCAGCAAAAGCAGCCACTTCTCGGAACACCACCATTTTAAGGAGAGTCCCAAAGAAATACCCAGGGTTTGTTTAGTGTGCTTGTTTGTTTAGTTTGTGCTGTTTCTGGGACTTGAAATTAGAGACTGGCCCCTGTCCCTGAACAGTTGTCTTTCTTTCCCACCTGGCCCAAACCTAATATTCCACTGCTTGAGCCAAAACTCCACTTCTGGCTTTTTGGGTGTTTAATTACACATAACAGTTTGACAGACTCTCTTGCCTGGGTTGACTTTGAACTAAGACAGTAAGAAAGCTAAGCGACATCAACTGTATGAACTTCTCTTTTGAACCAAGAAATTTTAGATGAAGTTTATTATAAAGCTAATATTTGACAATTTTTAAAGAAGAGAATATGTTTAGCAAAGAAGCCATAAAAAATAAGTTAGCAAAAATAGGTGTACTACTAAATCATTTGGGAAGATTACTATTGACTTCATCATTCCTTTGGGGGAAATTTAAAGCTATATTTGCACTTTTTTGTTGGTTGTGGGGATTGAACATTGATCCTGGGCACTGTCTCTCAGCTCTTCAGCACAACTTGAGCACTCTACCACTTTAGCTGCAGCACCACTTCCAGATTTCTGGGGTTAATTGAAGATAAATGTTTCATTGACTTTCCTGACCAGGCTGGCTTTGAACTACAATCCTCTGGTCTCAACCTCCTGAGTAGATAGGATTACAGGCATGAGCCACCAGCACCTGGCTCATATTTGCATTTATGTGCACTTAATGGCACTATGTAGACAAAGAATGAAAATCTGAATCAAATGATTTGACATTGCAACTTTTCAGAATAATTGAGGTAGCAATAAATATGTCCTCTTTTTCCATTTTGTTGCATTAATGACTCATGAGCTAAGGAACTCTTACATTAGCATCCTCTTTCATCTTTGTAGTTGTATTTAGTATCAGGAAATGTTCATAGAGAAATAAAAAAAGACAGATTTTTGTTTTTTTTATTTTATTTGTGAACATACTGTACAGAGGGGTTACAATTACATGGGCAGGATAATGCGTACATTTCTTACCAAGCATTGCAGCCTCCTCCTTTGTTTACCCTTCACATCCCTTCCCAGCCTTCCCCCTCCCCCCCAGTCCCAATCCTTCTCCCCCCCCACCTACGTTGTAAAGCTCGTTTTTGACATGACAACTTGTACTTCTCACTGTTGCAACAGGTCCACCTATATCCTTAAACGACTTGTTTTTCCCCATCTCCTCTACAAGTTATACTGACATCAAATATAGTGAAAGCAGGGGTTATACTGTAGGGGAGGGACATACAAAGCAACAAAGAAATAATCTTATAAATGCGTTAGAAACACATGCATGAAAGAAAAACCATTAAAATACGTATCTAAGGGTTTATTTTCCTAACATCATATTATCTGAACTTTTCCGCTTGACTCATACATATACTAGCTATTGCAAATAAGGGAAGCCATGGGGCCTATAATTCTTTGGGCCTGGTTTACTTCGCTTAATATAATATTTTCCAAGTCAGAAAGACAGATTTTTAGAAAGCAAAGGAGATCAGGTATGAAAGAACAGCATAGAAGGAGATACATTTATCACACAGAGATTAAGAACTAGCCTTGGAGATTTTGAATGCTAAAGGCAATGAGGAATAAGCCTAGTTGATAACTAGTTCTTCAATAACCAAGAATGGTTCCCTAGAACGGTTTCTGCTATACATTAGTTATTATCATTTTTTCTTTCCATCTGGAGTTAGTCCTTCTCTTCTGTCACAACTGTTAATTAGTCTCTGCCTTTTTGGAGCAATGACTGGCCAAAATAGTTTCCAAATCTCACTTAGACTACCCTTCTCATTGTGATTAGCAGTGACCCCACTCAAAAGCCTGGAATCTTTGAATTTCCAGAATTAATCTTCACCTGACATCTAAGCACATTACTGGCATTAATTGCTGTGATCTAATGAACAAAACATATTTTCAACACAGTATCCTAACATAGGTAAAGTACATGAATTAGGAACTATTATCAGGTATCAGTAGGGAAGGAGGAATTATATATTCCAAGTATGGGTTCTTTATTTTGCATTTACTAACTAAATGTTCATTGTTGTTGTTGCTGCTGTTGTTGTTTTGGCAGTCCTGGGGCTGAAACTCAGCGCTTGGGAATTATTCCTCAGCTCTTTGGTTTTTTCCTCAAAGCTAACCCTCCACTACTTGAGGCACAGGACCACTTCCAGTGTTTCCTTTTCAATTTATGTGGTACTGAGGAATTGAACCCAGGGTTTCATGCAAGGTACGCAATCACCATACCATGAAGCCACATTCCCAGAACCCTAAATTACTTTCTTAAGATGGCATTACATTTTAATTCTGTAACTATGTATCATAATTTTAGCCAGAAATTTTTGCTAGAAAAGAGCATTGGACACAGTACTGAGTCCAGTAAGGCTAGATGGGCAATGGATAACTGTCACAGTGTAGCCAGGGCACAAAGGGACTTACCTCATGGAGCTGGTACAACAGACTGAGTGAGACAGTTCCTGACCCACAGACTACCTCCTGAATGAGAGGGCCACCTTGGTTCCAACCACATGGGGATGCTGGGCCACCTCCTCCAGCACCCAATTGAATCAGTTCCTAAGAGAGAAAGAGAAAGGAAGAAGGTCAGAGTTACACTTAAGCCAGGTGTCAGTGGCTCAGGCCTATAATCCTAAGTACAATGGAGGCTGAGATATGAAGATCATGGTTTATAGCCAGCCCGGGCAGGAACACCTGTAAGACTCTTATCCCCAAAATATCACCAGAAAACTGGAAGTGGTGCTGTGACTCAAGTGGTAGAGTGCTAGCTTTGAGCTGAGGAGCTCAGGGAGCTGCCCCAGGCCCAAAGTTCAAGCCCCATGACTGAAAAGAAGTGGACTTCCCACCACAAGAAGTGGACTGAATAGCACCCATTGCCCTAGGAAGCATGGCAGAGAAGTCAGGCTGACCTTCCTGTCAGGTGGGAGTCATTAGTAGGTCAACTGGCTTCTCTGTGCCTCAGTTTCACCAGCTTCAAAACTGAACAAAGTGAAGGATCCCGATACTCATGGGGATAGGATAATAAAGTGAGCCATGTTTTGTTTCATAATCCCATACCTGTTGCACCATTAATAACACCATCTGAGATCTTTCCGGGTATCATATGCTCACAGAATTGCCAAGAACAGTATCAGATGGCCCCTCCCTCTGTGCCTGTCCCTGCTCCAGAGATCTCTCTGTATTAATCCCTTGTTTCCTCACAACTGTCTCATGATGAGATTGAAGTCTAATGGTTGAGGTCCAACCCAGAGCTTCACCTCTGGTCTAGAATCGGCTGCCATGGACTGAGTTTGGGACAATCCATCTAAACCAATGACTGAGCATTGTGCTACATGTCTACAATCCCAACTACAGAAGACCGCGCCTGGTGGCTCATGCCTGTCACAGATAGGAGGGCCATGATCCAGCCCAGGCTGAGCATGTTAATTCTCCATCTCAGAAATGCCCAAGACAGAAAAGCTTGACTCGCATGGTAGAAGAGCTCACTGGCAAGCCTAAGGACTTGAGGTCAAACCCTAATATACCAAAAAGAACCGGAGTCCCAGTGCCAGAGGCTCATACCTATAATTCTACGTACTCAGAAGGCTGAGATCTGAAGATTACAGCTCAAGATTTAAAATAGGGTTGGCCTCACCCATCAGACGTCATGATGAGAAGACCCAGAGTCTGACCTATGCTGTTGCGCTCGGTACTAGCAGAATTCATATGCTTATTAAGTGTTGGCCATGCTCTCTGTCCCCCTGGGAAGCCTGCCCCCTGCAGGCCGTACCCCCAGGTCCTCCCAAGCTCCCACTCCCACCAACCAGCCCCAAGGGAGTACACAGCTCCATTGCACACAGATCCCTTGTTCTTGTAATTTAACAGTGCTGTGTCCGCTTCAAGCCTCTCCCCCTTCCAAGCCCGAGACCTCAGCTGTGAAGCCCATACATGCCCCAAAGATAGCAGGTAGAAGTTACCAAAGCATTCAGCCTCCTTGTTACAACCCACCTATACACACACACACACACACACACACACACACACACACACACACACACACACACAAACATCCAGACCGTTGACAGAATACTCATCCATGCAGCACCTGCAATTTGCCAACTGATCACTCACCTGAGCACATTCAGGCTGTACAAGGAAAAAGATAATGTCTCTCTTTCTCTCTGTCTCTCTGTCTTCAGGTGAAAGGTTGACCGAGCACAGAAGACAAGGGCTCACACTGCAAGGGTGTCTATCTTCTGCATCCAACACCTCCCATCCCCAGAAAAAAAGGAAAAGACCCCAGAAAGCAGGTGTAGACATGATGCTCCCCACCTCTGACTAAAGCCACCGGGTTCCCACCAGGGAGAGGCAGGGTGCAGATGTACAGCTATATGGCTCTCACTGCTCCAGGTCAGGGGATCTGTGGCACCCACTCCTCACCCAACCCTGCATCTCCCCATTTCCTGGGACACTAGCTGCTGGGGATGGGGGTGGGATCCTTGGGTCAACACCCACCCCAACCCCTGGGGCACATTTGTGGCAGGGCATGGGCCAGACTGTGGGGTACAGGAGAGGCTCGGGTCCGGGTCGGAGGGGAGGGGATATGGGGTCGCAGGGTGCGGGGCTGTGTGGCAGCCATTCACATGTGTTTCTGGCAGAAGCTGTTGGCAGGTGCTCCAGGTGGGGCAAGCAGCAATAGCAAAGGCATGACAGACACTCAGGCCATGAGCAGAGTTCAGGGGAGCCAGGACCAGGTCAGGGCCCCAAGCTGGCTCGTGGCAAACCATTGCCTCATTGCCTGAGGAAACCATGGGTCAGAGGCAGCAGCACCAGGTTTGAAATGCTGCTCCATGGGGAATGGGGGGAGGGGGCCGGGGCTCAGGCAGGCACATGGTGGGCCTGAGAAAGGCCTTTCCTCCTAAGCCTCGAGTCTCTTGCTTACCACTCAGCCACCTCTACCTTCCTCAACTGCTGGTAGTGGTGTCAACAAACAGAAGGAATCATGGTGCTACTGGGCAGCATGGAATGTGGGCGTGGCAACCATTCTTGTATACCATTGGTCAGAAAGAACCATGAAACAATTGGGGTGTGGCTAGAATCTTGTGATGCAGGCAGAATGGGTGGAGTCAAAAGGATTGCAGCCCCTTTCCCAGGGAATTCTATCCAATCCAGTTGGGGACAAGAGGGTGACCTGCTTTAGCTGGATGGCTGCCCAGATTGTTGTGTATGTCTGATGTTCCCAGACCTTGAACTCAGGATCTGGGCACAATCTGTGAGTTGCTTTTGATCAAGGCTAGCTCTCTACCACTGGAGCCACACAGCTTTACTTCTGGCTTTGTTGGCACAAGTTGGAGAGGAGTCTCAAGGACTTTCCTGCCTAGGGTGACTTTGACCATGATACTCCTTTCACAGCCTTTTAAGTTTTAAGGAGGACTGCTGAGAGCCACTGATGCCTGGCTAATCATTGGTTTTGCTGATGTTCGTGGACAGACCTGTGAGTTCCCTATCCTCAGGTTTAAGTGGTAGGAGCTGGAGCCCACAGTTTGAATCCTGGTCCTGCCACCAACAAATGGCAGGAGATCCTATGAAACTCATTTTTATTCATAGGATTGCCAAAGGAATGTGATGTATGTCATGATTTAATGGGCAGTACGTGAATGATTCGAGGATAAAATTATGCACAATTACATTATAGGACACTCGATATTAATTATTTTATGAAGCATTTAAACAATCACATTCATTGAATGGAGGCCAAATGAAATACCTACGAATTGGGCATCACATAGCATGTAGATGCCATTTTCTTTTCTGCAGGACTGGGATTTGAACTCATAGTCTAGGTAACCCTGCTGTTGCACTGTATGGGAAGGGGAAGCTTGCCTCCTTGAATTCAAGAAATTCAAGTCTGTTCCTTAGGCTTGAAATCGATGCCCACCACTAGAAAACCTCCTATTTGTGTACATCTTAAATATATGATATATAATTATATACATATGTTGATTCCATATTTCATTCAGTGTAGTTATTTATTTTATTTTTTGTTTTATTCATGTATTGACTACTCATTTTATTGACTATTATGACACATAGAACAGTGATTACATTTATTACATAGGATATAGTATTGCATATGTATTGCACGTCCTTCCTGACACCCAGGACTTTCACAGAAAAGGACAACGTGTCACCATCAGCTTCTTACTACACGATTCATTTTTGGGGAGTGCTGGCATCTGAACTCACAGCCTACAAGGCCCAATTCATGAATGGGTGAGTGTCAGCCTGCCATCCTGTGGCAAATTGAGCTGACAGGCAGTTCCGAGTACCAGAGATCGAGCCCCTGGGGTTGACAAAATAAGAACAGATTGACATGCAGATGGTAGTATACTAATAAATATATACCTTTATAGATTGCCAGAGATGTCTATACATTATTCAGTTATATAGACTACATTTCTACCAATTCTTGGATATTTATAATGCCTCCATGTAATTAATGTTATTGTTTTCATTCCTAACCAACTATTAAATAAATCAATCAATATCCTGAAATTGTTGCATTCCTGTAAGTAATAGTATTCTTTTAATGCTTCATAAATATTAAATAAAATCAGTCTCCTGTAATGATGCTGTCTAATTTTATAGGAACATCATTCACCATCAACTCATTCAACAGTGACATTGATAATATTACCTTGTTATTCCCATGGATGGGAATGAGTCTCTTAGTATCTCCTGCCATTGATTGTTGTCAGGACTAGGATTCGAAATCAGGGCCTACATTGCCATGTGGACCTATGACTCCCTCAAGGTGAAGTACCCTTTGCAACAGTGTCATTCATACCCAGGAGGGTCACCATGCAAAGGAAGAATACATAAAAAGGCCATCTCGCTGCATTTTTTCTGTACATTTTTGCCACACAAGGCCTGGGGATCTAGGATCCCAGGATCTACTGTATGTCCAGTGGCTGTACCCCAGCATAAGGTGATCGAAGTTGAGGCAGAGTTACCACAACCTGAGTTCAAGCCCCCTGCTGAGCAAAAAATAATTAAAAGAGATTAGCGCCCTGGCTTGCAATTCACCCCTGTTATTCTGCCAGGCTTTGGATTTGAACTCAGAGTCTGGGTAAACCTGCAGCACTGTGGAAGAAGGGGAAGCTCAATGTACTTGAAGATAAGAAAGTCAGGCCTGTAGTGTAACCCAAAATTCAAGTCCCGGACTTGGAAAACATAATATTTATATACATTGTAAATACAGGATTTGTACTTACCTATGGATGTTCAGTCCATACACGTTTGATGTGGTTTTTCCTTGTACTTTTTGTTTTATTCATTTATTTACCATTGATTTTATTATGATGACACCCATTCCCTTTATTACATTGATGATATCCTATCACATGGACTCTAAATGTGTAGACGTGTTCTCCATCATGCCTGACACCCAGGACTTTCAGAGAATAGGAAAAAAGTTTCACACTTGGCTTCTTACTGCATGATCCAATTGTTGGTAGTGCTGGGATCTGAACTCAGGGCCTAGCAGGACCAATTGGTGAATAGTTCAAGGTTACCACACCAGCCTGTGAGCAACAAAGGAGTTAGGCCATTCCCAGGATCTGAGATTGATCCTCAGGGTGCGCCATGATAGTCATAAATTAATAATTTAAACATAAGATCTATATTTACATATGTGTGTGGACAGCATCTTGCCTTTGGAGTACTTTTTCTCTTTATTTTCTGTCTTATGTAAGTATTGTGTAATTTACTAAGTAAGGTAACAGATATAACAGTGCTTACATGGAAGACAACTTATTGCCCTGGCTATAGGGTTTTCTATGCATTCTCCATCCAAGCTGAGACTCAGGACTTTCACAGGACAGGAAAACAGGTGAATCAACTGGCTTCTCACATCAGGATTCATCCTTTGACAGTGTTGGGATTTGAACTCAGAGCCTATCAGGCCCAATTGGGGAAAGGGTCAAGGTGAGGAAACCAGCCTGCGAGCAACGAAGGAGATAGGCCATTCCCAGGACCTGACATCGAGTCCCAGGGAGGTCGAGGTAGTCATAAATTCATAATTTAAACATAGGATCTATATTTACATACATGTGTGGACAGCATCTTACATTCGGCGCACTTCTCCTTAATTTGTGTCTAATTCATGGAGTTATTGTTTTTTACTGAGTATGGTGACAGTTATAACTGTGCTGACATGGATGACAACCTGTTCCCATAGTTATAGGGTTGCCTATGCATTCTACATCCTAGTGCAAGCCCGGGAATTTCATGTTCAACGACTGGCTTCTGACAACAGAAGGAATCTTTTGTCAGTGCTGGGATTTGAACTGAGGTCTGGGTAGCTCTGTTGCACGTTGGGGGAAGGGAAATCTCAACATCCTTGAAGACTGGAATGTCAGGCCTGGTCCAGGGCTTGATTTGAAGCCCCAGCACTGGACAAAATAACAAGCCTGCCTTTTTAAAATATAGGATCTCTCATTACCTACAAGTGTGCTATGCATCTTGCATTGAGTGTAGTTATTCTTTTTATTTTGTGCCTTATTTATGGATGTATTGTGTATTTTATTGAGTATGGTGATAGATATAACTATGCTGACATGAATAACAACCTATTCGAATGGCGTTAGAGTTGCCTATGTAGAATTCTCCATCCTCGCTGAGACCCAGGACTTTCACAGGACAGGAAAACAGGTGGATTGATTGGCTTCTCAAATCAAGGTGAATCTTTTGGCAGTGCTGGGATTTGAACTCAAGGCCTAGCAGGCCCAATTGGTGAATGGGTCATGGTGAACACACCAGCTTGTGAGCCACTAAGGAGCTAGGCCATCCCAAGGACCTGAGATGGAGCCCTGGTGGGGTCCAATATAGTCATAAATTCATCATTTAAACAGAGGATCTATATTTCCATACATGGATGGGCAGCATCTTTCATTCAGTGTGGTCATTCTCTTTATTTTGTGTCTTATTCATTGATGTATTGTGTATTTTTTTGAGTATAGGATGACAGATATAACTATGGTGACCTGGATGAAAACCTATTCCCATGAGTATAGAGTTGCCTATGCATTCTCCATCCCAGCTGAGACCCAGGACTTGCACAGCACAGGAAAACTTGTGCAATGACTGGTTTCTCACATCAGGGTGAATTTTGTCAGTGCTGGGATTTGAACTTTGGGCCTAGGAGGCCCAACTTCCCAATGGGTCCACGTGATCACACCAGACTGCGAGCCACTAAGGAGCTGGGCGTTTCCCAGAAACAGAGATCGAGCACCATGGAGGCCACAATTGTCCTGAATGCATCATTTAAACATGGGATGGATATTCAATTCCGTGTGTGGACTGCATTGTGCATTTAGTGTAGTTATTCTATTTTGTATGCTATTCATGGATGTATTGTGTATTTTCTTCAGTATATGATGACAGGTATAACTGGGCTCACATGATAACAACCTATTCCCATGGCCACAGGGTGGCCCATGCATTCTTCATCCTAGCTGAGACCCAGGACTTGCACAGGAAAGGAAAACAGGTGCAACAATTGCCTTCTGACATCAGGATGAATCTTTTGACAATGCTGGGATCGGAACTTGGGGACCAGCAGTCTCAATTGATGAATGGGTCCATGTGAGCACACCAGCCTGTGAGCCACTAAGGAGTAAGGCCGTTCCCAGGACCTGAGATGGACCCCCAGGTGGGGGTGTTGGGGGACGGCACACAGCAGTCATCCATTCATAAGTTGACGGTAGTATGCAAATAAGTACACATTTGTATAGAGTAGGAGAGACGATAACCTGTGATGGAATCCAATCTACCATGTGTCTACTGATTTTTGGATCTTTCCAGATGCCTTCATTTCATGACTGTGATGACTATTGTCACACTAAATCAACATTGCTTTACAACTAAGTGATACCCCATGAGTCTTGCCTATCATTTCCTAGTCACATCATGCATGAACTACTCATTTGATCAGATCGATTGCATTCTATGACTTTTCCTGGTCCAGAAACCAGTATCTCAGGATTTCCCGCTATTGCTTTCTCATGGGGGTGGGCTGAATTCAAGCCTCAGGCATGGAAAACATACTCCTTATATACATTTTAAAGATAGGATTTAAACTTTCATAAAGATGTTCAGTAGATACCGTGTTTTGTGTGATAGAATTTATACTTCCATACAGATGTTTAGTCCATATCACGTTTAGTGTGGTTATTCATTTTATTTCTTTTTTCATTCATTTATTTAGCATTTATTTTATTGATTTTGATGACACCTATACCATTTATTATATTGTTTACATCATATCACATACCATCTAGATTTGTAGATATGTTCTCCATCATTCCTGACACCCTGGACTCTCCCAGAGAAGAAAAACAGGTGTCACACTCGGCTTCTTACTCAAAGATTAAATTTTTGGCAGTGCTGGGATCTGAACTCAGGGCCTAGCAGACCCAATTCATGATTGGGTGAGTGTGAGCTCAGAAGCCTCTAGCCAATGAGGCTGTCAGGTGGTTCCCAGGCACTGAGATCAAGCCCCAAGTTTGGCCAAACAGCAATATATGGATAGGCAGAGGGTGGTATACAAATAAATATATATTGTTAAAGAGTTCCAGAGCTGTCTATTTATGACTCAATGACATCTACTATGTTCCTACCAACTCTTAGGTATTTATTATATCTCCATTGAAACAATATTATTCTTTTCATGCTTAATAAACTATTAATTAAGGTCAATCAGCATCCTAGGATTATTGCATCCAATTTTAGATTAGACAAATGCATGAACTACTTTTTCAGTCTGTATTCTTATGCATAGGAACGAGTCTCTTGTGATCGCCTGCCATTGGTAAGTGTAAGGATTAGGATTTGAACCCAGGGCTTATGGCTTCCCTGATAGTTTGCCATCCATCAGCAATGGCAGAACAGGTCCAATATGAAACCATGTCATTCAGACCCAAGATGGTCACCATGCAAAGAAAAATTTGTAAAACCCTGAGCCCTCTACAGCTCCCCACTTTTTGTGCTGTTCTGCTTGTTTTTTCTTCCTGAAAGCCCTCTGGGCCTAGGGTCCCAGGATCAGCTTTGGGTCCCGAGGCTGCATCCCAACCTAGGGAGAGTGAAGCTGAGCCAGAGTTGCCATGACCTGAGTTCAAGTCCCGTGGTTGGCAAAATTAATTAACTAATTAATTCATTAATTAACTATCTAAATTGAAATAATAAAGCTCCTTGGTTTGGAATTTCTGCCAGTTTTCTTTCCTAGCCTGGGATTTGAACTCAGAGTCTTGATGAATCCGTAGCAATGTGACGGAAGGTGCAGAGTTGCCATTACTTGAGTTCAAACCCCATGCCAATCCAAAAATAAATAATTAAGTCACTGATCTCAGCAGGGAAGTTAGTTGTGAAGATGGGAGGGAAGGGATGGTAAGGGAAACAAAAATGAGAAGGCAACAATGCTCAATAGGAAATGTACTCATTACTTTGCTCATGTAACTGTGACCACTCTGTACAACATTTTTAAAATAAAAAATGTACAAAAAATTATGTAGTGCTCAAGAAGCACTTTTGGGGTAAGGGATGGATGTCTGAATAGCTGTACAAAATTCTACAATGATTTTTTTCAGTGTTCAGTATGGAACTGAATAAACATAACTGTTTCTGTTACAAATATTAAGTCACTGTCTTGGAACTGGGGCCAGTATTTCTGCCATTGCTGGGATTTGAGCTCACTCTCCAAGTAACTCTTTTGCACCTTGTGTGAAGGCAAAGCTCCCTGTTCTTGAGGAAAAGATTTTCAAGCTAGAGTTCCCAGTGCCTGAATTAAGGCCTGCAATAGAAAAAAATTTGTATACATGTGTAATACAAGATATATAGGTACATATGTATGTTTATTTTATATTATGACTATTATTATTGATTTTGTATTTAATTTTTATTTTATTCATTTTATTTTTTATTGAATTTAGTATTATTATACACATAATATTTCTTGTTGTGCACATATATTATAAAATTATACACAATAATTCAGTACATTGACTTATTTTCATTAATACTTTATTAAGTGTTGAAACATGATACATAATTAAGTGGAGGCATTTGTCAAGTCATCACATGGTTAGAGTCTGCCTAGTATGAGCTTTGTCTATAGGGATTTGTTAAAATGATTTATACTCAGAAGCCTTTTCTTATGAATAGGCAAGTTGAGGGATAAAATCTTAAGTTTGGGGCTGGGAATATGGCTCAGTGGTAGAGAGCTTGCTCAGCATGCATGAATGCCAGGGTTTGAATCCTCAGTGCCACATACTCAGAAAAAGCCAGAAGCTGTGGTGTGGCTCAAGTGGTAGAGTGCTAGCCTTGAGAAAAAGTAGTTCAAAGACAGTAACCAGGCCCTAATTTCAAGCCCCAAGTCTGGCAAAAACAATACGCCAGTTTCCAGTGGCTCTGGAAACCTACTTTCTCAAGAGGTGAGATCTGAAGATCGCAGTTTGAAGACAGCCTAGGGAAGGAAAGCCTGTTAGACACTTACCTCCAATGAACCATCAAAAAACCCCATGTGGCACTGTGCGTCAACTGGTAGAGTGTTTGCCTTGAACTGAAGGGCTCAGGGACAGCACCCAGGCTTCAGTTTGAGACACACAACTGGAAAAAGAGTGAGGGATAATCAAAGTAATTTTCCTATTTGTTATTTATGAGAATATTTTTTGGAAAATGAATGCTGATGTACACCAGAATTGGAGTCAGACCTCAAGGTTCAAGTGTAGCACATCCATAAGCCCAACCTCTCAGATTCAAGCATTATAAACGTGTCCTACAGGGTTCTGAAAGGCACATTGTTGAAAGGCTTAATATGCTCCCCAAGCCCTTTGTGATAAGCAGTTGACTTGTATTGTCAATGTTATTACAGTTCTGACCCTAGCAGAGAACCAATAGCTCATGCCCATCACCCTAGCTCAGGAACCTGAGGTCTCTATCACAGGGTTAAACCAGCCAAGGCAGGGAAGTCTAGGACATTCTGACTTCCTGTTCTGAAAGGCCAGATGCTCAAGAAATTCCTGTGTTTCCCTTGGTGATGAGAAGTTACTTGCACTCTAAATGTTCTTGGAGTTCTTGAGCTACAGAAGAAGGAAAGAAATATTATTGACCCATCCGGGGTTCAAATGAAGTTCTCAGGATCCAAGCCCTAGCTCTGTTAGCAGGAAGAACTCCAGTGTAACACTGTATTTGAAGGACAGAAAACAGTTTCAAATCCAGGCTAGGTGCAGAGAACTAAGCCTGCAGGATTAGGAGGCAGAATGTACACACTCAACAGGGATGTGAGCTGCAAAACTACTTGATTCATTCCAGGCACAGCCAACAACGGGGGAAACCTGAAACATTTGTTAGAGTTACAGCAGGGTCAGGCTTTTCTCAGTCTCTTCAAACGATGACTAATTAACCTTCCTCCCTCAGGTGAAGGGTGCCTCCGGTTATCTTTAGGTTACCAATAGAGAGCCAGTATAGTGGGGGAGAGGGGAGGAACAGAGTAGAAAAACCCTGCTCTCTGGGCTTAGGGAGTGGGTTTTTGACTCTCCATTTGTCAGGTTTAAAGGCCCTTCTATCTCTGCCAGTCCATTCTCCTTACTTCATTCTCCACATCATTAATGCAAATCCCCAGTCCAAGGAGGGACAGGGCCATTTCTCTTCTGTCTCCAAGCACCTGAGTTAGAACCTGGCTCTGCCCTCTTGACTCTGGGGCTCTTGGCTGCCTGAGAAGTGGGAGAGAGACAGTCATCCTGCTCTGCGTTTGTGTGAAGGCGATGCTGGTGTCCTGGCACACTGCAGAAATCCTCATGACTGGGAAGTGTTCCCCTCTTTCCTTCTGACATCAAAAACAGATTCATTTATCAACTTTCTTCCTTTCTTTCTTCCTTTCTTTCTTTCTTCCTTTCTTTCTTTCTTCCTTCCTTTCTTTCTTTCTTCCTTTCTTTCTTCCTTCCTTCCTTTCTTTCTTTCTTTCTTTCTTTCTTTCTTTCTTTCTTTCTTTCTTTCTTTCTTTCTTTCTTTCTTTCTATCTCTCTCTGTTTCTCTTTCTTTCTTTCTCTCTCTCTTTCTTTCTTTCTTTCTTCCTACCTTTCTACCTAGGTAGCTATCTCTTGCCAGTAGTTTGGTTGAACTCAAGGCCTGGGCACTGTCTCTAGCATTCTGCTACTTGAGCCACAGCACATATTCTGGCTTTGTCTGTGTACGGGTGCCTGAGGAATCGAACCCAGGAATTCTTGCATGCTAAGCAAGCACTCTCTCATTAAGCCATATTCCCACCCCCTTCATTTTTTTCTTAATAGTAGTTTTTACATAAGTATGCTGCCATTTTATGTTCTCAAGTTTAATTTTCTGAATAACGGTTACTTCTAAGAAACATGATCTTCTCTTACCCTGCCTGATTTGAGATTGTTCCTGCATTGTCCTCATAATAAAATGTAAAGAAAGGCTGCTGAGAGCTTCAGTGTGCATCATATAAAGACACAGGCCTAGAACCCTAGAAGAGAAAAGCAATGGGCCTGAAATGAAGAGAATGATGCAGTATGCACAACTAGCATATCTGAAAAATAAACCAGTAAATAAAAGCAGAGTTTGCACTATGGGAGGTAATATACATACACACATAAGTAGGTAGGGCACTGATACATAAACTTGGCCTTCTCTTTTTGAATTTTTTTTGTGGCCATCCAAGGGCTTAAACTAGGGCCCAATGTGTTCCTGAGCTGCTTTGCTCAAGGCTGAGGCTCTACCACCACCACAGCTCCACTTCCTGCCAGCTAGTAGTTAATTGGACATAAGCAATTCCGAGGCTTTCCTGCCTGGTCTGGATTGTATCTGTTGCTCAGTTTTGTCTCTCAAAGCTGGAGCTCTACCCTCTGGGCCACTGCTCCACTTCTGGTTCTCTGGTGGTTTATTGGAGAAAATAGTCTCAGAGACTCTCCTGCTCGGCTGGCTTGAATGGCGTTCTCCTGAGGAGGCTTCAAGTGGTTTCCTCAGGGATTCACCGAGGAGCCGTTCCACACAAACCCTTAGTGTAAATCTCGAGGAGTACTAGAGAAAAATGGAAACATTGTTATACTCCAGTCTCAGGACCCCCACCAAAAAGACCACCAAGAGTCAGACTTTACAGCTGTTTTAAGGTTTTATTTAAACGGGCTGCAGCTCGGGCCTTGTCCTACACTCCGACACAGCAGCACCTAGGAGGAGAGCCCCAAAGTAAAGATTTGCAGGGTTTATAAAGGCACACCACCAACCAGGTGTTTGGATTACCACCACGTGTTGCTCTGCTAGAAACAAGCAACAAGTGTTCACTACCTCAAAACTTTAAATCTTCATTCCCCCCTTGACTTATGGTCCTGAGACACAATCTTGTGGCTCCAGCCTCAAACTAAACTCCAACAGCTCTTGATCTTGAACGGGTATGGTCCCTAACTGACCTTAGCCATTCTATTAAAAACAGTACCAATAACAATCAGTTCACTTTTCTTTTCTTGAGTTGTATGCAGAGTGGTTGTGTAGGATGCTTGGAGACTTCCCATGTTTCCCCACGGTTGTCCAGGGCAAAGGGATCAGCCGGTCTGGCATGGGAGCAGTGGATCCAAGCAGAAATGCCATCCACTTTAAGGGCAGTAGGTGTAGCCAGTAGCACCATGTAAGGTCCCTTCCACCGTGGTTCCAGAGATCTCAGGTTGTGCCTTCGAACAAACACCCAATCTGCTGGTTTAAACAAATGGGGGAGGGGGGTGGTAATAGAAGCAGAATCATATAATGCTCTAAGCTGGGGCCACATCCTCTTATGCACCAGCTGTAAATAGTCAAGCTTACACAGAAATTCAATATCATCCAAATCAACAAGCAATTCAGTCTGAAGGATAGGGATAATGGGTGGAGGGTGTCCATACATTATTTCCAAAGGAGTAAAGCCAAGATGATAGGGTGAATTTCCTACTCTAAACAGGGCAAAAGGAAGCAGCAATACCCAGTCTGCACCAGTCTCCAAGGCCAATTTAGTTAAAGTCTCTTTTAGAGTCGGATTCATTCTTTCTACCTGCCCTGAACTCTGGGGTCTATAAGCACAGTGCAATTCCCAATCCGTCCCCAGTGCCACGGATATTCCCTGACTTACTTTTGAGATGAAGGCTGGTCCATTGTCCCACCCGATGGTGGATGGGAAGCCATACCAAGGTAGGATTTCTTCCAGGATCTTCTTAGATATGACGTTTGCAGTCTCATGCTTTGTTGGGTAGGCTTTAACCTATCCTGAAAAGTTGTATACAAAAACTAGCAAATATTTATATCCAAATTTTCCAGTTTTAATTTCTGTGAAGTCTACTTCCCAATACACACCTGGCCTATCTCCATGGAGGCGAGCTCCTTTTGTAACCAGTTGATTAGGGGCATTGGTGAGCTGACAGGCTTTAAAATTTTTAACAATGTCCTCAATGAGTTGATTTCCTTGCCTGATTTTTACTTCCGAGTGTTGGACCAGGTCCTGCATTCTTCGGGTTCCGATGTGAGAGACCCAATGGATTCTCATAAGATTTGTCTTGAACAATTTTTATGGCAACATAAGTTTCCCCTCACCAGTTTGCCTCCAGTCTTTATTTCTCTCTCTGTTTGAGGGCTTATAGACCATGGAAATTTTCTTTATCCACTCCAAGTCTTCTTGGGAGTACTGAGGCTCAGGAGACAAAGATTGCCGCCCTGCATCTACTTCTGTTTTGGGCTGGAGGTCCACATCCTTAGCTGACTGATCGGCGAAATTATTTCCTTTGGTTATTGAATTAGTTACCTTTTGATGGCCAGGATAATGCATAATGGCAATATTTGCTGGCTCCCATAAGGCCCGGATGACGCTTAAAATTTCTTGTTCATTTTTAATAGCCTTTCCCACAGCTGTCAACAGCCCCCTCTCTTGGTAAATGGCTCCATGGACATGCACAGTGGCAAAAGCATACCGACTGTCCGTGTAAATGTTTAGTCTCTTCCCTTTTCCCATCTGTAGGGCTTTTGTTAGTGTTACTATTTCTTCTCTTTGTGCAGAAGTTCCCTGGGGGAGTGCTTCTGCCCACACTATCTCAGTGTCCATGGTGACTGCTGCACCGGCATACCTTTTTCCATCTCAAATGAAACGGCTGCCATCTGTGAACCAGGTATGCTCGGCATGCGATAGTGGCGAGTCCAACAAGTCTGGCCTCTTTTCTTTGGCCTTGTTGCTCTTTTCACACTCAATTTCACGTTCTCTGTCTTTCCTTTCCTGTCTTTGCTACTCTGTCTCTCTCTTATTGTAAACCTTTTCCACCGCAGTTACTACATCCCTAATAGACTTTTCACCAAGTCTGTCTAGAGCTTGCAACTTTCACTTTATGTCTGGTGCTGCTTTCTTTATATAGGCAAACATAATCATCTGAGCCGACTCCTGGGTCTCAAGTTCATACAGGTATATTGACTAAAAACTTCCATGAGCTGCTCAAGATATGCTGCCGGATTTTCAGTTCCTCCCTATCTAACATCATAAACTTTGGCCATATTAGTAGGTTGGCAAGCCGCTGCCTTGGACTTGCTAACAGAGCTTGGCGATAGTAGAGGAGTCTCTCCCTACTTTCAAATGTATTGTAGTCCCATGTTGGTCGGATCTCAGGAAAATAGGCAGTGATCAGGGCAGGATCCATGATAGGTGCTCCTGTGGGACCAGTGATAGGTTTCCGGGCTGCCTCTTGGATACAGTCTCTTTCTTCAGTGGTAAAAAGGACCTGTAAAAGCTGACTAAAATCATCCCAAGTTGGCTGATGAGTAAAGAGAATAATTTCAAGCAAACGAATTAAATCCTGGGGTTTCTCAGAAAAGGGCGCATTTTGGGTGTGCCAATTGTATAGATCACTGGTAGAAAATTGCCAATATTGCAGTTGCTGTTGACCATCCGCATCCACAGGAACTATGGCGTGTTAGGGGAAAACAGCTGCATTAGAAGGGGGGTTGATCCCACTGCATCGTCGAGTGACTGGCCCCTCAGAAACTTTAAGGGCAGGTGCTGAGTGTTCTATAGCTCCCTCCTCCTCTTGATCCTTCTCAGGTTCTGAAAAGGAACCTAGAAAAGAGAGTATGGGGGACGAAACTTTTCTTCTTCCAATTTATCTCCCTGAAAAACCGGGAGGTACCTTTTCTTTCCCTCTGCCTCAGGGGGCTAGATGGAGTGGTGCCTATCGTTTCCAGTCCCATCAGACGTACAGTCCAAAAAACAATAAACAATACAAACAAAACACACGCAGTCTTGACAGTTACAAAAAAAAAAGCTTACAAAGTGGAGATCTCCCAAATTGGTCCACTGACTACAGTCACGGTGGGGTTCCACACCCATGCCACACAGCAGAAAGAGCAGAGCCACAGTGGGCGAGTTGGGCCTCTGTTAGGAGGCCCTCTTGGTCAGTTCCGGCCCAACACTGAACCGACCCCCACCCCACAATTCACATGGCGGTGTTCCAAGGACTGCCCCCCCCACCCCACACAGTGGGATTCCAAGGACCCCCGCCCCACAAGAGGATCTTGGACATCTCCCAGTTCCTCCAGGGTTGTGGTGCAAGCACATCTGCTTCAACAACCCTTTACGAATCGGAGTGGCCATCCTCACAAAGGAAAACGAAAGTAAAACAGACAAATGACAGGACAAGACAAATTAACAAAGACAGCTCTGTTTTACCTTTGGAGTCTGAGATCTCGGGGGTCTTTGGGGGAATCCTGGACAAGCCCTCACTAATATGTTATACCCAGGTCGCAGGATCCACACCAAGAAGACAATCGAGAGTCAGCTGTTTTAAGGTTTTATTTAAATGGGCTGCAGCTTGGGTCTCATCCTACACTCCAACACAGCAGAGCCTAGGAGGAGAACCCAGAGCTAAAGTTTTGCAGGGTTTATAAAGGCACACAACCAACCAGGTGTTTGGATTACCACCAAGTGTTGCTCTGCTAGAAACAAGCAACAAATGGTCACTGCCTCAAAACTTTAACCCTTGACATGAAGATGCTACTAGTTTGTTCTAGACACTTAACGTTGGAGATACAAAACACTCATAATTATTAGATCATTTTATAGGCAAAAGGAGCAATGCAGACTGTATGAGGATCACTCCAGCTTTCGGTCCTCATATCCTGAGACAGTAAATTCACAGCAGCTCAATGCTAAGTGACAGAACTGGCATGTACAGTGGATATTTGCTCCCAAATCCTGTGACACGCATTTCTCACTGTTGGCCTCAAACCTGTGACCAGAGGGGAAGATGAGGAGAGAAAATCCTTCTCAGGGAAAGCAGCTATAAAGAACATTGGGTAGTTTACTTATAAATTAAAACCTCGGGAATGACCCTGTTAAAAAGTCAGATTGTCCAGATTAAAAAATGAAGAAAAGAAGAAATAAGGTGCCAGTGGCTGCTGTCTGTAATCCCAGGACCTCAGGAGGCTGAGATGTAGAGAAACTTAGTTTGAATCCAGCCAGTGTAGGAAAGTCCATGACACAGTTATTTCTAAGAGATCACAGAAATACCCAGAAGTGGTGCTGTGACTCAAGCTTAATGCAGTACCCTTGAGCAAAAGGAGCCCAGGGACCATGCATAGGCTCATATTTCCACCCCAGGACCTGCCCCCTCAAAAAGAACCTGTACTTCCATGTCTTTGTCTATGTATTGTCTTCTTATAGGTGAAATTCCCGAGTAGCTATACTGAATGGCACCAACCTAGGAAATTTGTATTCAGTACAATGAGTTCATAACAGAGAGACTTCTTTCAAGATAGTGCATGTTCTGGGGCTCCCCTCACTGTTCACAGTGTAACCTGAGGGTTTCTCTGCATCACAGGCCTGCTGGAGGAAGGCACTCTCATTGTCTGGACAGGCACACAAAAGTCACTCCTGTACAGCTGGGTAACAAACAACTCCATCTGGGCCAGTTAGTGAGGATGAGTGCTAGGGGGCTCTGAAGGTCAAGAAAAAAGGCCTCTTTGTAGCCTTAGCTATCTCTCTCCCCAGTGCTCTGTTTTAACAGGAGACCTTCATTTGTGCCACCTCTCATGGCTGGCCAAGTTCTGTGCACTTATCCTGCCTTTGTGAGACTATATTCTGTTGTTCAGTTACAGTGCTCAATATAATTCAGGAGTCATTCAGACAGACAGCTAAGGCACTGAACATAATGAAATGATTCATTGCAGGCAATGTTGGACCTATGATGCCTTTCCTATGTTTCCAGAAGCTTGGGAAATCCAAGCACATGTTGGATATCACAAAGCTTCCTGTCATCTAGGACTGGTGAAGTTCATCAGGTTTTGAAACCTTTGACTTCTCCTAGTTGGTCCCTGGGTGGCCAGGTTTTGGGGTTGAACATAGGGTCTGGGTGCTGACCATGAGCTCAGTGCAGAAGCCCAGTGCTTTCCCATTTTGTTTAACAACATCTCTTCTGGTCTGTGAGTGTATGTGTGGGTGTGTATGTGTGCACACCACGGTGTGTATGTGCGTGGGTGTGTGTGTGCATGCACACATATACATGAGTCCTGAAGCTTGACCTCAGGACCTGAGCACTGTACCTAGTTTCTCTTGTACAATGATATCCTTATCCCACTTGAGCCACAGAGCCACTTCAGGCTTTGTCCTAGTGATATGGTCCTGAGAAATGAAGCCCAGGATTTTATAGATGCAAAGTATTCTACCACTAAGGCACATTCCCAGCCCTCTACTTCAGCTTTGTTAGTTTATTTCTGTCTTTTTTATTGTTGTTGTTGTCAATTGAAGGAGTTGAAGTCTTGGCGTGGGTGCTGGCCCTGACCCCTTCAGCTCAAGTCTTGTGCTCCACCACTTGAGCCACAGAGCTACTTCTGGTTTTCTGGTGGTTCATTGGTGCTGTTTCTCAAGGACTTTCCTGCCTAGGCTATCTTTGAACCATGATCCTCAGATCTCATCCTCCTGAGTAGGTAGGATAACCAACATGAGCTCAAGCACCCAGCTTCCCCTTCAGGTTCTTGGTAGTGAATTGGAGATAATAGTCTCATAGTACCTTTTGTGTCTGAGATAGTTTGGAACCCAGATCTTTAGAACTCAGCTTCCCGAGAAGGCAGGATGACAGACTTCAGCTACTGACCCCTTGGCCATAGCCTCTGCTGCAAGGGGGTCCATGGCTCCACGTGGTGGAGTGCTAGCCATGAGCCCAAGAGGTAAGGGTCAGTGCCTCAGCCCCGAGTTCAAGGTTCATGACCAAGAAAAAAACCAAACCAAACCAATGTCTGCTGTGGACAACTCACGAGTCTCCAGTAATACATAATTTTGTCCCTGACATGGGGGCCTATCTGAGCCTCAATATTCTTGTCTGTATAATCATCTAAGTTGTGGAGCTCTTACATAGACAAGATGTAAGAATGCACCCCGTTAAGGACATAGCACATGGCACTCTTTGCACCACTCAGCACACTTCCTGTGAAAGATTCAGCACCCAGCACCCAATGCAGGACTCAGCACACTGCATCCTACGAAAGACTCAGCACATAGCACCCTGTGCAGGACTCAGAACGGAGCACCCAATGGAGGACTCAACACATAGCTCCATTCCACAAGCTGTCATTAGAAATAGGGTGCTTTCATCAGTATCACCATTCTTTGAGGAAAATTTACAAACCATACAAGTTCACATTTAATGGTTTAGTGGGGTGTTTTTCTGGGGAAGGGTTGTTAGCCATGGGGCTTGAACTCAAACCTCTACTACTTGGAGCCACATTTTGAGGTGTCTCTCAGACTTCCTGCCAGGACTGGGTTTTAAAGCCGCTGAGCAGCTAGGATGACGGGCATAAGCCAGGATGGCGTGGGTAACCCATGGAGCAGGGTTGCAGCAGTTTACATGTGGCTAAGTCAGGTTAGGTGGCAGCTGTCAGCACTAGACTCCTAGCTTGCTCTGTAATGAGGTATTTGAAGTTCTGTCCTTCTATAATTTCAGTTAGAATATCCTACATTTTTTTGGCATCATACCTGGGGCTTGAGTAAGAGCTTAGAAACTGTCCCTAAATGTTTGTGCTCAAGGCTAGCACTCGATTGAAAGACAGCAGAACTTCTGAGTTTTCTGTTTTGTGGCACTGAGGAATTGAACCCAGGGCTTTGTGTTTACTATGAGAGCACTCAACCACCAAGCCTCAGGAGTGAACGAGGTATAAATAGAGATTGTTGTATATAAATACTATATACACAAAAAGAGATTTCTGCATAATATTAAATTATAGAGAATATTGCTACCAATACTTAGGTATTAAATTATGTCTCCATTTAATGATGTGTCCCAGTTAACAATTAATAAAGCATTAATTAATAATTACTCAATATCTCATAACTGTTTATCATATATATATACATATATCCATACATATAATTCGATATTTCATAGAATGAGACCAATGTCTATATATTATTAAATTATGCATCGTGTGCTACTCCCAATTATTAGTTGTTTAATTATGTCTCCTTGTAATTTTTATTTTGTTAATGCTTAATAAAATATTAATTAAACTTAGTGCACATCCTACACTTATTGCATATAATGTTATCCTAGAATGATTCACTACTAATTCAATCTGTTTATCATTTACTGTAGTGGTAACTCTTCTACCTATGATGTTTTTTAACTTTATTACATTCTATTACATAGCATATAGATTTGCATCCAAATTATACATCCTACCTGACACCGAGCACTTTCAAAGAGAAGGAAAACATGTGTCATGCTCAGCTTCTCACTCCAAGATTACAATTTTGGGAGTGCTGGGATCTAAAATCCAGGCAAATAAGACTCAGTTCATGAATGGGTGACTGCCAGCACAGCAGCCACTAGCCAATTCAGCTGACTGGCAGTGCCCAGGCCCTGAGATTGAGCCCTGTATGTTGAATCCAAATTGTGCTTAGAGTAGTTATTCATTTTACTTTTTTATTCATTTACCATTTATTTTATTGACTGCTATAACACATGGAATATTTACTACATTTCTTTCATAGGATATAGAATTGCCTATGTATGAAACTTCACACCTGATACCCAGGACTTTCACAGAAAAAGAAAACATGTGTCACCCTGTGTCCTATTGCATGATTCAATTTTTGTTAGTGCTGGAATCTGAACTCACAGCCTACAAGGCCCAATTCATGAATGGGTGAGTGTCAGCACGCCAGCCTGGGGCATATGGAGCCTACAAGCAGTTCCCAGCACCTGAGATTTAGCCCCAGGGGTTGACAAAACAAGAACAGATGGACATGCAGATGGTAGTACACAAATAAATATAGATCTTTATAGAGCACCAGAGATGTCTATATATTATTTAGTTATATAGGCTACATTCCTACCAATTCTTGGATATTTATTATGCCTCCATGTAATAGTATTCTTTTTTTTTTCTTTTTCTTTTTTTGGGTCCGGTCGTGGGACCTGAACTCTGGGCCTGGGCGCTGTCCCTCAGCATTTCAGCTCAAGGCTAGCACTCTACCACTTGAGCCACAGCGCCACTTCCGGCTTTTTTCTTATGTGGTGCTGAGGAATCGAACCCAGGGCTTCATGCATGCAAGACAAGCGCTCTACCACTGAGCCACCTTCCCAGCCCCAATAGTATTCTTTTAATGTGTCAAAAATATTCATTAAAATCCATCGGCCTCCTAAAATCACTCTCTAATTTTATGCTAGTATCATTCAGGAACAAGTAATACAACCTTGACATTCATAAATTTCCTTCGGTATTCCTATGAATAGGAATGAGAATCCTAGGATCTCCCTCCATTTGTAGGGGTCAGGACCCGGCTTCAAACACAGGGCCTATGTTGTGATGTTGGCCCATGGATTCTCTGGAAGAATGACAGCCTTCAGCAATGCCAGGTTACCAACACTTTTCAGCCTTGTCCTTTAGACCCAGGATGGTCACCTTGAAAATAAAACAAATGTAAAACCGGCAGCCATCTGCAAGTTACTGGGTTTTTTTTTTCTGTGTCTATTCATTTATTTATTTTTCCTGTCAGCCTTTGAGGCCCAGGAACCTAGGTTCGGCTGTGGGCCCAGTGGCTGCAAACCAGCCTAGAGTGATCAAAGCTGAGGCAGAGTTGCCATGCCCTGAGTTCAAGCCCTGTCCTTGAAATAAAAATACGTAATACATACATGCATACGTACATATATACATTAAAAATATTTAGCAATTATTAGGCTACTTGGAGTTCCGCCATTTTTTCTGCCAGGCCTAGGATTTGAACTCAGGGTCTGGGTAAATCTGCAGTACTATGGGGGAAGGGAAAGCTCACAGTGCTGGAAGATAAGAAGGACAGGCCTGTTCTTAGCACTTGCAAAAATAATATTTGTATACATTTTAAATACATGATTTATACTTGCATACACATGTTTACTGCATATTGCAATTATTCATTTTATTTTGTTTTTTATTTATTCATTATATATTTTAGAGAGTATGATTACATGTATAACGTTTTTTACATCCTATTACACAGAACATAGATTTGCCTATGTATTATACATCATTCCTGAGACCCAGGACATTCATTGATAAGGAAAACAAGTGGGTCACTTGCCTTCTTCCACCAGGATTAAGTTTTTGGCAGTTCTGTGATGTGAACTCTGGGCCTAGAAGGCCCACTTCATGAATGGGTCAATGTTAGCCCACCAGTCTGACGCAAGTTAAGTTGTCGGGCAAATTTGAGGACCTGAGATGAAGCCCTAGGAGTGGCCAATATATAAACAGATAGATGTGTAGATTGAAGCTTGTGTGTGTGTGTATTTACATATGTATATGAATCTATAAATAAAGTTATATAGAGAGTCAGATAGACATTTATGTAGATTCTAGTGTGTAACTCTATATAAAGAATGATGACCTATATCTTATTTTTATATATTCTATTACTATGAATTATTTGGTCTAAAATAATGCCTCCATTAATTAATCATGGTAGGAGACTTAATAAAGTATTAATTAAATTAATCAATGACCTATATTTATTGTGTACAATCTTATACTACAACGACTAGCTAATTAGTAGTTCAATTGGTACATTACAAAGATTCTATTATTGTTCCTATAGATAGGAACGAGTAGGTGAAAGTCCCAGGATCAAACTGTGGGCCTAGGTGTCTTGGTTGGGCTCAGGCTTCACTGACAGCCCACCAGCCTTCGGCCATGAATGGATATGTACAATTTTCAAGCCGAGGCTTTGAGAGCCAGGATGGTCACTGTGCAAAGGAAACAAAGGTAGAACTGTTGCCTAAAACTTGCTGGTTTTTCCTCCTCCATCTTGGTTGGTTTATTTTTTTTGCCAGAGCTGGGAGTTGAACTCAGGTCGTAGGATCCCTGGATCATTTGTGGGTGTAAAAGCTGCACCCCAGCATAGGGTAATCAAGGCTGAGGCAGAGTTGTCGCGACCTGAGTTCAACCCCCGTGCCTGCCCTCCCAAAAAAGTTAAGGTCCTGGCTAGGAGTTTGGGCCATTTTATCTGCCATACCTGGAATTTGAACTCAGGGACTGCGTAACATTATTGTGCTCTGGGTGAAATGAAAGCTAACCTCCTAGAAGAAAACAAAATCTGGAGCATTTCCCAGTGTGTGAACTCCAGCCCTAGAAATAGCAAAAAATAATATTTATATACATGTATAATATATATCATATATATGTATTTGCATAGATATTACATATTGTATCTAGGGCACAATATTTCCACAGAAAGGAAATCAGGTCAACATTGGCTTCTTACTCTACCTATTGACTTCAGCACTCCTGGGATTTGAACTCAGGGCCTGGAATGTCTAATTCATCAAGGGGTCATTTAAGGACAGCAGCCTCAAATAAATTCAATGCCAGGCAGTTCTTAGGACCTGAGTTCTGGCCCCAGGAGTGTCCAATATATAAATAGATAGATGTGTAAATTGCTGCAAATACGTGTATATAAGTAAATATAGTGAGAGAAAGAGAAAAATGTATATGTATGTTCCACTGTGCATTTAAATATAAATATATTTATAGAATGTGAGATGTCTATATATTATTAAATTACATGTAATATATTACTAATAATTATTAGGTATTAAATTATGCCTCCATTTAATGAAGTATCATGGATTAAGGCACAATAAAGTGCTTCCTTGTGTAAATGGAGCTCTGGGACAATTTCTAGGCTCTTAGTTCAAGCCTCAGGATCTACACTAAAAAAAAAAGCCAGTAATTGCATGTGTCTGTGTATATATGCATGTATTACTATCAGTGAACATCCATAGTTGTTATGAACAATAGCACCCACCTAACAAATTTGCTTTGAATAGAATGATGTCTTAGCACAGAGAGTGCTTTCAAGACAGTGTATGTTCCTAGTCAAAAAAAATTTAAGACCATGGCTTGGAATTTGCACCATTTTTCTGCCAGGCCTGGGATTTCAACTCAGGGTCTGATTAACTCTCTGGCACTGTTGGGGATGGGAAACCCACCATCATTGAAGACAAGAATTTCAGACCAGTTTCCAGGGACTGAATTCAAGACCCAGTACTGGAAAAAATAATATTCATACATGAGATCTATTTACATACATGTGTTTACTCCATATGACATTTATTACCCTTATTTATTTTTTATTTATTTTATTTAGTTTTCTTACATATATAACATTTATTTCATTTATTACATGTTGTGACATGGATTTATTTGCATATAGATCATACATCATACAGAGACCCAGGACTTTCACAGAGAAGGAAAAAAATGGGTAAAAATTGGCTTCTGACTCCACATTTAAACTTTTGGGATTTGAACTCACAGCCCACAATGCACAAATCATGAATGGGCCAGTTGTAAAACAAAAGCCTTTGGCAAACTGAACTGCCAGCCACTTCTGAGGATCTGTGATCAAGCAATAGTCGTGGCGGATAGATAGATAGATAGATAGATAGATTAGATAGATAGATAGATAGATAGACAGACAGACAGACAGACAGACAGACAGACAGACAGACAGACAGACAGACAGACAGACAGACAGACAGATAGACAGATAGATAGATAGATAGATAGATAGATAGATAGATAGATAGATAGATAGATAGATAGATAGATAGATAGATAGATAGATAGATAGATGGATAGATGGATAGATGGATAGATGGATAGATAGATAAATAGATAGATAGATGGATGGATAGATAGATAGATAGATAGATAGATGGATAGATGGATAGATAGATAGATTGATTGATTGACTGACAGACAGACAGACAGACAGACAGACAGACAGACAGACAGACAGATAGATAGATAGATAGATAGATAGATAGATAGATAGATAGATAGATAGATAGATAGATAGATAGATAGATAGATAGATAGATAGATAGATAGATAGATAGATAGATAGATAGATGGATAGATAGATAGATAGATTGATTGATTGATTGACAGCCAGCCAGACAGACAAACAGACAGACAGACAGACAGACAGACAGACAGACAGACAGACAGATAGATAGATAGATAGATAGATAGATAGATAGATAGATAGATAGATAGATAGATAGATGTGTAGTTTGCTATGTATATGAGAGAGAATGTGAGGATATTAAATTATACATATTATGGATTATTAGTTATTAAATTATGCCTCCTTTGAATGAAATGAAGTATCATGGTTGAATACTTATTAAATCATTAATGTAAAAGTAGTCAGTATTCCTTGACTGGGAGAATCATACCATGGTGCTAGAATGGAAGACATTATCCAATACTTTTTGTGTGGCATTCTATAAGAGAATCATGAACTAACTGCAGATTTAATTGTTACTTTTAAAACATTCCATTAGGCATTCCCATGGATAGAATGATTTCTCAAGATCTCCCTCCATTTGTAGGTGGCAGTCCAGGCACTTCTACTCCAGGCCTGGGTATTTTACTTCAAAATGCAAACCATTGGAATGACACTGTCAAGGTTTCAGATGGTCAGGGTGAAAGAAAAGAATGAGAAGAAAAGAAAGCCAAGTGTCAGTGAATCCTACCTGTAATCCTAGCTCTTCAGGAGGCTGAGATAGATAGATAGATAGACAGACAGACAGACAGACAGACAGACAGACAGACAGACAGACAGACAGACAGACAGACAGACAGACAGATAGATAGATAGATAGATAGATAGATAGATAGATAGATAGATAGATAGATAGATAGATAGATAGATAGATAGATAGATAGATAGATAGATAGATAGATGGATAGATGGATAGATGGATAGATGGATAGATAGATAGATAGATTGATTGATTGATTGACTGACAGACAGACAGACAGACAGACAGACAGATAGACAGACAGATAGATAGATAGAGAATGCCAGTTTGAATTCAGCCAGGACAGGAAATCCCACCACACTCTTATTTCTGAGGGATTACAGGAATAAAAAAATCCCACGAATGGGGCTATGACTCAAGGGCAAAGCGCTACCCTTGAGCAAAAGGAGCTCAGGAACATTGCCTAGGCTCATAGTAAAACCCCCGGACCTGCCAATAAAAGAAAAGCCAGTAACAACATGTCATCCTCTGTATGTATGCATGTATTTCTATTGGTGAAGGTCTAGAGTTCCTATGATGAAAAGTATCCAGCTAGGAAATTTACTTTGAATAGAATGATTTCATAGAACAGAGAGAGTTTTCAAGACAGTGCATCTTCCAGGGCTCCTCTCACTGTTCCCATTGTAGCCTGAGGTTTTCTCCACCTCAGGGACTGCTGGAAGAAGTCTTCCTCGTTGTTGGAACAGGCCTCACTCCTGTACAGCTGAGTGATTAAAAAAAAACAAAAAACTCCTTCTAGGCCAATTAGTGAGGAGTGTGGGTGGGCTCTGAAGGCCAGGAGAAAAAGATCTCTATGTACCTCAAGCTATCTCTCTGCCGAGAGCTCTGTTCTGACAGGAAGACTTCATTTGTGCACCTCCCATGTCCAAGTTCCCTGCACTTATCCTGTCTTTGTTAGAATATGTTACAGTGTTGAAATAACCTGCTGCAATTAATTCAAGGGTCCTTCTGGCAGACAACTAGGGAGCTGAACCTAATGAAATGTTTCATTATTGGCAATGATACTCCCTGCGTTTTCAGAAGCTTGCTAAATCAAAGCACATGTGTAATATCACTATGCTTCCTGTCATCTAGGGCTGGTGATACTCATCAGATTTTGAAATTTTGACCTCTCCTAGTTGGGCCATGGATGGCTGTGTTTCAGGGTTGAACACGGGACCTGGGTACTGACCATGAGCTCATTGCAGAAGCTCAGTTCTTTATCATTTGGTGTCACAGCTTCACTTCTGGTATCTGTGTGTGTATGTGTGTGTGCATGTATGTGTGTTCATATACTTGTCCTGGATCTTCAACTCAGGACCTGAACACTGTACCTGAGTTTCTCCTGTACAAGGATAGCACTCTTCCACTTGAGGCACACAGCCACTTCAGGCTTTTGTCTAGTGATGTAGTACTAAGGAACCAAACCTAGGGATTCATACATGCAAAGCACTGTACTCCTAAGATACATTCCCAGCACTCTACTTCAGGTTTCTCTCTTTCTTTTGTTGGAAATTGGAGGAATTTAAATCTAGGCCTGTGTGTTATCCTTGAGCTCTTTAGTGAAAGCCAATCGCTCTACCACTTGAGCAACAGCACACATTCAGGTTTTTGGTGGGTCACTGGAGAGAAGCGTCTCAAGGAATTTCCTGCCCAGGCTGGCTTTGGACCGTGATCCTCAGCTCTCAGCATCCTGAGTACCTAGGATGACAGGCACGAGTCAGCAGTGACTAGCTTCCACTTCAAGTTTCTAAGTGGTGAATAGGAGATAATAGTCTCATGGGACCTTTCGTGTCTGGGATAGTTTTGAACCCAGATCGTCAGATCTCAGTTTCCTGAGTAGGCAGGATGACAGACCTCAGCTACCACATGCCTAGACTGTAACACTCTGTTGCAAGGGGGTCCTTGGCTCCACATGGTAAGGCGCTACCCATGATCCCCACTGGTAAGTGTCAGTGGCTAGGCCCTGAGTTCAAGGTTCATGATCAAGAAACATAAACCAAAACAATTGTCTGCAGGAGACAATTCACTAGAGTTAGGTACATACATAATTTTGGCCCTGACATGAGGACATATCTGAGCCACAAGTTTCTCATCTGCACAATCATCTTACTTGTGTAGCTCTTACAAGAACCAGATGAAAAAATGAAAAATTGCACCCCATGAATGACTCAGCACACAACAACTCATGAAAGACTCATCACATAGCTGTAACCCACATAATGTCATTAGAATTAGGGTGCTTTCATCAGTATCACCATTCTTTCAGAAACACGCCACATACAGTCCAAATTTAAATTTTAGAGGGGTGAGGTTTTTTTTTGGGGGGGGGGAGTCAGGCACGGGGATTGCACTGAAATGTTGGGGGTACTGTCCTAAGGTCTTTTGATCAGACTAGAACTCTAACACTTTAAGCCACAGCTCAGTGTTTTACAGACTTCCTGCCAGGGCTGGGTTTTAAACCCACCAGTGTCAGATCTCAGCCCCCGAGTATCTTGGATGACAGGATGAGCAAGCCAGCAGCATCTAGTTCATGGAACTGGGTTGCAGCAGTTTACCTCTGGCTAATTCAGGTTAGATGGCAAATGTCAGCACTAGACTCCCAGCTTGCTCTGTGATGAGGTATTTGCAGCCCTATCCTTATATAGTTGCAGTCAGAACATTCTATATTTTCCTTTTTTTTTGTTTTGTTGCCAGTCCTCGGTTTTGAGTAAGGGTCTAGACACAGTTCCTAAGCCTTTATGCTCAAAGCTAGTGCTCGAATGTTTGAGCTACAGCACAACTTCTGGATTTTTCTATGCACATGGTAGTGAGGAATCGAACCAAGGGCTACGTACTTACTAGGCGAACACTCTACCACTGAGCCCCAGTAGTGACAAGTGTATAAACAGATAAATGTGTAGATTGGTAGATACACAGACAGACAGACAGACAGACAGACAGACAGACAGACAGACAGACAGACAGATAGATAGATAGATAGATAGATAGATAGATGTAGATATATTTAACGAGAGATGTCTGTAAATTATGAAATTTCATATATGATATTTCTATCAAATATTGCCAATTAAATTATTCCTTCCTTTTTTAAGTATCATGATTAAATACATAATAAAGTATTAATTGAAAATTAGTCAATGTAGTATAATTGTTGTTTATAATTTCATAATATAATCGTACACTACTAATGTAATTGTTACTTTTACAACATTCTATTTCTACAGATGCCTATTGGAAAGCGTTTCTTTTTTTAATTTTAATTTTAATTTGTTTTAATTTGTTTTTCGGGGTCCGGTCCTGGGTGCTGAACTCTGGCCTGGTCGCTGTCTCTCAGCTCTTCAGCTCAAGGCTAGCGCTCTACCACTTGAGCCACAGCGCCACTTGTGACTTTTTTCTTTTTGCTTATGTTGTGCTGAGGAATCGAACTCAGGGCCTCTATTATGCAATGCAAGCGCTGTACCAATGAGCCACCTTCACAGTCCTGGAAAGCGTTTCTTAGAATCTCCCGCCAGCCATTCATTATTGGGAGTCCCGGGATTCAACATTCAGGCCTAAGTTGCTGATTTCAGCTTGGCTTCCCTAATATCCCGCCAAACATCAGCAATATAAGGTCATGTACATTGTCTGGGCATTGTTATTTAGAGCCAGGATGGTACAATACAAAGGGAAAAAAAAGTAAAACCACCTTATTGAACTTCTCAGTTTTATCCTTTTCCTTTTTATTTTTATTTTTTTGCCAGTCCTGAGATTTGAACTAAGGACCTAGGATCCCAGGATCATCTTTGGCAGAGATGCCAAGAATTGAGTTCAAACCCGGTACTTGGACTACAACCAAATAAGAACAACAACAATAACAATAACAATAATAAGGCCCTGACATGGAATTAGCACCATTTTATTGGCAGGCCTGGCATTTAAACTCAAGGTCTAGGTAACTCTGCGGCACTGTGGGTGAAGGGGAACATCACCGTCCTAGAAGACCAGAAGATCAGAAAAGTTCCAAGGGCCTGAATTGAAGTTCCAGTACTGAAAATAATGATACTCATATATGAGGTATATTTACATACATGGGTTTATTCCATATGACATTTATTATCCTTATTTTTTTAGTATTATTACACATAAAACATTTATTTTATTACATCATATCACATATACTGAGACCCAGGACTTTCACAGAGATGGAAAAAAATGGGACAAAATTGGCTTCTTACTCCATGAATAAATTATTGGCCATGTTGGGATTTCAACTCACAGCCTACAATGCCCAATCCATAAATGGGGTCACAGTCTTAGCCCACCAGCCTCCAGAAAACTGAGCTACTACCAGGAAGTTCTGAGGACTTGTGATCAAGCCACAGTAGTGCCATATATATGTGTGTGTGTGTGTGTGTGTGTGTGTGTGTGTGTGTGTGTATGTGTGTGTGTGTGTGTGTGAGTTTGTGTGCATGTGTGTGCATGTGCATGTGTGTGCGTGTGCATGTGTGTGTGTGCTTGCGTGCACATGTGCATGAGTGCATCTTGGTAGTAGGGCTTGAATTCAGGGCCCGTGCTCTGTCCCTCAGTTTTTTCATTCAAGGATAGCCCTCTACCACTTGAGTCACAGCTTTTCTTCTAGCTTTCAGGTGGTTCTTGGGAGAGGAGAGTCTCACAGACATTTCTTGTTGGGCTGCATCTGAATGTTAGTCCTCCGATCTCAGCGTGTTGAGGGAGCTAGGAATATGAGAGTATGAGCCATTAGCATCTGACCACGCTTTCCTTCTTGGATAAAACAGAATACCTATTTCCTAGCCAAGCACCCATCTACAGCTATCCCTCCTTCCACTTCCCCTAACCCTCCAGGCTTCAGAGGAAACATACTCTCCTGAGGACAAAGAAATAGGATGCACTGACAGGTTTGAGCATTATGTTCTCCACAGAGTCAGGGGCTGCTGGGAGTTGATGTAGAGGTCAGAGATCTAGGCCAGGGAAAGTAGACAGCTGTTAGAACAGAAAGTATGAAAAGCCATCCGTGCAGCTGCATGCCAGTGGCTCATGCCTATAATCCTAGCTACTCAAGGCTGACACTGGAGGATCAATCAAGATTCAAAGCTAGCCTGGGCATACTCTTATCTCCAAAGAATCACCAAAAAGCTGGGAAGAAGAAATATTATAATTCAAGCTTGTGCAAACAAGCTAAAGGTTACCACCTAGGCTTTTCAAGCCTTGGTACACACACACACACACACACACACACACACACACACACATCATGTGCATGCAAAATCAGAGATTTTTACACTGTAACCTTTGGGTATTCTCTACCTTTTTCCCAACTAAGTCTGGTGGTTGTTGGCCTAGGAGTTCGATGCATCCAACACCACCTGACATCTATAATTTTGGGGAACAGACTGGCTATAACATCAGCTTTCCCCAATCCCAGCTACTTGATTGGGTAATGGTCTATCCAGACCCTTTGGGATTCCTTTTACAGACTTGCCAAGATCCTTTAAAGAGGCATCACATGCTGGGCACTGGTGGCTCACGCCTGTCATCCTAGCTACTCAGGAAGGTGAGATCTGGCTTCCAAGCCAGCTTGGGTAGAAAAGTGTGCGAGACTCTTATCCTCAAAGAACCATCAGAAAATAAAATGTGTCCCTGTGGCTCAAGTGGTAGAATGTGAGCCTTGAGAAAAAGAGCTCAGGGACAATGCTCATGGACAACAACAACAAGGAGAGGCATTGCATATTGGCTTTGGGATTGGCATGGGCCAAATATTGGAAATTTCAAGAGTGCCAAAATAAATCAGTACCTCCTTTAGTCCCATGCTCCTCTATCTTGTCCAATCCCTGGCCTTGGCCGTGCTTCAGGTCAGGATGGCTCTGGCTTGATGGCAAGGCTCCAAGGACAAAGATCCCAGACTAATTGCCAGAGGTGGAAGTCAGCCTGGGACTAGGAGCTTCTACTCTGGGTGTGGGCTGAAGCCAGGGCTGACATTTATTTCATTCTGAGCCTTGCAGGGGTAGGGAGACAGTGTAGACACAACATTGAGTCAGGTAAGATGGGAATCTGTAGGACCACTTGTGTGGGGGATGCTGTGGGACTCAGGGGGGCACTGTTCTTGGTACTCCTCTCTCAGACGTCCCTCTCGCTTTCTCATCCCTCAATAGTAAAAGAGAAACCTTAAATAAGGGTGTCAAAGAAGGGGCAGGGAAGTATTTACGTGTGAACCAGACTTGTGCTTCATATTCATCCTAGCCCCTAATTCCTATTTATCTGAGGATTGGCCATATGGGTTTGGGGAGGGGGATAATCCTAGCTGAGAATGTGGATCAGTGATAGATTGTTCGCCTAGCAAGTCTGAAGCCCTGTGTTTGATTCTACGAAGATATAGCTGGAAGGGGAGGTGGGGCTCAACTTGTAGACCACCAGTCTTGATCAAATAGAGCTCAAGGACTGTGGCCAAGCCCTGAGTTCAAGCCCCATAACTGGAAGAACAAATCTTTGTGGATGCTTTATTTTCCCTTTGGAAACAATTTGTGCTTTGTGATAAGCATAACATGGGCCTCTTCCCTGGCCACCACTGGGCCATTAGATGTCCCTGGAATTTGGGCCTCCTCCCAGCAGCCTCTGCTCTACCTGGCCCGCAGGTTACCCTTCCTATCACCAGGCAGATGGAGGCCTAGAGAACCCCACCTGGCCACCTAGTTCTGGTGGATTTGGGAACTCAGTATGTCACATAGGGAGTCATCATCCCCATCAGTCTACCGAGAAAAGGGACGGAGCACTGCAAGCCTGAGTTCACCAGCTGTGGGAAGTTCTGGATGTGGGGATCTGCAGCAGGATATGTTCTGTCGGGGAGTCCTGTATGGGGCAGCGAACCCTGACTTCTCCTCTTGCAGTTTCCACACTATCCTGAAGTAGCAATTCTTCAAAACCTTACTGTGCCTTCCTCATTTTGCCCACCCAGGAGCCTGAGGCCTCTGAAGCAGCTGCACTGGTAGGGAGCTCAGCCTGTGTCGGCATCTGGAGCTCCGTGTAGGAGCGACAGCAGCTCTTGCAGCTATCTACTCTTCATGTTCTCCTGGGACAGCTGGCACATGAACTCGGCTTTCTCCTGACACAGCTGATCCAGAATGAACATCTGTCCTTTACATGCCAGGAGGGATTCCTGGACAGTGCAGATATGTGCCGACAGCTGGTTGCATCGATGGTGGAGCTCATCTGTAGGATTCTGGAAGTCCACCTCATCAGACAGGTTGTGGATGAAGCAGATTTTCTTCTCGGATGCCCACATGTCCCACTTCTCATTCTCTCACATATTGTGGTGGCAGCACACGGGGCGGGGGACCTGTGGCTCCGGCTCTATCTGGTACTGAGCTGTCCGGGGAAGGGGGAGTGCCTGCAGCAGTCCAGCAGGAGTTTCCCCCTGTGGATCTCAGCCTCTGAGAGTGCTAACAGAGCCACATCCCTCTCAGTTTGGGGGACATCTCCATCTTCTGCCATGGGCACATTGAGGAGAGTCGCTTCTTCAGCTTTTGCTTCTCCAGGGTTCACAGCTTCCCCTCCCCAGGGAAAGCCAGGAAGCTCAGCTGGGCCTGCAGGTGTTCCTCCTGTGGACTGGTCACTTCCAGGCACTTGAAACTGTCCTGCCACTTTGGGGTCACCACCTAGTCCCCCCATTTGGTCTCACCCTGCACTTGTTTCAGCTGCTCCAACAGCTGGGTCTGCTTCTGCAGGTGCTACTGCAGGACCTACTACTTGGAGCACAGCTGCTCATTTGAAGTGATGTGCTGCTCACAGGTGGCTCTGAGCTCCTGCAGCTAGGCCAGGGACTGCTCCTGCTGCTCCTGCAGCTCCTGAGCTTCTTGGCTCTCTCTCTCTCAGCCACCTCTTTCCATTCCTCTATCTTCTCCTCTGAGCAGTCCAACTGTTCCCGCAGATGTTTCTTCACCTGCTGCTCTGAGTCCACGATGCTGGTGAGATCCTCCTTCTCACTGCTCACCCTGCAGATAGCGTCCCGCAGCAAAGCCAGCTGTTCCTCCAGCTGTGGGTTGCACATACATGCACATCGTGGAGTCTCGGGGATCTCCTGCCGATCCCTGGTTTCCTCCTCTAGTCTTCCCAGTTACTCCCGCTGCTCTGCAATATGGAGATGGAGCCTCTGCTTTTCCTGGACCTAGATGTGAAGTTGTTTCTCCAGGTTTCTCAACCCCATCTGCGTGCAGTAGGTGTGGGCCTGCAATTGCTGTTCATCCTGAGATGGACCCTCGGGGGGCCATGGCTCTGCCAGCTTCGTTCTCAGTTCCCCCAACTATTCTCTAGGTGCAGCACCTACCTCGATCCTCACTCCTTCTCCTCTGTCAGTTGGTTTACCTGCTCAGTCAGCCACCAGGCCTCCTTATTTGGCGTGGAACTCTCAATACTCAGGTTCTGGGAGAAAGTGTCTGTCTCCAGATTTGCTGTGGTCACCATTCAGCTCAGGTTGTCCTGTAGCCTCTTCAGTACATCACGCCTCTGCAACACTTGTTGGAACTTGCAGATTCTATTCTTCCTGTTGCTCCTGTATGTCCAGAGTGCTTCCAGTTTCTCAGAAAACTCTGTGTTCACTTGCTTCATGTCATAGAAGCTTCTGGTCTTTTCCTTGAGCTGAAGTGTTACATCATTCAGCTGTTCAAACAACATTTCAGTATCCTTCTGTAAGTAGTAACCACAGAAGCCACCATCTCCAGCTCCTCCATGCACTGCTCTGAAGCCTGTAGGCAGCTGGTGAGAGCTTCGTGCTTCATTTCTCTGTCATCGGTCGTAAGCTGCATGTGGGCTGGTGCCGATTGTAAATCACTTTCTGCCAAAACCAACCACTGTATGGGTAGCTTGTGCATGTCTAGCTCTGTTTTCGGTGCTTTGTGCACTTGGGCTACCTTCTCCTCTTTCGCTTGTCAATCCTGCAGGTCTGTCTTTTCCTGCTTCAGTGGTTGGATCTTGGCACAGAGCACCTGGTTTCTTCTTTTGCTGCAGTCCAAGGAAGGCACCACATGTCAGTAGCACCTCTGCAGATTCTTGGTGGTATCTGGACCCTTGACACTCTGGACCCTGGTGGCTGTGACTGTGTCCAAAGGCAGGGGAGGCCTGTGATAGGCATCACCTTTGGCCAGACCCTCCATTGAATCACCCTCCCCAGTGGTGTTTGTCTTTGGAATCCTTCCCTTTTTTTGTGTTCTTTGTTTTCTTGAATGTTGAAGGTCTGACGGGAGGATTCTTCTGCTGGTGTTCTGGCAGTAGTTTGTTGCCTGCAGCTCTGTCTCAGAGTCTTGTTATTTCAGACATCTGAGCACTTGGATGGGAAAGTTGGGCTGGCCACATTCCCAGGCTCTGGGAAATCCTCTATTCTCCCACTCACTGACTAGGTCGCCAATTTCCTATTGTACTCCAAATTCGCCTCGACACTCTTGCTTACCACTCAGTTACCTCTACCTTCCGCAACGTCTGGTAGTGGTGTCAACCAACAGACAGCCGGATGGCTACACAGATTGTTGTGTATGTCTGTTTGTTGCCAGTCCCGGACATTGAACTCAGGACCTAGGCACAGTTCATGAGCTGCTTTTGCTCAAAGATACCCCTCTACCACCGGAGCCACATGGGTCTACTTCTGGCTTTGTTGACACTGAAGTTGGATAGGCGTCTCAAGTACTTTGCAGCCTACGGTGATCGTGACCATGAATCTCCTTTCACAGCTTTATAAGTATCATGGAGGACTGCTGAAAGCCACTGGTGCCTACTTAATCATTGGTCTTGCTGATATTTTTGGACAGACTGGTGAATTCCCTATCTTCGGGTTTAAGTGGTGGGAGCTGGAGCCCACAATTCGAATCCTGGTCCTGCCACCTCCAAATGGCAGGAAATCCTAAGAAAGTCATTTTTTTCCTAGAAAAGGCGCCATATGAATCTTTCTTTTTTAATTTTAATTTTTATTTTTTGTGAACATACTGTACAGAGGGGTTACAATTACATGGGCAAGATAATTAGTACATTTCTTATCAAGCATTGCAGCCTCCTCTTTTGTTTACCCTTCACATCCCTTCCCAGCCTTTCCACCGCCCCCACAACCAATCCTTCCCACCTCCCCCTCACCAAAGTTGTAAAGTTCGTTTTCGACATGACAACTTGTACATCTCATTGTTGCAACAAGTCCACCTGTATCCTTAAACGAATTCTTTTTCCCCATCTCCTCCAGAAATTATACCTACATCAAATATAGTGAAAGCAAGGGTTATAGTGTGGGGCAGCTACATACAAAGCAAAAAAGAAATAATCTTATAAATGTGTTAGAAACAAATGTATGAAAGAAAAATCATTAAAATACATATCTAAGGGTTCATTTTCCTAACATCACATTATTTGACATTTTCTGCTTGACTCATACACATACTAGATATTGCAAATAAGGGAAACCATGGGACCTATGTTTGTTTGGGCTTGGCTTACTTCCCTTAATATAATTTTTTCCAAGCCTTTCCATTTACTAACAAATGGGGCAATGTCATTCTTTCTGTTGGAGGCATAGAATTCCATTGTGTATATATACCACATTTTCTTGATCCATTCATCTATTGAGGGGCATCTGGGTTGGTTCCAGATCTTAGCTATGGTAAATAATGCTGCAATACACATAGTTGTGCTGGTAGATTTAGTGTGGTCTTGTGTGTAAACCTTTGGGGAAATGCTCAAAAGTGGGATTGCTGGGTCGTAGGGGAGCTCTATGTGAAGTCTTTTGAGGAACAACCATACTGATTTCCAAAGTGGTTGAACAAGTTTACACTCCCACCAACAATGCAGGAAGTTTCGCTTCTGTCCACATCCCCTCCAGCATCTGCTGTTGTTAGAGTTCTTGATTTTTGCCATTCTAACTGGGGTGAGGTGGTATCTCAATGTTGATTTGATTTGCATTTCTTTTATGGCTAGGGAGGTTGAGCATTTCTTCCTGTGTCTATTGGCCATCCTTCTTTCTTCTTCAGAGGAGTTTCTCTTTAAGTCTTTAGCCCACTAATTTATTGGGCAGTTGTTTCTTTGAGGATTTGTTGTTGGGGGATATAATTTTTTGAGTTCCAAGCATATTTTAGATATGAGACCCTTGTCCATTGTATGGCTAGTGAAGATCTTCTCCCAATCCCTAGGCTTTTTATTGATCTTGCTAGCTATGTCCTTTGCCATGCAGAAGCTCTGCAACTTGATACAATCCCATTTGTCCAACTTTTCTTTTAATTGTTATGTTTCCGGGTCTCTATTAAGAAAATTTCGGCGTGGGCCAAGGAGACCTAGGGTTTCTCTATTCCATTCTGTAATGTTTTCAGAATGTCTGCTTTGTCTCCAAGGTCTTTGATCCATTTGGAGTTGATTCTGGTGCAGGGTGATATATAAGGATCTAGCTTTAGTTTTCTACAAGTAGGTAACCAATTTTGCCAGCAACATTTACTGAAGAGGCTGTCTTTCTTCCATTCTATTGTTTTTGCTCCCTTATCCAAGATTACATGGCTATACGTCTGTAGGTTCATTTCTGGGTTTTCAAATCTATTCCATTGCCCCTGAGGTCTGTTCTTATGCGAGTACCAAGCTGTTTTGAATACTATGGCTTTATAGTAGAGTTTGAAATTTGATATTGATATTCCTCCAGCAGTGTTCTTTCCGTTGAGGAGCATTTTAGCTATTCGAGGACTTTTATTGTTCCATATGAATTTTTGGGTTGCCTCTTCTATTTCCTTGAGGCATGATGTTGGAATATTGATAGGTATCACATTGAATTTGTAGATAGCCTTGGGAAGTATTGCAATTTTCATGATGTTAATCTTTCCAATCCAGGATCATGGGAGGTTTTGCCATTTTCTAAGTTCTGTTTTAATTTCCTTTTTCAATTTTTTAAAAGTTTCATCATAGAGGTCCTTCACTTCTTCGGTTAAGTTAATTCCTAGGTATTTTATTTTTTGTGTGGCTATAACAAATGGATTGCTTTCCTAATTTCAGCCACACTTTTCTCGTTGTTGCCACACAGAAAAGCCATTGGTTATGGGGGGTTAATTTTATACCCTGCTACTTTGCCAAAGTTTTTAATCAGCTTGAGTAATTTGGGAGTGGAGTCTATGGGATTCTTTAAATACAAGATCATGCCATCTGCAAAGAGGGAGAGTTATTTCTTCTTTCTCTATTTGGATCCCCTTTATGTTTGCATCTTTTTTTAATGCTGTAGCTATGCATTCTAATACTAGATTGAAGAGAAGTGGAGAGAGGGACATCCTTATCTTTTTCCTGAGTTAAGAAGAAATGGTTTTAGTTTTTCACCATTAAGTATAATGCTGTAGGTTTGTCATATACAGCCTTTATTGTATTGAGGAATGTTCCATAGATTCTTAATTTTTCCAAAACCTTCATCATAAAGGAGTGTTTTATCTTGTCGAATGCTTTTTCTGCATCTATTCTTATTCTTGCACCTGATTATGTGATGAATAATATTAATTGACTTGCATATATTGAACCAGATTTGCATCCCTGAAATGAATCCTGTTTGATCGTGGTGTATGATTTTTGGATGATTTGCTGAAGTCGATTGGCTAAAATTTTCTTGAGAAGTTTTGCATCAATATTCATCAAAGAAATGGGTCTATAGTTCTTTTTCTTTGATGAGTCCCTGCCTGGTTTGGACATGAGGGTTATGATGGCTTCCTAGATTGTGTTCGGTTGTGAACTTTCGCTTTCAATTTCATTGAAGAGTTGTAGGAGTATTGGTGTGAGCTCTGCTTTGAAGGCCTTGTAGAATTCCGCTGTAAAACCATCTGGTCCTGGACTTTTCTTAGCTGAGAGGTTTCTTACTGTTGTTTCTATTTCAATGCTTGATATTGGCCTCTTAAGATGTTTTAACTCATCTTGGTTTAGTTTTGGCATCTCAGTATTTGCTAAAAAAATGTCCATTTCTGCCAATTTCTCAAACTTACTAGCATAAAGTTTTGAGAAGTATTCACTTATAACGTTCTGAATCTTGGTTGTTTCCCTGGTCATGTTTCCATTCTCATCTCTGAGTTTATTTATTTGGGTGCATTCTCTTCTTTATCTGATAAGATTTGCTAAGGGTCTGTCAATTTTGTTAATTTTTTCGAAGAACCAACTCTTTGTTTTGTTGATTCTTTCTCTAGTTTTTTTGTATTCTAATTCATTTAAATCTGATAAATCAGAATTAATTATTTCTTTCCGTCTACTGGATTGGGGTTTATCTTGCTGCTCTTTTTCAAGGAGGTTTAGATGTGTCATTAAATTGTTAGTTTCAGATCTCTCCAATTTGTTGATGTAGGAGCTCAGAGCTATAAACTTGCCTCTGACTAATGCCTTTGCTGTGTTCCAGAGGAGCTGGAAATTTGTGTGCTCATTTTTGTTGAATAGCATGAACATTTGAATTTCCTTTCTAATTTCTTCCATGACCCACTCGTGATTCAGTAGTGTGTTGTTCAGCCTCCATGTGTTACTGGACTTTTTTTGGTGGCTTTTGATGTTGAGTTCTAATTTTGTTCCCTTGTGGTCAGGTAGAATGCAAGGGATAACTTCAATGTTTCTGAATTTAGTCAAGTTTGCTTTCTGACCTAAAATGTGGTCTATTTTAGAAAATGTTCCATTGGCTGCTGAGAAAAATGTATATTCTGATGCTGCTGGGTAAAATATTCGGTAGATGTTTTTTAATCTAGTTGATCTATGCAGCTGTTTAGATCTGCGGTTTCTCTGTTGAGTTTTTGTCAAGTTGATCTCTCTAGTGGTGAGAGTGGTGTGTTAAAATCCCCAACAATTAATGTCTTTGGATCTGTGTGGGATTTGAGGGAAAGTAGTGTTTCTTGGATAAACTTGGGTGCTCCATTGTTTGGCGAGTAGATATTTAGAATGGTAATATCCGCCTGAAAGAGAGATCCCGTAATTAGTATGTAGTGACCTTCTTTATCTCTTCTCACGAATTTTAATTTGAAGTCTATTTTATCTGATATTAGGATTGCAACTCCCGCCTGGTTATGGGTGCCGTTTGCTTGGTAGATTTTGCTCCAGCCTTTAACATTGAAAATGTGTTTGTTTTTATGGACAACATGTTGCTCCTGAAGGCAGCAAAGAGAAGGATCTTGATTTTTAATCCACCTAGACAGTCTATGTCGCTTAATTGGAGAGCTAATTGTGTTAATGTTGATAGATAGGATTGAGTGGTATTTGGGAGTTCCTGCCATGTTATCCACCTTCTTGGGGGCTGCGAAAACTGGGTTCTTCATATGGTTCTTGGATTCTCAGTTTGGGTGCACTTTATTGGCCTTTATTGTGGTATTGTTGGTTTTCTATGTGCAGGACGTCTGTAAGAACCTTTGTAGGGCTGGTTTGGTGGAGATGTATTGTTTCAATTTTTCTTTCCTATGGAAGTTTTTTATTTGGCCTTCAGTTATAAAGGAGAGTTTAGCTGGGTACAGTATTCTTGCTTGATAGTTTTTTGATTTTAGGGCATGGCATACATCATATCAGACTCTTGTGGGATTGTCTCTGCTGAGAAATCTGAGGTGATTCTAGTTGGTTTCCCTTTATAGGTGATTAATCTTTTCTCCCTGACAGCTTTAAAGATCTTTTCCTTGGTCTGAATTGATCCTTTGTGGATTATAATGTGACAGTAGAATGTCCTATTTTTGTCTGGTCTATTTGGAGTTCTAAAAGATTCTTGTATCTGAATAGGCCTATCTTTTTGCATGTTTGGGAAGTTCTCTGCTAGGATCCTGTTAAACAAGTTTCCTAGACCATTAACTTCTGTTTCTAGGTTCTCTTCTATACCCATTATCCGTAGATTAGGCCTTCTGATGGTGTCTTCCAAGTTTTGGTTAGATCTATCATATTTCTTGGACTTGTCTTGGATGGTTGTATGTTCTTTCTCTATAATATCTAGGCTGTCTTCAGTCCCTGAGATTTGATCTTCTGCATGGTCTAACCTGCGGTCAAGACTTTCTACTTTATTTTTTATTTCTTTTCCTTCTAATTGGTCAGCTTTGATGGCTTCAAATTCTTCGTTGAAGCTTTGTTTTAGATCTTGTATGAACTTCTTTACTTCCTTAATTTGGTTTTCACTGTTTATTCTCAAATCACTTAGTTGATTGGTTATGGTTTCCTTGGACTCCCATTCCTTCTGTTGGGTTCCATTCAGGATTCCCTTAATGGTCTCCCTGACTTCCTTCAACTCTTTGTTAATGGATCCCAGGAATGCCTTTAGTGATCTTTGTGTATTCTTATCCTGCTCTCTCAAGTCCTGTATTACTCTTTCCTTAGGTTCCTCCCAGTCCCATTCCTGCCATTCCTGTAGTTCTCTTTGAGTGTTCCCAGCCTCTTAACGCCATTCCTGCCTTTCTCTTTGAGTATTCTCAAGCTGCTCACACAAATCCTGTATCAGTTTTTGAGTAGCTTCCTCACGCTCATGATGTTCCTGTATAAACTTTTAGATTGCCTCCTCTCTCTCCCTATCACGCTCATACAGAGTCCTTTGTAGGTTTTCAATCTTTTCCTGCATTGACCTTTTGTTTGCTTCCTTTCTCTCCCCATCACACACATACAGAGTCCATTGTATGTTTTCAATCTTTTCATTTATCATGTTTGCCAGAAGTGTTTGTAGAGCTATTTGGGAACTTTGCTCTGGATTATTCATTATCTGTTCTGTCCCCTGATTATCAAGAGTGGGAGTTGAGATACCTGGACTCGCCATTTTTCTTGTGTTTTTCCAGCTTACTCTGCCCATTTGGGATGCACATAGCACCAGTTTTGTGCTAGAACACTAACTTAAGGCAAGCATCAACCAAAATCTGAATTTGCACAGTCAATAGTCTGCAGATACAATCTAGTTCAACAGCTACATCTACTCAACATCAAACAACTATATATTAATGGACTACACATCGCAAAGATGAATTTGGAAAACCAGAAATTATTAGGGTTAGGGAGAGATGTGGGTAAAAAATAGGAATAGAGTGATGTGGGAAGGCACAGGTAGAGTTAACTAAGTCCTAATCTCAAGGCAGGAAATAGGTTGGATAGGATGAAAGTAGAGAGAGAGAGAAAAAGAAGAAAGAGAAAGGGAAAAGAAAAGGGACCAGAAAAAATAGAAAATAATAATTAATAATATTATGTAGATTCCAAAACAAACTATTCAGAGAAGAACATGAATATAATGAGAGAAGGGAAGGGATATAAAGGAGATGTGAAAAACTTAACAATAAAAATGCTTAAAATATTATATAGGTATAAAGAGGTAGTACTGCTATTAAGGAATTTAAGTCTCAGAGGTTTTGAATTGAGTAATAAATTTGTGGATTAAGTGTGTACACAATGGGGGATAGGGTCTAATAATCAAATACGGGTTTAACTGAGCATGTTCATTACAACAATTAAGTCACAAAAAGAAGACGAAAGAGAAGAGAAGGTGAAAAGGATAAGAAAGGAAGAAAAAAGATCAGAAGTTCAGTAGAGCTAAACAAAATCAAAAAGGAAATTTAAAAAAAGAGAAAGAATTGCTAAGGGTCTGTCAATTTTGTTAATTTTTTCGAAGAACCAACTCTTTGTTTTGTTGATTGTTTCTATAGTTTTTTTTGGATTCTAATTCATTTAATTCTGATTTAATTTTAATTATTTCTTTCCGTCTACTGGATTGGGGTTTATCTTGCTGCTCTTTTTCAAGGAGGTTTAGATGTGTCATTAAATTGTTGGTTTCAGATCTCTCCAATTTGTTGATGTAGGAGCTCAGAGCTATAAACTTGCCTCTGAGTACTGCTTTTGCTGTGTCCCAGAGGAGCTGGTAATTTGTGTGTTCATTTTTTTGAATAGCATGAACATTTGAACTTCCTTTCTAATCTCTTCCATGACCCATTCGTGATTCAACAGTGTGTTGTTCAGCCTCCTTGTGATACCAGACTTTCTTTGGTGGCTTTTGGTGTTGAGTTCTAATTTTATTCCCTTGTGGTCAGAGAGAATGCAAGGTATAACTTCAATGTTTCTGAATTTGGAAAAGTTTGCTTTCTGGCCTAAAATGTGGTCTATTTTAGAAAATGTTCCATGTGCTGCTGAGAAAAACGTGTATTCTCATGCTGCTGGGTGAAATGATTGGTAGATATCTTTTAAATCTAGTTGATCTAAGCAGCTGTTTAGATCTGCAGTTTCTCTGTTGAGTTTTGCCGAGTTGATCTATCTAGTGGGGAGAGTGGTGTGTTAAAATCCCCAACAATTAATGTCTTTGGAGTTATATGGGATTTGAGGGAAAGTAGTGTTTCTTGGATAAACTTGGGTGCTGCATTGTTTGGCGAGTAGATATTTAGAATTGTAATATACTCCTGAAAGAGAGATCACTTAATTAGTATGTAGAGACCTTCTTTATCTCTTCTCACAAATTTTAATTTGAAGTCTATTTTATCTGATATTAGGATTGCAAGTCCTGACTGTTTATGGGGGCCGTTTGCTTGGTAGATTTTGTTCCAACCCTTAACATTGATAATGTGTTTGTTTTTACGGGCAAGATGTTTCTCCTGAAGGCAGCAGAAAGAAGAGCCTTGTTTTTTAATCCAGCTAGACAGTATATGTCGCTTAATTGGAGAGTTGTGTCCGTTAACGTTAAGAGAAAGGACTGAGACGTATTTGGAGTTCCTGCCACGTTATCCACCTTCTTGGAGGTTGCAAAAACTGGGTTCTTCCTATGGTTCTTGGATTCTCAGTTTGGGTGTAGTTTCTTGACCTTTATTGTGGCCTTGTTGGTTTTCTATGTGTAAGACATCTTTAAGAATCTTTTGTAGAGCTGGTTTGGTGGAGACATATTGTTTCAATTTTTCTTTGCTATGGAAGGTTTTTATTTGGCCTTCAGTTATGAAGGAGAGTTTAGCTGGGTACAATATTCTTGGTTGATAGTTGTTTGTTTTTAGGGCATGGCATACCTCATTCCAGGCTTTTCTTGCTCTGATTGTCTCTGCTGAGAAATCTGAGGTGATTCTAATTGGTTTTCTTTATAGGTGATTAATCTTTTCTCCTTGACAGCTTTAAGGATCTTTTCCTTGGTCTGAGTTGATCCTGTGTGGATTTTAATGTGACACTGAGATGTTCTATTCTGGTCTAGTCTGTTTGGAGTTCTAAAAGCTTCTTGTATCTAAATAGGCCTATCTTTTTGTATATTGGTTAAGTTCTCTGCTAGGATCCTGTTAAACAAAATTCCTAGGCCATTAACTTCTGTTTCTAGGTTCTCCTCTACACCCATTATCCTTAGATTAGGCCTTCTGATGGTGTCTTCCAAGTGTTGAATAGATCTATCATATTTCTTGGACTTGTCCTGGATGGTTGCTTCTTCGAAAAAATTAACAAATTGACAGAACCTTAGCAAATCTTATCAGAAAATGAAGAGAACACACCCAAATAAATAAACTCAGAGACGAGAATGGAAACATCACCAGGGAAACAATCAAGATTCAAAACATTATAAGGGAATACTTCTCAAAACTTTATGCTAATAAGTTTGAGAACTTGACAGAAATAGACCTTTTCCTAGCAAATATTGACATGCCAAAAGAAAACCAAGATGAGTTAAACCAGCTTAACAGGCCCATATCAAGCATTGAAATAGAAACAGCAATAACAGACCTTCCAGCTAAGAAAAGTCCAGGACCAGATGGTTTTACAGCCTTATTCTACAAGGCCTTCAAAGCAGAGCTCATACCAATACTCCTCCAACTCTTCAATGAAATTGAAAGAGAAAGTTCACTACCGAAAACATCCTATGAAGCCATCATATTCTTCATCCCAAAACCAGGCAGGGACTCATCAAAGAAAGAGAACTATAGACCCATTTCTTTGATGAATATTGATGCAAAACTACTCAACAAAATATTGGCCAACCGACTTCAATAAGTCACCTCAAAAATCATACACCATAATCAAACAGGATTCATTTCAGTGATGCAAAGCTGGTTCAATATATGCAAATCAATTAATATTATTCATCACATCAACAAGAATAAGAACCACATGCTTATTTCAATAGATGCAGAAAAAGCATTCGACAAGATCCAACACTCCTTTATATTGAAGGTTTTGGAAAAATTAGGAATCCATGGAACATTCCTCAATACAATAAAGGCTGTATATGACAAACCTGCAGCCAGCATTATACTTAATGGTGAAAATCTAAAGCCATTTCATCTTAACTCAGGAACAAGACAAGGATGTCCACTCTCTCCACTTCTCTTCAATCTAGTATTAGAATGCCTAGCTACAGCAATAAGACAAGATGCAGACATAAAGGGGATCCAAATAGGAAAAGAAGAAATAAAATTCTCCCTCTTTGCAGACAACATGATCTTGCATTTAAAGAATCCCATAGACTCCACTCCCAAATTACTCAAGCTGATTCAAAACTTTGGCAAAGTAGCAGGGTATAAAATTAACCCCCCAAAATCAATGGCCTTCCTCTATGCCAACATGAGAAAAATCTGGCTGAAATTAGGATAGCAACTCCATTTGTTATAGCCCCACAAAAAATAAAATACCTAGGAATTAACGTAACCAAAGAAGTGAAGGAAATCTACGATGAAAACTTTAAAATCTTGAAAAAGGAAATCAACACAGAACTTAAAATATGGCAAAACCTCCCATGCTCCTGCATTGGAAAGATTAACATCGTGAAAATGGCAATACTTCCCAAGGCTATCTACAAATTCAACGCAATACCTATCCAAATTCCAACCTCATTCTTCAAGGAAATAGAAGAGGCAATCCAAAAATTCATATGGAACAATAAAAGACCACCAAATAGCAAAAATGCTCCTCAATGGAAAGAACACTGCTGGAGGAATATCAATACCAAATTTCAAACTCTACTATAAAGCCATAGTAATCAAAACAGTTTGGTATTGGCATAAGAACAGACCTCAGGACCAATGGAATATAATTGAAAACCAAGAAATTAGCCTACAGACCTACAGCCATCTAATCTTCGATAAGGGAGCTAAAACAATAGAATGCAACAAAGACAGCATCTTCAGTAAATGGTGCTGGCAAAATTGGTTAACTACTTGTAGAAAACTAAAGCTAGATCCTTATATATCACCCTGCACCAGAATCAACTCCAAATGGATCAAAGACCTCGAAGTCAAAGCAGACACTCTGAAAACATTACAGGATGGGATAGGGGAAACCTTAGGTCTCCTTGGCTCAGGCCCAATTTTTCTGAATAGAGACCCAGAAACACAACAAATCAAAGAAAGGTTGGACAAATGGGATTGCATAAAGTTGCAGAGCTTCTGCATGGCAAAGGACATAGCTAGCAAGATCAATAGAAAGCCCACGAATTAGGAGAAGATCTTTACTAGCCATACAACGGACAAGGGTATCATATCTAAAGTATACTTGGAACTCAAAAAATTAAATCCCCCAACAACAAATCCTCAAAGAAACAACTGCCCAATAAACAAGTGGGTGAAAGACATAAAGAGAAACTCCTCTGAAGAAGAAAGAAGGATGGCCAATAGACACATGAAGAAATTCTCAACATCTCTAGCCATAAAAGAAATGCAAATCAAAACAACATTGAGATACCACCTCACTCCAGTTAGAATGGCAAAAATCAAGAACTCTAACAACAACAGATGCTGGAGGGGATGTGGACAATGGCACCTTACTTCATTGTTGGTGGGAATGTAAACTTGTTCAACCACTTAGGAAAGCATTATGGAGGTTCCTCAAAAGACTCCACATAGAACTCCCCTATGACCCAGCAATCCCACTTTTGGGCATTTACACAAATGTTTACAAACAAGACCACACTAAATCTACCAGCACAACTATGTTTATTGCAGCATTATTTACTATAGCTAAGATATGGAATCAACCCTGATGCCCCTCAGTAGATGAATGGATCAAGAAATGTGGTATACATACACAATGGAATTCTTTGCCTCCATCAGAAAGAATGACATTGCCCCATTTGTTAGGAAATGGAAAGACTTGGAAAATATTATATTAAGCGAAGAAAGCCAGGCCCAAAGAAACATAGGTCCCATGGTTTCCCTTATTTGCAATATCTAGTATATGTATGAGTCAAGCGGAAAAGGCCAGATAATGTGATGTTAGGAAAATGAACCCTTCGATATGTATTTTAATATTTCTTTCTTTCATGCATGTGTTTCTAACGCATTTATAAAATTATTTCTTTGTTGCTTTGTATGTCCCTCCCCCACAGTATTACCCCTGCTTTCACTATATTTGATGTCAATAGAACTTGTGGAGGAGATGGGGAAAAACAAGTCATTTAAGGATACAGGTGGATCTGTTCCATCAATGAGAAGTACAAGTTGTCATGTCCAAAACGAGCTTTACAACGTCAGTGCGGGGGGGGGTAGGGGGGGGAGAAGGATTGGGACTGGGGGGAGGGGGGAAGCTGGGAAGGGATGTGAAGGGTAAACGAAGGAGGAGGCTGCAATGCTTTTTAAGAAATGTACGCATTATCCTGCCCATGTAATTGTAACCCCTCTGTACAGTATGTTTACAAATAAAATTAAAAAAAAGAGAATATAAAGAAAGAAAAACACAAATACACATGTATTCCTAAAATAAAAATTATAAGAGGAAAAAAAGTTACTAGAAAACAATATTTTTCAAAAAAGGTAAAAATTAAAGATTAAAAAAAGTTTTAGAAAAGAAAAAAAATTTATAAAAGGTACAAAAAAAAGAAGAATAAGAATAAGAATAGTTCTTTAAGTTTTTTTAGGAGTGGTTGGAAAAATCCTGTAACTCCCTTGTGTCTGTAATCAGCCTCTTTTTAGAGTCTCTGGTCTGTTTGTGGTCCTGTGGCTTGGTTGGTTTCTTAAGTCAGTTTGTTCGAACAGGCAGAAAAATGCTCTGCTTTAACCAGGATTTTGCGATCCTCCTCCCAGGCTAGTTCAATGGCAGTAGTATCTGCTTTGAGTATCACAAAAGAGGGAGATGGCTTTTTCCTCAAGTTTGGAGATGCTGTGATGAGGCTAGGTTCTGGGTAGAGTTGAGGCATTTCAACAAGCAGTAGCTTTTCCGGGGGCTAGTTTGTGAGAAACTCACAGACCTCAGCCTAGAGCCATTCTCAGTGTTTCTGTTCACTTAATTTCAATTGATTGTCAATGCTGCTAAAGGGAGGGGCAGCCTCTGGGTCTGATAACCCAGTGAAGAAAGCCACTCCTAGGGCTGGCACCCGAGCTGGGTGACTTTTCCCTGGGTGTAGCTGAGTCTGGAAAGTCAGGTTAAGTTCTTGTGACCTGCTAAATGACTCTAGTTTTATTCCAAGGCCTGAGTTGGAACTAACAGCTCTGCCAAGCTTTGTCGGTATCTAAGATGGAGATCTCCAGTACTGGGGGGTGGGAGAGGTGGCCTTCCCTCCTCTGCTCCCTGAGAAGGAGTGAGGACGTCAGGCTTCTACTCACACCGAGTCTTGTTTCCTGGGTTGTCTCTGGTCTGGTCACTGCAGGATGAATATGTCCCAAGAAACTCATTTTTATCCATATGAATACCAATGGAATGTGATGTATGTCATGATTGAATGGGCAGTTTCTTGAATGATTCTACTATAAATTATATAAAATTATATTCTAGGATACTGATTGATTTTAATCAATACTTTATTAACCATTTAAAAAATTACATTCATTAAAAGGAGAAATAATGAAATACCTAAGAATTGGTTGTCACATAGCATAGAGATGCCATTTTTTTCTGCCAGGACTGGGATTGCAACTCATGGTCTGGGTAACTCTGTTACACTGTGTAGGAAGGGGAAGCTTGCTTTCTTGAAGTCAAGAAATTCAAGTCTGTTCTTTAGGCCTGAAATCGATCCCCACCACTAGCAAACATCCTATTTGTGTACATTTTAAATATATGATTTATATTTACATACATATATTGACTCCATATTGCATTCAGTGTACTTATTCATTTAAACTTTTGTTTTGTTCATGTAGTAACCAGTTATTTTATTGACTATTATGGCACATAGAATATTGATTACATTGATTACATAGGATACAGATCTGCATATGTATTCCACTTCATACCTGACATGCAGGACTTTCACAGAAAAGGAAAACATGTGTCACCATCTGTTTTTTACTCCACGATTCATTCTTTGGGAGTGCAGGAATCTGAACTCATGGCCTACAGGGCCAAATTTATGAATGATTGAGTGTCAACCTGCCATCCTGGGACAAACTGAGCTGACAGGCATTTCCCAGGACCTGAGATTGAGCCCCTTGGGTTGACAAAATAAGAACAGATATAAATATATATATTTATAATGTGCCAGAGATGTCTATCCATTATTCAGTTATATAGACTACATTCCTAACAATTCTTGGGTATTTATTATGATTCCATATAATTAATGTTTTCATCCTTAATAAACTATTAATTAAATCAGTGTCCTGAAATTATTGTGTCCCTGTAAGAAATACAAACAAGACCACACTAAAGCTCCCAGCACATCTTTGTTTATTGCATCATTATTTACATTAGCTAAGATATGGAACCAACCCTGATGCCCCTCAGTAGATGAATAGATCAAGAAAATGTGGTATATATACATAATGGAATTCTATTCCTCCATCAGAAAGAATGACATTGCCCCATTTGTTAGGAAATGGAAAGACTTGGAAAAAAATATAGTAAGTGAAATAAGCCAGACCCAAAGAAACATAGCTCCCATGGTCTCCTTTATTTGCAATAACTAGAATATATCTGAGCCAAGCAGAATAGGTCAGATAAGTTGATGTTAGGGAAATGAACCCTAAGATGTGTATTCAAATATTTTTTTTTCTTTCATGGGATTGTTTCTAACACATTTATAAGATTATTTCTTTGTTGCTTTGTAGGTCCCTCCCCCATGGTATAACCCCTGCTTTAACTGTATTTGATGTAGGTATAATTTCTGGAGGGGAAGGGCAAAAACAAATCGTTTAAATAGTGATACAGGTAGACCCATTGCAACAATAAGATGTACTAGTCATTATGTAGAAATCAAACTTTGCAACTTTGGTGGGATGAGGCGGATTGGGTGGGGGCGCCGGGGCAGGATGGGAAGGGATGGATAGGAGAGACAAAGTAAGAGGCTACAATGCTTGATAAGAAATGTACTCATTGTCTTGCGCAGGTAATTTTAACCCCTCTGTACAGTATTTTCACAAGAAAATTAATAAATTTTTAAAAAGAAAAAAAACAGAAGAAAAAAATCATGAAGATGACATGATCTTGTATTTAATGGACTCCATGGACTCCTCTCCCAAGTTACTTGAGCTGATATGAAACTTTGCCTAAGTAGCAGAATATAATTTTTCCTCAATAAAACCAACCAAGAAAGGAATAAAAAATAAACAAGAAAGGAAAACACAGTTGGAAATTTGGGTTGATTCTGTCATTATGTTTTGAGAACTCAAGTTTCCCATAGAAATGTAACTCATATATAATCCTCAGTTGTGTTTTAAATGTTGTCTTAATTACATAACATTTCTAGATGCAAAACAGCTCATGATTCCCAACCAAAAATTTGAAAAAGTAAGCATCATTCTGTTAGATTCCAAAGAAATGATGAAGAATTACAAAAGTTTAAGCCTGGAAAAATAGGAAAGTTCATTTAATATAGGAATTTGTAGACTTGCCTAAATTAGAATTTAGATTTAAAATAGATAATTTTTGTTTGTAATTTAATATTCTATAGGATACTATAGGATACTTTTATTTGAAAATGCTTTTCAAATAAAAGATTTAATTTATAATTTCACAAATGATTCTGGCATTCTAATTGACTAGAATAGTCTTTCAGGTGAGGTACAATAAGAACTTAGTTAATAGATAATTTCAACAGCTCATGAGTAAAATGATAATGTGAATAATCTAGACAAATTGTCAACAAATTGATGATATTAATTTATAAATATAGAAAAAGCGCAATCTTTTGAGACTTTGGTGTAACATGGTATGAAGAGAGTAATTGTGTGACATCTTTTTTTTTTCTACCTTTACATAACACAGGAAGTAATTTCCTTAATTATGTACCTCTGTATACAATGAGAAAAATGCTAGGTTTGAGGATTTTTAATTTTGTTTTTGTTGTTTTGTTTGTCCTAGGGCTTAACCTCTGGGCTTGGGCACTGTCCCTGAGCCTGTATTTCCTTAAGGCTACTGCTCTACCACTAGAACATCAATGCCACTTGAGTCTGACTTTTTCTTATGAGTTTATTGGAGATAAGAATCCAAGGAACTTTCCTGACTGGGTGGGCTTTCAACCATAATCTTCAAATCTTAATATTAAGATATACATATCTCCTGAATATCTATGATAGATAATATATATAGTAAAATAAAAAATAAAATAAAATTAAAAATAAATACTATTTGCAAGTGTTCTGATCTCAAGAATACCATTGCGGGGAAAATGATGTAGCAAAGTTAAGTGTAGTATTCTTTCCACAAGAGGAAGGGCATCACATTAGCAGAACTGTAGTATTTTTTTCACAATAGTGATAAACTAGTCATGATGTGAATTTAGGGAATTTTAACGTGCACCTTACAATTTGGAAACTGTTGGGCTAGGATGACTTTACGGCATAAAATCTTGGGATTGATTGTCATAGATATAATAGCTTACTCTGATGAACAAATGTTTACTCTTACGGAATTTTTATTGGAAGTGGCGCTGTGGCTCAAGTGGTAGAGTGCTCATCTTGAGCTGCAGAGCACAGGGACAGTGCCCAAGCCCAGAGTTCAAGCCCCACGACTTACCAAAAAAAAAAAAAAAAAAGGAATTAATTATTATAGTTACTTCATAGTATTATCCTCTACAAGAACGTGTCTATTTTTTCTGTTGACTTTTAAGTATGTAATGCCTCATTCAAAACTGCATCTACTGAAGAATTAAATAAAATAAAAACAGGTACTCTTTTGAATGTCTCTGGTATGGGATGTTCAGAATTTGAAAATGAGTAGTTAGTAGTTATAGGAATTTTGAGGAACAGATACATTCTCTCCTCTTAACAATTAGTAAGTTTTCAAAGTTAGGAGTTTCCATAGAATTGAACTGTTTTCTGTTTTAGTATGAGACAACACTAAAATAATATTTTTTTCAAAATAATGGCAAGTATATTCTGAAAATATTGTATAGTTTGATAACATTCCAGTTGATGTCTGATAAAGAAAGAGGTAATTCAAATTAGCAACCAAAATGTTCATTTTTTAAAGGTAATACACATAGATTAATATTTACTATACTAATACAGTGAAATTATATTTTATGTAGCTCATTTTTTAACTTAATTTTATTGTCAAGGTGATATATAGAAGGGGTTGCAGTAATTGTAAGGTATTGAATACATAACATATCAAAATTTTTATCCCCTCCCTCATTTTGCTCACACTTTTCCTTCACCCCAATACCACTCACAAGTTGTATTGTAAATTTTCAACATATTGTCCTGTGACTATTGCTATTGCATTGGTTTGCCTTTTGTCCTTTGTCTCGCCATTTTATTGTTCTGCTTCCCTTGCCAAATGAAGATAAATGTATATACCATACACAGGATACTGAATCCAAGTACAACAATGGACAAACCATATGGGATAACATAAAGGAAAAAAAGAATCACATAGTACATTAAAAACAACATCCACAAAGAAAGACCTCTCTTTCCATATATAGGAGTTTATTTTGCTCAGCATCATTTTATATGGTCATTTATACATAGATATTGATTCATTCTGCTCATCTGCTAAGACTATCTTAGATATTTCCTAGTTATTACAAATGAGGGAAACTATGAAATTTGTTTCTTTGTGTCTTGCTTATTTTTTTAGTAGGATTTTTCCAAGTTTTTCCATTTCCTTATGAATAGGAAGCATAGAATTACTCCGTACATATATAAACCACATTTTGTCAATTCATTCATCTACTGAGTGGCATATTGGATTAAAACATGATTGCATGTAAGTATCACTTAAGGCCATTCAAAAATGAGAGATGCTGCCTCACCAGATATACTAATATCATGATTTCTAAGTAAGATAGTATTTTATGGTGGTACAAATGTTGAGATATAGGATGAGTCTAATATATATCTTGCAGGAATTAGCCAGGAAGATATCCAATATCATGTAGGATAAAAATGGTAGTTTCAAAATGTTTCCCTTGAGAAAGATATAGGACGCTGCCAGAAGTATGAAGTAGTTCAGGTAATTTGGAAGAATTTAGACATGCAAGCTCAATTATGTCTCTTTAAATAATAATTATGTAAGTGGAAGGGCAAAAAAGGGTAAGAGAAGAAAATAACTGACAGCAGGTCATCGTCCCAAGTTAGAGTAAAAAAGTCATAATCTATAACTTCCAAGTTAAAGAGAGACCAATATAATACGTCCCACTTAATTTAGGTACATGCAAAATATTTACTTGGCTTTTCCCTACTTAAATGCTCCAAAATAAATGAACACTTATAAGAAAAGTTATGTGATTGCCATTGTTTCAACACTAACTGTGATCAGCCCTCTTTTTCTCACTTTGAACTTGGTGAGTTGATGATGTTGTGGCTGATTAGAGTCAGAATTAGGGGCTTCTACTTGTACAATTATCCCAGAACAGTTTAAAGCAGTTTTCCACCCAAGATATCCAACTACATTGTCTGAACCTGTACTTTGAACACACCCTCACACCTGAGCACATTATTTGAAATTATACTTTAGCTTTTCTTGGCACATTCTACTTTGTGCCTTTGTCTTCTTTGCACATTCCTTTTGAGTTCATAGTTGCTCTATTTCCATTTTATCTGTACAAACTGCTAAGAACATTGTCCAACTACTACTTCTTGTTTGTACACGCCCAGTCTATGTATGAAGGTATTTTGTCCATGTTAAGCAATAGGGTAATACTCACTCTCTGAGGAGAAAAGCTCCACAATATAACCCTATGCCCACATTAAAGGATGTAGAAATTAAAGCATTTTGAGACAGTGATATTAGAATTGAAAGGCTCCTTAAGGACATTTTCCTGGAGTTCATTAGTTTACCCAGGAGAAATATAAATATCCACAAAATTTGGAGCTAATTAGTAAGTGTCCAAGTTAACATTAGATCCTAGATGTTGTGTTAATACAAGTCACGATTGTATTATTGTTAAATCAGAATCCTTCACTACTTGACAATGTGTATGAGAAAGTGAAAGAAAGGCATTAAAGCAAAATGTCTTATCTTTTTAGGCATTTAATCGTAGTGGTGAGAGTAATGTCTGAATTTTTCCATTCAATAAAAGCTTGAAGTTTATAAGAACATTTTCCTACATATAAGAATTTGTGTCAGAAAGTTTAAAGTGAATATCAAAAGATCTGAAAATTAGAAAGCTTTGTTCACTGTTAGAATTTAGATGGTTTATTTATTCATAAATCTCTTTACCTACAAAAAATTAAGTCTTGAAGTTAGATTTAGTGGGCATTCTTTTTACCTAAATGAGTGTTCTCTTAATATTAATTTGTGTATTTTATGTACTCCCTCATCTTAACACACATATGTATTTGGAAGCATGTATATTTCATGCCAGTTGAGTTTTCATATGTTTTCCAGTGTCAATCTTAAGCTAAGGATTTATGATCCAGTTTTCATTATAATTTATATGGTAAGTGATATTTTTCCCTTTATTATAATATAATAAAAGATAAGAAATACACACACACACACACAAAGAATTTGTGTCAGGTTGGTTGACAGGATTATTTCAGTATGGAGATATACCTAACAAGAATTAGATTTCAATAGTGTATATGGCAGTTATGATGTGTCAATTGCTATTGAGGCATTTTCTATTCTAAAGAGGAATCAATTACAGGAGTCTTCAGTCACATCAGTAAAGCTGTATGTTCAACCTAATACTTGGTGTTACTTGTCCTACATTTATAATGAGTAGGCTGATAAGATATCCAAACATATCTAAATATATTTCAATAAAATCCCAAACTGATATGGATAGATGGGTCACTAATTGGAACTGTAGGACAAATTAGGCTTTTTTGTGCTGTAGTTCAATCTATAATCTCCTAGCTAAATAAAGTTTTCAAAAATATTCACAGAATACCAGTAATAAAAGTTCATGACAGTTATATCTGTATAATCTTTCTAAGGTCAGGATTAAGTATTTGTTCCCAACATTTAGAATCAACAGGATCTGTTGAATTAATCGATCCAGAATTTTGTCCTCACATTCACATCTCAACATTTTATCAATATGACTTTCACCAAAACACTGTTCTTATTGAACTTGTCTATGTCCTTTTACTTTTCAAATCCAAATAGTAGATTTCATTCAATATCTTCCTGAAAATTCTTTCCTTCCTTTTCTTCTGTAAATCTGTGTTTATTCCTTTTTTGTTTCCTTATTTATCACATTCCTCCAATCTTGTCCACTGGTACTCACATTGTTCACACTTTCGTCAGAACTTTCCTTTTCCTCTTCTCTTTAATAATGTCCCTGATTTTATTACTTTTCATATTCATGGTCATGAATATTTTGATGATGTCCAAACAGACCTATCTTTGCATCTGTTTAACATAAATATTAGAACTATCAGAGAGTTTTTTTCCTCTAAATCCATCTTTATCACCAAGATAAATCCATCTAAATCCATCCTTATCACCAAGAATGTAACTAACACAGTTAGGAGACAGAGATGTGCAAAAACTTTAGATTTCCTCTTACCCTACTTCCATCCATTAGATAAGATGAATGATCAAGATTTTCTCAGTTTCTGTCACTAATGTAATTTCTATGTACTCCTTTTTATGACGCTGACACACCAGCCTATTGCAAATACTCATCACCACTCACTCAGTCCTAAAACAACTACTTACTAAGTATGCATTTCTTCCCATAGTCTTTTCATATTGGTCCTCTCCTTCACCCAATGACTCTCCTTGTAAGCACACAGAGTGAAGAACTCAGACAAAAATTCGAGTACCACCATTATTTACTCACAACATTGAATGTTGGTCTTACATTTAATGGATGTAATCTACCAGAAATATTGAAGAATATATTTGTTGACTTCTAGAGCAAAGAAAAAGAAAGTAAACAGTCCTTACATTTTCTAACTTAGCTTACAAATAAGGGAAGAGTCAAATTCAGTTTGTTGGTATAAAGTCAGAAATAGTTTCATACAGAAATAAAAATAAATTTTAACTCCTGGCTCTGCAGCTTGTGTCCTTTTATTGAATGGTATCTATATGAGAATGTTATTTGAACTAATAACACTAAGTTGAAACCTACATCTTAGTCCATCAAAATGTGGAAATAAACGATTTTATTTACAAGAAAATAATACCACCAAGAACAGTGAGTATACATTAGAAAGACTGCTGGAATAACATTAGGGTTTTTACTGTCTGTACCTGTTTACGTGATTGTATTTCTTGATATTCAAACTCTCCTCTTGTTATTCTGTTTTGTTTTGTTTTGTATTGTTTGGTTTGTCGGGGGGCCTGGACTCTTGGCCTGGCATTGTCCCTCAGCTCTTCAGCTCAATGCTCTCTACCACTTGAGCCACAGTGCCACTTCCCGCTTTTTCTGCTTATGTGGTGCTGAGAAATCAAACCCAGAGCCTCATGTAGACAAGGCCAGCACTCTGCCACTGAGCCACCTTCCCAGCCCTCCTCCTGTTATTCTTATTGTATGTAATATAACGCTGTTTATAACTATGCATTCAATGTGGGAAATCCAGCTTCAAAGTTATCTACGTATTTTTTTCCTTTTCAATCACAACATCGTCATTATCAGGCTACACTGTGGTCATCATCCTCCCCATCAAAATTATTATTAGCAACATAAGTGCTAATTATTGAATGTCGGATATGTGTCTATGATTTTATTATTTGTCTTTTGATTAATAATTTTAATGTTACCACTGTGCATGAATCCATATTGAAATTTTGAACAAATAAAAAAAAACCTAAAACATATCAGATAGTTTGACTATGTGTTTATAACAAATTATGGCATAGATTTTTTTGAAGCATTGCAAATTCCTAATCACTATGAATTAACTTCCTCTCTCCCCCTAACTACAATCAAATATTTAAGAGTTTGGGCAGAATCTTTTCAAGTAATATACTGTAAATGTTACTACAATAATATGTGTATATCTAAAATTCACTTGAAAGTAATAAACTCTACTTTCTATTGAAATATTAGTTATTTTATTCTAGGAAACTTTTAGAAAAATAGACTGTATATCTTTGAAATGAAAAAGTTCAAAAATAGTAGCATAAAATTTTTAGAGCGAGTCTGTCTTCTCTCTCTCTCTCTCTATATATATGTCTTCTCTCTATATATATAAATGTTATGTGTAGAATAGTATATTTTTAGAGATTATTTGTCCTCAGAAATATATAAATATACCTAAATTCATGTGTAGAATGATATACATCATAGTGAAACAAGTAACTTAACATATAATTAAAATTTTAAAAAATACTTCATGAAACAAAGTGCCGGTAACTCACCCTTATAATAAGAGCTATTCTGGGTGCTGAGATCTTAGAATTGTTTTAGAAACTAGCCCAGACAGAAAAGTACTTGTTAGATTCTTATCTCCAATTAACCACTAAAAACAACACCCACAACAAAAAATGTATCACATTAATTTCACAAAAGCATCTTTTAACTGCTGTGAACATTTCTTAGAAACATGAATACATACCCCTGGAAAATGTTAAGTAAAAAAGTATAGAATACTTAAGGCTATGTTAAAGACATGACTGTTTAGATTGTTTAAGATATTTAGGTAATGATTAGGAGTTAAGAATAATGATAGGTACATCATATATTGGGACTGGTTTTTTTATTCTATTTTACAATAGTAATAAAATGATATTTATAATGATTATATAAAATTACTCTTGCTTAGTATTTGAATTATCATAAGTGATAAATATTTTTAAATGATTTCCAAAGCAAAGGAGTATCAATTCTTTTGTAATTTCAAAACAATTAAGAAAATTATTTCAAGGCTGGTTCACTCTAAGTCTATATTTGTTTTCTTGTTCTAATTTTCCTATGTTAGTAGAAATCAAAATTCCAAAAATTTAATGGATATTGGCATTTAGGAACATCTTCACATACGCTAATATTAGAGTCCCTTAAGTGGAATTATTTTATTTCATTTGTTACTTTCACAAATAAATCAAGATGATTGTGTATTTTGTTCTTTTCACTGCTTTTGGCTCTTATCTTGAGAATACGTTTTTCTTAGAAAACTAGAGATAAGCAATTGGATTGAGCATGTAACATATGACTTTCATAAAATGCAGATGCATAGATTTGTGTCTTCTGTCATTTGCTAAAAGTTTCTTCCAGAAAAGTTTCTCATTTACTTAGAAGTTTTACCCCTTCCCCTCCACAAATTATACCAACATCAAATACAGTGAAAGCAGGGGTTATACTGTGGGGGAGGGAAATACAAAGCAACAATGAAATAATCATAAATGTGTTAGAAACAATCGCATGAAAGAAAACATTTGAATACATATCTTAGGGTTCATTTCCCTAACATCACCTTATCTGACCTTTTCTGCTTGACTCAGACATATACTAGATATTGCAAATAAGGGAAGCCATGGGAAAACATTAGGGATACAGGTGGACCCATTGCAACAATGAGATGTACAAGTCGTTATATCGAAAAGTGAACTTTGCAACTTTAGCGGGGGTAGCGGGGAGTATTGGGTGGGGGACAGGGGAGGATGGGAAGGGATGGGAAGGGGAAACAAAGGGGGAGGCTACAATGCTTGATAAGAAATGTACTCATTATCTTGCCCATGTAATTGTAACCCATCTGTACAGTATTTTCACAATAAAAATAATAAAAAATTATTAGAATTGATGCATAATTCCTAGGTATTCCAGTTATACTTTTGGATTGAGTTATCTCTGTATAAACCCAAACGGACAAAATACCCTCAAAATAAACAGAAATCACATCTTTGCTTTAAATGCAGTAGTTTACAAAGAGTTTTTAGCCAACGCCAAAAACATCTTTTTATCTATTCTGCATTTTGTGTGAAGAAGTTTTAACAATAGTTTTTTTTTCCTGACATGCAATTCACTTACAATATATTATCTCCTTTTATTGTATACATTTTAATGCTTTGGAAGTGAATTGTGCCTTCATAAGTTTTCAAAGCCCGATTTTCACAAACTTGCATTCCTTCAAATAGAAATGCTGTAAATTTTAGAACAGACATTAAAAATAGATATAAAATTCAGTTACAGGAATTTGCCCATCATACAACCTCTATAGTGTGTCTTTTCAAAATTTGTTTTTGGGGATCATTTCCAGGGTCTCACACATACTATTCAAGTTCACTGTCAATTAACTACAATCTCTATCCAAAAAAAGTTTTTACTTCTGTTTAATACATTCATAGAAGTGTAATGCCTGGATCCTATAAAATTCTCTTTCACCTTTTGAAGACTTGAAATCTTATTTGCTAAAATGATTGCAGTATTATACAAATCGATCACTATTAGAAGTATATCAATTTCTCCACAAATGCATTACTATATTTTGCGTCCTCTTTTTATATTATGGACTTATTAGTGAGTTTTTATTATTTCTTAGACACTAAAAAGGAGCTTATTTCATATGCTCCTCCTATTGACTATTAATTTGCATGTTATTTAATGAAATATACTATTCAGGAAAAATTTTTTATAGAATTAGAAGATATAAAATACTTATGTTTTAGGGGCTGGGAAGGTGGCTCAGGGGTAGAGCGATGCCTCGCATGCCTGAGGCCCTGGGTTCGATTCCTTACCACCACATAAGCAAAAAAAATCCAGAAGTTGCTCTGTGGCTCAAGTGGTAGGGCGTTAGCCTTGAGCTAAAGAGCTGAAGGACAGCACCCAGGCCCAGAGTTCAGGCCCCACAACCGGATCCATCCCAAAAAATACTTAAGTTTCAGAATCATTGTAGCATTAACAAATATATGCCCTCTATCTGTTGGATATGGTTTTGTTTCTGTTATAGTGTCCTTTGAATTATGAAAGGTTATCACTTGATATAATCCAGTTCTTGCTTTTCTTTAGCCACTAATGTTTTCCATGCCAAATTTTTAGAAACCTTTACTAATCCGATGTCATGAATTTTTACATTTATGTTTTATCGGTTTTTACATCTCACATTTAGTTTGATAATCATTCTTTATAAGGTTTGAGGTAGGCCAGGTGCCGGTGGCTCACACCTGTAATCCTAGCTACTCAGGAGGGTGAGATCTGAGGATGGTGGTTTAAAGCTATCCAGGGTAGGAAAGTCCATGAGGCTCTTATCTCCAATAAACCACTAGAAAACCGGAAGTTTTGCCGTTGCTCAAGTGGTAGAGTGCTCACCTTGAGCTGAAGAGCACATGGACAACGCCCAAGCCCAGAGTTCAAACCCGATGACCAACATACATACACACAAACAAAGGATTGAGGTAGTAGTCTAAGATTATTCTTTAAATCTAGAGAGGCAATAGTGCCAATACAAACATTTAAGATTCTGTTTTTATTTCATAAAATCTCATAGCATCCTTTTCAAAATCTATGGACCATAAATCTAAGAATTTATTTTTGAAAATCTGTTACCTTCTTCATTGGACTGAAAGTCAGATAACATGGAAAAAATAAAATAGAAAACAAAGCATTGTATAGAGATGTTACAATGTAAAAAAGTTGTAATAGGAATATAATTCATTTCCAAAGAAATAAGAGAAAGAATAAAACTAACAATTGCTAATGTGGATAGAAGATGGATCACATTTTATCATATATAATTTTGAAAAAGCATAGTAGGAATGAAACTTTTAAGAAGTCATAACTTAAAAGACTATTTGTATTATAACTAGACAGTATAGTTCAGCGATAAAACATTGGCCTAACATATGTGAAGCAATTGTGTGATCTCCCAAGCATTACAAAGTACACACAAAGCACACACACACAAAACCCACATAAGCACACAAACACACACACACACACACACACACACACACACCACATACACACACTTGGAATATTTTTATTATCATATTAAACAGAGCAAATTATCACAAACAGTAAAAGTATTTTAATATATGAAATTATAATATTGCTCATACTATTTAAAAGTTTAGTAGAAATAAAACAGTCACAGAATACTTGGATTCTTATAGATTAAGTAAATTGAAAATTAAGAAATAAAAGACATGAGAAATTTGCAAACAAGTTTTAAATAATAAACATTTTGAAACATGTATCCTTTTATTTTGGCAAAAGATTGATGTTACTGGTGTTTTAACTCAAGATTTAGAATATAATAACCAGGTGCTCTATATCTTGCTAGGCATGGCTATATCTCTAATCATTTCACTCTGGAAATTTTATGATAAGTTCTCATAGTTTCCCAGTCTCTCCCGAATTACAAACCCTATTTACACTTCCCACCATAGTTAGAAAGTAGAAACCACAAATCACTATGCCCAGCTCAGTTTTTTTTAATTCAAGTATAAATATTTTCAAAAAGTGACCATGTAATGCAGCCTTTTTTAATAAAGTATGTGCTTCTTGAAAATACAGTATTCATTACCTGGACAAATATGTTTAGAACTATAAGAAAATAAATTTATTTAAATTCATCAACCATATAAAATTTAAGAAAATAATTTTTAAATAGTCACATGTTAACTATTTTGAAAGCAAAAATATATCTCTGAATAATTTACATGTGTTAAAATTATGCAAAACTAAATTAACTAATCCTACAACTCTGAAAAAAGAATTACCCTAAAGAAACAAAAGAAAATAATTAAGTTCAAAATTTGAAATTTAGAAATTAAATGAAGTGTATTCTTTTGTTGATTTAAATAACTGTAAGCCCTCTGTATATCAATTTCATAATAAAAAATGCATGAAGAAAGAAAAGTACCCATTGGTCAATAGCGACAGGAAAAGCATCAGTAGTTTTTTTTTGAGTGTGCAAAAAAATCAATGGAAGAGATAACAATGTTCCTTCCATAATAAATGTACTCATTACTTTATTTAGCTAACTAAATAATCCCCTCTGTACATTACCTTTACAATAAAATTAAATTGAAATTAAAAATAAACTAAATAATATACCAATTAAGAATTCATAGAGAGCTAGGAAGGTGGCTCAGTGGTAGAACTCTTGCTTTGCATATTTGAGGCCCTGGGTTCAATTCCTCAGCATCACATAAACAGAAAAAAAAAGCTGGAAGTGGCGCTGTGGATCAAGTGGTTGAGTGCTAGCCTTGAACTAGCCTTGAGGAACAGCGCCCAGGCCCAGAATTCAGGTCCCACGACCGGACTCCCCCCCCAAAAAAAAACCAGAATTACTAGAAACCATTGGTTTAAAACTTTTTAAAAAACTGCCCTAAGTACCCAAGTAATATAATTTGATGATACTATTTAAATACTTCAACTTCAGCAGAGAACCCAAAAGTTTAATAACTGTTACAAAGTAAATTAATAAATCTGAATATATTACCATTAATAATAATCATAAGATGAATTTATAGTGGTAGTCAAATAGGTAAGAACTTAGGCAATTTACCATTACTTTGCATTTAATATGTGAGAAAGAATTTTCTAGGTTTTTTAAAAATATATAATCAGTTTAATGAAGAAACTATTCTGTCACATCATATGATAATTAGATGAAGCTGATTTTAGAGCAAAGAGAAGATTGTACTAAATTTTTGCATGTTAAAGTATATGCTTATTTTGGTTGTGGGAAATTGTGTTCAACTTGGGTATTGTTTTTGTTAGACTGGTGTCATATCAATGGTTAATTTTAGGATAGGGGTTCCCTTTCAAAAGAACATGCACCTGATCTGACTTTTTAGACTTCTCATTATCAATGGCATAAGAGTTGCACACCAAATTGTCCAGCTTCCTAACTTGGCTGTCCTGGATTCGGCAGTCCTTCAAATCTTAACCTGTAGATAGTGCAGGATGGTGGAAATGATCCAATGCACCCAGCTATAGATTGAGAAGGAAGTCCACTAAACTTTTGGCTTGGGTTGTGTTCTCAAGCTTCCTCAGTAGTTAAGAGTTCAGATGGGAGCCCCTGGTGCCAAGCAGTCAGAGTATTTCTTAAAGCAACTAGACATATATATGACTTAGGCATGTAAACACCTCAGGACAAGAATAAAAGAGCAGTGAAGTATAGAGGACAGGCCCAATTTTAACTAGCTACTTGGAGGCTGAGTAAGATTAGCTAGCTACTCTGGAGGCTGAGATATGAAGACCACTATTCAAAGCCAGTCCAATCATGAAAATACATGTGATTATCTCCAAAAAGCCAGAAGTGGAACAATGGCTCAAGTGGTAAACCACTATCCTTGGACACAGAAGCTTAGGGATGATGAATGAATAAATGAGCACTTGCACATGCACGTGCGTGTATACACGTGCATGTACACACACACACACACATGAGTATTTCAATGCAAAGTTCATTTTTTACCATGCTGTACCCTATTTCCCTGTATTAGTTTACAAATTAACAAAATCAACTAAGCACCTATTTACATAGAACTCATCATGTTTCTCTAAAGTCAACTCTCTTTTTAGAAGCATGCTTTTATTTGACCCATATGTAAACTATTCAGGAGTTTGATTCTTCTCCTTCAATTCTGTAGAATTAGATGATGGTTTAGCTTCCTCCTAGCAATACAATTTTGTGAAATCTTGCATCAAGCAAAGTATTTCTTTCACTAGAACTCAAGCCTCTGTCAAAAAATTAATAATAGTTTTTTCTTCTCTTTGCTTGCATCTGTAGTTTTATTACCTTCATATATTTCATGATCTGTCTGTGCATGACAAAGACTGCTGTGGAAATAAAAAGACCCGTCGCAGCACTTATCATTTATGTACCATCCATAGATATGAAGATGTTTAAATATTACTGAAATTGCTTTGGAATAAATCATGTACACCTTGACTATCATGAAAAAGAAGAATTGGTTTCTCAGCACTTTAGGTAAGAACTTGATTGAAAGGAATAAAAGGAAAAGTGAGGAACAACTCAACACATACATTCAAATGAAACAAAACAACCCAAGAAAACAAATTAATTCAGTAGTCAAGAACCTGCAGGAAATGCAAAGACTTAAAAAAATCAGCTATGACAAACTTATGAAAATCCTGACTACATGGGAGTCTACTCTTGTGAGGATAGAGGTTAAAGCCCAGAGTGGACAGAAAGATCTGTACACAATACCATGCACCTGTTATTCTAAATTCCAGGAAGTATAACATAACGTGGACTGAGCCCAAGGTCATACACAAGGATCTGAAAAATAATCAGGATAATTTAGGACTGGGGACATGACAAAGTGGTAAAAACACCCATTTAGGGGGCACAAGACACTCAATTCAAACTCTAATATTTGGGTATTAAAGTAAAAAGCTATGATTTTAAATAATTGGAATAATTGTAAGATTTGAGTGGAAAAGTGCATTAGAGTGATAGAATGAACCCATGGTTCAATGCTTTCAACTTAAGTGAAAATATTTTATGGTACTTCAGACAAAACAGAGTTACCTTGCAAATGAACATGGTTGTGCATTTGGGTGATGGAAATACTTTAATTACACAGGTGTAAATTAAATAGATTTTATTTGGGTAGATTGTACTTCTTAAACTAAGAACCTGGATGATGTCCCTGAGATTTTTCTCTCAAGGCTACCACTCTACTACTTTGAACCACAGTTCCAATTCTGATTTTCGGTTGGTTGTTTGGTGATAAGATTATCCTGGACATTCTTGCCCAGGATGGCTTCAAACTATGATCGTCAGATCTCAGCCTCCCGAGTAACCAGGATGCCAGGCATGAGCCGTCGATAGTTTTAATAATTTAGTAAATTGTACACTTACTGAAATTATACATTATCATTATAACCTGCATAATATATGTGTGTATGTATATATCAATGTATATGGATAGAAATATTTTAACATATTTTTGTATCTACAGTACATTTATGAAATCATCCATTATAAAATAAAATGGAAACAAAAGTTAATAAGGAGCAAAACAAAGGAAATTATCACATGTTTCTTGTTGTTCAATGGAATACGAATTCGAGAATCAGTTTGGGAAAACCATCTGTATGTTAACAAAATGGATAAGAGCTATTAATTCTAATCCATCTATTTGCCCATGTTGTGCAACCTCACACATGAGTGTCAAAATCAAACCACACTTTTTGCCTTTGCTTTTAACTCACCTGACATAATTTACAGGTTAGATGAAGTAATCAAATAAAGATTAAAATAATATTATGTGAGGTTATGAATTAGAGCTGAACATGATTTTGAATATGATAATAGCTAATTAAGTTGCATATTTCTTACATTTACTCTGTCTTGTCCCTCATTCTCACATTAGGAAAGTATATAGAAGGTTCTCACTAAATTATATGTACAATTATGAAAAAAATGTATTGAAAGAATATGGGCACAGTGTGGTTTTAGCTTATTGAGACCTGTAGGAGTAAGTGTGTTTTTGAGGACTTGCAATACATTGTGATGAAGATGAAGGGAGGGATGTTCTTATTCTGGAAAACTGGCTAGAGGATTGCTCCCACAAAGGAAGTGATGAATTCTTCCAAAAGGTTACAGTAAAATCACTTTCACAACCATGTTCACTGCTGCACTATTCACTGTAGCCAAGTTACAGAAACAGCCCAGATGCCCTTTGGCAGAGTGATGGTTAGAGAATGTGTGGCACATATACACAATTGGATTGAACCCATCCATTTTGAAGACTGTTACATTATTTGCAACGAAATGAATAGGTCTAAAAATATATTAAGTGAACTAAGTCAGAGCCAGACACACAAAGGACCCATATTCTGTGTCATATTTGGAAGCTAGAAATTTATACAAGTTTACACAAAAATATTAACCAAAGCATGCTATTTGCAGAGGAGTATTTCAAAGGTGTAATTTCTTATAAAATTGAACTTTATTCCAACAAAATGAGGACCAGGAAACTATCACTTGAAATATGTGAGTGGAAGTCAAAAGGAAGGAATAAAGATAGTTATGGAGGAAGAGAGTGATGGTATAATATTCAATGCAGATAGTATGAAACTAGAAAAAATTAAAGTGGGGTGAGGTTTGGAAGGGTGTGGAAAATTTATTTAAAGATTCATTTTACTTAAAAAAACTGATATGTTGAATGAAAATTCCCTTGTACAAGTATTTAAGATAATAAGAATATAATTAAAAACAATGGAGACATCTGATCTTAAATTCTATTTCCATCTCTTTTAAAAAATAAAATTATTTGCTCTATAATTTGATCAGAGGGATGGATTTTGTGGCTAGCTAGATCATTGCACATCTGTCTCTTTCTTCCTCTCTCCCTTTCATGGTTCTCATAGGTAATATGATTGCTCCATAATTATCCTAATTTATTTTGCTTTTATATTTTTGGTTGCATCATTTTACTTTCTGCTCTGCCATATCCCAATTCATTTACACAGAAGACATTATTTCCTCTTTTCTCATTCTTAGAATAAGCTGCACATGAAGACAACACTGGTCCTCATTTCAGTCTGTACCTTTAAATACAGAGGAAAATCTTTCCTCTGCTCTCTACCAATTTCCTACTCTCCAGTTAGAATAATTTAGAATAGTAAAAATGAAAAAAGAGAAAATAAAAAATAGTGAAAAAAATAAACAGATGCAGAAAATTCACCGGATTTTTCTGACCATTTCATCCAATGTGAACTATTGGGGAAATACATGGACAGCAAATTCTCACTGGCACTCAAAGTCTCTGGTTAGGCAATTCTGATGAAGTTGAGGAACAAGGTGAAAAAGTGAGAAATGGTATCAATCGCAAGAAAAAAATGAAATAGTATCCAAGCAAATTTCTTCTTTGTTCTGCTGAAAATAATCGCCTTACTACAGTGCAGAGACTACTTTCCAAAAAGGCCACTCATGTGATTACTAGGGATGACGATGAGTATAACCCTCTTCATGGAGAAGCCTACAGTGGACACTTAGACATTGTCCATGAGGTGGTGGCTCAAGGCAGATATTCATGCAATAACTGCGAATGTCTGGACATCCCTGAACAGTACTTATACATGGAATAATAACAGAGTGGCTTCTTTATTACATCATAATGCAGATACCAATGGCCAAATTAAAGGCCTCTTGACCCCCTTGCATCTTGCTGCTGGTAATAGATATAGCAAAGATACGCTGGATCTCCTTCTGTTGAACCATTATATCAAGCCATGTCTGAAGCACAACTTGGAAGAAACTGCATTTGATATTGCCAAAAGTGTAAGTATGTATCACTACCTCTTTGAAGTTGTGGAAAGCTGTACAAATTGTTCTCTTAAGTCCTAATGGATCAGTTAAGTTTCTTAAATTTCAAAATTGCCAGTCCATCCTATGTGTCCATAGAAAATATTTTCACAATACAAAGCAACAGCAATACCTTACTTTAAAAGTTCATGGATTCCATGGTATTCTTCCAAGTGAATTGCCTGACTTTGATGTCAAAATATATTCGAGTTGTTTGTATACATATATAGTGATTTCTATAGAGTTTGTAATTTTTTAGATCAGAAATAATTTTAACTTATCTGTTGAAATGAGTAGTACAGAAACTAAAGATATTTCTGGTGCTTGTCTGAAAAAGTATATTTTAAAATATTTAGTATTCTGTTTGTATAATGTCCATAATCTATTTCATTCTCTCCTAGATATAATACTTTGAATTTGACATTGTTTTATAATACATAGGTTCATTAATAAATGTGTCCTTTCAGATTGCATTCCATATAGAAACATTTTAAGATAAAATGACAATGTTATCTTATTTCAAAAGTTTTGTAAAGGTTATGCTATGTAAAGGCCTTTCTAAAACGGTGAAGATTGAATACACTGATGTCAAACTAACTTTTATTTCTATTAATTACATATATTATTACACTTGTATATTTGCAATCAACTTTTTAATAACTGTTTTTCATTTCTTGCATCTGAAGAATGAAAAATATGGAATACTTCACAAATTTTCATATCATCTTGGTGCAAGAGCCATGTAAATCTCTGTATTGTAATTCAGGTAGACCTGCTGCTGAAGCATGTACTATCCTGTAAATTTAAGTAATTAATGCTGCAATCTTAAGACAGGCATAGATCTTTGGTTGCCTATTTGTATCAAGGAAACCTTATTGTTCCCAAAATTGCTATTCATCTTAATTCTGTAAAATTCTGTGTATGGTGGAAAAAACCTATGTTGTTTGTTCGATTGTTTACATTTGCAAGTTTTTGTCAATGACTATTTTAAATCATTTTCATTTGAAATTTGATCATACGTTGAAGCCTTTATAGATAGGTGCAAAGGTGATTGATTTTCAAGTACTTATTTATTAACTGAGTTAGCTTTGTGGAGCTAATGGATTCAAAGTAAGCCTTGCTTAACAGCTACTTCTAAACATCTGCAGCTTAAAATTTCCCAAATGAGGTCTTGCTGGCACAAATGTCTCCTTGACCCTTTACCCTTGCTCCATGAAGGAACAGCCCACCCAGAATGTCTTACCCTGACAGCATAGATTGTCTTACTGGAGCAAAACTAATCATAGTTACAAGGGATTATAGAGAGACGAACAGTTCAGACAGAACTGTTCGGACTAGAAGGTATTTTTCAAAATATAACTGCTTATTACACCCTACCGTTTCAAAAGTAGCTAAAGCCAAGAAGGTGAAAAAATTGTTCATATGCATGATTACCTAATGTCCTGGCCTGTCTACCATCCAACCAGGTAGGAAGTTACACCACTGATTTTCTATCACCAAATATATTCCATAGCTCCAGGAGAAGTCCATATGTTTCTCCTCCTTATTAGGCCTTAAATTGGGAGTGTTTTAATCACAGTGTTTCCTCTTGCCTCTAGGCTGTACAACTGTGAATGGTAAAGCTTTAGTTCTAATTCTATCAAACACTGAGGTAGAGGTAATGGAATAATACTTTAAAACAGTTGCCTTTGATACCTTAACCATAACAGAACAATGAAAAACATTTTCTTATATTATAGATAATTATATATTTTATATTTATATGTGCTGATTTTATATTTCACACAGTAAATCTTAGTAGAATTAATTGATAATTTGACTAATTTATATTATTCCAATAAATAGATTGGAATATAAATAATCAGGATTAGAATATATATTAGAATATAAAAAGTATCAATGCAATGTTTTTGGTATAAACTTGTGATAACTTCTACGTGTTCTTGGTCTTCTGAATTCACATGGTAAAAAAAACAATGTTTTCCTCTAATCTATAAGGGATTTTACTCTGCTGCTCTGTTTAATGTTTTAACTCGCTGGTCCCAAATTGTTTTTCTCCATATTTTTGAAACATTCCTACTGATTATACTCAAATTTTGCTGATATGATGTCTAAAAAGTATTATTCTTCCACAGGATCCATGGGTCCTAGGATCCCAGGTCCCAGTTATCCGCATCATCAGATAACTAAGACAAGAGTTCCCACCTACGCCCATGCAACATGCCAAGAGAAAGTCATTGAAGACCCATCTCAATTTCTCATTTCTTATATTTCAGGGCCCCAATTCCTTGAAATGCAGGAATTAGCAGTGAGCAATTGGGAAATGCAAGGCAACTTAAAATGCAAGATGAAATCACAAAATGTGAAAGTACAGTAATTCAAACTTTCAATTTTCAGATGACCATCCCATATGAGTGAAAAAGTCCACAAATGTCACAAGATTATTTGTAATACCCCTCTCTTAATGATTGATGAATGATTTCAGTCCAGTATCAGCAAGCTAAAAAATAGTTCCTAAAAGATAGATCCATAATTGGTCTACCAATGCTAGGAATACTTGACATAGAGGTCAAATATAATTCAGAAAAACATTAATTGAGAAGATCTTTAGTGCTTCAAAACACTGGTACTTCAGTAAAATTTGGTTCTGTAGTATAAAAATGTTGTCATTCTCAAACAAATGATAACCTACATTTAATCTGCTGAAAGTATATTCCTTTTCAAATAAACTTTAAAAAATCACATTTGCCAAAAAAAAAACACTTTACAAGTGATGATGTTTAGTGAGGTTACTAGTTTTTCAAGTGTAGGGAGCAAGTTACAATAGAGTTGATTTATTTACCCAGCACTAATGCCAAACAGGTTCAACCATTCCTTAAAGTGTATGAATAGTACCCGCCACCATTTGTGTTTTTCAGTAGGTGGCTTCGCAAATTTGTTAAATAGATCAGCCTCCCATATTTCAAACCAAAACATTAGCTAATAAAGTAAATTTCATCACATAATAAGTACATTTTAAAAAGTCATGAATAGTTGCCTTATCATATGGTGTTTTATGTTTTCCCTGTCTAACATAGTAAGAAATATGACTTAAAGAATTGAATATGAGTACTCATCAGAGATTTGACAAACATACAATCTGTCTTCTATTTCTATCATTTTCCTTTACAGTGGTAAATTTTAGTTTTCTTCTTTTGCCAAAACTTATAGGTAGTAGAAAATATTATCCCATGTAAAATAAAATAATCACAAACCATTGTACAAAGCCATTTATAAAAACTGGTAGTTAGGAATACATTCTAAGCTATTTTTAAACTTTCTTGTTGACTACAGATTAACCTTCCAAATGGATGGCAATGAAATCATGTCTAGATGCTTCAGGTCTCCAGTCTTGCAAATTGTTACTTCAGATGAATGAATTATGAAAATATAAGCTGACATCAGTTCAAGTATATGCAGAATTGAAACTCCATGGAATGTATATAAACCTTTCAAAGTACTGACAGACAGTTTAACAGAATGACTATCAGGAAGTTGAAATAATGGTAATAATAGTAAAGACATAGAATGAATGAAGAATGGAACAAGGGGCAAGTACAGCTAGAATACCTAATATACACATGTGAGAAAGGAAGTGGCAAATCGGAAATAAATCTTGTAGAAGGGGTTGGTTGAGAATGATAGAAGGAGTGACTCTGATCCCGAAACATTGGGCAATTAGATGGACATATTTAATTGTAACACACTTTCAGAACCTTTTGAAATTGAGTGAAAAAACACAACAAAAAACAAAAACACACAAAAAGCACAACCAAACATCAATCTCTATAGAGTACGATTATGACCTCTCAAAATTTTAAATAGTTAATGAAGGACAATCTTGGGAAAAGCATACAAAGCTGTTCAAAGTGAGCAATTTTGGGTAGAGGAGGATTTTTAACAGATGTAAATAGATTGTTTAAAGTTATAAATCACCTACATCTGCTGCAAATATTTTCTTCTGTGAGTTCTCTTGGTCTGAACTGGATATTCTAGTCTTGAGCCACACTTGATAGCTTGTGAAGATAGAATGGAAGAAACAAGATCAAGAACCCATTCCCATTACTCCATTGGAGAGGAAACAGTCCTCTACGTTTTCTCTCATTTCTATTGACTAGTTTTACTCATAAGTTTAAGTCAAGTGATTTGAATTATATATTTCCTTCTTTGTTCTGGCAAAGTAATTGGTCAAAATAATTCACTAAATATTATTAGCCATTTTTTTCTATCATCTGTTTTCTTGTCCAAGTGAGTCCATTAAACTTCCCCCTTGCCACGGAAACCCAGCATCAATGTTAATGAGGACAATCTCTAATGTAAAACTTTGTCTCCAAAATACCAGTCCAAGAAGCTGTGATCACAAATATTTAGCTATACATTTTTCTTTTTTCTTTTACCTTAAAAGTCTTCTTGTGTCTAAAGTGCCCTCAAAAATAAGTACTCCACCAATTTTTGGATGAGTCACTTATAACCTCAAAGATATATTTTGCTAACAAGATGCTTAGAGGAAACTGAAGTATACTGCACTTTTATCTTCTCTCTTAAGACTCTCCTTAGATACCATATCAGGAACAGTGAAGTTATTCTTTGCAAAAATATTTCAATAGATTATTTTTTTCTCTTCGTCTTTCATTTGCTCAACAAGATGTATGGAGAAGAATAGAGTTGAATCACCCATACCTTGGATGACAGTGTCTTTTACAAAAGGACAATGCTCCTATGTCCTATTTCTCTATCCTCCTCTTAGCTCTTGCCTGATTTCCAACTAATCACATATTCTTAGCTTCAAGTCTAATGAAGGTGAAGGACTGTAAGGCCTCCCCCATTGCTACATTGTAGGGCTAGATCTCTGGCAGGAGGTAAGTGTGAACGACGCACTCAAGGAACACACGTTAGGAGAACAGGCTTAAGCAGGTCTGGTTTATTTCTGCACAAGGGTTGGGATTTTATAGCCCCAGGTTTCCCAACCTCCTGAGTCCTTCCCAGCCAATTACTTAGCGGGGAGTTGATGATGGGCACTGCTTGGTGACAGGCACTGATTGGGCCCCCAGGGGCATGTAGGGAGCAAGGACAGTTCATGGCTTGCAAGCTAGGCAGACGTGCCTGTGGGTCACGTCTCTATGAGCAGGAAGTGTGCTTCAACTGCTACTCTAGCTGACTCAACCAGATCTGACCGGCTCTACCCACAATTTTCCCCTTTTCTATTAAAAGGACCATCATTATGGTGACCCGTTGTTGGAGGCGTTTTTGCCAGGAGTGCAAGCATTTAATAATTCCTAGGAGAGTAAGCCCTACAAGTGCAAGGCCTCCCCAGATGACCAGAGAGGATGGCAAAAACCATTGTTGTAACTTTTAAAGCACATCTTCTAAAAAGGAGGCAGCGGGAATAAGCTGTATGGTGGTCTGGTTTAGGTGGGTAAGATCATGCAGCAAGTTTTGGGTGAAGTTTAAGTACTTAAGGGACCAAGGGCCTTTGATGTAGTTACTAAGTTCAGTGAAATTGGGTGCGGGAGTGGAAAGCTGACAGACAGAAGTAGTCATAGCATTACATAGTCCTCCTTGTTGTAAACAAAGAAACGTAATCTGTTCTTGGAGCAAGTCTATTCGTTCTTGGAGCACAAGGAGGCCTCCCTTAAGATGATTGAGGGATGAGCTGGTTTATCTGTTTCATGGTGGACACGCTTTGGGACAGCAATATAGCGGCGGTGGTAGCTGAAGCCTCTGTAGCAATGATTACGGACCCGATTGCAAGGATCAATCCTACTGCTCTTTTAGTGCGCGGACTAATCAATTGAACCTGGGAAAACGGAGAGTCATTAGTAGCCAGAACAATAAATGGGGGAACACGTACCAAACCTGCAAAAAGATATGAGTCATTGGGTTGCCAGTGATTGCTGAGAGTGCCAGTAGCGGAGGAGTTGTCTCCTAGACAAAAAAAGAACGGGGCTCTAACCACTACCATTCCTGACACCTGGTCATATCCAGATCAGTTACAGAGACGAGTATTGGCCAATAGGAAAGGGGACAAACCGAGGCAGGAATATGATGAGCAAACGATTGGCATGGGGAATCCTAGGTCTCCCAATCGTCCTCCTGAAGAGTCATAAAACTCCTTTAGATTTTGTGGTTTGTGATCTTTTTCAGATTGGTTGTATATAGCTGGGTCTCTACCCTTAAAAGAGTTTTAAAAGAGAAATTATGAAGATGAAGCAGTGGGTGAGGCTTCAATAGACTTGAAGCCAAGAAGCTGTGTTTAATTGGAAATCAGGAAAGAGCTGAGAGGAGGACATACAAGTAGGACATAGAAGTGTTGTCCTTTTGTAACAGACCTTTCTTCCAAGGAATGGGTGACTTACCTCTATTCTTCTCCATACATCTTGGTGAGCAAATGCAAGAACAAGAGAAAAATAATATATTGTAATAATTTTGCAAAGAATAACTTCACTGTTCCTGATATGGTATGTAAGGAGAGTCTTAAGTGAGAAGATAAAAATGGAGTATTTTTTGGTTTCCTCTAAGCATCTTGTTAGCAAAATATATCCTTGAGGTTAGAATTGATTGAAACAAAAAGTGATGGAGTACTTATTTTTCTGGGCAATTTAGACACAAGAAGACTTTCAAGGTAAAGGAAAAATAAAAAAGTTAGCCAAGTATTTGTAATCACAGCTTCTTTGACTGGTTTTCTAGAGAAAATTTTTACATTAGATTTGTCCTCATTAACATAGATGTTGTTTCATGGCAACCAAATGCAAGAGGAAAGTTTAATGGACTCGCTTAGTCAATTAAACAGCATAATCAAAAAAATGGCAAATAATCTTTAGTGAATTATTTGACCAATTACTTTGCCAGAATAAAGAAAGAAAATGTAATTCAAAAAGAATTGACCTAAAAGTATGAATAAAATGTAGTGAAGAGAGATGAGAGAAAAAATAGTGGATTGTTTTCTCTACAGTGGTGTAATGGGTTCTTCATCTTGTTTCTTCCATTCCATCTTTCCAAGCTATCAATTGTGGCACAGGACTGGAGTATCCAGTTCAGACAAAGAGAACTCATAGAAGAAAGATAATATTTGCACAGATATAGGTGATTTATAACCTTAGATAATCTATTTAAATCTTTTCGGAATCCTCCCCTACACCAAACTGCCCTCTTTGAACATCTTTGTTTGCTTTTACCAAGACTTCCCTCCATTAACTGCTTAAAATTTTTGAGAGGTCATATTCATACTCCCTAGAGAGTGCTGTTTGGTTGTGATTTTTATGTGTTTTTGTGTTTTTTAACTGAATTTCCAAAGGTTGTGCAAATGTCTTACAATTAAATATGTCCACCTAATTATCCATTGCTCCTGGATCACAGTGACTCCTTCTATCTTTCTCAACCACTCCCTTCCCCAAGATTTATTTCCAATTTACCACTTCCTTTCTCAAATGTGTAGATTGAGTATTCTAGCTGTACTTGCCCCTTGTTCCATTTTTCATTCATTCTATGTCTTTACTATTATGCCTGTCTGGTTTCAACTTCCTGATAGTCATTCTGTTTAACTGTCTGTTAATATTTGAAAGGTTTATATACATTCCATGGAGTTTCAGTCCTGCATATACTTGAACTGATGTCAGCTTATATTTCCATAATTCATTCATCTGCAATAACAATTTGCAAGACTGGAGACTTGAAACACCTAGACATGATTATATTCTCATTCATTTGAAGATTAATCTTTAGTCAACAAGAAAGTTTAAAAATGGCTTTGAATGTATTCTTAACTACCAGTTTTTATAAAGGGCTTTGTAAAATGATGTGTGATTATTTTATTTTACATGGAATAAGATTTTCTACCTCCTATAAGTTTTGGAAAAAGAAGAAAACCAACATTTACTACTATAGAGGAATATGATAGAAATAGAAGATAGATTTTGTCACATCTCAGATGAGTAACCATACTCAAGATTTAAAGACATATTTATTACTATGCTAGACAGAGGGAAAACAAAACAGTATATGATAAGGCAAGTATTTATGACTTTTTAAAATGCCCCTTATTAAGTGATGAAATTTACTTTGTTAGCTAACGTTTGGGGTTGAAATATGGGAGGCTGATCCATTTAACAAATTTCTGGAAGGCACCTACTGAACAACACAAATGGTGCGTGGTACTATTTCTAGATTTTAATGAATGTTTGAACCTGTTTGACATTAGTGCTGGGTAAATAAATCAACTCTATTGTATCTTGCTCCCTACACTTGAAAAACTTGTAATGTCACTAAGTGTCATCTACTTATCAAAGGTTATTTTGGCAAGTGTGATTTCAAAAAGTTTATTTGAAAAGGAATACACTTTCAGGAGATTAAATGTAGTTTGGTTTGAGAATGACAACCTTTTTATACCACAGAACCAAGTTGTACTAAAGTACCAGTGTTTTGAAGCACTACCGATCTTCTCAATTAATGTTCTGCTGAATTACATTTGACCTCTAAGTCAAGTTTTCCTGACCACAGTAGATCAATCACGGATCCATCCTTACAGGAACTATTTTTTGGACCCACTTATGCTGGACTGATATATTACATTAGTCATTAGGGGAGGGGTATTAAAAATAATCTTGTGACATTTTCTGATCTTGTTCACTCATATGGGCTGGCCATCTGTAAATTCAGTTTGAAATACAGTAATTTCTCTCGATTTTGTGACTTCATCTTTCATTTTAAGTTGCCTTGCATTACACAATTGCTTGCTGCTAATTCTTGTTTCTCAAGGAATTGGAGCCCTGAAATATAAGAAATGAGAAATTGAGATGGATTTTCAGTTACTTTCTGCTGGCATGTTGCGTAGGCTTAGGTGAGAAGTCTTGCCCCTGTTATCTAATGATGGAGGTAACTCAGCCATAAGATATTAGAACCCATGGGTCTATAGAAGAATAATGTCTTTTAGCTATCATATTAGCACAATTGGAGTATAATCTGTAGGAATGCATCAGAAATATGGAGAAAAACAGTTTGAGACCAGTGAGTTAAAACAATAAAAAGAGCATCAGAGTAAAATCTCTTATAGATTAGAGGAAACAACATTGATTTTTAACAATGTGAATTCAGAAGACCATGAACACATAGAAGGTATCACAAGTTTATATCGAAGACATTGCATTGATACTTTTTATATTCTAATATATATTCTAAGCCTAATTATTTATATTCCAATTCTATTTATTGGAATAAATAAATATCAATTTACTTTTCAAATTATCAGTTGATTCTAGTAAGTTTCACTGTGTGAAATATAAAATCAGCACATATAAATATAAATTATATAACTATATATAACATAATATAATGGCACATGTTTTGCATTGTTCTGTTTTTGTTAGGGTATCAAAAGCAACTCTGTTTTAAAGTATTATTCCATTATCTCTACCTCAGTGTTTGGTAGAGTTAGACTTAAACCTTTACCTTTTGTAGATTTACAGACTGAAGGAAAGAGGAAATATTACCAATTTAAGGCCTAATATCAAGGAGAAACATATGGACTTCGCCTGGAGCTATGAAAATATTTGGTGATAGAAAAGCATTAGTCTAAGTTCCTGCCTGGTTGGAAGGTAGATAGGCCAGGACATTAGGTAATCATGCATATGAACAATTTTTTCACCTTCTTGGCTTTAGCTACTTTTGAAATGGTAGGTATAATAAAAAATTATATTTTGATAAAAACCTTCTAGTCTGAAAAGTTCTGTCTGAAATATTCATCTTTCTATAATCCCTTGGAACTAAGATTTGTTTTGTTCAAGTAAGACAATTTACACTATCAGGGTAAGATATTCTGGTTGGTCTGATATTACATGGAAGAATGGTAAACTGTCAAGTAGACATTTGTGCCAATGAGACTTCATTTGGGAAAATTTCAGCTGCAGAAGTTTAGAAGTAGCTCTTAAGCAAGGCTTACTTTGAATCTGTTAGCTACACAGAGCTAACTCAGTTGGATAAATAAGTACTTGAAAAAGCCATCCTCTTTGGACCTAGCTAAAAATGCTTCAAAGTATGATTAAATCTAAAATGAAAAAGATTTAAAATAGTCATTGACAAAAAAATTGCAAACGTGAGCAATCAATTGAACAATATAATTATTTTCCATTATACACAGAATTTTAGGGAAAGATCAGTAGCATTGTTAGGAACAATAATGTTTCCTTGTTACATATAGGCACCCAAGGATATAATCCTGTATAAATATTGCATCATTAACTACCTTAATTTAGAGGACATTATATGCTTCAGCAGCACCAATATAGAGATTAACATGGCAATTGCAAAGGATGATATGAAAATCTGTGAATTATTCCATAATTTTCATTCTTCAGATGCAAGAAATGAAAAACAATTATTAAAAAGTTGATTACAAAATTACAAGTGTAACAATACATGTAATTCATATAAATAAAAGTTAGTTTGACATCAGTTAAATATTCACCTTAAAGGCCTTTACATTGCATAATCTTTATAAAACTTTTAAAATTAGACAACATTGTCATTTTATTCCAAAGAAATATACTATAAAGACCTAGTAAAAAAGGAATCTTAAACTGTTTTGGTATGGAATGCAATCTGAAAGGACACATTTATTAATGAACCTATATATTATAAAACAATGTAGTATTCAAAGTCTTATATCTAGGAAAGAATAAAATAGATTATGGGCATTATACAAACAGAATACAGAATATTTTAAAGTATAATTTTTCAGATAAGCACCAGAAATATCTTTAGTTTCTTTAGTACTCATTTCAACAGATAAATTAAAATTATATCTGAATAAAAAAAGCAAAAACTCGAGGGGGTCCAAGATGGCGACGGGGAAGTAGGGGAATGCCACAGCTCTCCCCAACCAAAAAGAGAGTTCGAGTTCCAACGTTTAATCTCCCCAAGATACCGACAACAAAAAAATCAACATCCAGAGAAAAACAGGAGTAAAAAGAAGAATTTCACAACAGAGAAGCATGAAGACCCCTCCCCCAACGTCTAATGGTCACAAAGCAGCGTGCCAAGCCATGGCCAGCCTGGCCTGGTGGGAGCTGCCGGTGGCCCAGAGACACAGGGAGCTGTGTGCAGATCACCCGCACCAAAGCCCCTTGAGGTACCAGTGTCAGACCCGCTGATCGTGATGAATGAAGAAACCTCTGAGCAGGGAACTTACACAAAGATCCCACCCCTTCCCCTCACTCTCCATTCGAGCAGAGAGGCACCATCCCACCAAAGCCACTCAGCCCCATGGCAGGAACCTCAGAGATACATGAGATGCCCACAGAACACCAGAGCAGAAGAACTGAAAGGAACTGATGCTGATCAAGAGAGCGCAATCAGGGACAAACCCCAGAGATCAGCACCTGCACAGAGGCCCCTTCCCCACCCCTCGGGTGGAGGCCGGAGGCCCATCCCGTGGAGTGGACCCAAACAGTATCAATGGAGGCAGTGACAGAAAAGAAACACACGGAGCCACCACCTCTCAGCCTAGCCCACAACTACCTCAATTGAACTCTCACTGCAACGGCAACCAGCAACCTACATCACACAGAAACAACTAGCTCCAGGGTGAGTACTCCACAGGGGACAGTGTATCCCTCAAAGGAGACCAGAGCTGGTGGGAATCCCCAGACCCCCTACCCCAAAACCTGCACCACAGGACCCACTAAAACTAGAAACTGTTCAAGAGCTCCACCAGCCCATGGATCACACTCAGCTGGCAAGGCTTGAACAAGAGAGACCCTGGAAGGAAGCTTAAATGCCCAGGCCTGGAACAATGCCACTGGGTCAAGACACCCAACCGTGGAAGAAATTTGAACTGTGTACTCCAAGCTGCGTAATCTAGGTGGGATACATAGCAGCATAGGTCCATCAGGTGTGCCCCAGGCTGGGGTCTGGGACCAGGCCTGGGGATCTGGTGCCTGAGCAACATAACTAACTACTCCCAACTGAAATCAGAAGGTGAGTATACGCTTCAGCAGAGGGGAGAAAAACAGGGGAAATGCACCCCTGGTAATCATGCCTGTGACAGCAAAAGACGCAGGGGGTTCAGGACAAGAGAAGCCCAAACCCCACAAGAACCCGACCCATGTATTCTAGGCTGGGAATTGAACAAGACAGGCCTCCAGCACCTGATAATAGTCAGGAGCTCAGGCTGGTAAGTTGCTCAGCAGTACAGTGCTTGTCTTATGTGCAAGAGGCCCTGGATCTGATTCCTCAACAAAACATAAGCAGAAAGGGCCAGATGTGGTGCTATGGGTCAAATGGTAGGGTGCCAGCCTTGAGCTGAAGAGCTGAGGGACAGCACCCAAGACCAGAGTTCAAGCCTACAACTAGCCAAAAAGTAAAACAAAACAAAACATCAGGAGACCATAGCAGACTCCAGCATCTGGGAGAGTACATCCAGCACATCCGAACTCGCCAAGAGCACCTGTAGAAACAAACAGGAGCAATCTAGGCTGCTCAACCCTTCTAAAGGCGGGAACTGCCAGTGATCTACAGCAGAGAGCTGAGAATCCTGTGTGGGTCAGACCAGCAGCTGGAGGTCGGCCCCCAACAGAACTGAGATCAGGTACAGACTCTCTCTACCAGCACAGAAACAGTAATCAAGCAAAGACAGACACCTATTGACCAAAACAAAATTTCAGATTAGTCTGCAATAATCCCTGAATCCCCATGAGAAAATCACAGAGAAATATTACAAGGTTTATCAACACCTAGGATAGCAAGCTATCTCTAAAAGCCAGCAGCAATCCAGGGGAGAGCCCCAGTGGGAGAAAAGCAGGAATGGAAGACAAACACTATATCCAAGACATGCTGGAGGCAATGACTCAAGAATAAAGTGAGAAATAGACCAGAATTTGAAAGAACACTGGGTCGAAATACCAAAAGAGGTGCAGGACATCAAACAGGAGATGCATGCAAAAATAGAGGTAGCACACACCTCACTAAGCCGTGAGATAAGTGACAAAATAGAGGCAGTACATACCTCATTAAGAGGTGAGATTAGTATTTTGAAAACCAACATTGAATCCATTGAAATCAACAATGAGTCCCTTTCCTCCATGCAAACCACAATGGAAACCACAGTTAACAGAGTGAACAAAATGGAATACAGAAGACAGAATACATCAACTGGACCAAAAAATGACAGATATTGAAAAATCACTTAAATTATACCAAAGGGAAATTCAAGGACAAGCAGATAGTGCCAAGAAATTTAACCTTCATATACGAAGATGAGGAATATCAAAGCAAGGGAATGCAGCACCTATTCCACAAGATAATCGGTGAAAATTTTCCCCATCTCTAAAAAGAACATCTTACCCACATAACAGAAGCATATAGAACACCTAACAAGCAGGATCCCAGGAGAAACACTTCTAGACACATTATAGTATAAATGATAGATCTGAATGATAAGGAAACAAACTTGCATGCAACAAAAATGAAGAAGGAGCTATACTACTATAGGAAAAATATTACAATCACTACAGATCTCTCCACACAAACACTGAATGCAAGAAAGGCCTGGGAAAGTACCACATGAGCACTGAGAGCCAATAACTGCCAACCCAGACTGATATACTCCGCAAAGCTAGCATTCACATTCCATGGAGAAATGAAAATTTTTAATAGCAAAGAAAAAACTAAATTAATACATAAACATTAAGCCAGCATTACAAAGACTACTAAAAGGTGGAACACAACCTGAGAAAAGCAACTAGGAACAGGGACCTGCACCCAGACAAGCATTAATAGAAGTCTATCTGAGCAAGGACAGAGGAAAAGAAAGAAGAAAAACAGTGACCATAATGCATCTCTCTATTCTATCTCTTAAGATTAACGGACTTATTTCACCAATCAAAAGAAAAAGAACTGCAGATTGGATCCTAAAACAGGACCCATCCATCTTTTGCCTTCAGGAGACCCACCTCTAAGCCAAACATGCAAACAAACTCAGAGTGAAGGGTTGGAAAAGGATCTACCAATCAAATGCCCCTAATAAGAAAGCAGGTGTAGCAATCCTTATATCTGATAAAAATAAACTTGTCATTAAAATCATTACAATGTCAAACCATCCCTGCATCTCTGGGATGAAGCCTAACTGGTCATAGTGTATGAATTTTTTTATGTGTTTCTGGATTCTTTTAGCTAGAACCTTGTTAAGGATCTTTGCACCTGAGTTCATCAAGGAAATTGGCCTGTAATTCTCCTTTTTGGTTGGGTCTTTGCATGGTTTGGGGATGAGTGTGATATTGGCTTCTCTGTTTCTCTGAAGAGCTTGAGGAGTGTGGGTATTAGTTCTTCTTTAAAGGTCTTATAGAATTCTGCTATGAATCCATCTGGTCCTGAGCTTTTTTTTGTTGTTGGAAGACCTCTGATTGCTTCCTGTATCTCGTTGTAGGATATTGGCTTATTTAATTGGTTCACTTCTTTGCTCAGTTTGGGCAACTTGGATTTCTCTAAAAATGCATCCATTTCTGCCAGGTTTTCTTCCTTTAGAGAGTATAACTTTTGAAAGTAGCCCATTAGGATTGTTTGGATATCTTGGGTACGTGTTATGATTTTTCCCGTGGCATCCCTAATCTTGTTAAAATGGGTTTCCTCTCTTATTTTTTTAAATTAATCTTGCCAACGGTCCATCAATTTTGTTTATTTTTTCAAAGAACCAGCTTTTTGTTTGGTTAATTTTGGCTGTAATTATCTGATTTTCTAATTGGTTAATCTCTGCTCTTAATTTGGTTATCTGGCTCCGTCTAGTAATTTTAGGTTCCATTTTTTCATGATTTTCTAGCTGTTTTAATTGCAACATGAGATTATTTACTTGGTCTGTCTCCATTTTCTTGATGTGGGCAATGAGGGCGATAAATTTACCCCTCAGGACAGCTTTTGCTGTGTCCCACAAGTGTCTTTGCGAAGTTTTTTTTTTTTTTTTCCATTTTCATTGAGTTGTAGGAAATGTTTTATTTCTTCTCTGATCTCTTCCATTACCCAAGCATTGCTAAGAAGTGTGCTGTTCAATTTGCATGTATTAGAGAAATTTCTGCGGTATGCTTTGTTATTGAGAACTAGCTTGATTCCAGTATGGTCAGATAGGATACAGGGGATTATGTCGTCCCTTTGTATTTGCTTAAGTTCCTTGCATGAACTATGATATAGTCTATTTTGGAGAAAGTTCCATGAGCTGCTGAGAAGAATGTGTACTGTGTTGTGTTACGGTGAAATACTCGGTAGATATCAGTTAATTCCGCTTGAAGTATGGCCTCACTTAATTTGGTAGCTTCTTTTCCAATCCTCTGGTTGGTAGGCCTGTCCTTTGGTGAGAGTGGTGTGTTGAGGTCTCCTAGTATTATCGTATTGGGATCTATTTTATTCTGTAAGTCAATAAATGTAATCCAACTCATCAACAGAGCCAAGGTCAAGAATCACATGATTTTTGCCACAGATGCAGAAAAGACCTTTGATAAAATTCAACATTCATTCATGCTAAAGGCTCTGGAGAAAATAGAAATAGCAGGAACATTTCTTAAAACAATTAAACCAGTTATGACAGACCAATAGCCAATAATACACTTAATGGGGAAAAGCTACAACCAATTCTCCTAAAATCAGGAACAAGGCAAGTATGCCTACTGTCTCCACTGCACTTCAATATAGTCCTGGAAGCCTTAGCCAGGTCAATAAGGCAAGAAAAATACATGAAAGGGATCCACATAGGGAAAGAAGAGGCTAAACTATTCCTTTTTGCAGACAACATGATACTATACCTTCATGATCCCAAAAACTCCATCCCCAAACTCTTAGAAATCATAAATCACTTCGGCAAAGTAGCAGGATACAAAATAAACCCACAAAAATCAGTTGCCTTCCTGTACACTGACAATGTACAAGAAGAGAGGGAAATAAAGGGAGTAACCCCATTCACAATAACCTCCCCCAAAATAAAATATTTAGGAATTAACCAAAGATGTAAAAGAACTATTTAATGAAAACTATAAAAATATAAAGACAGAAATTGCAGAAGACTCTAGGAAATGGAAAGACCTCCCATGCTCTTGGATAGGCCAAGTTAATATAGTGAAGATGGCAATACTGCCAAAATTAATATACAAATTCAATGCATTCCCTATTAAAATCCTAATGACTTACATCACTAAAATACAGAAAACAGTCCAAAAATTCATATGGAACAACAAAAGACCTAGAATAGCCAAACCAATTCTAGGGAATAAAGGCAAAATGGGAGGGATATCCATGCCGCACTTCAAACTATACTACAGAGCTATAATAATAAAGACAGCATGGTACTGGCACAAAAACAGACCAGAAGACCAATGGAACAGAATAGAAGATCCAGAAATAAATCCACAGGCCTAGAGTCAGCTGATACTAAACAAAGGAGCCCAAGACATACAATGGAAGAAACACAGCCTCTTCAACCACTACTGCTGGGAAAACTGGGCTGCCACATGCAGAAAACTAAAAGTGGACCCCAGCCTATCACCATGCACCAACATCAACTCAAAATGGATTAAAGATCTTAACATTAAAACTGAATCTCTGAAACTACTGCAGGACAGAGTAGGAGAGACACTTGAACCAATAGGCACAGGAAGGAACTTCCTGAACAGAGTCCCAGGATCACAACAAATTGGAGAGAGACTCAACAAATGGGCCAACTTTAAAATATAAATCTTCTGCACAGCTAAATCTATTGCAACCAAGCTAGAAAGACAAATAACTAATTGGGAAAAAATATTTACCAGAAATATATCAGACAAGGGGTTAATATCCAGTATATACAGGGAACTCAAGAAACTAATCCCTCCTAAACCTAACAAACCAATTACTAAATGGGCAAGGGAAGTAAAGAGGGACTTCTCAGAGGAAGAAATAAAAATGGCAAAGAAAGACATGAGGAAATATTCATCATCCCTGTTGGTGAAGGAAATGCAAATAAAGACAAAGATACCACCTTACCCCAGTCAGAATGTCACACATCCAGAAATCATCCAATGACAATTGCTGGAGGGTATGTGGAGAAATAGGAACCCTATTTCACTGCTGGTGGGAATGTACACTTATACAACCACTTTGGAAAGCACTCTGGAGGGTCCTTAGAAAGATAAAGATTGACCTCCCTTATGACCCAGTCATACCACTTCTAGGCATCTACCCTGAACAATAGGAAACAATATACAAGGACACGTGCACCTCAATGTTTATTGCAGCACTGTTCACAATAGCTAGGATATGGAAACAACCCAAATGCCCCAACACAGATGAATGTATCCAAAAATTGTGGTATCTACAAACAATGGAATATTATGCAGCCATTAGAAATGACAAAATAATGGCATTTGCAGGGAAATGGATGGAGCTAGAAGGTGATCATGTTGAGCAAGGTAAGCCAAGAGCAAAGAGACAAACGGTACATGGTCTCCCTGATAAGTGGATGCTAAATCCAAAATGTTAGGTGATACTACAAAATTAACAGGACTTAAGAAACAAAGAACTCCCACTCATCTGGTCGAAACACTACTAAATATCCCCATACTGCTGATCACATGTATGTTGTATTGTGTACACTGTTATATGTTATAGACTGTGATAGACAATTTGCTCCAGGAAATTTAGAATGAACTTGTGACTTTAAAGGATCATCATTATTTCACACTACTGTGAAATTTGGGAAGTTATGTAATCACTTAATCACAATTTTTAAAAAAAAAGAACCTCGGGGAAGTAAGGAGGGCAGGGATGGTAGGAGGAAAACAATGGAGGGGGTAACAAAGCTCAATAGGAAGTGTACTCATTACCTTGCTCATGTAACTGTAACCCTCTGTATAGTATGTTTTCAATAAAAAAATTAAAAAAAAAGATCCAATCAACAGTAAAAAATAAACTAAAATCAATACAAAAAGACAAGGATGGACACTACATATTAATACAGGAAACAATACAAGAGGGGGATATTACCATAATCTACCTAACATTCCCCAAACATTGATGCACCCAAATATGTTAAGCAAATACTCTCAAACTTACAGAATAAAATAGATCCAATATGATAATACTAGGAGACTTTAACACCCCACTCTCACCAAAGGACAGATCTACCAACCAGCATATTGGCAAAGAAGCTATCGAATTAATGAGGCCATACTTCAAGCAGAACTGACATTTACCAAGTATTTCACCCTAAAAACAACATAGTACACATTCTTCTCAGCAGCTCATGGTACTTTCTCCAAAATAGACCATATAATAGTTCATGTAAGAAACTTAAGCAAATTCAAGGGGATTGACATAATCCCCTGTATCCTATCTGACAATAGTGGAATCAAGCTAGTTCTCAATAACAAAACATACTGCAGAAATTACTAAAATACATGGAAATTGAACAGCTCACATCAAAGCAATGCCTGGGTAATGGAAGTGATTAAAGAAGAAATTTAAAAAATTCCTACAACTCAATGAAAATGAAAATGCATCACAAAAACCTTTTGGGACACAGCAAAAGCTGTCCTGATGGACAAATTTATTGCCATCAGTGCCCAGATCAAGAAAATAGAGACAGACCAAGAAAATAATCTCATGTTGCAAATAAAACAGCTAGAAAAACATGAAAAAATGGAACCTAAAGTTACTAAACACAGCCAGATAGCCAAACTAAGAGCGGAGATTATTCAAATAGAGAATTGGAGAATCATAGCCAAAATTAACCAAACAAAAAGCTGGTTGAAAAAACAAATAAAATTGATAGATATTTGGCAAGATTAATTTAAAAAAGAAGAGAGGAAACCCATATTAACAGGATTAGGGATGCTACGGGAAAAATCACAACACGTACCCAAGATGCCCAAACAATTTTAACGGACTACTTTCAAAAGTTATACCCTCTAAAGAAAGAAAACCTGGCAGAAATGGATGCATTTTCAGAGAAATACAAGTTTCCCAAATTGAGCAAAGAAGAAGTAAATCAATTAAATAAGCCAACATCCTACAACGAGATACGGGAAGCAATCAGAGGACTTCCAACAACAACAAAAAAAAGCCCAGGACCAGATGAATTCACAACAGAATTCTATACGATCTTTAAAGAAGAAGTAATACCTATACTCCTCAAGCTCTTCAGAGAAACAGAGAAGGAGGGAGCTAACCCAAACACATTCTATGAAGCCAATATCACATTCATCCCCAAACCAGGCAAAGACCCAACCAAAAAGGAGAATTACAGGCCAATGTCCTTGATGAACACAGGTGCAAAGGTCATTAACAAGATTCTAGCTGACAGAATGCAGAAACACATAAAAAAAGCCATACACTAAAACCATGTAGGCTTCATCCCAGAGATTCAGGGATGGTTTAACATACGTAAGTCAATAAATATAATCCAACACATCAACAGAGCCAAGGTCAAGAATCACATGATTATCTCCACAAATGCAGAAAAAATTTTTGATAAAATTCAACATTCATTCATGCTAAAAGCTCTGGAGGCAATAGAAATAGAAGGAACATTTCTTAAAACATTATAATCCATTTACAACAGACCAATAGCTAATACTATACTTAATGGGGAAAAGCTACAACCAATTCTCTTAAAATCAGGAACAAGGGGACTGGGAAGGTGGCTCAGTGGTAGAGCACTTGCCTTGCATGCCTGAGGCCCTAGGTTCGATTCCTCAGCACCACATGAGCAAAAAGAAAAAAGCCAGAAGTGGCGCTGTGGCTCAAGTGGTAGAGTGCTAGCCTTGAGCTGAAGAGCTGAGGGACAGCACCCAGGCCCAGAGTTCAGGCCCCATGACCGGACCCCCCCAAAAAAAATCAGGATCAAGGCAAGGATGCCCACTGTCTCTACTCCTGTTCAATATAGCCCTGGAACTCTTAGCCAGGTCAATAAGGCAAGAAAAAGACATTATAAGGATCTGTATAGGGAAAGAAGAAATTAAACTATCCCTTTTTACAGATGACATCATACTATACCTTCACGATCCCAAAAATTCCATCCCCAAACTCTTAAAAATCATAAATCACTTCGGCAACGTAGCAGGATACAAAATAAACCCCCCCAAACCAGTTGCATGCCTGTACACTGACAATGTACAAGCAGAGAGGGAAATAAAGGAAAGCAAGCCCATTCACAATAACATCCCCCAAAATAAAATATTCAGGAAGTAACCTAACCAAAGATGTAAAAGAACTATTTATTGAAAACTATAAAAAGTTAAAGAAAAAAATTACAGAGGACACTAGGAAATGGAAAGACCTCCCATGCTCTTTTATAGGCAGACAATATAGTGAAAATGTCAATACTGCCCAAATTAATATACAAATTCAATGCAATTCCTATTAAAATCCCAATGATGTATATCCCTGAAATATAAAAAACAGTCCAAAAATTCATATGGAACCAAAAAAGACCTAGAATATCCAAAATAATTCTAGCAAATAAAGACAACATGGGAGGTATACCCATGTCAAACTTCAAACTCTACTATAGAGCCATAATAACAAAGACAGCATGGTACTGGCACAAACACAGACCCGAAGACAAATAGAATAGAATAGAAGATCCAGAAATAAATCCACATGCCTACAGTCAGCTGACATTTGACAAAGGAACCAAAGACAGACGATGGAAGAAACACAGCCTCTTCAACCACTAATGCTGGAAAAACTGGGTGGCCATATGCAGAAGAATAAAAGTGGCCACCAGCATATCACCATACACCAACATCAGCTCAAAATGGATCAAAGGCCTTAGCATTAAACCTGAATCTCTGAAACCACTGCAGGCAGAGTAGGAGAGACACTTGTACTTATAGGTCCAGGAAAGAATTTCATGAACAGAGTCCCAGGGTCACAACAAATTGGAGTGAGACACGACAAATGGGACTACCTTAAAATAAAAAGCTTCTGCAAAGCTAAAGCTATCGCAACCAACCTAGAAAGACAACCAATTAATTGGGGAAAATATTTACCAGCAATATATCCGACAAGGGGTTAATATCCAGTATATACAGGGAACTCAAGAAACTAATCCCTCCAAAACCTAACAAACCAATTACTAAATGGGAAAGGGAACTAAAGAGAGACTTCTCAGAAGAAGAGATAAAAATGGCAAAGAAACACATTAGGAAATGTTCACCATCCCTGGTTTTGAAGGAAATGTAAATAAAGACAACCATGAGACACCACCTTACCCCAGTCAGAATGTCCCACATCCTCAAGTCAGCCAATGACAAATGCTGGAGGGTATGTGGAGAAAGAGGAACCCTACTACACTGCTGTTGGGAATGTACACTCATACAACCACTTTGGAAAACAGTCTGGAGGGTCCTAAGAAAGCTAAATATTGACCTCCCTTATGACCCAGTCATACCACTTCTAGGCATCCATCCTGAACAACAGGAACCAGTATACAAGGACACATGCACCTCCATGTTTATTGCCGTACTGTTCGTAATAACCAGGATATGGAAACAACCCAGATGTCTCACCACAGATGAATGGATCCCAAAATTGTGGTATCTATACACAATGGAATATATGCAGCCATTAGAAATGACAAAATAATGGCATTTGCAGGGAAATGGATGGAGCTAGAAGGTGATCATGTTGAGCAAGGTAAGCCAAGAGCAAAGAGACAAACAGTACATGTTCTCCCTGATAAGTGGATGTTAAAACCAAAATGTTAGGTAATACGACAAAATTAACAGGACTTAAGAAACAAAGGACTTCCACTCATCTGGTCGAATCTCTACTAAATAACCCCATGCTGCTGATCACATGTATGGTATATATGTGTACAATGGAGGGGAACCAGGAAGATGACCTAGAAGTAGAGGGAATCAGGGAAAAACCCGTCAGCTGCACTGGAGACTGACCAAAATGAACTAAGCAAGTTAATGGCAGGGATGGGAGGGAGAAAACAATTGGGAAAAAGGGAACAGCTGATGTTATGCAAAACAAAAGAAATGCACATACCAACCAATGTGGAAGGAATAACTGTATCGCAAAGCTCATAGAACTCATAAATGTTATAGACTGTGATAGACAATTTGCTCCAGAAATGTTAGAATGTGTTTGTGACTTTAACTGAGCATCACTATTCCACAATACTGTGAAATTATGTAACCACTTAAGTACAATAAAAATACCAAAACTCTCCAGAAATCATTATAGATGTATAAAACTAACTCTTGAATACATTTTGACATCAAAGTCATGCAATTCACTTGGAAGACTTCCATGGAATCCATTAATTGTTACAATAAGCTATTGTTGTTATTTGGATCGTGAAAATATTTAGTATGGAAACAAATAATGCAATGGCATTTTTGAAATTTAATAAACTTAACCGAACAATTATGATTTAGGAGAGCAATTTGTGCAGCTTTGCAAAACTTCAAAGAGATAGTGATACATACTTATCCTTTTGGAAATATCAAATACAGATTCTTCCAAGTTGTTCTTCAGACCTGATTTGACATAATGGTTCAACAGAAGCAGATCCAACATGTCTTTGCTATCTCTATTCCCAGCAGCAAGAAGCAAGGGGGCCATTGGTATCTGAATCTTGATGAAGTAAGAAAAAAGCCACTCTAGTATTATTCCAGATATAATCACTGCGCAGGGTTGTCCAACCATCTACAGTTATTGCATGAATATCTGCCGCTTGAGCCAACAACTCATGGACAGTGTCTAAGTGTCCACTGTAGGCTTCCTAATGAATATGGGTATACTCATCGTCATCTCTAGTATTCACATGAGTGGCTTTTTTGGAAAGTAGTCTCTGCACTGTAATAACCTGATTATTTTCAGCAGCCCAAAGAAGAAATTTGCATGGATCCTTCTCCATTTTTTTTGCAATTGATACCATTCCTCACTTTTTAATCATGTTCCTCATATTCCTAAGAATTGCCTAACTAGAGGCTTTGAGTGACAGTGAGAATGAGGTGTCCATGTATTTCCCTAATAGTTCACATTAGTTGAACTGTTCAGAAAAATACGGTGAATTTTCTGCATCTGTTTTTTCACCGTGATTTATTTTCCCCTTTTCCATTTTTACTATTCGAAATTATTCTAACTGGAGAGAATGGAATTGATGAGAGCAGAGGAAAGATTTTCTTCCATATTCAAAGATACAGACTGAAAATAAGGACCAGTAGTGTCTTCATGTGCAGCTTATTCTAGGAATGAGAAAAGATGAAATAATGCCCTCTATATAAATCATTTGGGAAATGGCAGAGCAGAAAGTAAAATGATGCAACCAAAAATATAAAAGCAAAATAAATTACAATAATTATAGAGCAATCCTCTTATCTATGAGAAACATTAAAGAGAGAGGAAGAGAGACAATGTGCAATGACCTAGATAGCCACAAATGCATGCCTCTGATTAATTTATAGAGCAAACAGAATTTTATGTTTTAAAAAAGATGGAAATAAAATTTGTGTATTTACTTGAATTTGGTAAATACATTTTTAGCAGCCTCCATGAAGAGACGTAGGTTTAATCTTATTGCAGACAAGAATCTAAATTCTTGATAATTGTAGGAACAGATCTGAATGAAATCAGTTGAATCACACTTTGCATGTACAATGAAGGAATAGGTCCAGGCTAGGAAAGCAGCAAAAGGAGGTAGGCCGATTGTATCTGTGACAAAACTTTGTGGAAAATGGTATTGAGCATTACTTATGTTGATTCACTTGCACTGGAAGTATGATTCTGGACAATTGCTTACTGATTCTCAACTATTGCTTTGATCATTATATTCTCCAAAAAGACAAAGTGAGATTTAATTGATAGCAAAGAACTACTAATACATTTTTATTTCGCATTAAGCACCTTCAATCATTGAAACCACATGAAGAAAATAGACAGGCTTATTTTTTTAGATGAAAACAAGTGTCTTTAAAAAAAACAAGGAATGTAACTAGTCATGTAAAGGACTTCTATTTTAGTACTACATTATACATTTTTTTTCTAATTTTGGGTACCAATAAATAATGGATCTATTAGAAAGCTCTTAAAACTCATATGTCCAATTGTGAGTTCTCTTATACTATATCATGGTATTTTTTGTGTATGTTCTTAAGAAGAAATTTACATTACTAACTTGAATTTCTGACAGGACAAGATCATCACTGTACATCTTGCTTCTATACTCTCATTTTTAAATTACTATCTAAGTATGTGCATTAGATAACTATAAAGGAAAAAGCAAAAGCCACACTGGTGGCTCATGCCATTAATCGTAGCTAATCAGAAAGATGAAGTCTGAGGACTGTGATTTGAAACCAGATCAAACAAAAAAAAAGTCCATTAGATTCTGCTTTGAAAGAAACCAACAAAAGCTAGAACTGGAGCTGTGGTACAAGCAGTAAAATGATATCCTTGAGAAAACTAAAACAAAAAAATAACAAATTCTGGGACAGAGACAGGCCCTGAGTTCCAGCTTTAATATTAGCACCAAACAAATAATTGAATTAATTAGTTAATTAAGTAATTAAATATAAATAAAGTGGTCACATGTGGATAGGCAGGTAAAATGTAATATTTGTGGTGCCTGGATTGTGTTTTATTTTGTAGTAAGGCAAATTATCATTTGTATTAATCATTAATTTTTTATTTGAACTTTTTTGCACAATAAATCATGAATTTAGCATGCATGTATAGGTGTGTATACATGTATGCATATGTGTGTATGTGTATATGTGTGCATGTGCTGTTGCAATGTTGCTTGCCAATGTGGACAGGGTGAGGCTGAAAAGAGCTAACTTTGTTGCAATGTTTTTATTTATCAGAATTCTGTCATGTCATTTCAGTTGGACCACTCTTTTGTACATTTTATTTGTCAAATAATATCATCAGAATCAAAGGATTTACCATATTAAGTTAGATAAAAGAGACTGCTTTCAGCTCTTATTATACGTTAGGTGAGAAGATTCAGACATATTTAGGTAGTAAATTAGAGCTATATGATGACTGTCGTTACAAAATAAGTATTTGACCTCTTAAATTTGTTATACTTTTAACATATGCTCATGGAGTGAGTTTGACCAACTGGACCAAATAGGTATTGCTTTCTGGTTATTCCCGTGAAACACAAAGTGGATAAACTCTTTCTAGCTTTCTGTTGAAAATAACTTTCTTTGTAAGATCATATCTATTCACACTACGAGGTAATCAACCCAATATTTATCAATTTTGAATATCCCATCATATTGACTGAAAATCGGTATTGTTGATATGCTTGTTAGATATTTCTTTCAAAAACAAACGAACCAAAAGCATGTGTCATCTCCACAAAGTGGATGTATCTGAAGTTGTTTTGTACATGCAAAGGGCTAATGGCTCTTTTGTGGGAGTAACTATCGCAACTTAACAAATAAGGCTTTTCGACTATCTTTTCCAATATAAATAACATCCCAGAGCGAGTCTTGCAATTTCAGAAAACCCTTTGAATATTTTAGTATAATTTCATTTCATTGACTATAGAGCTAAAGACATTTCTGAAATAAATATTGTTAAGATCTGAAAAAGGAAGTGGGTATATAGACATTTTATGCATAATCTTATGAAAATCTAGTTTTTATGAAACTAAATGAAATAGAATAAAAGAATGTAAGTGAATTTGGTAAGCTAATTATTAGTTTAACTTTGTTTTCTATTAACACAGTCCTTTGAATGTAGATGATGCAGTTAAATTATTTCTTTGTGTTTCTGTACTTCAGTTATTTTTCATATCATTGTAGTTATGGGAGTGAATTTGGAGTATAAATAAAGGTCCTTTAAAATGATTAGGATTAATCTTGTGCTTTGTGTCCTACTCCCAAGAAAATGAGTTATTTTCAAGTGTTAATAATTTATAATTGAATCTTCATTTCATAAGAAAATTTTTAAAATGCAGTAGTATTGATGACTTTTTAAACCAATTGTATTGACAAGGTGGAGAGTCTTTAATTCATGCTTAGGTCTTGGGTCTAAGATTTTTAACCTCTTGTTCCTGACATTAATGATACTTCAGACTGCATTTTGGGGTAAATGAAAGGTAAAATATTTATCTGGGGTCAAAGGTGATTTTTATATCAGTCTTGATTTAATAACATTTTATTTTTTGGTTGTGGGGCCTAAACTCCACTTCCAGCTTTTTCTGTTTATGTGGTGCTGAGGAATCGAACCCAGGGCCTCATGCATGCAAGGCAAGCATTCTACCAATGAGCTACCTTCTCAGCCCTTAATAACATTTTAAAGTAGTACATTTTCCTCAGAATGTTGGGTATAAAAAGCAATCAAAATACTTATAATGGTAAACAACCTAGGTGAGCTACAATGTGGAAATTATTGGTCCATAACACCTGCAGTCTGTTTCCATCGGGAATTGGGCAGGACACACTTTCGGTATGACTCTGTTAAACAGAGATGGGGTCCCCAAGCAGTGCAGTGTTGAGCGAAGGGATAGAATATGATTTCTACTATTTTGAGCTAGAAATCAAGAATGTTATACTTTAGCAGTTCCTTTCACCAGGGATGTTTGAATTGATTATGAGTTTGGAATTTTCATATTATAGCTACCTATTTTCTAACAAAGATAATGTCACATATTATTAGAGTGTACACAATAATTCTGGGAAATTTTCCTAGAATTAGTAGACAAAGTGCTGGTATTTTAGTCATAAAATAAAATGAGGTTATTTGATAGAGTGGGAGATGGGCCTCAGGCTAACACTTACCAGCGTGCAATGCTGTACTAGTAATTCCAATTCTGAAGATTTCAATAACATCATCAGAGAATTAAAAATGGAAGTAGTTCCACTTTATGGGATTATTGTGAGGATTAAGTTTGATACCATAGTTAAAGTACTTGGAAAAACTATCATTCAGCATTTGATACTTTCTACCTGTTATTTTATCATGTGATGAATTCTAACATTTTTTACTGTGATTTTTATATTGTGTCTATTTACAATATGCAATGTGATATATTGATATTCATTGCATTGGTCAGTTTTTTGGCATTATGAGGAAAATGCCTGCAAAGAAAATTTCTGAGGAGGAAACTATTATATTGATTCATGGTTTAAGAGAATGCAGTTTAAGATCAGATGTCTCCATTGTTTTTAATTATATTTTTATTAAATAGTTGTTCAAAAGAATTTCCATTCCACAAATCAGGTTATAAGTACAATGTAACTTTACATAACTTTCACATTCTCTTCCAAACCTCACCTCACTTTCATGTTTTTTATTTGAATATTATGCCTTCACTCTCTTCCTCCATAACTCTCTTTATTCCTTCCCTTTGATTTCTGCTCACATCTTCCAAGTGATAGATATCTGGTATTCATTTTGTTGGATTAAAAGTTCAATTTTATAAGAAATTACACCTTTTAAATACTCCTCTGCAAATAGTATGCTTTGGTTAATACTGTTGTGTAATTGTAACCGCTCTGTATGGTATTTTCACAATAAAAAATTACTGATTTATGGTCAATAGATTTGAAAAGGATGCCATGACTTTATGAAATAAAAATAGAATCTTAAATGGGTGTAGTGGCACTATTTCCTCCCTAGATTTAAAAAAAGTTCTTATACTACTACCTAAATCCTTATACAAAAATTTAAAAATTTTAAATAAAAAATGATTATGAAACAAAATGTGAGATATAAAACATAAACATAAAAATTCATGGCATTGGATCAGTAAGGTTTCTAAAATATGACATCGAAAGCATTAGTGGGTAAAGAAAAGCAAGAATGAACTGGATAATATCAACTTACAATCTTTCATAATTCAATGGACAATATAAAAGAAGTGAAAACATATCTAACAGATAGAGGACACATTTTGTTAATGCTACAATGTTAATGCTACAATGATTCTGAGTCTAAGTATTTTCATATCTTCTAATTCCATATATCTTTATCCCAAATAGGATATTTCTTTAAAGAACATTTGTAAATAGTAGGAGCATATGAAATAAGTTCCTCTTTAGTATCCAAGAATAAATAAAGAGAAAACTCACTAGTAGGACCATCATCTAAAAAGATGACACAAATATAGTAATACACTTGTGGAGAAATTGATATACTCCACATAGCAAATGAATTTGTATAATACTTCAATCATTAAAGCAAGCAAGTTTTCAAAAGGTCAAAGAGAATTGAATAGGTTCTGTCCATTACACGTCTATGTATGTATTAAAGAGAAGTAAAAAACTTGTTTGGACAGGGAATGTGGTTGATTGAGAATGAACTTGAGTACTCTGTGTGAGACCCTGGAAATAATCCCAAAAAACAAATTTTGAAAAGGCTCACTATAGAGGATGTATGCCTGACAAATTCCTGTAAATGAATTTTATATCTACTTTAATGTCTGTTCTAAAATTTACAGAATTTCTATTTGAAGAAAAGCAAATTTGTGAAAATTAGGCTTGGAAAACCTATGATTGTACAATTCATTTCCAAAGCACTAAAATGCATACAATAAAAGGAGATAATATATTTCAAGTGAATTATATGTCAGCAAAAAACTATTGTTAAAATACTTCACACAAAATGCAGAATACCTAAAAAGATATTTTCTGTGTTTGCTTAAAAACTTTGTAAACTACAACATTTAAAACAATAATATGATTTCTGTTGATTTTGAGGATTTTTTGTCTGTTTATTTTGAGTTTATTCAGAGCTAACTCAATTAAAAAGTGTATGTGATAACTGGAATAACTAGAAATTAAGCAACCCTTATAAATAATTGATAACCTTTTCTGGAAGAAACTTTTGGCAAATGACAGAAGACACAAATCTATGCATCTGCATCTTATGAAAGCCATGTTACTTGGTCAATCCAATTGTTTTTCTCTACTTTGCTAGGGAAAAAGTATTCTCAAGATAAGAGCCAATAGCAGTGAAAAGAAACAAAATACAATATCATCTTGATTTATTTGTGAAAGTAACAAATGAAATAAACAATTCCACTTAAGGGATTCTAATATTAGTATCTATGAAGATGTTCCTGAATGTCAAAATCCATTGAATTTTGGGAATTTTAATTTCTATGAACATATGAAAACTAGAACAAGAAAAGATATATAGTCTTAGAGCAAACCAGCCTTGGAATAATTTTCTCAATTGCTTGAAATTACATAAGAATTGATATTCCTTTCCATTGGAAACATTTAAAAATATTTATCATTTATTATAATTCAAATACGAAGCAAGAGTATTTTATATAACCATTATAAATATCATTCTATTACTATCATAAAATAGAATGACAAACCACTCCCAATATATTACCTACCGATCATTATTCTTAATTCCTAATCATTACCTAAATATCTTAAACAATCTAAATAGTCATGTCTTTAACATAGAAGTAAATATTCTATACTTTTTACTTGACATTTTCCAGGGGCATTTATTCATGTTTCTAAGAAATGTTCACAGCAGTTAAAAGATGCTTTTGTGAAATTAATGTGATACATTTTGTTGTTGTGGGTGTTGTTTGCAGGCCTGGGCATTATCCCTAAGCCTTTTTATGCTCAAGGACAGCAATCTCCAATTTGAGACACAGAGCTAATTCATGTTTTTAGTGGTTAATTAGAGATTAGAATCTAAGAAGTAGTTTTCTGTCTGGGCCACTTTCAAACACATTTCTAAGATCTCATTACCCAGGTCGAATTATAAGAGTGAGTCACTGGCACTTGGTGTGCTGTATTTTTTTTTATTTTAATTATGTTTTAAGATTTTTGTTTCACTATAGTGTACATCATTCTACACATAAATTTAGATATATATATATATTTCTGATGACAATCTCTAAAAATATATGTCATTCTACACATAATATTAATGTTTATATATACATATATTTCTGAAGACAGACTTTCTAAAAATTTTTGCTATTTTTGACCTTTTATATTTCAAAGATATGCAGTCTATTTTTGTGAAAGTTTCCTAGAATAAAATAACTAACATTTCAATGGAAAGTATAGCTTTTACTTTCAAGGGAATTTTAGATATTCTTATGACATTGTAGTAATATTTACAGTATATTACTTGAAAAAGTTCTGTCCAAACTCTTAAATATTTTTGTGTAATGAGGCAGAGAGAGGAAGTTAATTCATACTGGTTAGGAATTAGGAATGCTTCAAAAATCTATTCCATAATCTGTTATAAGCTCACAGTCAAGCTACTTGATATGGTTTAGTTTTTTGTTTCTTTATTTGTTCAAAATTTTAATATGGACGCATGCACAGTGTTAACATTAAAAATATTAATCAAAAGACAAATAATAGCAAAATCATAGTAACATAAAGGCTTTCATTAATTAGCACTTATAATGCTAATAATAATTTTGATAAAGATGATGATGATGACCACAGTGTAGCCTGACAATGATAAGGTGATTGAAAAGGAAAAAACTTTACAATTCTTTGAAGTAGATTTCCCACATTGAATACATAGTTATAAACTGAATTGGATTACATACAATAATAACAAGAGGAGAGTTTCAATACCAGGAAATAAAATTACATTAATAGGTAGAGACAGTAAAAACCCTAACGTTATTTCTGCAGTCACTCTAATGTATACTCACTTTTCTTTTTTATTGTGAAAACACTGTACAGAGGGGTTACAATTACTTGGCAAGATAGTGAGTACATTTATTATCAAGCATTGTAGCCTCCTCCTTTGTTTACCCTTCCCATCACTTCCCATCCTCCCTTCCCCCCACCCAATCCTCCGCCCCACCCAAGTTGTAAAGTTCGTTTTTGACATGACAGCTTGTACTTTTTATTGTTGGAACAGGTCCACCTGTATCCTTATATAAACGACTTGTTTTTCCCCTTCCCCTCCACAAATTATACTGACATAAAATACAGTGAAAGCACGGGTTATACTGTGGGGGAGGGACATACAAAGCAACAAAGAAATAATTTTATAATTGCGTTAGAAACAAATGCACGAAAGAAAAAAACATTTAAAATACATATCTTAGGTTCATTTTCCTAACATCACATTATCTGATCTTTTCTGCTTGACTCATACATATACTAGATATTGCAAATAAGGGAAATCATGGGACCTATGTTTCTTTGGGCTTAGCTTACTTCACTTAATATAAGTTTTTCCAAGTCTTTCCATTTCCTAACAAATGGGGCAATGTCATTCTTTCTGATGGAGGCATAGAATTCCGTTGTGTATATATACCACATTTTCTTGATCCATTCATCTACTGAGGAGCATCAGGGTTGGTTCCAGATCTTAGCTATGATAAATAATGCTGCAATAAACATAGTTGTGCTGGTAGCTTTAATGTGCTCTTGTTTGTAAACATTTGGGTAAATGCCCAAAAGTGGGACTGTTGGGTCAAATGGAAGCTCTATGTAGAGTCTTTTGAGGAACATCCATACTACTTTCCAAAGTGGTTGAACAAGTTTACACTCCCACCAACAATGAAGTAAGGTTTCCTTCTTTCCACATCCCCTCCAGCATCTGTTGTTATTAGAGATTTTGATTTTTGCCATTCTAAATGGGGTGAGGTGGTACCTCAATGTTGTTTTGATTTGCATTTCTTTTATGGCTAGGGACGTTGAGCATTTCTTCATGAGTTTATTGGCCATCCTTCTTGTTCTTCACAGAAGTTTCTCTTTAAGTTTTTAGCCCGCTTACTTATTAATGGACAATTATTTCTTTGAGGATTTGTTGTTGGGGGATATAATTTTTTGAGTTCCAAGTATATTTTAGATATGAAACTCTTGTCCGTTGTATGGCTAGTGAAGATCTTCTCCCAATCTGTGGGCTTTCTATTGATCTTGCTAGCTATGTCCTTTGCCATGCAGAAGCTCTGCAACTTCATGCAATCCCATTTGCCCAACCTTTCTTTGATTTGTTGTGTTTCCAGGTCTCTATTAAGAAAATTTCGGCCTGCGCCAAGGAGACCTAGGGCTTCTCCTATTCCATCCTGTAATGTTTTCAGAGTGTCTTCATGACTCCTAGGTCTTTGATCCATTTGGAGTTGATTCTGGTGCAGGGTGATTTATAAGGATCTAGCTTAATTTTCTACTAGCAGTTAACCAATTTTTCCAGTACCATTTACTGAAGAGGCTATCTTTCTTCCATTCTATTTTTTTAGCTCCCTTATCAAAGATTAGATGGCTATAGGTCTGTAGGTTCATTTCTGGGTTTTCAATTCTATTCCATTGGTCCTGAGGTCTGTTCTTGTGCCAATACCAAGCTGTTTTGATTAATATGGCTTTATAGTAGAGTTTGAAATTTGGTATTGATTTTCCTCCAGCAGTGTTCTTTCTTTTGAATTGTGTCTTCTATTTCCTTGAAGAATGACGTTGGAATATTGATAGGTATCACATTGAATTTGAAGACAGCCTTGGAATATATTGCCATTTTCACGATGTTAATCTTTCCAATCCAGGAGCTTGGGAGTTTTTTCCATTTTCTACATTCTGTTTTGATTTCCTTTTTCAATTTTTTAAAGTTTTCATCATAGAGGTCCTTCACTTCTTTGGTTAAGTTAATTCCTAGGTATTTATTTTTTGTGGGGCTATTACAAATGGAGTTGCGTTCCTAATTTCAACCACACTATTCTCATTGTTGGCATACTGAAAAGCCATTGATTATTGAGGGTTAATTTTAAACCCTGCTAATTTGCAAAAGTTTTGAATCAGCTTGAGTAATTTGGGAGTGGAGTCTATGGGATTCTTTAAGTACAAGATCATGTCATCTGCAAAGAGAGAGAGTTTTATTTCTTCTTTCCCTATTTGGATCTGCTTTATGTTTGCATCTTGTCTTATTGCTGTAGCTAGACATTCTAATACTAGGTCGAAGAGAAGTGGAGATAGTGGACATCCTTGTCTTGTTCCTGAGTTAAGAGGAAATAACTTTAGTTTTTCACCATTAAGTATAATGCTGGCTGTAGGTTTGTCATATACAGCCTTTATTGTATTGAGGAATGTTCCATGGATTCCTAATTTTTCCAAAACCTTCATCATAGAGGAGTGTTGGGTCATGTCGAATGCTTTTTCTGCATCTATTGAGATAACCATGTGGTTCTTATTCTTGCTCCTGTTGGTGTGATGAATAATATTAATTTGTTTGCCTATATTGAACCAGCTTTGCATCCCTGAAATGAATCCTGTTTGATCATTGTGTATGATTTTTTGGATGAATTGTTGAAGTCGGTTGGCCAAAATTTTGTTGAGAAGTTTTGCATCAATGTTCATCAAAGCAATGGGTCTATAGTTCTCTTTCTTTGAAGAGACCCTTCCTGGTTTTGGGATGAGGGTTATGATGGCTTCATAGAATGTGTTCGGTAGTGAACTTTCTCTTTCAATTTCATTGAAGAGTTGGAGGACTATTGGTGGGAGCTCTGCTTTGAAGGCCTGGTCCTGGACTTTTCTTAGCTGGGAGGTCTCTTATTGCTGTTTCTATTTCAGTGCTTGATATGGGCCTGTAAAGATGGCTTAACTCATCTTGGTTTAGTTTTGGCATGCCAATAATTGCTAGGAAAAGGTACATTTATGACAAGTTCTCAAACTTACTAGCATAAAGTTTTGAGAAGTATTCCCTTAACATGTTCTGAATCTTGGTTGTTTCCATTGCGATGTTTCCATTCTCCTCTCTGAGTTTATTTATTTGGGTGTGTTCTCTTCTTTTTCTGATAGGATTTGCTAAGGGTTTCTTAATTTTGTTAATTTTTTCAAAGAACCAACTCTTTGTTTTCTTGATTCTTTTTATACTTTTTTGGATTGTAATTTATTTCATTCTGATTTAATTTTAATTATTTCTTTCCATCTACTGGATGGAGTTTATCTTGCTGCTCTTTTTCAAGGAGGTTCAGATGTCTCATAAAATTGTAGGTTTCAGATCTCTCCAATTTGTTGATGTAGGTGTTCAGAGCTATAAACATGCCTCTGAGTACTGCCATAGCTGTGTCCCAGAGGAGCTGGTAATTTGTGTGCTCGTTTTGTTGAATAGCATGAACATTTGAATTTCCTTTCTAATCTCTTCCTTGACCCATTCGTGATTCAGCAGTGAGTTGTTCAGCCTCCATGTGACACCGGACTTTCTTTGGTGGCTTTTGGTGTTGAGTTCTAATTTTATTCCCTTGTGGTCAGTGAGAAAGCAAGGGATAACTTCAATGTTTCTGAATTTGGACAAGTTTGTTTTGTGGCCTAAAATATGGTCTATTTTAGAAAATGTTCCATGTGCTGCTGAGAAAAACGTGTATTCTGATGCTGCTGGGTAAAATATTCAGTAGATGTCTGTTAAATCTAGTTGATCTATGCAGTTGTTTAGATCTGTGGTTTCTCTGTTGAGTTTTTGCCAAGTTGATCTATCTAGTGGGGAGAGTGGTGTGTTAAAATCCCCAACCATTACTGTCTTTGGATTTATGTGGGACTTGAGGGAAAGTAGTGTTTCTTAGATAAATTTGGGTTCTCTGTTGTTTGCAGAACAGATATTTAGAATTATAATATCCTACTGAAGGAGAGATCCCTTAATTAGTATGTAGCAACCTTCTTTATCTCTTCTTACAAATTTTAATTTGAAGTCTATTTTATCTGGTATTAGGATTCCAACTCCCGCCTGTTTATAGGGGCCGTTTGCTTGGTAGATTTTGTTCCAATATTTAACATTGAAAATATGTTTGTTCTTACGGGCAAGATATGACTCCTTAACGCAGCAGATAGAAGGATCTTGTTTTATAATCCAACTAGACTCTCTATGTCGCTTAATTGGAGAGTTAATTCTGTTAATGTCAACAGATAGGACTGAGAGGTATTTGGGAGTTCCTGCCATGTTATCCACCTTCTTGGGCGCTGCAAAATCTGGGTCCTTCGTATGGTTCTTGGATTATCAGTTTGGGTGCAGTTTCTTGGTAGTTATTGTGGTCTTGTTGGTTTTCTATGTGTAGGATGTCTTTAAGAATCTTTTGTAGGGCTGGTTTGGTGGAGATGTATTGTTTCAATTTTTCTTTGCTATGGAAGGTTTTTATATTGCCTTCAGTTATGAAGGAGAGTTTAGCTGGGTACAGTATTCTTGGTTGATAGTTATTTGTTTATAAGGCATGGCATACATCATTCCAGGCTCTTCTTGCTTTGATTGTCTCTGCTGAGAAAACTGAGGTGATTCTAATTGGTTTCCCTTTATAGGTAATTAATCTTTTCTCCTTAACAGCTTTAAGGACCTTTTCCTTGGTCTGAATTGATCCTGTGTGGATTATAATGTGCTTGTGGGATGTCCTATTCTGGTCTGGTCTATTTGGAGTTCTAAAAGCTTCTTGTATTTGAATAGGCCTATCTTTTGCATGCTTGGAAAGTTCTCCGCTAGGATCCTGTTAAACAAATTTCCTAGACCATTAACTTCTGCTTCTAGGTGCTCCCTGCGCCCATTTTCCTTAGATTAGGCCTTCTTAGGTGTCTTCCAAATGTTGGATAGATCTCTCATATTTCTTGGATTTGTCTTGGATGGTTGTATGTTCTTTCTCTATAATGTCTTAGCTGTCTTCGATCCCTGAGATGTGATCTTCTGCATGGTCTAACCTGGTGTCAAGACTTTCTACTTTGTTTTTTATTTCTTTTCCTTCTAGTTGGTCAGTTTTGATGGCTTCAAATTCTTTGTTGACGCTTTGTTTTAGATCTTGTATGAACTTCTTTACTTCCTTACTATATATTAATGGGCTACGATCCACAAAGAAACATTTGGTAAACCAGAAATTACTAGGTTTAGTAAGAGATGAAGGTAAAAAATAAGAATAGAGTGATGTGGGAAGGCACAGGGTGTGTTAACTAAGTCATAATCTTAAAGCAGGAAATAGGTTGGATAGAATGAAAGTAGACAGAGAGAAAAAAAAGAAGAAAGAGAAAGGGAACAAAAAGATGCGAGAAAAAATAGAAAGGTAAAAATTAGAAATATTTTACAGGTTTCGAAAACACACTATTCAGAGAAGAACATGAATATAATGAGAGAAGGGGAGGGATATAAAGGAGATGTGAAAAACTTAAAAATAAAAATATTTAAAATATTATATAGGTATAAAGAGGTAGTACTGCTATTATGGAATTTAAGTCTCAGAGGTTTTGAATTGAGTAATAAATTTGTGGATTAAGTGTGTACAGAATGGGGGATAAGGTCTAATAATCAACTATGGGTTTATCTGATGATGTGCAGAACAGCAATTAAGTCACATAAATAACAAAAGAGAAGAAAAGGTGAAAAGGATAAGAACGAAAGAAAGAGATCAGAAGTTCAGTACAGCTAAACAAAAAACAAAACAAAACAAAAACAAAAAACAAAAAAAAGAGAAGAAAAACGCACACACACTTATACCCCTAAAATAAAATTCTAAGAGGAAAAAAAATTACTAGAAAACAATTTTTTCAAATAGGTAAAAATTAAAGATTAAAATAAATGTTTAGAAAAAAATTTTTTATAAAAGGTACAACAACAACAAAAAAGTTCTTTGATTTTTTTGGGAGGGGTGGGAAAAATCCTTTGTCTCCCTTATGTCCGTAACCAGCCTCTTGTTGGAGTCTCTGGTCTGCTTGTGTTCCTGTGGCTTGGTTGGTTACTTAAGTCAGTTTCTTTGAACAGGCAGAAAAATGCTCTGCGATCCTCCTCCAGGTTAGTTCAATGGGAGGAGATGGCTTTTTCCTGGAGTTTGGAAATGCTGTGATTAGGCTAGGTTCTGGGTAGAGTTGAGACCTTTCAGCAAACAGTAGCTTTTCCCGGGGGCTCATTTTTGAGAAACTCACAGAGCCCAACCTGGTGCCACTCTCAGTGTTTATGTTTACTGAATTTCAGTTGATTGTTGAGGCTGCTAAAGGGAGGAGGAGCCTCTAGGTCTGATTACCTGGTGAAGAAAGCCACTCCTGGTGCTGGCACCCGAGCTGGGTGACTTTTTCCTGGGTGTAGCTGAGTCTGGCAGGTCAGGTTAGGCTCTTGTGACTTGCTAGATGACACTAGATTTATTCCCGGGCTTAAATTGGAGTTAGCAGCTCCGCCGAGTTTTGTCAGTATCCAATATGGAGATCTCCGGTACTGGGAGGGGGGAGGGGTGTCCTTCCCTCCTCTGCTCCCTGAGAAGGAGTCAGGAAGTCAGTCTTCTACTCATGCCAAGTCTTGGTTCCTGGGTCATCTCTGGTCTGGGAACTGCAGGATGAAGATGTCCGCTCCTTGTCTGTTCTTGCTGGTGTTGAGTGGAATTCGCTGGTCCGCTGTGTCTGACTCCTTCCTCCTGGACTATCTGTGATTCAGGTATGGCGTCTGCAGTAGCCGCCGCCACCCTGTCGTTGCCGCGGTGGCTGCTGGCAAGTGCTCAGGGCTTTCTCCTTTCCTGTATTTTCTCTCTCTGGCCTAGCTCTCTGTCCTGTGATGGCACACTTGGTGTGATTCTCTGTCTTAGGACTCTTCACTGGAACTCTAAAACTGCTTTCTATGCAAGAGCTTGTTTAGCCTCCAGCTTCTCCTCCGCCATCTTCCCAGAACTCATGATAAACCTACTCACTTTTCTTGGTGGTATTGTGTTCTTATAAATAAAATCATTTACTTCCACATAACCCAGTATGATTAATTCAAATAACATTCTCCTATAGGTAGTATTCAATAACCAATGTTTCCAATAATTTATTAAGAGTATATCCTTCAGTACAGCTGTGAACACATGGCACAATTTACATAATACCACTTATATTTCTGTAGTTACCATTAAAGGACCCAGGCCATAGAGCCAGGAGTTAAAATTTATTTTTATTTCTGCATGAAACAACTTGTGACTTTATACCAAAAAACTGAATTTGACTCTTTCCTTATGCGTAAGCTAAAGTGGAAAATGTAAGGACTCTTCACTTTTTTTCTTGCTCTAGAAGTCAACAAATATTCTTCAATATTTCTGGTAGATTACATCAATTTACAGATGAGAAATGTAAGGCCAACAGTCAATGTAGTGAGTAGTTTCATAGAATGTGTTCGGTAGTGAACTTTCTCTTTCAATTTCATAGAAGACATGGAGGAGTATTCGTGTGAGCTCTGCTTTGAAGGCCTTGTAGAATTCCTCTGTAAAACCATCTGGTCCTGGACTTTTCTTAGCTGGGAGGTCTGTTATTGCTGTTTGTATTTCAATACTTGATATGGGCCTGTTAAGATGGTTTCATCTTGGTTTAGTTTTGGCATGTCAATATTTGCTAGGAAAAGGTCCATTTTTGACAAGTTCTCAAACTTGTTACCATAAAGTTTTGAGAAGTATTCCCTTATAATATTCTGAACCTTGGTTGTTTCCGTGGTGATATTTCCATTCTCCTCTCTGAGTTTATTTATTTGGGTTGGTTCTCTTTTTTTTCTTATAAGATTTGCTAAGGGTCTGTCAATTTTGTTAATTTTTTCAAAGAACGAACTCTTTGTTTTGTTGATTCTTTCTATAGTTTTTTTGGATTCTAATTCATTTAATTGATTTAATTTTAATTATATCTTTCCATCTACTGGATTGGAGTTTATCTTGCTGCTCTTTTTCAAGGAGGTTCAGATGTGTCATTAAATTGTAGGTTTCAGATCTCCCCAATTTGTTGATGTAGGAGTTCAGAGCTATAAACTTGCCTTTGAGTACTGCCTTAGCTGTGTCCCAGAGGAGCTGGAAATTTGTGTGCTCATATTTGTTGAATAGCATGAACATTTGAATTTCCTTTCTAATCTCTTCCATGACCCACTCATGATTCAGCAGTGTGTTGTTCAGCCTCCATGTATTACTGGACTTCTTTGGTGGCTATTGGTGTTGAGTTCTAATTTTATTCCCTTGTGGTCAGAGAGAAAGCAAGGGATAACTTCAATGTTTCTGAATTTGGACAAGTTTGCTTTGTGGCATAAAATGTGGTCTATTTTAGAAAATGTTCCATGTGCTGCTGAGAAAAACCTGTATTCTGATGCTACTGGGTAAAATATTCGGTAGATGTCTGTTAAATCTAGATGATCTATGCAGCTGTTTAGATCTGCGGTTTCTTTTGAGTTTTTGCCCAGTTGATCTCTATAGTGGGGGGAGTGGTGTGTTAAAATCCCCAACAATTAATGTCTTTGGATCTATGTGGGATTTGAGGGAAAGTAGTGTTTCTTGGATAAATTTGGTTCCTCCATTGTTTGGCGAATAGATATTTAGAATGGTAATATCCTCCTGAAGGAGAGATCCCTTAATTAGTATGTAGCGACCTTCTTTACCTCTTTTCATGAATTTTAATTTGAAGTCTATTTTATCTGATATTAGCATTGCAACTCCGGCCTGTTTATGGGGGCCGTTTGCTTGGTAGTTTTTGCTCCAGTCTTTAACATTGAAAATTGTTTGTTTTTACGAGCAAGATGTGACTCCTGAGTGCAGCAGATAGAAAGATCTTGTTTTTTAATCCAACTAGACAGTCTATGTCGCTTATTTGGAGAGTTAATCCATTAATGTTGATAGATAGGATTGAGTGGTATTTGGGAGTTCCTGCCATGTTATCCACCTTCTTGGGGGCTGTGAAAACTGGATTCTTCCTATGGATCTTGGAATTTTCTTTTGGGTGCAGTTTCTTCTCCTTTATTGTGGTCTAGTTGGTTTTCTATGTGTAGGACAACTTTAAAAATGTTTTGTAGGGATGGTTTGGTGGAGATGTATTGTTTCAATTTTTCTTTGCTATGGAAGGTTTTATTTGGCCTTCAGTGATGAAAGAGAGTTTAGCTGGGTACAGTATTCTTGGTTCATAGTTATTTGTATTTAGGGCTTGGCATATATCATTCCAGGTTCTTCTTGCTTTGATTGTCTCTGCTGAGAAATCTGAAGTGATTCTAACTGGTTTCCCTTTATAGGTGATTAATCTTTTCTCCTTGACAGCTTTAAGGATCTTTTCCTTGGTCTAAGTTGATTCTTTGAGGATTATAATGGGACAGTGGGATGTCCTATTCTGGTCTGGTCTATTTGGAGTTCTAAAAGATTCTTGTATCTGAATAGGCCTATCTTTTTACATGTTTGTGAAGTTCTCTGCTAGGATCCTGTTAAACAAATTTCCTAGACCATTAACTTCTGTTTCTAGGTACTCCTCTACACCCATTATCCTTAGATTAAGCATTCTGATCGTGTCTTCCAAGTGTTGGATAGTTCTGTAATAATTCTTGGACTTGTCTTGCATGGTTGTATGTTCTTTCTCTATAATATCTAGGCTGTCTTCAATCCCTGAATTTCGATCTTCTACACAGTCTAAGCTGCTGTCAAGAATTTTACTTTGTTTTTTATTTCTTTTGCTTCTAATTGGTCAGCTTTGATTGGTCAAATTCTTTGTTGAAGCTTTGTTTTAGATCTTGTATGAACTTCTTTACTTGCTTAATTTTGTGTTCAGTGTTTATTCTCAAATCACTTAGTTGATTTGTTATGGCTTCCTTGGACTCCCAGTCCTTCTGTTGGGTTCCTTTCAGCAATCCCTTTGTGTTCTCCCTGAATTCCTTCAGCTCTTTGTTAATGGATTCCATCAATGCCTTTAGTGATCTTTGTGTATTCTCATCCTGCTCTCTCAATTCCTGTATTACTCTTTCCTTACGTTCCTCCCAGTCCCATTCCTGCCATTCCTGTAGTTCTCTTAGAGTATTCTCAGCCTCTTAACGCCATTCCTGCCTTTCTCTTTGAATATTCTGAAGCTGCTCACACAAATCCTGTATCAGTTTTTGAGCAGCTTCCTCATGCTCATGATATTCCTGTATAAACCTTTAGATAGCCTCCTCTCTCTCCCTATCATGCTCATACAGAGTCCTTTGTAGGTTTTCAATCTTTTACTGCATTGACTTTTGTTTGCCTCCTCTCTCTCCCTATCACGCTCACACAGAGTCCTTTGTATGTTTTCAATCTTTTCATTTGTCATGTTTGCCAGCAGTGTTTGTAGAGCTGTTTGGGAACGCTCCTCTGGATTATTCATTATCTGTTCTGTTTCCTGATTATCATGAGTGGGAATTGCGATACTCGTACTTGCAATTTTGCTTGTGTTTTTTCAGCTTACTCTGCCCATTTGGGATGAAAATTAAACCAGTTTTGTGCTAGAACTCTATTTTAATGCAAGCATCAACCAAAGTCTGAATTTGCACAGTCAATAGTCTGCAGATGCAATCTAGTTCAACAGATACATCTATTCAACATCAAACAACTATATATTAATGGGCTACGAGCCCCAAAGTAGAATTTGGAAAACCAGAAATTATTAGGGTTAGGGAGAGGTGTGGGTAAAAAAATATGAAAAAAGTGATGTGGGAAGGCACAGGGATAGTTAACTTAACTAAGTCATAATCTCAAAGCAGAAAATAGGTTGGATAGGATGAACGTAGAGAGAGAAAAAAAAGAAGAAAGAGAAAGGGAAAAGAAAAGAGACCAGAAAAAATAGAAAAGTAAAAATTAATAATATTATGCAGAAACGAAAACAAACTATTCAGAGAAGAACATAAATATAATGAGAGGAAGGGAGGAATATAATGGAGATGTGAAAAACTTAAAAATAAAAATACTTAAAATATTATATAGGTATAAAGAGGTAGTACTGCTATTAAGGAATTTAAGTCTTAGAGGTTTTGAATTGAGTAATAAATTTGTGGATTAAGTGTGTACACAATGGGGGATAGAGTTTAATATTCAACTACGGGTTTATCTGAGGATATGCAGGACAACAATTAAGTTACATAAAGAAGAACGAAAGAGAGGAAAAGGTGAAAAGGATAAGAAAGGAAGAAATAAGATCAGAAGTTAAGTAGAGCTAAACAAAAAACAAAAAGAAATTTTTTTTAAAAAAAAAGAAAGAAAAACGCAAGCAACACATGTATCCCTAAAATAAAAATTATAAGATGAAAAAAATGTTACTAGAAAACAATTTTTTCCAAAAAGTAAAAATTAAAAAAAAAGTTTTAGAGAAAAAAAAAGATTTATAAAACATACCAAAAAAAAAAAAGAAGAAAAAAAATTCTTTCATTTTTTGGGGAGGGGTGGGCAAAATCCCTTTTGTCTGTAACCAGCCTCTTGTTGGAGTCTCTGTTCTGCTTGTGGTCCTGTGGCTTGGTTGATTTCTTAAGTCAGTTTGTTTGAACAGGGAGAAAAATCCTCTGCTTTTCCCAGGATTTTGCGATACTCCTCCCAGGCTAGTTCAATGGGAGTAGGATCTGCTTTGAGTATCACAAAAGAGGGAGATGGCTTTTTCCTCAAATTTGGAGATGCTGTGATCAGGCTAGATTCTGGGTAGTGTTGAGGCCTTTCATCAAACAGTAGCTTTTACTGGGGGCTAGTTTGTTAGAAACTCACAGAGCCCAGCCTGGAGCCATTCTTAGGGTTTCTGTTTACTGAATTTCAATTGATTGTCGAGGCTGCTAAAGGGAAGGGCAGCCTCTGGCTCTGATTACCCGGTGAAGAAAGCCACTCCTGGGGCTGGTGCCCGAGCTGAGTGACTTTTCCCTGGATGTAGCTTAGTATGGCAGGTCGGCTTAGGTTCTTATACCTGCTAAATGACTCTAATTTTATTCCAAGGCCTTATTGGAGCTAACAACTCCACCAAGCTTTGTCGGTATGCAAGATGGAGATCTCCAGTACTGGGGGGGTGGAGGGGTGGCCTTCCCTTCTTTGCTCCCTGAGGAGGAGTGAGGACGTCAGGCTTCTACTCATGACAAGTCTTGGTTCCTGGGTCGTCTCTGCTCTGAGAACTGCAGGATGAAGATATACACTCCTTGTTGGTTCTTGCTGGTGTTGAGTAGAAACCGCTCACCTGCAGTGTCTGGTTCCTTGGTCTTGGGCTCTCTGTGATTCAAGTATGGTGGGTTTGGCCACCGCTGTCACTGCTGCCGCGGTGGCGATGGCGGCTGCTGGCAAGAGCTCTTATCTCTCTCCTTGCCTGGATTTTCCTTCTCTGGCCTAACTCTCTGTCCTGTGATGGCACACTTTGTGTGATTCTCTGGCTTAGGACTGTTCACTGGAACTCTAAAACTGCTTTCTATGCGACAGCTTGGTTAGCTTCCAGCTTCTCCTCCACCATCTTCCGAGCCTTTCACTTCTAATATCACTGTTTGTCTCAAAATGCTTTAAATTCTACACCCTCTAAGGTGGGCATAGGGTTATACTGTGGAAATTTTCTCCTTAGAGAGTGAGTATTACCCTATTGTTTAACATAGACAAAGTACCTTGATACAGACACTGGGTGTGTGCAAACAAGAAGTGATAGTTGAACAATGTTATTAGTAGTTTATAAAGATGAAATTGAATAGAGCAACTATGAACTCAAAAGGAATGTGCAAAAAAGACAAAGGCACAAAGTAGAATGCGTCAAGGAAATGCTGAAGTATAATTTCAAATTACGTACTCAAGTTTGAGGGTGTGTTCAAAGTACAGCTTCAGACAATGCAGTTGGATATCTTGGGCGGAAAACTGCTTTAAACTATTTTGGGATAACTCTACCAGTAGAAGTCCCTAACTCTGACTCTAATCACATCACAACATCATCAACTTAGGGACTATTTTCCAAGTGCAAAGTGCGAAAAAGAGGGCTCATCACAGTTAGTGTTCTGGTTGAAGTAATGGCATCACATAACTTTTCTTATAAGTCTTCATTTATTTTGGAGCTTTAAAGTAGGAAAAAGCCAAGTAAATATTTTGCATGTATCTAAATTAAGTGGGGCACATTATATTGGTCTCTTTTCAACTGGGAAGTTATAGATTATGTCTTTTTATACTCTAACTTGAAACAATGGTCTCTTGTCAGTTATTTCTTCTCTTCATCTTCTTTTGCCCTTCCACTTACATAATTTTTATTTAAAGAGACTTAATTGAGCTTGCATTTCTAAATTCATCAAAATTATCTGAATTTCTTCATATTTCTGGAAGCCTCCTAAAGCTTTCTCATGGTAATATTTTGTCACTACCATTTTTATCCTATATGATGTCTTCCTGCCTAACTCAGTGCAAGAAATACATTAGACTTATCCAGGTATCTCAACACTTGTACCACCATAAAAACTATCTTACTTAGAAATCGTGATTTTAGTATATCTGGGGAGGTGGCATCTGTCATTTTCTTTTTGGGTCCAGTCGTGGGGCCTGAACCCTGGGCCTGGGCGCTGTCCCTCAGCTCTTCAGCTCAAGGACAGCGCTCTACCACTTGAGCCACAGGGCCACTTCTGGCCTTTTCCTTTTTGCTTATGTGGTGCTGAGGAATCGAACCCAGGGCCTCATGCATGCTAGGCAAGCGCTCTACCACTGAGCCACCTTCCCAGCCCCTTGCGTCTGTCATTTTTGAATGACCCTAATGATACTTACATGCAATCATGATTTAAACCAATATGCCACTCAGAAGATGAACAAATCCATTAAACACACACACAGTGGAATTCTAAGCTACCAATTCATAAGCAAATGGAAAGACTTGAAAAAATCCTACTAAGAAAAATAAGCAAGACACAAAGAAACAGATTCCATGGTTTTTCTCATGTGTAATAATTAAGTAATGTCTAAGGTAGTCCTAGGGATGAGCAGAATGGCACAATAGCTATGTATAAATATACATATAAGAGGATGCTGAGCAAAATGAACTCCTAGACATGGAACCAGAGGTGATTCTTTGTGGTTGTTGTTTTTATTGTACTATGTGATTTCTTTTTTCTTTTGTGTTTTCCCCTATGGTTTATTCCCTGCTGTATTTGATTTCAGTATCCTGTGTATTATGTACACATGTATCTTAATTTGGCAAGGGAAGAGGAACAACAAAATGGCGAGACAAAGGACAAAGGGCAAACCAATGCAACAGCAATACTCACAAGACAACATGTAGGATATTCACATTACAACTTGTGAGGGGTATTGGGGTGAAGTGAAAGTGTGAGAAAAATGAGGGATGGCATAAAAAGTTCGACTTGTTAGATATTCACTACTTTACAATTACTGCAACCCCTTCTATATATCACCTTGACAATAAAATTAAATTTAAAAATAAGCTACATAAAATATAATTTCACTGTATTTCTATAGTAAATGATATTCTATATGTATTACATTTTTAAAAAATGAACAATATTTGGCTTCTCATTTGAATTAATTGCCCCTTTCTTTTTCAGAGGGTCATCAACTTGAATGTAATCAAACTATACAAAATTCTCAGAATATACTTGCCATTATTTAAAAAAAATATTTTAGTATTGTCTCATACTAAATAGAAAATCAATTCTCTGGAAACTCCTAATTTTTAAAACTGAATATTTATTAAGAGGACAGAATATATGTGTTCTACTAACTACTCATTTTCAAATTCTGAGCATGCCATACCAGAGACATTTAAAACAGTGCCTGTACGCATTTTATTTAATTCTTCAATAGACACAGTTTCCAATGGGGAATTACATATTTAAAGGTCAACAGAGAAACTAGCCACATTCTGGTAGAAGATAAAACCATGAAGTACCTATAATAATTAATTTCTCTAGAGTAAACATTTTTTCATCATAGTAAGCTATTATTTCAATGACAATCAATCCCAACATTTTATGCAGTAAAGTCATTCTAGCCCAACAGTTTACACTTTGTAAGCTGCACCTTAAAATTCCCTAAATTCACAGCATGACTAGCTTATCTCTATTGTGAAAAAAATTCTACACTTCTGCTAATATTATGCCTTTTCTATTGTGGAAAGAACACTACACTAAACTTTGCTGCATCGTTTTCCCTCAAGTGGTATTCTTCAGATCAGAAAACTTGAAAATATTATTTATACATATCTTTTCGTCTACCATAGATATTCAGGAGGCAAAGATCTGTATATTTTGGTTCAAAGCCCACCCAGGCAGGAAGGTTCCTTAGATTCTTATCTCCAATAAACTGCTCAGGAAGAGCCAGACACAAGTAACACTGAGGTTCAACTGGTAGAGCAATATCCTTGAGCAAAAAACAGGCTCAGGGACAGTGCCCAGGCCCAGACGTCAAGCCCTAGGACAAACAAAACAACAAAAACAAAATGAAAACAAACCCCAAACCTAGCATTTTTCTCATTGTATACATAGATATATAAATAAGGAAATTTCTTCCTATGTTATGTACAGGTAGAAGAAAAAAGATTTCAAACAATAACTCTCTTCATACCATGTTACACCAAACTCTCAAAACATTGCTCTTTTTCTAAATTTATAAATTAATAGCTTCCATTTGTTCTCAACTCTTTCTAGATTATTCACATTATCATGTTATACATGAACTGTTGGAATTAACTATTAACTAAGTCCTAATTACAACTCTCTTGAAAGAATATTCTAGACAAATAAAACGTCAAAATCATTTGTGAATTTGTAAATTAAAACTTCTACTTAAAAAGTATTTTGTAGTATCCTATAGAATATGAAATTACAAGCAAAAGATATTTATTTCAAATCTAAATTCTAATTTAGTAAGGTCTACAAAGTCCTACACTAGATAACTTTGCTGTTTCTCCAGGCTTAAGCTTTTGTAATCCTTCATTATTTCTTTGGAATCCAACAGAACGATGATAAAGTTTTCAAATATTTGGTTCGGAATCCTGACATATTTTGTATCTAGAAGTATTCTGTAATGAAGAGAACATTTAAAACATGACTGAGGATGATATATGAGTTGCATTTCAATAAGAAACTTGACTTCTCAAAACATAATGACAAAATTAGCCCAAAATTCCAACTGTGAATTCCTTTCTTGTTCTTTGGTTGGTTTTACGGAGGCAAAATTATACTACCTAGTCCAGGGAAGGTATTACTATTTAATCCATTCTCTAATCTCCTGTATTAGTCTGAGTGCTAGAATTCCAGACTTCTATCACATTGCCCTGCCATATTTTCTTGGCTTATTAAATCGAGAAACATACTAGTAATTCTGAACTTCTCCAATGATCTTATCCACGACTGACTGCTCAAACTGTTCTAACATTTGACACAGGATATGAACATTTTCAGATGCACCTGCAGGGGTCTCTGATTCATTCTTCCATGGATCCAATCCATTTAATAATTATTACTTGACTCTTTTACTATCTCTGGTCACTACCTATGTAATAGTCTCAATCTTTTGGGGGGAAAGTTCACTTGACGACTTTCTAATATTAAAAATTATCACTTGATTCTAGTCTTACTCAGGACATATTTTCTATTATTTTCTAACTTTTCTACACATTGTGAGAGTTGTTTCATATGTGTGTTTGCACATATAAGTGCTTCTGTGCGTATGTAAATGTTTGTATGTATGTATGCAAAAACTTCAGGCTATTATTCAGCACTATTGCTCATAACTAGTATCCCATCACTTGAGCCATTCGTCCAATGCAGCTTTTGGCTGGTTAATTATAGGTAGTGTTGCAAAGACTGTTCTGCTGAGGCTGGATGCAAACTGAACTTTCCAGACTCTTTTACATTCTTAGTTTTTATTTTTTCCAGGAGTATGGTTTTAAACTACAAACATTTTTGTGAATGTAAAGTCTAACCTGTAGCCTAGATTTTAACTCAAGAATTCATACAAAGATAGATGAACACACACATTACATATCCTGAGTGTACATTGCGAGAAATGTGATCTTAAGCCTGGTACTGGTGGCTCAAACCTATAATCCTAGTTACTCAGGAGGTTGAGATCTGAGGATTGCAGTTCAGATCAAGCACCAGTAAGAAAGTTTTCTGAGGCACTTATCTCCAATTAACCACCAGAAAACTGGAATTGGCACTGTGGCTCAAATTGTAGAGCTCTAGCCTTGAGCTGAAGAGGGGAAGGACATTGCCTAGGCCCAGAGTTCAAAACCCACAACAATTAAAAAAAAACAAAAAAAAGAAAAATAAATGTGATCTTATCCACCAGTTCATTGCTGCTATATTTCCTGCTCTCTCAACATGGCCTTTTTTTCCAGTTGTCTATGCTCTTATATCTGACTTGTTTTGGAACCAGAATTACTCTTCTCTTCTACTTTTTACAAATTTGCATGATTAGCTACCATGATTTAGATCTAGTAGAAAAGAAGATTGGCCTCATCCTTCATGTTCCACTTAGTAGTAAAGCTTTCCCTATATAACTCCCATAGATCTACATACTGGCCTTGGATTTATTGTTTCAAAGTTGTCTTATTTGAAGAGTCTTCTATAGTGTATTGAACCATTATACTTAAGCACAAAACTTCTTTTTCTCTAATTATTCGTATTGTTTCTCCTACTTCTAACTTATGTACACTTGGGAAATAATGCACAACACACACACTCACAAAAAAATGTTTCTGAGAACATTCTTCCTACATAAAATTGGTCTTAATTACAGAGCACTTAGGAAATTTTGAACTTAAAGTATTCCAGGATTTTTTTCATGTTTTTTTTATTGTAAAAATGGTTTAAAGAGGGGTTAGAGTTACATAAGAAAGTTAATGAGTACATTATCTATCGAGCGTTGTTACCTCCTCTTTTGTATTTCTCCTACAATCCTTTTCCTCCCCACCAACCCAACTCCCTTCTCCCCTCCTCAAGTTGTAAAGCGAATTTTCTACATAGTGCCTTGTACAGCTCATTGTTACACTAGGTCATACTGTATAATTGTTTAAGCATTTTGTTATTTCCCTTCCCCTCCCCGCATTATAAAAATGTATATGCAAGATGCAGGTCGCTGACAATAAATATAGTGAAAACAGGGGTTATATACCATGGAAGAAGAAAATAGAAAAGAAACAAAAAAATCGCATACTACATGTTAGATACATTAAAAAAATAGCAAGGAAAAGCAAGTTGTGTCCCTATCTTGGGTTCCATTTCACTTAACATCATCTTATATGGCCATATGTACATGAATAAGGTTTTATAAGCCATGCAAATTCCATATTTTCTCGCTATGAAGTTATCTCTGAAACACATGTTACCTCATGTCCAAAGATATACTTGTGCTATTTCAGTGAAGCCAGAAAACATTCATTTTACCTAGAGCAGCACCATGGATTGTTACTGGAAGTAAGTGGAAGGAACTGTTATTGCAAGTGGAAACTGATTCCAAGAGAGGAATTGAACATAGAAAAATGACAAATTTCAAGGTAATTTGTGCTGTCCTTTTTACGGTACAAGAAAAGAATCCAAGGCCTGAAAGAAACTCTGTCCCTGACTTTTTCAAGTTTGTCCTTTACTTATATAAAACTTGTCTGTAAACTTCTAGTTGAGAGTATAACAAAAGTTAACAATATGCCATTTGAAGGCCAGCATAAAATAAAAGGCAATAACTTTGTTTTAAAAGTGTTCTCCTGCAAAGAAACAAAGATATGGGGGTTTTAAAGAGACTTATGCACGGATATTTCACTCCTGAGATGATTCTCCTGTTGCAGCAGTCAGTTACCCAATTCTTTAGTCTCGTCCTGAGTTCTCCATAGCAATAAGGATTCCAAAAAGCAGGATCCAGTGAGTACGATCAGCAAAAGGAGCCTCTTCTCAAACCAATGCTTTAAGTATAGTCACAAAGAAACAGGTGGTTTTTTTCATTTGCTTGTTTGTTTGTTTAGTTTGTGCTGGTTTTGGGGCTTGAACCTAGAGGGTGGAACCTGTCCCAGTACAGTTGTCTTTCCTGCCCACCTGCCCCCAAAGCTAGTACTCTATTGCTTGAGCCTAAACTCCACTTCTGGCTTTTTTAGTGTTTAATTACAGATAAGAGTTAGACAGACTCTCCTGCCTGGGTTGGCTTTGAACTGAGATAGTAATAAATCCAAGTGACTTCAACTGTACGGACTTCTCTTTTTTTAATTTTTATTTATTTTTTATTGTGAAAATACTGTACAGAGGGGTTACAATTACATGGGCAAGATAATGAGTACATTTCTTATCAAGCATTGTAGCCTCCTCCTTTGTTTCGCCTTGGATTTCTCTTTTGAACTAAGAAATATTAGATGAAGTTTATTATAAATCTAATACTTGACAATTTTTAAAAGAAGAGAATATGTCCAGCAAAGAAACCATAACTTAAATAACTCAACAAAAGTAGGTGCACTGAATCATTTTGGAATAATTTTTTTCTAATTGGGAAGATTACTATTGACTTTGTCGTTCTTTTTGGGGAAAATTAAAGTCATATTTGCCCTTTTTTGTTGGTCATGGGTCTTTAAGTCTGATACTGGACCCTCTCCTTCAATTCTTCAGCTCAAGTTGAGCACTCTGCCACTTTTGGTACAGTACCACTTCTGGGTTTCATGTGGTTAATTAAAGATCATGGACCTTCCTGACCAGGCTGGTTTTGAACCACAATCCTGTGGTCTCAATTTTCTGAGTAGCTAGGATAACAGGTGTGAGCCACCAGCATCCGTCTTATATTTGCATTTATGTGCACTTATTGACACTATGTAGACAAAGAATGGAAATTTGAATCAAATGATGACATTGCAACTTTTTAGAAAAATCGAGGTAGCAATAAATTTATCCCCCTTTTTCATGTTGTTACATTAATGATTCATGTGTTATGGGACTCTTACATTAGCATCTTCTTCTGTCTGTATTTGTCGACTTAATATCAGAAATTGTTCATAGAGAAATATAAAAGACTGAGATTTTTAGAAAGCAAAGGAGTTCAGGTATGAAAGTACAGCATAGAAGGATATACAACTTATCACACAGAGATAAAGAATTAGCCTAATTACTAGAATGCTAAAGGCAATGAGGAATAAGCCTAGTTGATGACTAGTTCTTTAATAACCAGAAATGGTTCCCTAGAACATTTTGTGGTATAACTTAGTTATTACCATTTATTCCTTCCATCTGGAGTTATTCCTTCTCTTCCGTAAAAACTATAATTAGCCTCTGCCTTTTTGGTGCCATGACTTATCAAAAAGATTCCCAAATCTCACTTATACTATCCTTCTGATTGTGATTAGCAGTGACCACTCAAAAACCTGGAATCTTTGAATTTCCAGAATTAATCTTCACCTGACATCTAAGCACATTCCTGGCATTAATTGCCGTGACTTGATGAACAAAAGTTTTTGTTTTTTTTTCAATATTGTATACTAATATAGGTAAAGTACATGAATTAGGGACTATTGTCAGGTATGAGTATGAAGGAGCAATTATATATTCCAAGTATGAGTTGTTTATTTTCCATTTACTAACTAAATATTTGTTGTTGTTGTTGTTGTTGTTGTTTTGCCAGTCCTGGAGCTTCAACTCAGGGATAGGGAATTATTCCTCAGCTATTTTTGTTGTTGTTGTTCAAGGCTAACCCTCTACCACTTTGAGACACAGCACTATTTCCAGTGATTCTTTGTCTGTTTATGTGGTACTGAAGAATCGAACCGAAGTTTTCATGCATGCTAATCAATCACCGTACTGTGAAGCCACATTCCCAGAGCCCTAAATGACTTTCTTAAGATTGGCATTACTTTTTCATTCCGTAACTACGTATCATAATGTTAGCCAGAAATTTTTGCTAGAAAAGGACATTGAACACAATATTGAGTCCAGTAAGGCTAGATAGACAATGAATAACCGTCACGATCTAGCCAGAGCACAGAGGGGCTTACCTCATGGAGCTGGAAAAACAGACTGAGCAAGACAACTCCTGACCCACAGCCCACCTCCAGAATGAGAAGGCCACATTGGTTCCAGCCACATGGGGATGCTGGGCCACCTCCTCTAGCACCCATTAAATAAGTTCTTCAGAGAGAGAGAGAGAGAGAGTCAGAATTACACTTAAGCCAAGTGCTGGTACCTAAATACACAGGGGGCTGAGATATGAGGACCATGGTTTATAGGCAGCCTGGGCAGGAAAATCTGTGAGACTCTTATCTCCAAAGAATCACCAGAAAACCAGAAGTGGTGCTGTGACTCAAATGGTAGAGCGCTAGCCTTGAGCTGAGGAGCTTGGGGACAGTGCCCAGGCCCAGAGTTCAAACCCTACGACTGACAAAAAGTGGACTCAGCACCACAAGAAGTGGACTGAATAGCACCCATTGTCTTAGGGAGCATGGCAGAAAAGTCAGGCTGAGCTTCCTGTCAGCTCTCTTATTTTATTTTTTGGTTTTTTTTATTATGAAAGTGATTTTCCAAGGGGTGGGTTACAGTTACATGAGTAAAAGTACTTTTTTTTACAGTGTTACCACTTCCTCATTTTTTCCTGCTTCCCCCAACCCTGATATCCCCTTTCCCCAAAGTTGTAAAGTTCATTTCTAACATAGTGCTTAGTGTATATCACTGTTGCTTTGGTTAATCTTTTTCCGACTATTTCTGTGATTTCCCTTCCCTTCCCCAAATCAGATAAACTTATGTATAAGACAAAAGGTACAGAAATCAAAAACAATGACTACAGGGAATAATCCAAAGAGGAAAAAGTAAATCGAAATAACTAAAAGCAGTTCTCTATACAATCATCTTGTATCCATTTCTTGGAGCTCATTTCAATAAGCATCATTTTCTATGGTGACATGCATATAACTATTGAGCTGTTGTGATCTTTTATAGGAATATCCTAAACATATTCTAGTTTTTTTAAATGAGTGAAAACATGTATCCTATAATTCTTTGGATGTGGCTTGTTTGATGTATTATGTTTTCCAAGTCTTTTCATTTCCTTACAAATGGGACAATGTCATTCTTTCTGATGGAAGCATAGAATTTTGTTGTGAATATCTATGACATTTTCTTGATCGATTCATCTACTGAGCGGCATCTGTGTTGGTTCCATATCTTAGCTATGGTAAACACTGCTACAATTGACATAGTTGTGATGGTAACTTCAGTATGGCCTTGTCTGTGGTCATTTGGGTAATTGTCCAGGAGTGGGATTGCTGGGTTATAGGGGAGATCTTCTGAGGAACCTGTATACTTCTTTATGGAGTATTTGAACAAGTTTACTTTTCAACCCATTTTGTAGTAACATTCCTGTTTGGCTATATTCCCACCAGACCAGCCTCTGTTATTGTTAGTTTTCTTCATAATGGTCATCAAACTGGGGGGAGGTGGAATCTCAATGTTGCTTTTATTTGTATTTCTATGGCCAGAAATGTTGCATATTTCTTCATGTTTCAATTGGCCATTCATATTTCTTCTTCAGAGAGGTCTCTCTTTAAAACTTTAGCCCACTTATTAAGAGGGTTGTTTCTTTGAAGATTTGTTTTTGGGGGGAGTTAACTGCTAGGGCTCTAAATATATTTGAGATGTAAGGCCATTGCCTGTTGCAGAGCAAGTAACAAACTTCTCCCAATCTGTGTGCTTTCTATTTATCTTTCTATCTATGTAAGTTCTCTTCTTAGATTTGGTATGGGTCTATCAATTCTGTTAATTTATTGAAACAACCAATTCTGTTTTGTTGATCTTTTTATGTTTTAGTTTGTCTTTATTTAGTTATTTCTGATTTATATTTTTTTATTTGTTTCTGTCTTCTGCTTTGGGTTTGACCTTGTTCCTGTTTTCAAGAATTTTCAGGTATATAATTAAAATAAAGACTTCAGATTTCCCAAATTGCTTGATGTAGGCACTTAGAGCTATAAATTTTCCTCTAAGTACTGCATTTACTGTTTCCCAGAGGAGTTGGTATATTGTGTGTTCAATTTGTTAAATTTCAGAAACTTTCAGATTTTCATTCTAATATATTCAGTGCCTCACTGGTCATTCAGCAATGTGTTGTTCAGTCTTCATGGGTTTGGGAACTATTTTTTGCTTTAGCTTTTTTAATTCTAAGTTTATTCTGTTGTGGTCTGACAAGATATGGGAATTCAAATAATTTTTCTTTCAATTTGGATAGAATTTCTATGTGATATAGGATATGTTCTATTTTGGAGACGCTTTCATGAGCTGCTGCGATGAATGTGTATACTGATGCTGAATGTATATTTTGTAGATGTCTGTTAGGGCTAGGTGTTCAATGTAGTTATTTAGGTCTTCAGTTTCTTGGTTGAATTTTTCCTGGATGACCTATCCATGCATTTCAATGATGTGTTGAGAAATGTTTTTAGGTTAAGTAATATTTGGTTGATGAAGTGGGGTTCTCCAGGCATTGATACTTAGACTTGATATATCCACCTAATGGAGATGTGCCTTTATCAATATATAATTTCTCTTCCTAGTAATTTTATTTTGAATTTTATTTTATGTTAGTAATTCTACTGTGACCTGTTGATGGTGTTCATTTGCTTGAAGATTTTCCTTCCAGCCTTTCAGTTTGAGTATGTGTTTGTTTTTGTCAATAAAATGTGTCTCTTGTAGATATTACATGCATGTGTCTTGTTTTATTATACTACTATTTAGTCTGTTTTCTACTTGGAAAGTTAAGTCTATTGATATTGAGAGTTAAGTCTGTGAAATATCTCATAAGTCCTGCTATGTTATTGACCTGCTATTAGGCTCTGTGTCTCATCTACTCTTAATATATTTACCTTGTTCACTGGTAGGGAGCATTTTATATAACCAGTTCCTGTTCTTCATGATCTTCTCTATGTAGGATATATTTGATTAACTTCTATCCTGCTGATTTGGTGGAGATACATTGTTTCAAGATTTCTTTGTCATGAAATATTTTTATATATCCTTTTAATGTAAAGGAGAGTTTGGCTTTGGACCATATTCACGGTTGGTAGTTGTTTGCCTTTAATGTTTGTCATATATCATGTGAGGCTCCCCTTTTTACCATATCAGCTAAGAAATTTGTATTTATTCTGACTGTATATCCTTTATATAATCAGTCTTTTCTCCTGACAGATTTAAGAATCCCTTCATTGATGTCTAGTGATCCTCTAATGGATTATGATGTGATGGTGGTTTGTTCTGTTCTGGTATACTCTGTTTGGTGTTCTAAAGGCTTCTCTTATCTGAATGAGCCACTCTCTTTGATTTCCTTGTCTTACAATTGGTTATTGTTTTAGGGCTTCTATCTCTTTATTAAAGCTTCATTTTAGGTCATGTATGGATTTTCTTTACAACATTTTATTTGGTGGGGGCTGGGGAGGTATGTGTTTTAGCTGTGTCTTCTCTCATATCTTTTAACTAGGCATCCATTTTTCCCTTGGACTCTCTTGCCTTCTCAGAATTTATTTTTCTTTGTGTTTGGAGTCTCCATGAATTATTTTGCTGATCTTTGCTTAGTCTCATCTTGTTCATAAATTTCCTTGTAGAGGTTTTGTACCTTTTCATTAATCACATTTTTCAGCAGTATTTGTAATGTATTTTGAAAAACATCTTCTAGATAATTGATTGTTCTAATGCCCGTTCATTTACTGTGTGAATTATATTACCTTGGCATGACTTTTCTCATAGTTTTCTGATTTGTTCTGTCCATTTGAAGTATTTCTTGGCTTTCATTTGGGGATCTATGATCTTAATAGGTGACTATCTATGTTCTTGGATGATTTGTCAGGTGTTGCTTTGGTCTTCTGTTGTGATTTGTTTTTCTGGAATTAGGCTTTTGTCTAGACCATTAAGTGTAGGAGAAGAGATCAGTTGTGAGAGATGTTGTCAAATTAATACTTGTGGTTCCAACGACAGTTCTGACTATCCAGTGGTAAGGTGAATTGTCTCTACGTTTATATGTGACTGTCTCTCTGTTCATGATTTTTTCCCAAGTGACCCTTTCATTTCCACACTGCAATTGTGTTTTTGAATATGTTGGACAACACAGTCACAGCATTCACCTTCCTGGCTAGGTAACTTTTCATAGATTTCTGTTTTCTTGTGAAGACAGTATAAAATATTCTTTTGAATTGTGTATCTATATATAATTATACCTAACTTGGTGTGACACTCTAGAAGTGGAGTACCTTCTAGGATTCTAAATCTCTGTTTCATTAGAGAAATCTAGGGTAATTTTCTGTTGTTATTCTCCCACTGTTTTTCCTCTTCCTCTGGTTCATTTATTATATTGTGGATTTTTTTCACATAATTTAGGATTTGTGATGGTTGTATCAAGTTATTTTTGTTTTTCTGTTTGTGTTACCTTTACATAGTGATTTCAGGCTTGTATGAAGAGACAGTAATAATATGAAATGTGAAGAGCTTAAAGCTTAAAGAGGCACAATGAAGGCCTAAGTAACTCCATTACAGGCTAGCAACCATCTTGTGAGGTATGAATTATGAAAATAACCATGGGTTGGACCCAGAAATGTCACAAAAAGAAAAACAATTCCTGGACAACTGAGACATAAATAATCCTTTGAAAAGCCACAAGAATTTTCTCCAAATGCATTCACCAAACATTGGGTGGCTATGCAGGACACGGTGACCCAGTGGCCAGACACTTCCTGTCAATAACACCTCAATAATATTAGCCAATCACATATGTATAGCTTAGTTTATTAAAATGTTAATCAATCATGTAATTTCTCATGTAAAACTTCCATAAAGTTGTTTGTTTAATACTATAAAAACTGTGCTGATTCTATGCTTGGGGTCTCTTTGTGTCATGGGTTACTGATTGCACAGAGCACCAGCCTGGAGATTGCAAATAAAAGATGCCTTTGTTACTTGCATTGGTCGAGGTCTCTGGTGGTCTTTGGAGGGTCTTGAGTCTAGGTAAAACAAATGTAAGTTATTACATTGAAAGAAAGAGTGCAGACATTTTAACCCATTTGCTACAATTAAATTAATATAAAGCAAAGCTAATTAACTCTTATTTACTCTTCAGAGGATGAGTATAATACTCTTGGATATCTTGGAGGAAAAGACTTTAGGCTGATTACAACTGATACCTTTCACTGAAATTATTGGCTAAACATTCTCCTTCAGAAAGGCAAATGCTCCATTTTTTTCATATTAGTATTATAAAATCATAACATCTGCATGTTGAATTGTTTTCCTCTGCTATTTTCAATACCATTCTTCATCTATTAGGTATCTAGGGCTTGGAATGACCCGTTCCTTAAAATACGTACATTGCTTATATTGTGATATATATCTCAGTAATATTAATATGAATTTCTCTCTGAGTCTCATCTTGAGACTACATTCATATGTAATTTATTCAGTCCCAAGCAAGAAATCTATTTTATTCTTTTCTATTCTTTAAACAATAAATCTATTATCTTTAGAAATACGTTCTAAAGAAAATATGTTCTTTTATATTGTTCCAGTAAACATCATTTATTTCTAGTACTTTTACTGAAATAAATATAAAGTATGGAACATGGAGACAATCCCCCCCTTATCACTTTAAAGTATATCCTTGGGGACTATTTTATATATATAAATAAAAAAGTGCAATGCACATGTTTATACATGAATCATCTAATGGTTATGTCAATTAGACACAAGAACTATCATACCACATCAAGTCTCAATTTACTTAAAGGCACCAACATATTAGTGCTCATGAATATCACTCATCTTTAGAAAATGACAAGTCACAACAAAGTTTATATTTCAAATTTAAAAAATAAAAATTACACCCAGGTTTGATGTGAATATCCTGTTTCCAGGAAAACAGTTAATCAGCAAACAGGGAAACAAAAAATAAGGGCTTGTCATATAGAAAGAAAGATGTAAAAGCATACTGTCTTATTTTAAGGTGTTACATACATGCAAATGGTGTCATTTATTCAAAGATACTATAAAAATTCATGAGCGGATTTGTGATCAGAAGTGAGAGGTAAGCAAAGTAACTGAAAAACTGTATTTGTAAATAGTGCTTTCAATATATGATTACGTTATCAATAAATACGCCTATAGATGATGATTTTGTATCTGTAACACATATCCAGTATTCTACATTTTAGACATACCCCCATTCTCGTACCTCAGTTCTTGATCAATATTCTTCTACTTTCATGATGTCAATTGCTACTATAGTAACAAGGTGGGTGTTCTCTTGGTTTCTACATCCAATAAATTTTAGTATTTTGCAACGGTGTATAAACTCATGGAGTTAGACTGGGATGTGAAGTTTCAGGATACTCTATTCAGGGTATTAATTGGCCTGAAGCAGGCAGGAACCTATTGTGAATACACAGACACTCAGTATACTAAGAATTAGGGACTTGATCTTGGGGAAAGATAAAGGTCTAAGAAAGATCTTGAAGCTGAGATAAAGCAATGCAGCAAACATCAATCAACTATCATTACAAGGGAATGGAACATATCTTTGATGTGCCTGGGTGGCAGTGGTGTGTGTGTATGTGTGCTTGTTTGTGTGTGTGTGTGTTTGTGTGTGTGTGTGTAGAGAATTTTAGTGTGGCTTTTATATTTACAGTCCGTAGAGCATTAATTGTTAAGGAGAAGGTGCCCTTACCAGAGCTCTGATACCATTGTCATCACTTTTTACTGCAAAAAAAAAAAAAAAACACTTGCTTAATCTCTAATTAAAAAGGGAAAAATAAACTAACATCTTACATGATAGTTTTGAAAATTAATTGACAAATTGAAGGCCAAAGGGAGAAATTGGAGATTAATATAATCTTTTTCCTCACTTCTGATTATTAAACTGTAATAGCTGTGATTTTCAGGAATCTCTTGTAATGTACTTACTGCTTAATTACTAATATTTTTAATAATATGAAACATATGATAGAGAAATAGATCAGCCAGCAAGCACAAAGACCTAGTGATAAGATCGAGCTTTTGAGCAGGGTTGCCACATCTTTTACTAAAACAATTCCTTCATATGAATTTCAAAGTTTATGGCTTTTCCTGTGTGATTAAAAGTAAGAAAATACTGTAGAAACAAAAATTCCTGTTCAGCCAAGTAGAAAGTGCTCATGTTCTCATCCTCATGGTGCAAATTTCCATTCCATAAAGACTCTCTGTTAGAGTGCTTTCATTTAATATACTTCAGCACATCATATTTCCCTGTTGGAGACAGGAAAAAAAGATAAATTTGTTTGAATATTATCTTACGTAAGTTAGTGTGTACTGGAACGATTTGTATAATTACAGAAGTTTGTAATAAATATAAGTAGGGATCATGTCACAACTATAAAATATGATTAAAATCACATAAGACTAGAAGTTACAGAATTTTGTGCATGAAAACACACATTAGATTAGTTGCAGAATTTCTATTTTGAGACAGACTTTATATTAAAGTATAAAGCACTTTACTAAGGGTTGAAACATTTTATTGAAAAAAATATATTTCTTAGAGATATTTTTGCTTCATATTTTAAGAAGAAAAATGGTCCCAAAGTAATTATTTTCAAAAAATTATTTTCCTGTTTCCATGTGATTAACCTCCAAATTAGAAATCCAGATATTTAATTTAATTTAAATTAACCAAAAATATTTATTGAGTATATGAACCTTCTGCTCTCTACATTCTTCACACTAACTTTACCAAATATGATGAGTCTGAAATAATCAGTCTCTTTGTGACCTGTGTTGATTTTATTTACAATGTGAGCAAAATCTTTAAAAAGTGATATTTAGTTTAGCTTAATTGCTCTGAAGAGACAATAAAGATGTAATCAAAGGCTAAAAATGATAAGATTTAATTTTTAGAATTCAGGAAATGTTTTTTGACCACACTGGCTACTGGAACCTTTGCAACAACCTCATGAGATAATTTATATTGATGAAGCAAAAATCCCAGAGGTTAGACATTTACGAATACAAAAATTGTGTCATTCTGAATATGTAGAGCTACGTATCAAACATAGAAATTTTAGCTTTTAAATACTTGAATATGCTAATACATTTAATTCCAGGTTAAATACTTGTTCTGAAAGGAGATAAAATTGCATTTATTTTGAAAAGTAAACCTAAGTATTCATTTGAATGAAAGACAATGTTTAAACATCACTCCTTAAAGAAACAAGATGTACAGTTAGTTGTTTTTCATGCCAATTATGTTCTCTAAAATAACTAGATTAGTAAACCTAAATCATTGCTTCATAAATAGAAATTTAGTTTCCTAAAATTCATGACTATAACTTTTTCTCAATTACTAAAAAACTATTTTATGATTTTTTCATGGAATCTTATTTGATATATTATTATTCATTAAGTTAATAATTGACCAATAACAATATAAAATATGCATGAACAAAGTTTATCTAACACAAGTATTTTATTCACAAGACATATCATGGCTCTCTTAAAAAATACTAGACGGCAGTGTGTTCTTTATTAATTTTTAGTTATTTTGTTAATGGTTACTAATTGTCAGAAGTGGCAATTCCATAATATGTTTAAAGCATTTGATTATACTCCCTCCCTCTATTTTCTTTTCATTACTTCTTCTTCCAAATATATTCTGCATTTCACATAAAATTACATCTTTATATATGCACATATAATCTAATTTGGAAACATAATTAAGCTAAACTGCAATTTAATTCAAGTTGGATAGTGAATTAACAGGATGAATAAAAACTTGAATATTTTTATTAACTTCTGAATTTAGCTATCATTATTATTATGGTTATGTTTAGGATCCCAGACAAAATTAGAATTAAGGTTAGTGAAATAGATTCAATACAGGATGACTCATTGCAACATGATACTCAGAAGACCCTTTGTTGAAAATGGACTTTACACCAAGGGGAGGGAGTAGTAAGGGAGGGGGGTAGTAGGAGAACAACAAAAGAAGGATGTAACAGTCCTCAACAAGAAATATACCCATTACCTTACTCGTATAACTAATCTGTCTTTAAAGCATCTTTACAATAAAATAAAATTTAAAAAAATAATAAAGATGGGCGTCAGTGGCTCATGCTTTTAATCCTAGCTACTCTTGATGCTGATGTCTGAGGATCGGAGTTCCAAGCAGCCCAGGCAGGAAAGTCTGTGAGTCTCATATCTCCAATAAACCACTAGAAAACCATAAGTGGCGCTGTGGCTTAAGTGGTAGAGCACTCGCCTTGATCTGAAGAGTGGAGGGACAGCGCCCAATGCCAGAATTTAGGCCCCATGACCGACCAAAAAAAAAAAAAGAAAGAAAGAAAAAAAAAAGAAAAAGAAAACCTGACAGGAAATAGAAAAACACTTAAAAAATGTAGGCTCAAAATGCAAGTAAAATTTAGACCTACACGCTGAGCAAGAGAATACAAGTGCAATAGAGGCTTGCTATTAACATTATAATTCGGTTATATGTAGATTTAGGATTAGGCAAGGTGTTCCAGTTAGAGCTGCGGTTAACATGAGAAAAAGATGTAAGATATAAAAGGGTGCAAAACTGCACCATATTTTAAGAGGAATGAATGGCATCAAGTTTAGAATGAATAAAAACCAGTGTCTGTGTTATTTTAAAAATTCAGACATAATTTGGCTTAAAGGGTGAATTACATTTTGTTCTCATTAGGTTTAGGCAAGGATAAGCTTTAGCCTATAATTTAGTTTTCCAATAAGAAGTAGAAACAAAAAAATGTGTGATTGAATAGAATCTAGACAATTTTCCTTACAGTAACTATGTGGTGTTAAGTCAGATTATAATTAGGATTAGGTTTCTGGTTAAAGGGGGTTGAGAATAGGATAAATAAATTGGTTAAACTAGTTTCTCGTGCCTACTATCCTAGCTAGTCAGGAAGCTGATTTCTGAGGATCGCAGTTCAAAGCCTGCCATGGCAGAAAGTCCATGAGACATTTATCTCCAATTAACCACCAGAAAACCCAAAAGTGCTGCTGTGGCTCAAGTGGTAAAGTGCACACCTAGAGCTAAAGAACTGAGGGATCATGACCTAGAGTTCAGGGATCATGCCCAGGCCCAGAGTTCAAGCCCCACGTTGGACAAAAAGAAGAAGAAAAGAAATGTATTAAATGTTAAGTAAATCTGAACTTATTTTAGGTTCTAGGATTTCAGGAAAAGTTTGGATATTGGAAGTATAATGTATTTCATAATATCAGGATTTGAGATCAATGGATATAATGATTCCTGTTAAGGAACAAGATAGATTCAGAGTTAAGAGTGAGAAAATCTATAGGGTTTAGGAAAACCTGCAATTTATTTCAAGAATTACAGGTGGAATTTCAGTAATGATGACACAAAACAAGCATTTTTCATAAATTTTAGATGTGAGATACCGTTAGTGTCAAGGATATGGTTACGATTCTAGCCATGATTTGGTTTAGAGTGAAGGAGGAAAAAAATGAGAGTCAAATTGAAGGTAAATTTTAGAATAAGCCTGGCAGGAATTAGAATGAATGTGAACTAGAGTATTGCTATTAATATTAGAATCTACTTGCAATTAGGGTTATGGTTATTCTCAATGTTCCAGTTAAGATTAAGTTTAGGGTTAGAAAATGACTAAGATATTGGAAAAAAATGGAAACCTATTTTTGGAAGGCTTATTTGAATCAAGTTAGGATGAGTGAAAACTAGTGTACTTGTGTTAGTGTTAGTATTGACATATAATTTGGATTAACATTAGGGTCAGTATGAACTTTGTTATGAATAGGAAAGTTTTAGTATAATATTCAGTTTTCACTAACAAGTGGAAGCAAAAATATGAGATTGAACAGTAACTAGACCATTATCATTATATTTATTTCTCAGTGATCATTCTTATAATGATTAATGAGAGTTTTCCAACCAGGTTTAGGTTGAGAGTTAGAGTTAATTAATGGACTAGATGATAAGTAAATCTGATATTGTTTTAGGTCACAGGGGTTCAGGAAAAGTGGGATCATTGGAAACTGCAGTATTTTTCCTGATAAGAGAATGTGAGGACAAATAATATAATGGTTCATATTAGGGAACAAGATAACTTCAGAGGAAGAGTCAGAAAATTTATGGGAATTAGGGCAAACTGAAACTCATTTCCAGAGTGCAAACTGGAGTATTCATTAGAATGAATAAAAACAGAGTATTTTTCTTAAACATTAGAATTGGACTATCATTAGGGTGAAAGTTAGGTTTCAGTTCCAGCTGGAGTTAGTGTTAGCATTAGGGAAATGGAAAGTTTAGGGTCAAACTGAAAGTAAATCTTCGAATAACAAGTCTAATTAGAATTAGGATGAATGTGAAATAAGAAACTGCTAATAATATTAAGATTAGGGTATGGTTAGTGTGAGTGTTAGCCTCAATATTCCAGTTAGGTTAGGGTTACAAAAATGGCAAGATAATGAATAAAACTACAAACTATTTTTAGAGAGATGAGTTAAATCAAATTTAGGATGAATAAAAACTAATGTATTTTTATGACTTTTAGAATCCAAAGGCTAGGGCTAGGGTTCTAGGGCTAGGGTTGCTTTTCTAGTTCAGGTTAGACTTAGGCTTAGGGAAGGGTAAGCTTTAAGGTAAAACTGAGTTTTCTGCTAACACTTTCAAGTAAAATAAGTGTGAAATTTAACAAAAACTACAGAGTTTTCTTAAGTTTCCTATCCAGGGTTCAATAGGATTAAATTTAGAGTTAGGTTTCTAGTAAGGTTTAGATATATAGTTAGGGTTAGGAACTAGAGTAGATTTTAAGTAAACCTGCAACTTCTTTTTGGAGATAGAGGAGTTCAGTAAAAGTTAAGATCAGTGGAAACTACGGAAGTTTTCATGATATGAAGATTTGAGGTTAATGATTCATAATAGGGAACGATTTCAGAGTCCAAGTCAGGGAATCTGTAGTATTTGGAGCAAAGTGCAAATCATTTCAAAGACAATGAGTATCTGTTAGGATATATTTTCCATTAATTTTAAGATTGGGTTACTATTATCATCAAGGTTACTCTAAGGGTTCTGTCCAAGATTTGAGTTAGGATTAGGGAAATGGAAGATTGAGAACTTGAGTGACTTACTTCCCCTGTGTATGTAAATGCACTATTCTAAGGCTTGAACTTTAGGATTGGGTTCTGCCCCTGAGCTTTTTGCTGTAGGCTAGCATTCTACCACTTGAACCATGAGTCCACTTCCAGCTTTCTTTGGCAGTGAATTGGAGATGAGAGAATCACAGTCGTTCCTATCTAAGCTGACATTGAACTGACATCTCCAGATCTCTGCCTTCTAATTAAAGGTAGGATTAAAGGCATGAGCTACCAGTGCCCAGGAAAGTGCCTGAATTTTACAGATTGTTTGCGCTTTTGTTCGAGATTAAGACTTGAATTCATTATCTGACAGCTTTGCTAACTAAGTAGCACTCTGCCACTTGAGCCATATCTCCAAAATGATTATTTTAAATACCTGAAAATCATTCAATTTTCTTCAGGTTATATGTATCATTAGTGTTGTTCTAAAACTTATCCTAACAAAAAAGACTTATAGACCCTGGAGTTGATCTGAGCAAATTCTTATTCTTTGCTTCTAATTGCATAACAGTTTAGGGACATGATTTTTTAATTATTATTTTAAGTAGGATAGAAATTATCATTAAACAAAGCATTTTATGCATACAATATACCTTGATCAATGCCAACCCTTTCAATATTCTCATCCATCCCTTTTCTTCCTTCACTCTTCTTAATATTGTAGGATGTTTATTGGATTCCTCTTTGCATTTTCCCCCTTTTCTCCTGTTCAATATTCTACCTTTTAACCCTTCACCCCTCATTTGACTACCCACTTCCATATGATCCAGCAACTCTACTCCAGGCATTTACTTGAAAGATCACAAACTAGGATATAGTAAAGGTTTCAGCCAGACCATTCTTATTGAATCTGCCCAGATAACCTTCAAGAGAAAAAATAATCAAGAAAATGTAATACACACACACACACACAGGAAATTCTACTTAACCATCAGAAAGAATATTTTAACATTTGTATCTGTCATTTCTCATTTCATCTGCCTAGTATCCCACTGTTGTCGTACTGTCCCTGTACTGCAGTAACTGAAACATGCAAACTGATGTAAAAGATTTTCAGGGTTATGGGCTAGCCATAATTTCCTGAATATGAGTTCTCTGCTCATTCTCTTTGTCTATTCATGCATTTGAGTAGTGATTATACAGATTCATTTTTACCATTTGATACACAGAAAAGAGATGAACCACTTGTATGTATGTATGTATATATATATAGATACATATATATACATATACATATGTATATATGCATATATATATACATACATACATGGATATATATATATACATGGACATATGCACACATATGGATATATATTAAATACTTGAGTACATTTCATGTTTTCAAGAATTACAGAGCTAACAAAAATCACATGCATTTTCCTTTTCAATTCTTTCAAAACCTAAATAACTTTGTCTCTTTTGAATACCTAATTTTAAAGAGAATGTCATCATCTCTGATCTGTCAGGCTCCTTGAAATTAGATGTTCAAATAGGCTAAAATTATTTAGGCTTTTTGGTGGAAGGGTTCTATTCAGGGGTTCCCTGCTTGCTAGACACACTCTGGTTGTATAGCATCAAGAAGCTCAACTACTTTTACCATACTTCTTGTCCATTTAATTACTTGAGTTCTTGAACTTTTTGCCCGGGTATGATCTTAGATTGACTGAGGCTTTGCTACCTATGCCTCCCACATAATTAGCTAGGATTACAGATGTGAAGCACTATGGAAAGCTCATTCGTTGAGATGGCTGTCTTGGCAGTTTTTTCTCTGGCCTGGCCTCAGACCATGATCCTTGTCATCTCTGCTTCCCAATCAGCTGGAATTACATATGTGAGCTGCTATACTTGCTGTACATGACACCTTCTGTTTTATAAAAGAGGTTTTTACTGAAAAAATATGTTATAGAGGGGTTATAGTTACATGAGCAAGGTAATGAGTACATTTTCTATGAGACATTGTTACCTCCTCCTTTGTTATTCCCCTACCTCCCACCTCCCACAACTACACTCCCCCTCTCCTCCCTTCCCTGCTTCCCTGACCATATTGTAAAGATTCTTTTTCAACATAGTGTCTTGTGCATCTCATTGTTACAACGGGTCAGCCTGCCTTATTTAAACATTTTGTTTTCTCCTTTGCCCTCCCCAAGCTAGAGAAACGGTGTATACAAGATGCTGGGCACCAACATTAAAAACAGTGAATAGAGGAGTTATACCTTGGTGGAGGAAAATACAAAAACAAAAACAAAAAAAAGTCACATGGTAAATTATAAACCCTATCTTGGGATTCACTTCGCTTAACATCATCTTATCTGGTGGTATGTACATAGCTTTTGAACTCTTATGCTTGTCGCAGATATACACTAATTATTCCAAGTAAGGTAAACCATAGGACCTATGTTTCTTTTGTCTGACTTACTTTACTTAATATAATTTTTTCCAAGACTCCACTTAGAGCTCCCCTATAACCCAGCAATCCCACTTTTGGGCATTTACCAAATGATAACACACAAGACCATACTAAGCTACCGGCACAACTATATTTATTTCAGCATCTTTTACCATAGCTAAGATATGGAACCAACCCAGATGCCTCTCAGTAGATGAATGGATCAAGAAAATGTTATACACACATACACACACACACAAACATACAAACACACACACACACACACACACACACACACACACTGGAATTCTATGTCTCCATCTGAGAGAATGAAATCACCACATTTGCTAGGAAATGGAAAGAAGGGGAAACAATTTTATTAAGTGAAATAACCATAGGTCCCATGGTTAACCTCACTTTCAGTAAGTAGCACATGGCACCATATAACCTTATAAGAGAATGTTATGTGAAATGAACCCCAAGATAGGGACACAAATGATTTTTTTATTCCATGAGATTCTTATTTCTATATTATCCCCCAAATAAAATTTGAAGGGGAGCTGTGGTTGAAATACAGAGCACCACCCTTGAGGGAAAAAGCTTAAGTGAGAAGGTAAGGTCCTGAGTTTAAACCATAATATCAGCACTAAAAAAAGTGATTTCTTTTCCTTGAGGTTTTTATTATATTGCTCAGAATATAATCAACGTTGTATTTATGTTTAGCATTACTATTAAAATCATGTTATAATTATTGATGTTATTTTCTTAAATTTTACTTACACATTAATATCCAATAATGATAAGAGATGATTACTGTTTCACAAGTTTTTATGTCATTTGAATATATGGATGAGAGGTGTATACAAGGAATTTGGGCTGAAAATATATGTTTGAAAGCTCTTCACATAAGTAAATGATGGCTGAAGAAGCTGTGGACAATTATGAAATAAACCAAAGAAACCAGCAAGGAAAGATAAGGTATGATTCTGGAAAGCACACAATTGTGGAAGAAAAAAAAAACAAGGAAAATATGTAACTTTTGGTAAGAACGATTTAACCTACCTACTCATTTGATTCCTTATTTCTAGTGGAAGGCATTTCAGTTAACTTCAGTTTACAAAGATAAACATGATTGACATTTAATATTAACTGGCCTCTGTCTCAGGTAAGCAAAAAGCCAGGTGCCAGGGGCTCATGGCTATAATCCTAGCTACTCAGAGGGCTGAGATCTCTAGATCCAAGTTCAAAGCCAGGTTGGAGAGGAAAGTTGGTGAGACTTTTCTGTTCAACTAACCACGAGAAAACTGGAAGTGGCACTGTGGATCAAAGTGACAACCCAATTTTGAGTAGTAAATTTCAGAGCAAGAACCCAGGCCCTGAGTTCAAGCTCTCTGAAATTATTCTTTTTTTTTGGGGGGGGGGGGGTCCAGTCATTCATGGGGCCTGAACTCTGGGCCTGTGCGCTGTCCCTCAGCTCTTCAGCTCAAGGCTAGCGCTCTACCACTTGAGCCACAGCGCCACTTCTGGCTCTTTTCTTTTTGCTTTATGTGGTGCTGAGGAATCGAACCCAGGGCCTCAGGCATGCAAGGCAAGCGCTCTACCACTGAACCATCTTCCCAATCCCTCTGAAATTATTCTTAAAATACTTGTTGTCAGAATTTCTTTAACTTTTTCAGAAGAATGTTTTAAACTTAGGGATTTTTTTATTTCATGTTGTCAGCATTGATTTTTAAGATGTGCAGAGAAAAATTATTTACAGTCAGAAATGGTTTGTATTGCTGTGTATTACATATTGACTCTACACCCAGAGATCAGCTGGAAAGCAGATGGCCAAATCCTGGTTGTTGGCAATGAAGATGGATATGTATTTCTTTTAGGAAAGAAAAAACTTATGAATTGGTAGCCTTTATATATAACAACTTAATAGTAACAATAAAATTAATATTATTACTATTACTATTTTTTGTCACTTGTGGGGCTTGAACTCTATGTCTGGGCATTGTACCTCAACTCTTCAGCTCAAGACTAGCAATCTACCACTTAAGCAACAGTGCCAGTTCACATTTTCTGAACCTTTAGTTGAATATAAAGGTCTCACAGACTTTCCTGCTCTGGCTGGATTTGAATAGTTCTCAGTCTCCTTAGTAGCTACGCCTGGCAGTGAAATTATTTTGAAAAAGAAAAAACCCACGTTTATATACTTTAAAAAATCACAATCTGGCAAGTGTATCTATAACATTGTTGTATCAATTAACCATAGGCATCAATTATTTTTACATCTCACTATGTCCTTTCCAATGCTAGATAATATTTCATTAATTTATTTTAATTTTTCCTAACAAAGTTCTTTATGAATTCCCAACAGCACAATTTTCTAGTGAGTATAAAAATTCTTCAACATATTTATTTCAACAAACAGCATTTTGCACTTTTTTTTTTTAATTTTGCCAGAGATGGGGCTTGAAATCAGGGCCTGTGCACTCTCCCTGAATTTCTTTTGCTCAAGGCTAGCACACTACCAATTGAGCCACAGCACCACTTCCAGTTTTTCTGCTTAAGTCATACTGAGGAATCAAATCAAGTGCTTCTTGCATGTAAGGCCAGCACTGTACCACTAAACATATTCCCAGTCACTGGGTCTTTTGTTGTTGTTGTTTTTTTAAGATAGCATTTTACTATATGTCCGTCTGATTGCCTAAAACTTAGGTTGACCTCAAGCTAACTTCTAAATCAGCCTCCTAATTTCAGAAATTACAAACATTGACCACCATATTCAGCTCATGACTCTTTGTGAGAGAATGCTCTTTTCAGATATAGAAAGAGTTATTCTGTCTTCCTTTGACTGCATGGTTTTTGCATTCAGCAATTTTCATCACATTTCTTGTCCTGGTATTTTTCCCCTTCTAGATCAATAGAAATATTTCAGGTTCTTAACTTGAAGCTGATCCCTACCATCCAACAACATCACATTCTTGTGAATAGCACCAGCTGGCCTCATGAGCATAGCAGCCAGCTGGAGCTCAGCTATCTGATGGCCTTGGGCTCCCAACAATGTAATTATTTCTGTGCACAGCCTGAAAACTGTCATAGGTAATTTTGATTTATTCCATTCTGTTCTCAGCTACTTGCAATTCTCAGCTTTGTATGTTTTAAATTCTGTTAAACGTTAATTACTATTTCCAGTCACTCTCAAAAGTAACATATATGTCTTACTTTAAAATTCATTCAAACATGCAAAAATGTTAACGTAGTTGCTTTCCACCAGTGGCTCATATTTTAAAACCTAGCTACTTTAGAGGTCAAAAACTGAGGATTCAGGTTTAAAGCAGCCCATATTAGAAAATCTGAGATATTTCTCCAATTAAGAAACCAAAATCCAGAAGTGGACATGTGGCTCAAGTGGTAGAGTGTCAGCTTTGAGCAAAAAGAACAAGCAAGAATAATAGGTTAAATTCTAACTCCAATATTACTCATGAAAAACACACGGACACAGACAGACAGACAGACAGACAGACAGACAGACACACACACACACACACACACACACACACACATATAATCTACATTTTCCTCGACTCCCCTTCCTGAGCAGTATACAATGCCATTAACTTAATGTATGTTTTCTCCAAATTATTATGGTAGGGATTAAACTACATTTGTATTTATGATAATGTTTGTTTTGTACTTTTTGTTTTACAATTTTGTGTACTTATGTGAAAGAACAGTGTTTTGTGAAGACTAAACAGAAATCAATGTGTCAGTAAATAAGTAGGTGACAGGTAGTCTGAAAGATGCAGATAAAAGCACTTGAAATTTTATTTCTACAAGTTTAAATATATATGCATATGTATGTATTTAAAATTTCTGCCAAAATTTTATTTCTATTAACAATGATCTATTTGTTACGTTATATAAATTTCACATATGGTATGTTTCATAGTAGATTAATATTTATAGATTTTCTTTCCTTTGGAGACCAGGTTTTGCAGCGTAGACCAGGCTTTCCTCACCTGCTTATTCTCCTGTGTCAGGTTCCTGAGTATTGGATGGTATTACCATGTGGTAGGATAGTACCAAATCCAGTTATATTATTTACATTTTGTACAGTAGAATATTACTGTGAACAGCTTTAAGCCAAATATCTTCATGAGTATGAATGAATTTCTTGCTAATATGTTATAAATAGAATTACTGAGTGAAGCCAATTATAGTAGGCATGCCTGTACTACCAGTACCCAGGAGGATTGTAAGTTTAGGAGCAGCCTGTGCTACACAGGAAGTCCCTTTTAAAACAAAAAATATCAGGTGAGCTTGGAAGAGGGAATATATTGTTAAGCAGGTTGATAGAAACACAAAAAATTTAGTGTGTGTGTGTGCTTGTGCTGGTCCTAGGGCTTGAACTCAGTGCCTGGGCACTGTTCCTGAGGCTTATGCTCCAGTCTAGCACTCTACCACTTGAACCAAACTCCACCTCAAGCTTTTTTAGAGATCATTGGAGATGAGTCTGATCCAGTTTCCTGTCCAGACTTAAAACCTTGATCCTCTTTTCTCAGCCTCTTTTGTAAGTAGGATTACAGGCATGTTGTATTACTGTTAAGTAATATAGTCAACATCACGCCAGTTTATACTCTTTCCAGCAGTGTTTGAGTGTTGCACACACACCTAAGATAAAACCGCTCCATGTCTGATGACAACCAGATCTCATAATGCTGTGCCATACGTATTGTTATGCTCATTTTACCTGTAAAGAATTTGAGATCCAGAGAGTTTCATTAATTTTGAGTCCCCATCTAGTATACAGTGGGGCATGTATTCAAGTCCAACTAGTTCTGTTTATTTCAGAAAACATGGAGTCATCATGTGGTCTAGTAAACATGTGTTCTAGTGAATACTGCTCTTTGCAAGTACAGTTCTGTTCCTGACAGATTACCTTTCTCTTTCTTTAACTGCACCCCCTTTCATAAGCTAGGGAAAGCACAAGTGATGAGAAGAGCCATTTTTGAAGGAGAAATTGATAAGGGGGTTGACCTTGGTATCACATACATATTAGTCTGACCTCCCATTTGAGTTATGGCTCCAGCACTCCATTTCTGTTTTTTCTTTTGTATTGTTATTATAAATGTGAATTACACAGAGGTTACAGTTATATAAGTCAGGTATGGATATATTTCTTTTTGAAAGGTCAGTACTTCCCTTGCTCTCTCAATTTTTCTCAATGGTTTGGTTTTTTTTAACTTCCCTCTTGTTCTTCTTCATCATCATCATCTATTATCATTATTATCATTGTTATTATTATTATTATTGTGCTGTAGAGGTTTTAGTTACAATCGTGTGGTAATGATTAGATTTCTTTCTTCTTGTTTTTGTTTTAGTCAGTAATGAGGCTTGAATCCAGGGCCTGGACACTCTCTCTGAGATCTTTTGCTGAATAATGGCACTCATATTGAGCCACAGCTCTAATTCCCTGAGTGCATTTTTTTTTGGAAAATGTTACTCTTTCACTTTATCTCTTTTACTGTTTTCTCGTTCTTCCCCCAAAACAAATTGCATAGGTCATTTTTAACATAGTACCAATTGAATACCAGTGTTGCACGTGTTCATTCTTTGTCCCTCCTTTTCTATGACCCCTTTAACTTCTGAAAGAGAGATAAATGTAAAAAAATGGCAAAAATGAAAGAAAATATGTATCATCTTGTTTCTGTTTCCTGGTCACTGGTTATTTTTGAGATTGTGTGTGTGTGTGTGTGTGTGTGTGTGTGTGTGTGTGTGTGTGTGTGTATGTGTGTGTGTGTGTGTGTGTGTGTGAATACTGGGACTTGAATTCAGGGAGCTGACCTTTAGCTTTTTTAATCAAGGGTGACAGTGTACGACTTGAACCAAACTTCCATGTCTTGATTTTGAATGGTTAATTAGAGATCAAAGTTTCACTGGTCTTTCCTAACTAGTCTAACTTCAATTCACTTTCCTCAGATCTCAGGTTTCTAAATAGCTAGAATTACAGGTGTGAACCACCGGTGGTGCTTGGCCTACCTTCTTTTTGTTAAGTAGTTGAAATGTAAAAGATAGTTGCAACCATAGTAAAAAAAGAAATCAATTTAACTTTCGCAGCTTCATTAACTTTTAATATTTTGTCACATTTGATACATACAGAAAAACATTTTTTTGTAAATGTTCCTGCAATTTGGTTTTCATATCGGATTTTTCCTCATGATGAACTTGATTTTACAGCTTTTTACTTACTAAATATTGATGAGAATATGTTCAGAGGGCATTGATGACCTTTTGTTGGCTTTCATGCAGAAATGTTGCAAGCTAACACTTGATAAATTTGTGTGCAAGACCCCGATGATATATCCACATTCTTTGCCAGAATACAGTAGTGCCTGTTACAAATCATCTAGATCTGACAAAACCCTGACTCAGGCCTTGTTACCACCTTCATGAATGTCCTCTTAGTGTGCAATCCTGACTCTCCAATGACCATGACAGAGCCCTGCTGCACGTTCTCATGACGCAGCCAAGGTCACCAGTCAGGCATGGCACCTACAGTGTGATGGGAGACTGGTGACTGTTCCTATGGTGGAACGACACAGGAAATGCTAGGTCCTTAAGCTGTCATCAGTCCCCAGGGCTCCTCATGAGTACGATCCTAAGATTTAAGGAGACATCAAACTCTCTCTTTCTTGTGCAAGTTGTGGACATGTTTTTTTTCTGGGGCTATCATCTTCTGTGGAAAGATATGATCTGAGCTCTATAAGCCATTTTGCTTATTGTAGGCCCTTAGGGTAAGTCTGGCATTTCTACTTAGACAAAAAGAAATGTAGTGATAAAAAATAGGAGACAACATTTTTCCTAGTCTATTTATTACTCAAATAGGTTTTCAGATTCTACCAGTAATTCTTATTAGTAAGAAGCACTATCTCAAAAATAATCAGTGACCAAGAAACAGAAACAAGATGATATTTATTTTCTTTCATTTTTTTCATTTTTTTACATTTATCTCTCTTTCAGAAGTTAAATGGGGGGTCTGGGAAGGTGGTTCAATGGTAGAGCACTTGCCTTGCATGCTCGATGCCCTGGGTTCGATTCTTCAGCACCACATAAGCAAAAAGAAAAAAGCCGGAAGTGGCGCTGTGGCAAAAGCGGTAGAGCGCTAGCCTTGAGCTGAAGAGCTGAGGGTCAGCACCCAGGCCCAGAGTTCAGGCCCCACGTCTAAACCCCCCCCCCAAAAAAAAGAAGTTAGAGGTGTCATTGAAAAGGAGGGACAAAGAATGAACATGTGAAACACTGAAACTTTGATCTCCAATTAACCATTCAAAATCAAGACATGGAAATTTGGTTCAAGTCGTAGACTGTTACCCTTGATTAAAAAAAGCTAAAGGTCGTCTCCCTGAGTTCAAGCCCCAGTATTCACACATTCACACACACACACACACACACACACACACACACACACACACACACACACACACACACACATACACACACTAGTCCATAGTGCTCAGGAGCCTTACATGGAGATCAGCCTTCTCCAGCTCAATTTATCCTAGTCCTGGTCAGGACAGCTCTTCAAGCTGAAGTTTGGTGTCTAATAGTAATTCCTTCTCATTCTTTGTGCCTGTTGGTGTTGTTGAGTCCACTTCAGGGCAAAATCAGTGCCTGACACCTACTTGCTGCCGTGGCAAATTTGGCTGTTACATCCTAGATGTTATGGCCATTTAATTGTGAAGCCGTGTGAGGACACCCAACCCCACACAATTTCCCCAAGGTATGTGTCTCCTTTGCCCAGAAGTGCATTCAACAATTCAGCAACCAAAATATCACCCAGTCAAACTCAGAGTATGTTTCTATTTCCTTTAAAAATATTTGCCATGCCTTTGATGATTTGTCATTGAATTACTGAAACAGAGTATACAATTTTATGTATTTGTAAGTCTTTAACCATCTTTCTTGAGCTCTTGTCATATTTCTATGTGTTTGCAGCTTGCGAAGGGAAAAAAGATTTAATTCAATATAGTCAGACTATCGTTCAGAAGGATCTTTTTAGAACCTTTGGAGGGAATGCCAACTTTCCATCTGGTGTTCTAAAGATGGCCTTCTTGGTACAGGAACTGAGTACACAGTCAAGATAAGAGGCTTGTCCTGATTTCTACTGACTTTCCTCTGGGGTCAGGGAGTGTGATCCCATGGTATATGTCTCTGTTTTCTACACTGGAGGGCCCATGCCTCCTCTGAAAAATCTAAGGCTTAGGGATAAGAGATACTAAAACTCAAAACCCAGCTTCCTACATCAGTAGGATTACAGGTCTGAGTCTCATGGACTCAACTTTTTTATACATACTATACTCAGTTTCATTATATTCACTTTCATTATATTCACTTCATAGACAGATACATACAAATATATGTATACAATATTTATTTAAAATCAGTGTTATATCTAGAAACACACCAATATATATTCATATAATTATAATCAAATTATATCACTACTTTCTCCAATAACATTTACACTAATGTTTTGTGCAAAAAAACACTCAATTCTGAAAGTTTAAATGCCTTTTTAGTTTGAAAAGTAATATTGAATCTTATATATTATATAATATGCTATATATAACATAAAGAATATAACATGTATTTACATATAACTGATTTAATTGTGGAAATTTTTCCTGATTTTGTGTTTGTTCATCTATGCAAGCCTTATTTCTTCTATTGATGATGGCTTTTACTTTCCAGTATACACATCACCTATATATTTTGTCAAATATTTTCAGCCCAAAGTAGACTTTTTATATTATTGGAGCCAAATTTTCCTTCCATATTTGCTCAAGGCAAATGGATACAATGAAAATGTATACAGATTTGAACTCATTGTTGGAAGAGAGTCCCACTTACCGCTATAAGTATTGTGGCATTTGTCCCAATTGACAGAATAACTTTCTAGGACATCTGATCTGCTATGTCCTAGACCTTTTGTAGCCACCTTATCACCTCATACAGGCATGGCCTGGCTTCCTTGTCACTCTTTTTGCATTTAACAGATCCCATTATATCCAGTAGGCTCTCTTCTACAACCCCCTGTCACTCTGCTTCCCCGCCTCCAGAACAGGTATGCACGATTCTTCAGATTGTACATTTAAAAAGAAATATATTTAGGATTCATGAATTCTAGAATATGTCAAAAACATTGACATTTTAATAAAGTTAGAAAAATAAATAGAATGAACCTTTTACAAAAATAAGGAGAAAAAGAAAAATAAGGATTTTCTTAGGAAGGGGAAAAGGAATCTCAAAATCTAGACTGGCCTCTAAATTGCCTTCAGGCAGAAATTTTGCCTCTGAGTCTTCAAAGGGATCTACTTCCTCATTAAAGACAGGATTTTCTTCCTGAGTCCAGGGAGGGACAGATTCTAATTTATCAATTGGAAATTGGATCCCTTGCAAGACGAGAGATTGGTCTGGGTATTCTGTGAGGAAAGATTCCCTTTCTTCAACTGAATCTAGATTTTGGACCTCACTTATTAGTTTTCCTAAACATAGACTGGGGTCATTTTCCATTAGCACACATTTACCCTGCACACCAAGACGAGACGTTTTTTTTTTTTTTTTTTTTTTTTTGACTGATTTAGAGCTGATCTAGCTGGATTGTGAACATCAATGGAAAACATTCTGTATGTCTTCTTCCTTGGTGGTATGTGTAGATACACCTGCATCACATATAGGGTTCAGAATCAGTGGGATTTCCACAGGACTCAAAACCTACTTTGGCCTTTCTACAAATTGAAAAAAAACCCTCTACCTTCACAGGATTTCTGGAGATCAGCGATGGCTTTGATCTCCATCAGTCACCATAGACGACATCATTGATGGGTTCTTTATCTGGAGTTCTGCAGGAGCTTCTCTACAGTGATGCAAACCTGATAATGGAAATAGGTACAGGAATCTTAGAGTAGACCTTAGACGTTAAGGTGTCACTAAACTTCCAAGAGGATCTAATGGGAGGATCAATAGGATTTGAGTTGGGACTGAACACTGATGAGGAGGTAGGCTGTTTCTAACGAGTGGCTACTTCCAAGTTCTTTCAAAAGGAGAACAGACATTACCTTGCAAAGAATATCCATAAAAGGAAATTTTGCCAAGCTGGGGAGTACTAAGGGCTCTTGGCCAATCAGGCACATCCCTAGAGACTCAGGTTCCATCTACTCACAAGCTCTGAGGCATCTAAACAAGGACTTCTTCCTCTTTTCCTTGGTCTCATGGGTTCCTCCAGCTGGTCCAGAAAATTTGTAAGTGGAAGAGCAGGTCTGAAGAGGGCATGTTGAGATTGACATATTGTGTAAGTTCTTTCAGGGTGTCATTGTTCTTGGGCTCATAGAAATCATCAGGGTAGAAGTCCATCCACATAGGGAAGATGAAACAAACAACGCTGTGGGCAGATTGATTGTTGGGAGGTGGAAAGAGACTCCTGCAAGCAGGATGCTCCTCACAGCCCACTTCTAGTAATTTCTCAGATATAATCCTCTAAAATTCTCCCTGTAATAGGAAGAGAAATTTGTTTCCCCACTGGATCTGACTTGCTACACACAGCCCTCCCTGTCATCCATGAGAGTCCAAAAGCACAACCACAACAACTGTGTAATCTGCTATCCACTGAAGTGCCAAGCCTCAACCTCCTGGTGAAAATCCCAACTGGTGTGCAAAGAAGAAAGTTGAGTTTGATTCAGAAACCTCAAAGATACCAAGTTTTCAATTATAGAACTTCTCTTGTGCCAGCGTCCACTTACTTCTTCACTTGTTCATCTTCTTCCCAGTTATGATAGAAGGATCTGTACCAATGGGAGGAGAGAAGGAAGTTAAATCTATGCTTCTCCTTTTCTGAACTAACAGGACACACATAGGACTCGCTAAATCCCACATGGTAATGTAAACATGACAGACAAAATTGGAGATATGTCTATACAATTTCATGGTAATTCTGTCAAGATGCTTATGTGCATCTGTCCATATAAATGCCCAATGGCTCATGCCTCTAGTCCTACTAATCAGGAGGGTGAGATCTGAGAATCACAGTTTGAACCCAGTCTAGTTTGTAAAAATCTAAATACACTTATCTTCAGTTAACCCAGAATTGGACCTGGGGCTCAATTATAGTGTGTTAGAAATGGGACAGCACTCAAGCACCCAATTAAAGTAAAAGTTCCCTCCTTTCTTCTGTCTATATTCCTTCAAAGGCCTCCAAGTTAGTGATTTCCTAGGTAAGCGTGGACGTTGGGTGCCACTTGCTCCTTCCTTAAATCCTAGTCTCTCAGCAAGCAAATTACTAAGGTTCCACTAGCTTATGAGGCACATGAAATATTCTGGCAGCCCAGTCCTAAGGAACTAGCCAAGGACTGCACTTCTTTGTCTCAAGCCAAGCTCCTTTGACAAGACCCCAGTGAAACTGCCTCAGAGATGTACCAAGTATTCCAATATTCTGCCAGGGGGTCTCATCAGCCCTGGGTTTGAAGGAGGAACACTAACTTCTTTTGTTTGTCATGGGGCTTGAACTCTGGGCTTGGGTACTATCCCTCAGACCTTCAGCTCAAGGGGAGCACTCTACCGCTTGAGCCACAGCACCAATTCTGGTTTTCTAGTGTTTTATTGGAGAGGAGTATCATGGACTTTCCTGCCAGGGCTGGCTTTGAACCGTGAACTCAGATCTCTGCCTCCTGAGTATCTAGGATTACAGGTGTGAGTTACTGGTGCCTGGCTTAGGAACACTCACTTTTTTTGTTTGTCATGGGGCTTGAACTCTGGGCCTGGGCCCTGTCCCTCAGCTCTTCAGCTCAATGCTAGCACTCTACAACTTGAGCCACAGCACCACTTCTGGCTTGTTTTCTGCTTATGACTTGGTCAGGAATTGAACCCAGGGCATCATGCATACAAGGCAAGCTCTCTACCACTGAGCCACCTTCCCAACCCAGGAACACTCCCTTTTTAAACAGAATATCCAGCAACTGCTCCATTGTCCTATGCTCTGTGTAGTGGTGGAGAAAGTTTCCCACATAGAAGGGATCACCTTTCTGGTAGGCAGGGACCAGGTCCATTACCAGAATTTCCAGAAAGCCTGAGTCCAGGCTCCATATATTATAAGGCACATTCAGGGTTTGGACGGACTCATTGTCACACTGAGGTGGTAAAAAAGAATGGACCTATGAAACACGGAAATGGGAGTACACTTCAAACTGAGTATTGTATTAGAGTGGATTGAAAAGTGCACAGCAACTATTTTCTATCTACACATATAAAAGCACATAAGAAGAAGTTTCTACTGTGGGCTAGGATGAGATTAAATAGGTTTACTGTCATAGTTATACCTTGCCTGAATTTCCTTGTGATTTCCTTGGTTTCTTCTTATAAAAAGTCCTGAAACAGAGCAGTTCTCAAGATGGCGACGGGGCAGTAGGGAAACGCCACAGCTCTCTCCAACCAAAAAGAGAGTTCGAGTTCCAACCTTTAATCTCCCCAAGAGACCGACAACAACAAAAAGACGAACACTCAGAGAAAAACCAGAGGTGGAAAATAACAAAAAAAGAAAGAGAGGAAAAGAAGAATTTCAGAACAGAGAAGAGCGAAGACCCCTCCCCCAACCTTTACTGGCCGCGCGGCAGTGCGCCAAGCCGCCGGCCAGCCGGCCCGGCGGGGGCTGCCGGAGCCACAGAGACACAGGGGGCTGCTTGCAGATCACCAGGTACCGGATTGCAGAACAGCGGATCGCCAGGAACAGAGAAACCTACCAGCCGGGAGTCTCCAGGAGGATCCCACCCCACCCATCACTCTCCACCGGAGCGGAGAGGCTCCATCCCGCCAAAGCCGCCCGGCACCAGCAGCGCCACAAAGGGACCTGTCGCGATCGCAACGACCCGGCGGGGGGGCCGCCCAACCCAGCCCGCAACCACCCCAACTGAACTCGGACTGCAACAACAACTGACGGACTGCAACAACAACTGACGACCTACAGGGTGAGTACCCATCAGGGGACAGGGAATCCATCAAGGGAGACCAGAGCTGGAGGGAATCCCCAGACCCTGACCTAGACTCCCTACCCCAACACCCGGACCACAGGACCCACTAAAACTGGGAACTGTTCGAGAGCCCCACCAGCCGGTGGAGCACACTCTGCTGGCCAGGCCAGAGCAAGAGCGCCCCGGGAAGGGAGCTTAAATGCTCAAGCCAGGAACAGTGCCCCTGGGTCAAGACTACCAACAGTAGAAGAAATTTGAACTGTGTCCTCCAGGCTGCATAACCAAGGTGGTATACACATTAGCACAGGCCTAACGAGCGCGCTCCAGGCTGGGGCCGGAACCAGGCCAGGGGACCGGCGCCTGAACAAAGCAAAAAGGGTCAGAAGTGGGGCTGTGGCTCAAATGGTAGGGTGCCAGCCCTGAGCTGAAGAGCTGAGGGACAGCACCCAAACCTAGAGTTCAAGCCCACAACCAGCCCAAAACAAACAAAAACACATCAGGAGCCCATAGCAGACTCCAGTATTTGGGAGAGTGCATCCAGAGCATCTGATCTTCCCAAGAGCACCCGCAGGAGCAAACACAAGCAGTCTAGGCTGCTCAACCCTTCCAAAGGCGGGAATTGCTACAGCAGAGAGCTGAGAATCCTAAGTGAATAGCAGCTGGAAATAGGCTCCCAACAGAATCCAGATCAGACACAGACTCTCTCTACCAATAGAGAATCAGCAACCAAGCAAAGACAGACACACCAAAACAAGATTGAAGAGCAGTCTCCTGAACCCCCATGCGAAAATCACAGAGAAAAATCACAAGGTTTACCACTACCCAGGACAGCAAGCTCACCTCAAAAGCCAGCAGCCACGCAGGGGAGAGCCCCAGTGGGAGCAAAGCAGGAATGGAAGACAAAAACTACATCCAAGGGTTGCTGGAGGCAATGACTCAAGAAATAAAGCGAGAAATGGATCAGAAATTGAAAGAGCACAAGGATGAACTATCAAAAGATATACAGGATATCAAACAAAAATTGGATGCAAAAATAGAAGCTGCACAAACCTCAGTAAGAAGTGAGATAAACGCCAAATTAGAGGTAATGCATACTGATATCACCTCATTGAGAGGTGAGATCAGTACTCTGAGAACCAACATTGAATCCATAAAGGGATCCATTTCCATCATGCAAACCACAATAGAAGCCACGGTCAACAGAGTGAATGAAATGGAAGGTAGAGTGTCAGATACAGAAGACAGAATACACCAACTGGACCAAAAAGTGACAGATATGGAAAAATCACTCAAATTAAACCAAAGGGAAATTCAAGAGCAAGCAGATAATGCTAAAAAATTTAACCTTCGCATAATCGGAGTGGACGAAGGTGAGGAATTCCAGAGCAAGGGAATGCAACACCTATTTAACAAGATAGTCAATGAAAATTTTCCCCACCTCAAAAACGACCATCTTAACTACATCACAAAAGCTTATCGAACACCCAACAAGCAAGATCCCAGGAGAAACACTTCTAGGCACATAATAGTAACAATGATGGATCTGAATAATAAGGAAACAATCCTGCATGCAGCAAAAATGAAGAAGGAGCTATACTACAACGGGAAAAAAATTAGAATCACTGCAGATCTCTCCACACAAACAATGAATGCAAGAAAAGCCTGGGAAAGCACCATACGAGCCCTGAGAGCCAATAACTGCCAACCCAGACTGATATACCCGGCAAAGCTAGCATTCACATTCGATGGAGAACTGAAAACTTTTAATAGCAAAGAAAAACTAAATGAATACATAAACATTAAGCCAGCATTACAAAGAATTCTAAGAGGGGGGACACAACCTGAAGAAAGCAACCAGGAACTGGGACCTGCCCCAAACAGGCATTACTCAAAGTCTAACTGAGCAAGCACAGGAGGAAAGGAAAGAAGAAAAACTTAGGAAAACGGAATGGCAGGGACAACAATGCATCTCTCTATACTTTCTCTTAATATAAATGGGCTGAATTCGCCAATTAAAAGAAAACGAACTGAGGACTGGATCAGAAAACAAGACCCATCCATCTGTTGCCTTCAGGAGACCCACCTCTCAGCCAAACATACAAACAAACTCAGAGTGAAGGGGTGGAAAAGGATCTACCAATCAAATTCCCCCAATAAGAAAGCAGGTGTAGCTATCCTGATATCTGACAAAATAAACTTTTCATTAAAATCAGTACAGAAAGACAAGGACGGACATTACATATTAATAAAGGGAACAATCCAAGAGGAGGATATAACCATCATCAACTTATATGCCCCAAATATCGGTGCACCCAGATATGTTAAACAAATGCTCTCAAACTTACAGAATAAAATAGATCCCAATACGATAATACTAGGAGACTTTAACACGCCACTCTCACCAAAGGACAGGTCTACCAACCAGAGGATTGGCAAAGAAGCTACCGAATTAAGTGAGGCCATACTTCAAGCGGAATTAACTGACATCTACCGAGTATTTCACCCTAAAACAACACAGTACACATTCTTCTCAGCAGCTCATGGAACTTTCTCCAAAATAGACCATATCATAGTTCATTCAAGGAACTTAAGCAAATACAAAGGGATCGACATAATCCCCTGTATCCTATCTGACCACAGTGGAATCAAGCTAGCTCTCAATAACAAAGCATACCGCAGAAATTTCTCTAATACATGGAAATTGAACAGCACACTCCTTAACAAGGCCTGGGTAACAGAAGAGATCAGAGAAGAAATAAAGCATTTCCTAGAACTCAATGAAAATGAAAACACCTCACAAAGAAACTTGTGGGACACAGCAAAAGCAGTCCTGAGGGGCAAATTTATTGCCCTCAGTGCCCACATCAAGAGAATGGAGACAGACCAAGTAAATAATCTCATGTTGCAACTAAAACAGCTAGAAAAACAAGAAAAAATGGGACCTAAAGCTACTAGACGAAGCCAGATAACCAAATTGAGAGCAGAGATTAACCAATTAGAAAATCAGAAAACCATAACCAAAATAAACCAAACAAAAAGCTGGTTCTTTGAAAAAATAAACAAAATTGATGGCCCGTTGGCAAGATTAATTAAAAAAAGAAGAGAGGAAACCCATATTAATAGGATTAGGGATGCCACGGGAAACATCACAACACGTACCCAAGATATCCAAACAATTCTAACAGACTACTTTCAAAAGCTATACTCTCTAAAGGAAGAAAATCTGGCGGAAATGGATGCATTTTTAGAGAAATACAAGTTACCCAAACTGAGCAAAGAAGAAGTTAACCAATTAAATAAGCCAATATCCTATAATGAGATACAGGAAGCTATCAAAAGTCTTCCAACAAAAAAAAGCCCAGGACCAGATGGATTCACAGCAGAATTCTATAAGACCTTTAAAGAAGAACTAATACCCATACTCCTCAAGCTCTTCAGAGAAACAGAGAAGGAGGGAGCTATCCCAAACTCATTCTACGAAGCCAATATCACACTCATCCCCAAACCAGGCAAAGACCCAACCAAAAAGGAGAATTACAGGCCAATCTCCTTGATGAACACAGATGCAAAGATCCTTAACAAGATTCTAGCTAACAGAATCCAGAAACACATAAAAAAAATAATACACTATGATCAGGTAGGCTTCATCCCAGAGACACAGGGATGGTTTAACATACGTAAGTCAATAAATGTAATCCAGCATATCAACAGAGCCAAGGTCAAGAATCACATGATTATCGCCACAGATGCAGAAAAGGCCTTTGATAAAATTCAACATTCATTCATGCTAAAAGCTCTGGAGAAAATAGGAATAGAAGGAACATTTCTAAAAACAATAAAAGCCATTTATGACAGACCAATAGCCAATATTATACTTAATGGGGAAAAGCTACAACCAATCCTCCTAAAAACAGGAACAAGGCAAGGATGTCCACTGTCTCCACTCCTCTTCAACATAGTCCTAGAACCCTTAGCCAGGGCAATAAGGCAAGAAAAAGACATTAAAGGGATCCGCATAGGGAAAGAAGAAGTGAAACTATCCCTTTTTGCAGACGACATGATACTATACCTCCACGATCCCAAAAACTCCATCCCCAAACTTTTAGAAATCATAAGTCACTTCGGCAAAATAGCAGGATACAAAATAAACCCACAAAAATCAGTTGCCTTCCTATACACTGATAACGCACAGGAAGAGAGGGAAATAAAGGGAGCAACCCCATTCACAATAACCTCCCAAAAAATAAAATATTTAGGAATTAACCTAACCAAAGATGTAAAAGAACTATTTAATGAGAACTATAAAAAGTTAAAGAAAGAAATTGCAGAAGACACTAGGAAATGGAAAGACCTCCCATGCTCCTGGATAGGCCGACTTAATATAGTAAAGATGGTGATACTTCCAAAATTAATATACAAATTCAATGCAATTCCTATTAAAATCCCAATGACGTACATCACTGAAATACAGAAAACAGTCCAAAAATTTATATGGAACAACAAAAGACCTAGAATAGCCAAAACAATTCTAGGGGATAAAGACAATATGGGAGGGCTATCCATGCCGAACTTCAAACTCTACTACAGAGCTATAATCACAAAGACAGCATGGTACTGGCACAAAAACAGACCCGAAGACCAATGGAACAGAATAGAAGATCCAGATATAAATCCACAGGCCTACAGCCAGCTGATATTCGACAAAGGAGCCAAAGACATACAATGGAAGAAACACAGCCTCTTCAACCGCTGGTGCTGGGAAAACTGGGCAGCCACATGCAGAAAACTAAAAGTGGACCCCAGCCTATCACCATGCACCAACATCAACTCAAAATGGATTAAAGACCTTAACATTAAACCTGAATCTCTGAAACTACTGCAGGACAGAGTAGGAGAGACACTTGAACTAATAGGCACAGGAAGGAACTTCCTGAACAGAGTCCCAGGGTCACAACAAGTTGGAGAGAGACTCGACAAATGGGACTACCTTAAAATAAAAAGCTTCTGCACAGCTAAATCTATCGCAACTAAGCTAGAAAGACAACCAACTAATTGGGAAAAAATATTTACCAGCAATATATCAGACAAGGGGTTAACATCCTGTATATACAGGGAACTCAAGAAACTAATCCCTCCCAAACCTAACAAACCAATTACTAAATGGGCAAGGGAACTAAAGAGGGACTTCTCAAATGAAGAAATAAAAATGGCAAAGAAACACATGAGGAAATGTTCATCATCCCTGGTGGTGAAGGAAATGCAAATAAAGACAACCCTGAGATACCACCTTACCCCAGTCAGAATGTCCCACATCCACAAATCAGCCAACGACAAATGCTGGAGGGGATGTGGAGAAAGAGGAACCCTATTACACTGCTGGTGGGAATGTACACTTATACAACCACTTTGGAAAGCAGTCTGGAGGGTCCTTAGAAAGCTAAAGATTGACCTCCCTTACGACCCAGTCATACCACTTCTAGGCATCTACCCTGAACAACAGGAACCAATATACAAGGACACGTGCACCTCCATGTTTATTGCAGCACTGTTCGCAATAGCTAGGATATGGAAACAACCTAGGTGCCCCACCACAGATGAATGGATCCAAAAATTGTGGTATCTATACACAATGGAATATTATGCAGCCATTAGAAATGACAAAATAATGGCATTTGCAGGGAAATGGATGGAGCTAGAAGGAATCATGTTGAGCGAGGTAAGCCAAGAACGAAGAGACAAACGGTACATGGTCTCCCTCATAAGTGGATGCTAAATCCAAAAGGTTAGTGATACGACAAAACTAACAGGACTTAAGAAACAAAGAACTCCCGCTCATCTGGTTGAACCACTACTAAATATCCTCATGCTGCTGATCACAAATATGGTATATAACATGTGAACACTGTTATATATTACAGACTGTGGTAGACAATTTGCTCCAGGGAAGTTAGAATGAACTTGTGACTTTGAAATTATGTAATCATTTAATCACAATCAAAAAAAAAAAAAAAAAAAGAACCTCGGGGAAGGGAGGGAGGGAGGGGATGGTAGGGGGAAAACAATGGAGGGGGTAACAATGTTCAAGAGGAAGTGTACTCATAACCTCACTCATGTAACTGTGACCCTCTGTATAGTAGCTTTACAATAAAAAAAAAAAAAAAAAAAAAAAAAAAAAAAAAAAAGTCCTGAAACATTGGATTCGTGGTTGGGCACTGATCGAATGTCTGCAGCATCGAGTGAGGCACTCACACATATGCTTGAGACCTGAGTCTCTTGACTTTGAAAACAGTACAGGAACATCTTTCTTGTTCCTGAGCCACAGGTCAAGTGAGCTGGCTTGAGCTAACTGTAGGTTACAGTTGCATGGCTCTCAGAGTTCTATATTCTATTCCATTGTGAGGGAAGTAGTGTCATCTCTCAGAGCCCAATGATCTAAGCTGCTTGCTCACATAAGACCATCCCAAAGACAAACTGGAGGCTGAAATCTCCCCTCCTACATCACTTTATACACATGTGGACATTGTCAAAACCCAATAGCCTCAGCTAGGCCTAGATACAGGCATGTCTCAGCCTCAAAGAGCCCTTCCTAGTTCAGATCCAGGCCTTATTTGTCACTATTCCTCTCATCCTGCACAAATCATTTTGCCTCTCAGGGCCCCCTCGGCCTGCCATGTGCTTCTTGCATCTATTTTTGACATCTACTTCCTAAGACATTATTAGGTTTTTGTTTCCTAATCTTGTTTGCCCTTGAAGCCCCAGTGTGCTTTCATCTGGAAAAAAGTCAAATTCTTAGCAATGGGAAAATCAAACAAGTTTTGGAAAACACATGTATTGTTACACATATAGTCAGACATTTTTACAGGTGTACATTCTTGTAAGATAAAAGAGTATTTTTGAGTCTTTTCTCATATTTTATGACAGAGGGGAAGGGGAGAAGGGAAGAGGTGCATTGTTTTCTCATAATTCAATGATTATTTTTTAAAAATAGTATAGTTGAAAGAATGTAAGATTTAAAGATTAAAAACTGTGCTCCTGTTCTTTTTATAAGCTAGTTGTTTATAAAGTATTTCTCACTAAAGTCTTTGCCCCATGAACTATCCTCCTCCATCAAAATAATCAAGGAAAAACCTTCACAAATAAGTAGGCTGTTGTCCAATCTCTGGATAAGTATTTAAGGAACAACTTTGCCTGGGACTTTGTGCGTGTACAAGTGTGTGGGAGTGTGTGTGTGTGTGTGTGTGTGTATGTGTGTGTGTTTGTGTCTGTGCATATTTGTGTCTTAGGGCTTGAACTTGGGGGCTATATGACAATCCCAAGCTTCTTTACCTTGACCTTAGTGCTCTACCAATTGTACTACAGTTCAGCTGCAAGCTTTTTTAGTGAACTAGAGAAGAGAGACTCATAAAATTTCCTGCTCAGGCTGTCTGACCTAAATATCAGGTATCAACCTCCTGATTAGCTAGAGTTATAATTATGAGCCTCCACAACCTGGTGATAAAGCATTGTTAATGGAGGCAGTGGGGTTGCAAGTTTCAGTCCGGCTTCAGGACACTATATCATAAAACAGCAACAGCAAAATCTTATATCAAAATACAATAATAAGATGTAATTACAGTACAATTTAGTGATATAGTCTGCTAGCATAACTTTCAGGAAACCTTGGTTTTAATGATTTAGCACAAACCAAACAAAATGAGCTAATTTTAGGAGACTCTACGATTTTTTTAATTCCATCTTAATAATTTCAAAACATTAGAAGAAACAAGAAAAAATTCATACTTATGAGAATGTAAAAAGATAAAAAGATGGCAGATTATGAAATGGAAAATTCTACACTGCAGGAAAATTATTGTCATGGTGAATATATGGTGGTATTGTTATGGTGAATATATGATAATGTTCCTCAGAGCAGCAATAGATAAATATATATTTACTACACAAAATCTAACTTGTCTATATCTATCAACATCCAATCTTCTAGTGCACATTATTGATGTATTCATGTTTATGGTATATTCGAAAAATATGACTAGCAGAGTTAGGAAGTTACCAAAATACATTAGCTGCAATGTTTTAGGAGATAAACTTGCTAATTATATTGACTATTCTATATATTAAACATGTAGTGTGTTATCATTTTATCTCTAAGTGTGTACAAACACTACAAACACTACTTCAAAGTGAAACAGAATACAGCAAGGTTTTGAAGGCATATGCCTGTAAAGCTAGCTATTTGGGACATCATTTCAAGACCACTGAAGTTTTACCTGCAATGATCCCCAACCCGTGGCTTTGCATGATGGAATACTTCTATCATCCTGGTCCATGGGGAGGTGAAAGCAGGCGGATTTCAATTACATGCCATACAAAGCAAGAACTACCACATGGATCCCTCTCAACCAAAGAAGGTTCAACACTGGCTAGCACTTATCTCCCCTACCTAGGTAAAAATAAAAATAAGAGCATTGTAGTATAAGAAGCAAACAATATTAAATCATGCCAATGCAGAAGCATCATGAACAACACACATTCAGTGTTTGTTTCTCATACTTTTATTCCTAACTATTGCTTGGATTATATATGTGAGCCAGAGACACTAAGCAGTTCATCATTATAAAATGACTATTTGAGTGTCTACTTTGACTCCAAGGTCTTTGATGCATTTGGAGTTGATTGTGGTGCAGGGTGATATATAAGGAACTAGCTTTATTTTTCTACAAGTAGTAACACAATTTTGCCAGCACCATTTACTGAAGAGGCTGTCTTTCTTCCATTCTTTTTTAAGCTACCTTATCGAAGTTTAGATGGCTATATGTCTGTAGGTTCATTTCGGGGATTTCAGTTCTATTCCATTGGTCCTGCGGTCTGTTCTTTTGCTAGTACCAAGCTGTTTGGATTATTATGGCTTTGTAGTAGAGTTTGAAATTTGGTATTGATATTCCTCCAGCACTGTTCTTTCTGTTAAGGATAATTTTTGCTATTTGGGGTCTTTTATTGTTCCATATGAATTTTTGGATTACTTCATCTATTTCCTTGAAGAATGAGGTTGGAATACTGATTGGTACCGCATTGAAGTTATAGATAGCCTTGGGAAATATTGCCATTTTCATGATGTTGATCCTTCCAATTCAGGAGAATGGGAGGTTTTTCCACTTTTTACATTCTGTTTTGATTTCCATTAACAGGTTTTTAAAGTTTTCACCATAGAGGTCCTTTACTTCTTTGGTTAAGTGAATCCCTAGTTATTTTATTTTTTGGGGTGCTATTACGAATGGAGTTGCTATCCTAATTTCAGCCACGCTTTTCTCATTATTGGAATACAGAAAAGCCATTGATTTGTGAGGGTTAATTTTATACCCTGCTGCTTTACCAAAGGTTTGAATCACCGTGAGTAATTTGGGAGTGGAGTCCGTGAATAAGAGACTACCTAGGTCTCCTTTGCACACGCCAAAATTTTCTTAAAAGACACCCAGAAACACAATGAATCAAAGAAAAGTTAGACAAATAGGATTGCATGAAATTGCAGAGCTTCTGCATGGCAAAGGACATAGCTAGCAAGATCAATAGATCAACCACAGATTAGGAGAAGATCTTAACTAACCACACAACGGACAAGGGTCTCCTATCTAAAATATGCATGGAACTCAAAAAATTAAATCCCTCAACAACAAATCCTCAAGGAAACAACTGCCCAATAAATAAGTGGGCTAAAGCCTTAAAGACAAAATTCTCTGAAGAGGAAAGAAGGATGGCCAATAAACACATGAAGAAATGCTCAACCTCCCTGGCCATGAAAGAAATGCAAATCAAAACAACATTGAGGTACCACCTTACCCCAGATAGAATGGCTATAATCAAGAACTCTAACAACAACAGATGCTAGAGGGGATATGGACAAAAAGGAACCCGATTGCATTGTTGGTGGGTCTGTAAACTTGTTTAACCACTTTGGAAAGTAGTATGGAGGTTCATCAAAAGACACCACATAGAGCTCCCCTATGACCCAGCAATCCCAGTTTTGGGAATTTACCCAAATGATTACAAGACTACCAAATGATTACAAGCTACCAGCACAACTATGTTCATTACAACATTATTTACCATAGCTAAGATATGGAACCAACCCAGATGCCCCTGAGTAGATGAATGGATCAAGAAAATGTGGTCTATATACACAATGGAATTCTATGCCTCTATCAGAAAGAATGACATTGCCCCATTTGTTAGGAAATGGAAAGACTTGGAAAAAATTATATTACGTGAAGTAATCCAGGCCCAAAGAAACATAAGTCCCTTGTTTTCCCTTATTTGCAGTAACTAGTATATGTCCGAGACATGCAGAAAAGGTCAGATAAGTTGATGTTGGCTGAGATATACCCCAAGAGAAAGATTCAAATATTTTTTTCATTCTTGCGATTGTTTCAAAGATATTCATAAGATGATATTTTTGTTGTTTAGTATGTCCTTTCCCCACAGTATATCCACTGCTTTCACTATATTAGATGTTGGTATAATTTGTGGAGGGGAAGGAAAAAACACATTTTTAAGAAAGGATACAGGTGGACCCATTGCAGCAATGAGATGTACAAGCCAATATGTCGAAAAACGAACTTTACAACTTTGACCAGGAAGGGTGAGTAGTGGGGGTGGGATGGGAAGGTGTGTGGTGGAGATAAGAAGGTATGGGAAGGGGAAACAAAGGACAGGGCAACAATGCTTGATAAGAAATTTATTCAATAACCTGTCCATTTAATTGTAACTCCTCTGTATGTTATTTTCACAATAAAAAAAAAAGTCTATGTGAAGCCAGGTGCCAGTGGCTCATGCGTGTAATTCCGGCTACACATGAGGCTGAGACCTGAGGATAGCGTTCAAAGCCAGCCCAAGAAGAAAAGTCCCCATAAAACTCTAGTCTCCAATTAACAACTCAAAAGCTTGAAGTGGCTCCATGGCTCAATTGACCCAGTGCTAACTAATTTGAGCACGGAGTCTCAGAGTCAGTGCCCAGGCTCTGAATTCAAGCGCCACAACTGACAAATAAAAACATATAAATGTCTGAATTTCTTGAGAATTAAAATGACAGCTCTGGTATACAATTCTACAGTCTACTACAAATTTCATTATATTTGTGGTCAGAAAAAGTAGCAGCACTTGAATAAAGGACATTTTTTCATAAACTAAGGCAGATTGGTCTCTAATTAGAGGAAATTGCTGGGTTCATACATAATATTTTTGGTTGGTTTTTGTTTTGTTTTTAGGAAAGGATGAGAAACCTTATTTCTACCAATGGCTATTTGGATATGTATGACATCATTCATAGGCCATGCAGAATTAACAGTAAAGACAGAACACAGTAAACTTGCAGTAAACTTATTTGTCTTTATGCGATATTCCGAATGATTTGTTTAGCTTATATGTCCCTATGGCCTATAGTTTCCTATTCCTGCCTTCCTCAAATACAAGCATGTTCCACCAATTCAGATTTGAGCCAGGCAATATGTAGTATTAGTGCTAAGAGGTGAGGAAAATTGTAACACAACCAGGAAAGCATGAAACCAACTCTTTATTAGCTGGACACTGGGGACTCAGGTCTAATCCTAGCTACTCAGTAGGCTGATGATCACTGTTCAAAGCCAGCTGGAGTGAGAAAATCTGTGAGACTCTTCTCTCCAATTAACAACCAACAACCATAAATGGAGCTGGGGCTTCAGAGGTAGAGTAGCCTTGCTTACAAAAAGTCAGAGGCGGGGACTGGGAAGATGGCTCAGTGGTAGAGTGCTTGCCATGCATGCATGATGCCCTGGGTTCGATTCCTCAGCACCTCATAAGCAAAAAGAAAAAACCATAAGTGGTGCTGTGGCTCAAGTGGTAGAGCACTAGCTTTGAGCTGAAGAGTGAGAGACAGTGCCCAGGCCCAGAGTTCAGGCCCCATGAACGGACCCCCCCAAAAAAAATCAGAGGCAGCACCCAATCCTGCATTCAAGCAGAAGGTCAGGCACAAAAACAAAAACAATCAACACACACAAAAATCACAAACTGGGAGAAAGCTCAGGAAAGGATGGCCTTGTCAACAAGACAAATGTACACATTACATGAATTGAGAAATGGTAACCTCACTGTACAATTAGTAACAATTACATTTTTAAAAAATCTGAGAAATCCCGTAGCCATTGGCCCTTATGATGTGCATCTTCTTTCTAGGATTTCAAAGTACCATCATCTGAGCTGGCAGCACACAGGTTGTAGCCCAGGGTGATTAGAAAATATGAAACCAGAGATCCTTTCATATTGTCCCGACAACTCTTATTATTTTAAGCTGAAAAAAAAAAACAAAGGAAAGTAAACAAAATAGATGTTATGGTTAATTAAGCTGTTATTAAAGATTCCTGCCAGAATTATAATGTTAAATTATGAGTTAATGCATGTGTTTTCTAGATACTGAACTCCCATATGTCACAAAAATATCCATGGATTCATAACTAGAAATTCTGAAGTGTAAAGCATACTAATTAGTTGAAGTTCATTAGGTAACCAATGACGAGAACACAACACGGTATTAAGCCAGGTAAAGTTATTTATTTACTGAAGTGCTGCCCATGCCATACATGGTGGGAAGGCATGTACAAAATATAGGGCGACCCAACCTCGGGCCTGGATGTATCTAGGCAAAGGATCGGATGAGGTGTGGCCAGGTTGGGGGAAACACTAACAATACTGCATCTGGATGTGACTTCAGGGCCTGGGACTCACCGCCAGTCAGATGGAAAGTGTGATCAGAGGCTGACCAGGTCGTGACTTAGTGGGAGGAGGAGGTGGCTGCCTCCAGGTGTGCCAGATACCTAGATAACACATAAAGGGTGGAAACTTAGCCAAGAAGTGAAAAGGCATCTGCATAGGGTCTGCATGGCTTGGGGCAGACCTAATATTAAAACATGTAATACTGCCATGTGACTCCAGCCTTAAAAAAATTCATTCTCAAACATTTTCTTTCTCTCTTTCTTTTTCTTTCTTTTTTCTTCCTTCCTTCCTTCCCTTTCTCTCTCTCTCTCTCTCTCTCTCTCTCTCTTTCTCTCTCTCTCTCTCTCTCTCTCTCTCTCTCTCTCTCTCTTTCTCTCCTTTTTTCACTCACCCTCTCTCTCTCCACTACTTCAGTATTCTCAACTCTCAAATAATGAACACTTGCTGAGTTGAACTCACAGGCTGGGAAGAGCAGCTCAATTAGTGAATGTGAACTTTAATTTAATGTTCCCTTATACCTCTACCACAGATCACTGGAATCAAATAATGAACACTCAGCAGCATGGCATATTAAGGCATTTAGGGGAGTAAAGCAAGCAAGCTCACTGCATTCTGTGAGGTCCAACCTAGGAAAGTGTGGCAGACTCCTCCCTCCTCTTGGGCAATCTCAGCCCAGTTTCTGCATCAGGACAGTTGACTGGCTCCATGTGAGCCAGTTACCTAAGTGGCACAGGTACTTGGCAGAGACTTAGTCTCTTGTTGTGCTGAAATTAATGGCATGCTTCAACATGATCCACTAATTTGTTGAGATTGGGACTTCCTAATTTTTTGGTTAGCCTATGTTCAAATGGTGATCTATTTATTTCTGATTTCTAACCAAGATTATAGATGTGAACTAACACATCAGACCACTGAAAGTCCTTTATCACACATGGAAGACATGAAGTTTATTTTCCCAAATGACATACAAGTTGACAGACAGCAAAAGTAAGCCCTTAATTTTGGTCGAGATGTGTTTTTAATGTGAAACAAAATTACTTAGCAAAATATCTGACTACTGTGATTATACTTTCAAACTTACTCTACATTTTTATATCAAATCACCTATATTAATCAATGATTAACTCAAATTACCTGTAATCATTTATTTCTGTCATATCTTTTAGAAGTAGGCAGAACTGGAGCTTACACCATAAAATAAAGTGGTAGAATTTGAGAGGATCACAGTTCTGAATCAGTCTAGGAAGGAAAAGAAACACTCATATCAACCTACTAGGTAGGGATATTGGAATGCAATCATAATCCCTGCTTTCTGGGATGGGTGCAAAATTTGCTACTCTAGGAGTAAAGTAACTTAAATGAGAAAGGATTGATGGAGTGGCTCCAGTGGTGGAGTACCTGTCTGGCAAACAGAACATCAAAACTCAAATCAACTTCCTAAAGATAAAATAAGAAAAAGAAAGAAAAAACAACAATACTGACCATGTGTTCAATATAAAGATTTACACTAAATTATCATAGTAATAAATGCCATCATTTATTTCTATGGCCAAACATATTTTGTGTCAAGCCTAAATGGAAAAATAGCACACTATATATAAAGCTTTGGTAAAACACAGGTCTAGCTTACAATGATGAACACTTAAGTTTGCATGTGCAGTGGTGTTGCAAGGTTGTTAAGGTTTATGGAAGTCCATCCTTTTGATGAACTTGACATGATGAAATTACCTAACCATACATAACCAGACAGTTTACTGGACAGATACTGCTGATACACACACACACACACACACACACACACACACACACACACACACACACACACACATTTGTATGTATTTATATATTAACATGTAAATAAAAATAAAAAATTTGTAATGAATAAATTAATTGAACAGATACCTTTCTCAAAGAATTATTTTATCTGAACCAATTCAAGTCTCCAATGCTATATCACATTTACATGGTTGCTGATCGCTTTCAGCTTTTTTAGGATGTTGTTTTTTCTTTGTTTTTCAGATGAAAAGAGCCTGCCAATAAACATACTTGTATGACATTCCTTTCTTTAGAAAATGAAAAGCACGTTGCGTTATGTGGCTCTTTATGTAGCATCAAAATATTTTTTGATAATTTCAAGTACGTATTGTCTTAGACTTAAATCTCATTCATTTTCTTCCAATAGTATCTATGGGAAGGAGAAAATGAAGGATCATACTGTTACTTTGGGAGCTTCGATTATTAATCACTGAAATAAATATTATGAAAATGAAAAAAGTTATTTAGAGAGATGAATTGAAAGTTACCTTTCCACACACTCATGCTACTCGTCAACTATATCATATAACTTAAAATAAGTACCATTTTAGCTGTGTGCCAGTGGCTCATTCTTGTAATCCTAGCTACTCAGGAGCTGAGATTTGAGGATGGTAGTTCAAAGCTATCCCTGGCAGGAAACCTCTGACACTCTTACCTCTAATTAACCACCAGAAAACTGGAAGTGGCACTGAGCCCAGGGACAATGCCCAGACCCAGAATTCAAGCCCCATGACCAAGAAATATAAAAAAAGCAAAAAAGGAGGAAAAAGTAACATTTTACAATTAATGTGTACATATAACATATACACAAAAATTTTCTAGAAAGAAAACTATAACAGTCCATGGACTGGCAAAGAAAAAGAGATTAAAGTGAAATTGCCTTTAATCATTCATTTAGACAATCTATACTGAGGGCAGGCTACTGGAATTCACATCACTAATTGAAGAGCTAAAACTTGAGAGCATCATAGCTCAGAACCAGTGCGCAAGGAAAGTAATAAGAGTCTCATATCATCCTAAATCCTGGCATGTTGGAATGCATTTGTAATCCCAGCTACTTGGCAGATAGAAATGGGGAACTTAGCCTGTTTGGCCCTCAGCAAAATTGATAACCTATGAGCAAAGTAACTAAATCAAAAAAGAATGTTCTAATGGTAGTATACTTGTTCAGCAAATACAATATCAAAATTCATACTCATTTCCTAAAAGAGGAAAGAAAAATGAAGAAAGTAAGGAAAAAATAAAAGAAAGAAGGAGGAATAAAGAAAGGGAAAAAGAGAAGTATAAACAAAAACCTCACCATGCGTTAGATGTTAATAATGACTTTAAGTAATTTTAGCTATAAATGCCATCATTTAATTCTGGGCTGAGACATTTTGTATCAAGCCTGAATAAGCCATAGCATGCCACATACAAAGCTTTGGAAAATACTGGTCTGGCTTACAATGTTGGACCAATAGGAATGTAAGTCTAGTGGGTGGGGTCTTCATAATAATTGTGTTCTGATCTCAAAATGCATCTTTATTTCTGGCATTTTACCTGAGTAATCTCATTTCAGTCTTTTCCAAAGGGCACTTTAGTGGAAGGAGGAAAATCATTGATTCTGGTAGACAATTTCTGTTACTAAAAACTCCAGTATATTGTAAGGGAAGCAACTCCAAAATTATTCATTAGAGAGATGAGTTGAAAGTCATCTTTATACACACTAACTCTTTCCTCAAAAAAGCCAGAGGATTTAAAATAACTAATATTTTTTAAGTTAATGGGCACAAATGTGCATGAATTTTCCAGAAATAAAATGATCACTCATGAAATCTTACTAATACTTCAAAGAATGTTTTCCAATTAGAGGAATCATCTTCATACATTTTCACACAATGTGTATCTGCTTGATAACAGAACCTACAACTAGACTAAGGCATCTAATAAAATTTATGAGGTGGTGTGGGGTTTCTGGTGGAGCCCTGTCTGGTTCAAAGGAGGAGTTGGTATTGGCACAGTCCCTGTGGTGGAGCAGGGCGGGGCTTTGAGATGAAGGCCAGTCTGTGTAGGACTTTGAGATAGTAGGGAGGGGACAGGAAGGACTAGACTTGTGGAATAGGTGGGACTTTAGGATGGAGGCTGGCAGGTAGACAGGTTTTCAGTGGAAGAAGACTGGGTCCCTTGGGAGGAGGCTGTTTGGGGAAGAGCTTTGAGAAGGAAGAACAAGGCTACGAAGGAAGAGGTTACTTAGAGGAGGGGTTCTGGTGGAGCACTGTGAGTTCTAGTAGGATATGTAGGGTGGGGTTTCCCATAAGGCAGGGAACGGAATGGAGGCAAGAGGCTGACAGAAGGTGGGTTTCTGGTTCAGGAATACGAATCTATGAGGGAGAGGCTTTTCAGAGTCTGGCTTTAAAACGGCAGGGCAGTGCTAGGAAGAAGTGGGCAAGTAAGAAGCATGGTTTCTGGTGGAGAATGGCAGGCCTTTGGGAAGTGTGTTAGGGAGGAGGTGGGGTTTCTGGCAGAGCAGGATGTATTCACAATGTATAGAGAAGCTTTTCAGGACCAGGGCTTTGTTAAAGCAGAGTTAGGATCCAATGGACTAGATTAGTTAAGACGGCTTTCTGGTGTAGCCAGTCACCACTTCAAAAAGAGGAGTAAGGTTGGGTGGGGATTTCAGTGTTACAAGGAAGGACAAGGACTTAGGACAGGGTTTCCAGTAGTGCAAGGCAACCTTCAAAAAGGGACTATGGAGGGACAGGGATTTAGAGTTGAGCATGGTGAGGCTTCCAGAAGGAGGCCAACTGGTGCAGTGGTTTCCAGTTAAGCAATGTGGGTGTCGAGAGATGGGATAGTGTGGTGGGGGTTTTTTAGTGGGGGTTTTGTAGAGAAAGTCAGGGCTTAGAGCCATGGGGCTAATTGGAGGAAGGGCTTTGAGAAGGAGTGGAAGGTCTACAAAGGTGCAGGATAATTATGGGCAGGGTATCTGTTGGAGTACGGTGTGGATCTGAGGGAGGATCCAATAGGGTTGGATTTACCTGGGGAGCAATCCAAGGCATTGAGAGAGTAGGTATGGGAGGTGGAGAGACTTGTTGTGAAGCAGAGCTGGCTTTCCAGGCAGGAGATGGGCTATATGAGAAGCTTCTGGCCAACCAAGGCTGGGCTTCAAGGGCAGTTATACGGAGGTGGAGGGTTTTTGTGTAGCATGATTGGCTTTGTGGGAAGAGTTCGGGGCTGTGTTTGACAAGTTAGGCCACTTAGAAGCAGACAGAGAGGGGCAGAGTTTCTGATGAAACCAGAAGGGACTGGAGGGAGAAGTCTGGTTGGGGGGTGGGGTATGAAAGAGAAGGGAGGAGTTTGGAGGTACTAAGATATGGGATCAATGGGTTTATGAGGAAATAGTGTAGTTAGGGGCTGGGTATCTGGTGGATGAAGTGAGGATTCGAGGGAGAAGCCCGATGTAGGCTGGGTTCTTGGTGGAGCAAGGAGAGACATAGAAGGAGGAGATATGGATGTGGCCTGGTTTCTGGTGGTACAGAATAGGGATTCCAGGAAAGGGTGGAGTTGAAGAAGGCTTTCCCTGTAGAGGAGGGCTTTCAGGAAGTAGTCTGGTTGCAGTCAGGCCTTTGAAAGTTCACAGCAGGACTACCAGTGGGTAGGTTAGTTAAGGTTGGACTTTTGAATGAGGAGGCTGACTGGAAGTGGGTTTCCAGTGGATCCAGTCATATTTTATGGGAAGGGGGATAGGAAAGTGGCAAGACTTAGTGAAGAGTTGGTCGACAAAAAATAAACAGTTACTCCAAATAGGAACACCATTTTCTGTCAGTATAGAATTGTATTACTTTTATGTATGCGAGAGATATTGGAGAAAGTAACCAAGTAATAATTCCTTCCTAGTGAAAAGTTTCTTTATTCCAGTTGAGCGAAAACAAAACCATAGGTCACATCAGGCTCAGAGGCACACAGTAGACTAAGACACATGAAGCACTGGACTTGATTCCCCAGAACAACTTTTAAGAACCACAAATAAAAATTTTTAAATGTCTCACTTAGTAATAATGGACACTCTATTGTCTTAAAATTGTGAATGAATGAAACTTTTACTCTAACCATTTTAGAAATCCTAAAACTATGTAAGTAGTAATAATGTTTTAACTTTTTATAATATTGGAAGGTATACTAAAATTAATAGGAAAATATAAAATTGTACACAGATTGTTCGTTCTCCAGCATCAACTTTAATCTAAAAGAATTTAAAACAATAAAAGTGCCATATAGTGAGATTGCAGCATGGTTTTTTTCCAGTCATCAAAATGGTGACTTTAACAATGTGTATGTATCTTTGGGTGCATCGCTGTTAAAACATATCTAAGAATGTAAAGCACTTCTATAGAGACCCTGAAGAGACTCAAAGGATATGTGAAATGATGTTGGAATAAAATTAATGACTAATTACAGTAGGAATTTATTTTCTCTAGGTCCAAAATTATTTTCCAGAAGAAAAGGCTGCATTGAAAAATAAACAAAACAACGAAAAGGAAGCAGGTAGGCAGACCTTGAAGTAAACATTATCCAATGAACAATATCTATTGAGGCATGATTGCAATCTTCTTTTATTTAAGTTACAATTACTGACCTATGTTCTTCCCTAATGCCAAATAATAAAGCCATGAAAATGCAATAATTATTTTCAAGGCCTTATATTTACAAAAAAAATTCGATGAAAGTATTGCTAGAAAGTAAAGATAGATGTCTGAAATAAAGAGTGAAGAACACATCCCCAATTTCTGGCTCTTCAAGATGAGAGGGATACAAGTCAAAGCACAAGGGGAATGGACAGAAGTACATTACCAAGATGCAATAATTAATATAACAGGGGAGAAAATCAACATGACCATCACAGGATTTAACACTGGAGTGTAGAGTGAAGAACAGTGAAAATGAATGGAAAATTACAAAGGATGCCCTTGCATATTTGGCAGAAGAGTGCGTGGCATTGAGGTCTAAACTATGTGGAGGTTTTATAGGAAACTACCTGTGCTCATATGGTGCCACAAGCAGTGAAGAACTTATGATTTACAAGACATTGAATAATCATAAAAGTCTTGCTTCAGTAGTACAGAGTTAAACCTTGATAAATTCTGTTTGGAAACACCTAACAAACTATAAAACCAAGACCAGAAGATTCAAATTGTATATAAGTAACTTGACTGTTCACAACAATAGAGTTCAAAAAATCAAATCATATAATGTGGATGCAAAAGCATAACATTATTAAGGTAACCGTTAAACCACACACATTTTATGGGAGTAGTCCTTATTACAAAAGATTTGTTTTCCTTACACATTTTGGATGTACAAAACCAACATAAAACAAAAACAAAACAAAGAAAAGACAATTGGCAATAGAGCTGGATGCCAGTGCTTCCTCCTTATTCCTAGATAGTCACGAGCCTGAGATTGGAATATCATGGTTCACAGATGGCTGGGGTAGCAATCCATGAGACATTTATGTTCAATTATTCAATCAAAGATAGAGTTAAACCTTGGTTCAAATACTACAGACTCAGTCAATCATTAAACCTTGGTTCAAATACTACAGACTCAGTCAATCATGAGTGAAAAAAAACAAGCAAGATTTTGAGGCTCTGAGTCAAGTTTCATTAGTGTACGTGTGTGGGCGTGTGTGTGTGTGCACACACACAAATGGAATAAGAGAGGAAAAAGGAGAGAAAACAGGGAATATTAAGAGTTTAAGGACTATCCTAAGCATATATTAATTAATAAAAATGAGGGAAACCATGGAACCTAGGTTTCTTTGAGTCTGGCTTCCTTCACGTATGATTGGCTTCTAAGTCTTTCCATTTTATTATGAAAGGGCTGTGTCATTATTTCTGATAGAAGCATAAAATTACATTGTTTATATATACCACATTTTCCTGATCCATTCATCTCTTCAGGGGCATCTTGATTGGTTCCAATATTGCTCCCAAAAACAACGTTGTAGATTTAATGGGTTTTAGCTTGAGATCATTTCGACAAATGCCCAGGAGTGGGATTACTGGATCCAGAGGTACGTATATTTGACCTTACAAAATGAAGCTAATTGAAATGTACTCCAAAACATGGAAAAAACCGTCTTTTTTCAGATGTCAACCTTGATGTCGGTAGAGTATCTAGATCTTATTTTATTTCATTTGTCTTTTACCATTGGTTTATCCCTGGCAATCTCTGTCTTGATTCTGGTTCCTTCCATCTTGTATATACATTTACCTGATTTGGAGAAGGAAAGGGAAAAATATAATGATGAAAGAATTAAAAAGAGTAACTCATTGCAACAATGATATTCACAAGATACTATATAACGGAAATGCACTTTACAACTTTGGAGTGGGTGGGAGGTATAGGTGGTGGGAAGGGATAGGAGAACAACAATGGAGTGGGTAATAATATTCAATAAGGAATGCAACTTACTCGTGTAACTGTAACTACTCTGTCCAGTATTTTTGAAATAAAATAAAATTTTAAAATTGAGCATATCTTAGAAAAAATATTGTTTTCAAAATAATACATCTGTCACAGACCTTGTGAGTGATTCTAAAAGTCAAGCTGTTAGACTTGGAAAAGGATAGATTGGGAAGCCATCTCAAACAGCAATCGAAAGGCTGAGAGCTGTGCTCTTGAAAGGCCAAGCAGTCAAGGGAAGACAGGGGTATGATTTATTACCTCAAGAGTATTTAAGTTCGAGCTGTTGGACACTAAAATATTAAGACTTCGGAGACAAGATGGATGTCTGTGTTATGGTTGGAATGACTATTATTCCCTTCTGCTCCCTAACAATAAGGGATTCAATTGTCACTATGTCTACAAACAATACTTCATGTTAATAGTTGTAACCACAACCTATATTGATGTCTTTGTTTGTGGACATACCTGCAGCCACTGACCACCCCCCCCCGCCCCCCCCCCCCCCCGCGTCAAGCAGGATTTAGGTATCCAGAAGTTGGCAATGACACTTTGGGTCCTCTGGTGATTTCTTTCCTCTCACTTCCTGTGATTTCTTACTTCTTTGTCCAGGTATCCCATCATCTTGGTTGTCGCATGGTTGCAGTTAGTGATAGTACTGATATTCTGAACACTTCAAAACAAATCGTGAAAAACACTTCCTCAAAGAACATTGACAAATGTATAGGAGCACCTGGAAAGATACCAAACATCAGCAGTCACCCTATGATCCTCTAGCAAGAAAGTACAATTCAGGAGTATTTTTACTTCTGATAATATGAGATAGATAATTGTCCCTTTTGGTATTTGGTATTGCATACATTTTCAGAAACACATATACATTGTGAAACAATGTCATTTATTTCATACGTCACAGGCCATGTGACTGGAGTGATGACCCTAATACCTTATCTCAGTTTCCTGATTCAGAATTAGATGAGTGTGAATTGCCTAATTATGAGCATTTCTCCATGAAACTCAAGACACAAAATGAAGTGTCAGGGTCAGGCCATTCCATACCTGTAAGGATTTTACATATATTAGAGTAATATATGCCTACACTGCTCAGCATTCATGGCACATTGGTGTGTTATAATGGTCTTCAGATCAGAAATATGCTAAAGCTTAAAGTAGAATGATGGGCTATACATTTTCAACGCAAGAGTGATGATCACCCCCTGCAATTATTCTCAGTGGAGAATCCTTCCTATACATTTTACTGACTTAGCATCTATTCTGGGCTTTACCATTATCAGGCAGGGTCACACTGGATTGAGCTACAATACTGCAGCAACCTTAGCTGCCTTTGAATTTTATCTCCAATATTGATACCAAGGTCAAATCTGCAACTCTAATCACATAGTTAGTGAACACCTGAACTTTTCAAGCGTGGTTAAATATTCAGCTATCACTGCTCATTGCCAGTGTTAAAGATCTCACTCCTTCAGATTTATTGTGTATCTTCTTGTATTTCCAACACTGCTTTAGATGTTGGATTTTTAAGTAGAGCTTTTAGTTTGCATTTGATTTATGGAGGTGCTAGTGGTGCCAGTTGAACTACATATATTATAATGTAAGTAATTTGATGTTTTGACTTATGAATTTAATTTTGGCAAATGAGGAAGTGAATATACATGACTCACAAAAGTTTTTTATGTGTATTGGTATTGCTATATTGTGAACTTCCTAAAAGCCATCCATGGGAACACATGTCCCTAATCCCATCACTTCTGTCACTGAGATAAGGCTTGAAAGGTCCAGACCACTTAGCGCTTCATAGTCAGAACCTTTCTACAAAGAAGGGGGAGAGATCAGCGGAAAGAGAAAATGAATCTTCCCACTGTTTTCATACATATTCTTTAGACTTAGCCATTGAAACCACCATAATAGTACTGTTTATGACTTCTTTCCTACATTTTTCCTGTTCTTTGCTGTTTTATTTATGGATCTCTAAAAATCATATAAGAAACACGTAAGAAATGTATATAAATCATATCAGAAATCATAAAAAATAGTTTGTTAGGGATATATAATCCAAAAAGAATAATTTTAGGAAAATAGTAAGCACATAAAATGTAATGCATTGACATTGTTGAAAACTTCAGCAGTTGTATTTTATTTACTCTGATAACAAAGTTTATACACTAAGTTACAATAATATTCCAAATGGAAAACAGAACTAGAAACATGAAGGGTAGCACTAAAGAATGCTACTGCTACCACTAATAGAGTAAGAATGAAATTTAGGCAAAATTCCTTCAGAGTAAAAGCCACAGGACAACCCCAACATTACTTTCATTGTTCATATGAAGAAAAGATTTTGGTAGTAAAGACAAATTTTCACAGATATTAATATCAATTGGGTATATATTTCTTAAGGCCTTCAGGAAGGATGCTGTGACGATGTTGTTGGAAACTGATTTCTTTGAGACCTACTTCACAATGGGCAGAAACCATTCCAAGCACTGCACTTGCATTAGGGTAATTTTAGTGCTCATGTGTGTTCTTCAAGTTAGGAAATGAATTAAGTATTTTATTAAAAACAGAAGTAGGCAAGAAGGCCAAACAAATTTCCCAAGTACCTAAGACTGATCAGTTGTAGACCTGTAATTCAAATCCAGGTTTCCACCAGGCATATCTGAGGCTATTCTCTGTAACATTCATTATCTTTAAAGAGTTATGGAGCAGATGAACTCACATTATCTTCCTAATTATGGTTATAAGGGCAATAACAATGCTACAGAATATAAGCATTTTTAAATGAAAAGGGTGTGGATAATGAGAGTGTAAGTGATCTTTATACCAAGTAAAGATCGGTTTAATTTCTACAAAAATACCTGAATGAACATCACTAACGGTCCACTGTTTATTATTCCTGGAGTAATTCCTTAAGGAGAACAAATCCACTTTTTCTGATGATCACAGGTTTTTATCATTAAGTACCTTGAATACACAGGGAATAGTTTTTATGGATATATAATCCAAAAGAAATAATTTTTGTGACTAGTTACTTTCTTGTTGTACTAAAGAAAATCTATTCCCTATTCTAAAACTTATATCAATTTAATGGATATTAGTTTTATCAGTATAAATTAGGTGTGCATAATATATGTAATGTATTCTATTACATAACATATAAATGTTATATTTATAATACATGTATCATTATTGATATTCTATAAATAATATTCTATAAATATTCTATAAATATTATGAATAATATATGTATAAAACTGGTTTTAGTATTATACTGTGAAGGATACAAGGAATGACAACTTTATTTAACTAAATATATTTGTATGTTTTAGTCACATAATTTATTTTTGTGCCAGTACTGATACTTGAACTATGGTCTGGGTCTTGTCCCTGAGCCATTTCATTTAGACTGGCTTCATACAGCTATCTTCAGATCTCAGCCCCTAAGTAGCTGGGATTACACATATGAATCATGTTATATATTTTTTATTGTGAAAATACTGTACAGAGGGGTTACAATTACATGGGCAAGATAGTGAGTACATTTCTTATCAAGCATTGTAGCCTCCTCATTTGTTTACCCTTCCCATCCCTTCCCATCCTCCCTCCCCCCACACCCAATCCTTCACCTCCCAAGTTGTAAAGTTCATTTTTGACGTGACAACTTGTACTTCTCATTGTTGCAACAGGTCCTCATGTTATATTTTTTGAATTCCATCCTTGGCATGTTCCTACATAATTATTTCTGAATGTTCAATTATGTTATGATATTCCATTTCTAAACCAATTCTGAATAAATAACTACTTATTGCGTAAAACGCTATGTTGCAATCGAACTTGTAAGGACCCTACTTTACTATCAATTTTCAAAGACATTTCTAATTTAATTCCTGGACAGATGAGCAGAGAAATTAAATTATGTATGCATAATATACGTAAAATACTATATTACATAAAATATAAATGATATATTTATAATATATGCATAATTAGGGATATTCTATAATTACTATAAATAATATATTATAAAACTGGTTTTATTATTATACTGTTAAGGATACAAGGAATGTCAACAACCCTATCTTAACTGACTCATTTTCAACAGTATATAAACTATGCTAAGAACATATACCTCAAGAAAGCACAACTCTGTAATCACATATTCAATTTCAAATATTCTCCTCATCATTATGAGGACAAGAAGTGGCACTGTGGCTCAAGTGGTAGAAGGCTCCCCTTGAGCTGAAGAACTCAGTGATATGTTAACACTCAGGTCCTGAAATTAAACTCCAGGACCGACAAAAATACAATTTGAAGAATTAAAGCATTAGGGCTGGGAAGGAGACTCAGTGGTAGAGTGCTTGTCTTGCATTCATGAAGTCCTGGGTTCAATTCCTCAGCACCACATAAGAAGAAAAAGTGGAAATGGCTTTGTGGCTCAAATGGTAGAGCACTAGCTGGAGATGAAAAGCTCATCAGGGACAGTGCTCAGACCCAGAGTTCAGGCCCTCCTACCACCACCACCAAGAACAACAAATTAAAGGATCAAACAACCTGAAGTTTTTGTCCAGAATAACGAGGGCGGCATTATCCGTTTACATGACTTAGTGACTTTAAGCCTAGTTTACCAGGGGAGGTAGTGGACAATTGTGTGTTTACCAAAACCTGCAAAATTCTTTTGTACTTTCCCAAGGAGGGAGCAAGTAGGGAATGTGGGGAGAAGGGAGGTGTTTGGTGACCTTGCCTTTTGGTGCAGTGATTGTTTTCTGGAGTAAATTCAGAGAAATTCTGCTTGCAATCCTAGTTGCATGGGGAATGAAGAAGCCATGCCCTGGAAGTGTTTTTATCCTGTCCTTGGCCTGGTTCCAACCACCACTGTATAGTCCAAGTACCACTTCAGGCCCAAGAAGCTGTGAAGACTACTGATCCACTGAACAGGTGGACCTAACCACAGCCAGAAAAGGCAAAAACTGCAATGCCCAGGACAGCACTGGAAATCTACACCAGGAAAAGATTTTTTTATATTTTTTTATTGTAAAAATGCTATGCAGAGTGTTTACAGTTACATGAGTAAGGTAATGATTACATTTCCTATTGAGCATTGTTACCTCCTCCTTTGTTTTTCCCCTACTACTTCCCTCCCCACCTCTCCAACTCCTTCCTCCTTGACTCCTGCCCGACATTATAAATTCATTTTCGACACAGTGTCCTGTACAACTCATCGTCACAATGAGTCAACCTGCATCCCCATTTCAGCATTCTGCTATAACCTTTCCACTCCCCAAATTACAAAAATGTATATAAAAGATGCAGAACACTAGAATCAAATACAGTGAAAACAGGAATTATACCATGGGGGTATGAACCTACAAAAGAATCACATAGTACATTATAAGTATATTAAAAACAAAAGGTAAGAAAGATAAATCCACTTGTGTCTCTGATTTGGGGTATATTTCGCTTAACATCATCTTATATGGTCATATGTACATAGCCTTTGATCTTCTGTGCTTGTTCTAGACATGTACTAGTCCTTCTAAACAAGGGAAAACATGGGACCTATGTTTCTTTGGGCCTAGCCTTACTTCACTTAATATAATACTTACCAAGTCTTTCCATTTCCTAAAAATTGCGGCAATTTCATTCTTTCTAGTGGAGGCATAGAATTCAATTGTGTGTGTGTGTGTGTGTGTGTGTGTGTGTGTGTGTGTGTGTGTGTGTGTGTGTGTGTGTATCACATTTTTTTGATCCATTCATGTGCTGAGGAGCATCAAGGTTGGGTCCATATCATAGTTACGTGGAATAATGCTGCAGTAAACATGGTTGCGCTTGCAACTTTGGTATGACCTTGTTTGTGATCATTTGGGTAAATGCCTAAATGCCCAAAAGTGGGATTGCTGGGTCATAGGGGAGCTTTACCTGGAGTCTTTTCAAGAACTTCCATACTGCTTTACAAAGTGTTTAAACAAGTTTACACTCCCACCAACAATGCAATAGGAGTTCTTTTAGCCACATCCCCTCCAACATCTGTTGCTATTATATTTCTTGATTATAGCCATTCTAACTAGAGTAAGGTGCAATCTCAATGTTGTCTTGATTTGCATTCTTTTGTAGCTAGAATAGTTGAGCATTTCTTCATGTGCCTAATGGCCATTTTTATTTCCTCTTCAGAGAACTCTCTCTTTAAGTCTTTAGCCCACTTAGTTATCGAGCAGTTGTTTCTTTGAGGATTTGCTGTTGGAGAATTTAATTTTTTGAGTCCTAAGTATATTTTAGATGTGAGACCTTGTCCGTTTTATGTCTCATGAAGATCTTCTCCCAGAACGTGGGCTTTCTATTGATCTTGCTAACTATGACCTTTGCTTTGCACAAGCTCTGATGTTTCATGTAATCCCATTTGTCCAAATTTTCTTTGATTTCTGTTTTTTGACTATTATAATATGTTTATTGTATACAGACTCCATTAGCACTTGGAATTTATAATTCCATCGCATCTTGTAATAGCAAATTACTAGTTTCATAAAGAGATGAATTAAAAAAGAATTTCTTAATTTATCTTTCTTTACTCTTTGTTTCTGGTTCTCTATAAAGAAAATTTCAGCCTGTACTAAAAAGCTCTAGAGTTTATCCTATTCCTTCATGCAATGTTTTCATGGTGTCTTCTTTTATTTTGAGGTCTTTGATCCATTTGGAGTTGATTCTCGTGCAGGGTGATATATACGGATCTAGCTTTAGTTTTCTACAGGTGTTTAACCAACTGTGCCAACATCATTTACTCAAAAGGCTGTCTTTCTTCCATTCTATTTTTTTGCTCCCTTGTCAAACATTCAGTGGCTATAGGTCAGGGGTTCATTTCTGAGTCTTCAGTCCTACTCCATTGGTCCTCAGGTCTGTTCTTGTGCCAGAACCAAGCTGTTCTTATTACTTTTTGCTTTTCTTATTACTTATTGCTTTTTAGTAGAGTTTGAAATTTGGAACTGATATTGCTCTAGTGCTGTTCTTTCTTCTAAGGATTGACAAACCTAAAGCCATCATTATACTTAATGATGAAAAGTTAAGGACATTTCTTATAAATTCAGGAATGAGATAAGGATGTCTGCTCTCTCCACTACTCTTCAAATTAGTATTAGAATGCTAGATGGGGCAATAAGACAAGATGCTAACTTACATGGGATCCAAATAGAGAAAGATGAAGTAAAACTCTCCATCTTTGCAGATGAGCTGGTCTTGTATTCAAAGAACCCCATGTACTCCACTCCCAAGTTACTTGAGCTGATCAGAAACTTTGGCAAACTAGCCGAGTATAAAATTCACCCTCAGAAATCAATGGCTTTCCTGTATTCCAATAACAATATGAGTGTGGCTGAAATTAAGAAAGCAACCCCGTTTTAATACCCACACAAAAAATAAAATACCTAGGAGTTAACTTAAGAGGTGAAAGACCTCTATGATGGAAATTTAAAAGCCTGAAAAAGAAAATGAAAGCATAACTCAGGAAGTGGGCAACCTCCCACGCTCATGGATTGGGAGGATTAACATCATGAAAATGGCAATACTGCCAAAGGCTATATCCAAATTCAATGTGATCCTTATCAATATCCCAATCTCACTCTTCAATGAAATAGAAGAAGCAATCCAAAAAGTCAGATGGAACAGTAAAAGACCCCGAATAGCAAAGAGGTCTTTTGTGATAACCCTGCCTATAGCTCACAAAACACTTAATTCTTAGGTCTGGACGATTGTTCCTAGATAGTGAATTACTTAAGTGTAATTTGAATGCATAAAACATGCATATAAAAATAGCACATTTTCATCTCATGCGAAAACAACCTTTTCTCCATCTCAAATTTATTTCCTGAAAGGCATTTTTAGAGAGAATCTATTTTCATTTTTAGATGAAAGGCTTGTAGGAAACTATGTTCATAATCTGGCTCCTCCTCCCGCACCTCAACACCTAAAACACAAATTTCACAACGCATTTACAAGAAACAATAAAAAAAGACCTGGGAATGCTCAGATGCTGAACGTTTTTACAAAACCCAGAATATAACTCTGCTGTCTGAGGGAGGGGCTCTCTGAATAAATTAACAAGCAAACTCCAAAAAGCAGCCAGGAATACAAGATGTGAGTGTCTCTGGCTGCTACTCCATGGACAAGGAGCATGGAAGGGATTCCTGAGCCTGCTCGAGAGAGCATGGAAGAAAGTTTCCTTGTCAGCCTGAGTACAAAAGTTGGCATCACCCCTCCAGGGCCTGTCTTTCTTGTCTTCTCTCCACAGCAGAGCAGAATAGTCCTGTGCTCCACGAAGGATAAATATTGTACAAGCTGATCCACAGACTGGCTTCTGTTCACTCTGTACTTCTTCCTAGGTGGGCGGCCCCTGCCCTGTGGTGTATGTGTGCTCCCAGGGGCTGATCCTCAAGGCCCAGGCGCAAGTGGCAGGCATGTGCTAGATGTGAGTCAGTGGCATTTTGTCATTCACGCAGCAGCTGCTGGGTTGCTGCCCTAGTCTGACAGCAGGTGCACCCTGATCTTCTCCTACAGTCCCAGGAGAGGTGCACACAAGGGTCCCATATGAAGATGCTGCAACTAGGATCCTACTTCAACAGACAGACCAGCATGCCAGATGAAGTGGCTGCCACCTGAATTACTAGTTTATGGAACAGTATTAAAGCGATACATACTACTGTATGATATGTAATGCTCTATCCTTGAGTCTCTAGTTCAAAATCATTGAACTTTTTGCTAGCAAGAATGGATTTTATTGTTTGTATTCATAAAGCCATAATGGAAAACTGAAATAAAAGTACAACAAAACTCTGACCCGTAAACATGTGATTAAATCTCAGAATTTGAAAAAAAATTGTATGTAAGTAGTACAAATAAAGTTATACTAGAATAGTAAAATACACACAAAATATATTACATTAGTTACATTCAAGTGTAAAGTAAGTAATTACAGACAGAATTCGTACTGGATTAAAAAATATTACAATGGTTTAACAGGTGGAAGTGATATAGTTTATATACTTTGTTTTTATAAAACTTATTTGTATCTCCCAGTTCTGTTTTTCTCAATAAAGGAAAGTGTTAGAAAGTAGATATTATATGTGCCACCTCTTGCTTGCAGTACCACGAAGGGGAGTGGCACTTCCTATTGGGAGTCCTGGGATGAAACCCACACCCAGCCCATGTAGACCCATCAGAGGTCCATGTGGTGACCCTAAGGGGGCCCAGGACACTGCATTGCTGCTGCAGCAAGTATAGCACTTGTTGCGGTGGGCTGTAGCCAACAAGTCTCCATTAGTGACCAAACCAAGCAAGCCAGACTCAGATGTCAAAGCCAAGGGAGAAGGCAGGGCAGACGCCAAGTCCTGCCTTCCATCTGTGCAGACTACACAGCCAAGGCCAGGCCCATTCCCCTGCTTTGGAGAACAAAGAGGGTAGGGGGTGAGCCCATTGCCTCCAAATGGAGTATCCCTGGAATGGTACCCAGAGCTGGGCCCATATGGGCCAGAAGGTTGATGAAGGAGACTACACAGCAAAGCCAAAGGGGCTTCAGTCCCTCGGTGCTGCAGCTGGTGTGCTGCAAATCCAGGCTCCTCTGGCATGGATGAGCATATGTAGGGTTGGACCTGTATCCAACTCCACAGGGACCAGAAAATGGAGGTCCACAGAGATGCTGAAGGGGCTCGAAATTGCTGAGCTGCTGCAGCTGTCACAAGCCGGCTGGCAGAGGGGCCAGCACATGGCTCCAGTCCCCAGACCCCCTTAAAGCCTGATGAGGTGAACCAAGGTTGGGCTACCTGGCCCCAAGGAGGCAGACTGCATGCTCAGCCTTCCTTTACCCATGGACTGTGCAGTGTACAAACATGGTTTCCCCCACCCCGCACTCATGGGGACAGGCAGTGACTCCAGAACAGAGTCTCCCGAGGATGGGCCACGCACTCAGGAGCACAAAAGACCAGTACTAGCACAACTGGAGGAGGAGAGGGCAGCAGTGGCCTCAACTCTAGCCCCATAGCTGCAAGCTGCTGGGTGAAATGGAGCAACTGAGACTGGGAAGTTAAGTGGGAAGTGTGGGCGGGGTTCATCTAGCAATACTGGGGAGCATGCACACACATCCACTCACAGCACATCCACCGTAAGGGAGTTGGCCCCACATTTCAACGGGTGACCTAAGAAGGCACCCACACCCACAGGGACTACAGAAATGGAGTTTCACATAGTGACTTGGAAAGGGCTCCAGGGCACAGCCTTGGAGCAATGAACAATTGGCAAAAAAAAAAAAAAGAAAAGCGAAAAATGTCCAGGAAAACTATTCATTAATGATAACCTATTACACTTTAAAAACAGTTTTGCTTTGCTCTTGTCCTATATTTTTCCATGGGGACCTCTGAATTAACCAGAAATCTCCAGGATTTCTTCATGCCTAGTAACACCAATACATATAGCTTCTATTATTTTTTAATTAAGAGAAGTTGCATTTAGTCCTTTCCCATGTTTGATTCATGTAAAGAAATCCTGAAGTGTATCTGTAAAACACCAAACTCAATATTTCTTCTGAATACCTCACTGAAGAAATAGAATAAAATGACCAAGCAACAGGTATCACCCATATTGTCACCTATCTAGCTATTTCTCTGATTAGAAAATAATCCTGCCTGCACATGTAGATCGCTTATGCAAAATATTTTCCAACAGCTCTAGTTGTTATCTTACATTTATCTTCCTCTTCCTGCCTCCTCTCCTGCTCCTCATCCCTAGGTTCCTGTTTCCCTCTTCCTTCTCTCCTACTTCTATTTTCTCCCTGTCCCCTCCTCTTCTCTCTCGTGCTATGCCCTTTCTCCTCTCTTACCCCTTCCTCCTCCTTTCCTTTCCTCTTTCTCCTACACTTTCACTTTCTTCTACATCTTTATGGTCCTGGGGGTTGGACACACACTAAGCAAATGCTCTGCTGCTCGCTACGGCCTCCTGTCTGGACTTCATTTCAATGACACTCTATTTCTTTGCTACAAACCCAACAAAGTGTTTTGATTCAGGATTTAATTCATTGTACATATTCTACATCATGAATATGTGCTACTTCATACAGTGTGGCTAATAGGTTTGGATTATACTTTGGACTTCAGTTAAACTCATCAGAAACAATGTTCAAGGCAAGCTAATGTGATCCTGTTACTCCCACAATAATGAACTGGTTACTTTGTATCTTGCACAAGTACTTCCATATTGCTCCCAGTTTAATGAACTGTCACTTTGTGGTAGCACCCACAGTAATACTAACCCAAGGATTGCTGGGGATCAGAAGATTAAGTCCAGAAAGGAAAATCCATGAGATATGCATCTGAAATTAACTATTAAAAAGCCAGAAGAAAACTTGTGACTACGTGGTATAATGCCATACTTCCACAGAATAAGCTGACGACAGGGCCCCCCCGCCACACACACACACACACACACACACACACACACACACACAATTTCCCAGCTAGAGCAAGTACAAGATCTGTTTTCCCAATGATATATCTGAGTTCCAATCCTATGTGTTTGGATATTTTTGAAAGCTGTATCATCAACTTACCTAATTTTAATAAATGACATCCTGCTCACTATTATTTAATGCTGGTTGGAAAATATTTTAAGACACATTTTCATGTAGAAAATTGAATTTTTCCCCTAATCGTGACTGTCTTAGTTTATAAGAAAGAAAGAATTCTGCCTTTAATTCATTAGTTCATAAATTAAAAAAAGTAACCCTAACCCTAGAACCACTTGCCTTTGCATTCAAAAAGCCACACAAATATATTAAATTTATACATCCTATCTTTGATTCAACTCATCTTTCTTAAAATAGTTTCTAGTTTTATTCAATATCTTGTCATTTTTCTAACACAAACCCTAACTGGAACATTCAGGCTAATCCTCACACTAATCATATCCCAATCCTAATATTATTAGCAGTTTTGTATTTCATATTCATCCTAATTCTATCTTGACTTGTTATTCGAAGATTTACTTTCAGTTTGACCCTAAATTTTCCATTTCCCTAATGCTAACACTAAGCCCAGCTGGAACTGAAACCTAACTTTCCACCTAATAATAGTCCAAAATTAATATTAAAAAATACTCTAGTTTTTATTCATTGGAATGAATATTCCAGTTTTCACTCTGGAAAGGAGTTTCAATTTGCCCTAATTCCAACAAATTTCCTGACTCTGTCTCTGAAGTTATCTTGTTCCCTAACATGAACCATTATATTACTTGTCATCAAATTCTCTTATCAGGAAAAACATTGTAGTTTCCATTGATCTTACCTTTTCCTGAACCACTGTATCCTAAAACAATTTCATATTTACTTATCCTCTAGTCCATTACTCAATGCTAACTCTCAACCTAAACCTGGCTGGAAAACTCTCATTAATCGTTACAAGAATGATCACTGAGAAATATATATATATATATATATATATATATATATATATATATATATATATATATATATAATGGTAATGTTCTAGTTACTATTCAGTCTCACATTTTTATTTTTACTTGATAGTGAAAACTCAATTTTTACTAAAACTTTCCTATTCATAACACTAATCATAATCAGAACAAAATACTGACACTGATTTTAATCCAAATTTTATGTCAATACTAACATTTACTAGTTCGTATTACCCTAGTTTTCATTCATCCTAACTTGATTCAAATATGCCTTCCAAACATAGGTTTCAATTTTTTTCCAATATCTTAGTCACTTTCTAACCCTAAACTTAATCTTAACTGGAATATTGAGAATAAATATAAGCCTAATTGCAAGTAGATTCTAATATCAATAGCAGTACTCTAATTCAAATTCATTCTAATTCTTACCAGACTTATTCCAAAATTTACCATCAATTTGAGCTTCATTTTTTTTTCTCCTTCACTCTAACCCTAAACGTGGCTGGAATCCTAACCATAACCTTAACACAAATGGTATCGCAATTCTAAAATTTATGAAAAATACTGGTTTTGTGCAATCCTAACTGAAATTCCACTTGTAATTCTTGAAATAAATTGCAAGTCTTCCTAAACCCTACAGATTTTCTCACTCTTATCTCTGAACCTATCCTGTTCCATAAGAGGAATCATTAAACCAATTGATCTCAAATCCTGATATTATGAAATACATTATACGTCCATTATCCCAGCTTTTCCTGAATTCCTAGAACCTAAAATAAGTTCAGATTTAATTAACATTTATCCCATTCCTTTTTTTTCTTTTTGTTGGTTGTGGGGTTTCATCTCTGGGTCTGGGCTTAATCCCTGAGTTCTAGGCATGGGCATAATCCCTGAGTTATTTAGCTCAAGGTGTGCACTTTACCACATGAGCCACAGCACCACTTTCTGGTTTTCTGGTGATTAATTGGAGATAAAATTCTCACAGACTTTCCTTCCAGGGCTGGCTTTGAAATGCGATCCTCAGAAATCAGCTTCCTGAATAGGTAGGATAATGGACGTGAGCCACCAGTTTAATATATTTCTTTACTCAATCCTTAACCTCCTTTAACCAGAAATCTAATCCTAATCACAACCTGAATTAACACCAAATGGTTAATGTAAGGAAAATTGTCTGGATTCTATTCAATCACACATTTTTTTGCTTCTACTTCTTAGTGGAAAACTAAATTTTACCCTAAAGCTTATCCTTCCCTAATCCTAACAAGAACTAAAACAGTAACACTTTAAACCAAATTATATATGAATGTTTAAAATAACACCCACGCTTGTTTTCATTCATTCTAACTTTGATGTTATTCATTCTTCTTAAAATATGTGGCAGTTTTACACAATATCTTACTTTTTTTTTCTCATCCTAAACCCAGCTCTAACTGAAACACCTTGCCTAATCCTAAACCTACATATAACCGAATCATAATGTTAATAGCAAGCGTCTATTTCACAATTATGCTATCTCTTGCTCAGCGTGTAGGTCTAAATTTTATTTGCATTTTGACCCTAAATTTTTAACAGTGTTTTTCTATTTCCTGTCAAGTTTTATTTTTCATTTCTTTTTAATTTTATTTTATTGTAATGAGGCTTACATAGGGATTACAGTTACATGTGTAAGGTAATGAGTACATGTCTCGTTGAGCATTGTTACCCCCTTCTTTGTTGTTGTCCCACTATCCCTTCCCTCTCCAACCTCCATTACTCTTCTCTCCCCATGGTGTAAAGTTCATTTTCAGTTCAGTGTGCTATGAGTATTATTGTTGCAATAGGTCATCCTGTGTTGAGCCTAAATTTTCTATTTCTCTAACCCTAATTCTAATTCTGTCTGGTATCCTAACCCTAACCATAATAATAATGATAACTCAATTCAGAAGTTAACAGAAAATACCCCTTTTTGTTCAACCTGATAATCCACTGTACGTCTTGGATTAAATTGCAGTTTAGCTTAAATCGTCCAAATTACTTTATATGTGCATATAAAAAGATGTAATTTTATGTGAAAAACAGAAGATCTTTGGAGAAAGGAGTAACAAAAAGGAAATAGAGGGAGTAAAATCAAATATTTTAATATATTATAGAAAGAGCAAAATTAAACTGCCACTTCTGAAAATGAATAACCATTAACAAAACAATAAAATGTATCCATTCTTAAAGTGCATTATACTTCAATATAAAGTTTATCTCAAAATAGAAATTCTGCATCTAATCTAATGTACGTTTGCATGCAAAAAATTCTGTGACTTCTAGTCTTATTATGTGATATTAACTATATTTTTATTGTGAAATGATCCCTACTTATATTTATTACAAACTTCTGTAATTATACAAATCATGCCTGTACATGCTAATTTACGTAATTTAATACACAAACAAAAGTATCTTTTTTCTTGTCTCCCACAGGGAAGGATGAAGTGCTGAAATATACTAAATAGAAGCACTCTAACAGAGAGTCTATAGGGAATGGAAATTTGCAACGTGAGGATGGGAACATGAGCACTTTCTACTTGGCTGAACAAGAATTCTTGTTTCTACAGTACTTTCTTGGCATTTAGTCACACAGGGAAAGCCACAAAATTTGAAGTTCATATGAAAGAATTACATTCCTAAAAGTTGCGTCAACCCTGCTCAAAAGCTCAATTTTATCACTAGTTCTTCGTGCTTGCTGGCTGATCAGTTTCCCTATCATATTTACATATTATTAAGCATATTAGTCATTGAACTGGCAGTACATGGCAGAAGACTCCTGAAATCACATCTATTGCAGTGTAATATTTAGAAGAGAAGAAAAAGATTATATTGATCTCCAATTCCTCCCTTTGGCCTTCAATATAGTAATTAATTGTCAAAACAATCACATAAGATGTTAGTCTATTTTCCAAATTTAATTAGAGATTAAGCAAGTGTTTTTTGCAGTAAAGTGATGACAGTAGTATCACAGCTCTGATATGGGCACCTCCTCCCTAACAAGTAATGCTCTATGAAGTGTAAATATGGACGCCACACTAAATTCTCTCTCTCTCTTTCTCTCTCTCTCTCTCTACACACACACACACACACACACACACACACACATCGGAGATCAGTTCCATTCCTCTGTAATTATAGTTGATTGATGTTTGTTCCCTTGCTTTTCTTTGATTCAGGATCTTACTTGGACCTGTATGATTCCCCGAGATCAAGTCCCTTCTTTGTATACCGTGTATCTTTGTATGTTTCAGGTCAAGTAACAGTACCTTGAATACAACATCTTCAAACTTGACATTCAAGTCAAACTCCATGAATTCATATTACTATTCCAAAATACTAAAATGTATTGGATCTAGGGACAAAATGCCCACCTTGTTATTTTAGAAGGAATTGACATCATGAAAAAGAAGAATATTAACCAGGAACCGAGGTAAGAGAATGGGAGTATGTGGGAAAATGTAGAATACTGTATGTGTGTTAGAGATACAGAATAATAGGCTCATTTATTGAAAATTTGTCATCCTATATTGAAAGCTCAATTTAAGCATACAGTTTTCCAGTTACTTTGCTTACCTATCACTTCTGATCACAAATCCTCTTATGAATGTTTATATTATCTTTGAATAAATCACACAATTTGCAGGTACTTATCATCTTAAGGAAAGACAGTCTGCTTCTAGGTTTTTCATTATATGTGACAAACCCTTATTTTTTGTTTCCCTGTTTGCTGAATAAATGTATTCCTGGAAACAGGTATTGACAACAAATCTGAGTGTAATTTTCATTTTATAAATTTCAAATATAATATAAACTTTGTATTGACTAGTTATTTTTTTAAATGACTGATATTCATGAACACAATATTTTGGTGCCTTTAAGTCAATTGAGAATTGCTGTGGTAGTTCTTATGTCTAATTGACTTAACCATTATGTTATTCATGTATAAACATTGCATTGCACTTTTTTATTTTTATATATAAAATAATCCTCAAGGGTTTTCTTTAAAGTGATAATGGGGGGAGGTTGTCTTCTTGTTCCAAACTTTATATTTATGTCAGTAAAATTACTAGAAACACATTCTGTTTACTGGAGCAATATAAAAGATGAGAACATATTTCTAAAGAGAATGGATTGATTGATTAAAACATAGAATAGAGTAAAATAGTCAGGTTTCTTGATTGAGACTCCATAAATTTCATATGAATGTAGCTCAAGATAAGAATCAAAGATAAATTCATATTTATATTACTGAGATTTACATCACAATATAAGAAATATACGTATTTTAAGGAATTGGTTATTCAAAGCCCTAGATACCTAATGGATGAAGAATGGAATTGAAAAAAAGCAGAGGAAAACAATTCAACATGCATCTATTATGATTTTATAATACTAATATGAAAGCAATGGAGCTTTTGCCTTTCTGAAGAAGAACGTTTAGGCAGTAATTTCAATGTAAGTTAGCAATTGCAATGAGTCAAAAGTCTTTTCTTCCAACATATCCAAGAATACTATACTCATCCTTTGAAGAGTAAAAAAGTAATTATTTTCATTAGCTTTGCTTAATATGAATTTATGTGTAGTAAATAGGTTAAAATGTCTTCTTTCTCTCAATATAATAAGATACATTCTGTCTCTTTCTGTTTCTTCATACAAGCCTGAAATCACTACTTCAACGTAATATAAGCAGAAAAACAAAAATAACCTGATACAACAATTACAAATCCTAAATCATGTGAAAACATACACAATATAAAAAATAAATCTGAGGAAGAGGAAAAACAATGATAGAATAACAACAGAAAATTATTCTAGCAATCTCTAATGAAACAGAGGTTTATAGTCCTAGCAGATACTCCACTTCTAGAGGGTCACATCAAATCAGCTATAATTATAGATATGCAGCTATAAAAATTGACATAACTATAAACATATAATTCATAAGAAGATTTTATACTGTCTTCACAAGAAAACAGAATTCTATGAAAAGGTGCCAGCCAGGTAGTTGACTGCTATAACTGTGTTGGCCAACACATTCAAAAGCACATCTGCAGTCTGGAAATAAATGGGCAACATGGAAAAAAGCAGGAACAGAAGCATACATCAGAGAAAGCCACATCCGTACACATAGACAATTCACCATACCACTGGACATTCCGAACTGTCACTGGAACCACAAATATTAACATCACAACATCTCACCACAACTGATTTCTATTACTACACTTAATGGGCCTGACAAAAATGCAATTCCAGAAAAACAAATCATAACAGGAGACCAAACAAAGACCTGGCAAATCAACCAAGAACATAGAGAGTCACCTATTAAGGTCATAGATCCTCCAAAGAAAACCTCCAAATGGACAAAACAAATCAGAAAAATACAAGAAAAGTGACCTCAAGGTAGTATAATTCACACAGTAAATAACCAGGCATTAAAACAGACAATCAAGGACCTAGAAGAGAGTTACCAAACGTATTACAGATACTGCTGAAAAATGTGATTAATGGAAAGATAGAAAACCTCTACAAGGAAATTTGTGAACAAATGAGACCAACCAAAGATTAGCAAAATAATTCATGAAGACTACAAACAGAAAGATAAATAAATTCTGAGAAGTCAAGGGAGTCCAAGAAAAAATGGATGCCTAGTTAAAAGATATGAGAGAAGACACAGCTAAGAAAACAACGCTTGCAACTCCCCCACACAAAGAAAAAATGTACAGAGGGCTGGGAAGGTGGCTCAGTGGTAGAGCACTTGTCTTGCATGCCTGAGGACCTGAGTCCAATTCATCAGCACCACATAAGCAAAAAAAAAAAAAAAGAAAAAGAAAAAACCCGGAAGTGGCACTGTGGCTCAAGTGGTCGAGGGCTAGCCTTGAGCTGAAGAGCTGAGGGACAGTGCCCAGGCCCAGAGTTAAGTCCCCATGACTGGATCCAAAAAAAATGTACATAAAGTCCATAAAAGACCTAAAACAAAGGTTTAATAGAGAGACAGAACCCCTAAAAAATTACCAACTAGAAGACGGGGAAATCAAAAACAAAGTAGAAAGTCTCCACAGCAAATAGATGACATAGAAGATAATCTCAGGGCCAAATACAAAATAGCTCTAATAGGGAAGAGGAAACAATCATTTAGAACAAATCCAAGAAATAAGAAATGATCTTGCCAGAACGTCAAGACTCAGTTAGAAGATCAAATTTTGAGGAGATAGGTATCAAGAAGGAGAAGAGCAGGAAACTAAATGGATGGGAAACATATTACAGAATTCTAGCAGAGAACATGCCAAACATCCAAAGAGATAGGCTCATTCAGAGAAGAGAAGCCTTTAAACAAACACAGAATTCTAGAACTGAACAATCCACCATGACATCATAATCCATTAGAGGATCATTAACGATCAAGGAAAGGATTCTTAAAGCTGCCGTAGAGAAAAGATTGATTATTTATAAAGGATATACAGTCAGAATAAAAACAGATTTCTTAGCTGATATGGTAAAAAGGAGAGCCTGGAATGATGTATGACAAACACTAAAGGTAAACAACTACCAACCGTGAATACGGTCCCAAGCCAAACTTTCCTTTACATTTAAAGGATAAATAAACATATTTCATGACAAAGACAACTTGAAACAACGTATTTCCATCAAATCAGCATGATAGAATTTAATCAAATATATCCTACATAGAGAAGATCAAGAAGAACAGGAACTGGTTATATAAAATGTTCCCTACAAGAGTTCAAGGTAAATTTATTAAGAGTACATCAGGCACAGCTCCTAACAACAGGTGTATAACATAGCAGGACTTATCAGATATTTCTGCCTTAACTCTCAATAGCAATGGACTTAAATTTCCAAATAGAAGACATAGATTAGATAGCATTTAAAAACAAGATGCATCCATCTAATATCTATGAGAGACACATTATCAAACACATTCTATGAAGCTAGAATTAGACTCTTCCCCAAATCACGTAGGGACTCACCAAAGAAAGAGAACTATGGACTCAACTCTTTGATTAGCATTAAAGAAGAACTTCTTAATAAAATTCTCACTAACCAATTTCAGCAACTAACAAAAAAATCATATGGTATGATCAAATAGGATTCAACTTGGATAAAAGTCGATTTAATATTCTTGTGAGTAAACATAATACAAACTATCAGCAGAAGCAGGGTCAAGAAACACATGATCGTCTATAGGGATGTAGAAATAGCTTTTAACAAGCTCCAATACCGCTTTATGATTAAAAGGTCTGAGAAGCTAAGAATGCATGGAACATTCCTCAATATAATACTGAGTATGTATATGACACAGATAATTAGCATTTACCTCACGGTGGAAGCCTGAAGACATTAACATCAGGAATGAGACAAGATGTCCACTCTCTCTACTACTCTTCAATATGGTAGTGGAATTTCTTGTAAGAACAATAGACAAGAGAAAAACATCAAGCAGATCCAAATATGGAAGGAGTAAAACTATCCCTTTTTACAGATGAAATGTCCCTGTATTTAAAAGACCCTGTGGCTTCCTCCCTCAAGTTAGTACAGGTGATGTTAACCTTCAGCAATGTAGCTGGGTATAAAAACCACAAGAATCAGTAGTTTTTCTGTTACCAACAATGGGAAGATCCACGCTGAAATTCAAAATACAACCTATATGTATTAGCCTCAAAAACAAATTAAATCTACACAGAACAAAACAACAACAACAAAACTAGGAATTAATTAAATTAAAATTGTGAAGGACCTATATGTGAAAACTTTAAAAATATACAAAGGGAAATTGAAGGAGATTCAAGGAAATAGAAAGTCTTTCAATGTTCCTGGTTAGAAGAATTAGCATTTTAAACATTGCAATATTTCCCCCAATTTTGCAATGCAATACTCATCAAAATCCTAACAATATTCTTCCATGCAGTAGAGAAAGCAATCCAACTTTAATATGGAATTACAAAATTTCAGATGATACAGAATGCTTAGAAATGAATTCATGTGCATATAGTCATCTTACACACACACACACACACACACACACACACACACACAATGGGATTATATTCACCCATCAGAAAGATGACTTTTCACCAGTGGTAAGGAAAATAAAAAGTTTGGGAAAATTATATTAATAGAAAAGAGAAAGGAATGCAGACACAGAGCAATATAGGTTTCATGGATTCATTCATTTATTGAAACTAGAAGGTGCATACAAATCTATAAGTAAACAAGACAGATTCTACCTCGTCCCAGTTAATATGGCCATTACCAAGAAAACTAAGACTAGCAAATGCTGGACAATTGGGAACTCTATTACACTGTTGGTGGGAAATTAAACTCGTTCAACTATTGTGGAATGCAGTACGGAGTTTCCTGAAAAGACTAAACCTATATCTCCCTTAAGACCCAGTAATTTCCCTCAGGGGCAGTAATCCAATCAATAACAAACAGCCTCACATGAAAGCTACCAGTATATCCATGTTCAGGGCCCAGGCCCAGAGTTGAAGGACTGGAAAAAATTTACCACTGCTGGTGTTTGTTTCCGCAAATATGAACAGTTTGATATAAGATACCAAATCAATCTATTTCCAGTAGCTAGTTTAGGACTTAAAGGTAGTGGGGGATAAAATGGCTCCTTTGTTGAATGTTAGGAGAAGATGTAGGCAGTCCATGAAATGGGGATTTGTTGTTGTTGTTCGAGGTGCTTGAAGTCTGGGCTTGGGAACTGTCCCTGAACTCTTCAACTCAAGGTGAGTGCTCTACCTCTTGAGTGAAAGTGCCTCTTCTGGTTTTCTGGGGGTTAAATGGAAATAAGAGTTTCAGGGCTTTCTTGCCCAGGCTGTCTTTTTAATGAAGTCCTCAGATCTCAGCTTCCTGAGTAGCTAGGATTATAGCTGTGAGCCACTGGCACCAGGTAAAAATGGGGGATTATTAGAAAAGAAAATCGCCCTCTTCACCTGTGTCTAAACCACAGATACTATTATTAGAACACTTCACCTTTAACTCATTTCATCAGACATTTGTAAATTTTCTCTTTTCCTTCATGTGGGAATGCTGCAGTCAATATCAACTCAGCTGAGGGACTGGATCAATTGTATGGTAATTGTTAGCACCTAATTTAAGAACTTTTACATCAAAAGAAATAAAACCCTCATTTGGAAGAATTGTGTTTTCTTTTTATTACAAATCTCTGCTAGATTACTTATTAATGTGATATTGGACCTCCTAAGAGAATGATGACATTTTATTTCTCTTCAGCCTTCTCCCACATATGGTCAAATATTTAAGAATTCAAAGATTTGTATTGATAGTTGATTAAGCTGACTACTAAGAAAATGTGCATTTCTGGAATTTGATCTGCTGTCTTGTTATTACATGCAAAGGCTTTCTATGATTTATTTGTTATACAAGGCATTCTACTTTCCAATCTTTGTGTGACCAATTTTAGTGTCTCTGATTAGTCTTTCTGACTCTCTCTCTGGAGTCACATTTGAGTTTGCCTCATAAAAAATATTTTAGTTATCAGCTAAATGACTCTCAGCTTCTGTTTTTTGCCTGATTTCATTTAGGCTGTGATAGCAACCCTGCCTGGCTGTGCTTACTGGAGTGCTTTTTGTGTATTTGTTAGTGTGTGTGTGTGTGTGTGTGTGTGTGCATGTGTGTGTGTGTGTTTTGTTTTAGAGGTCTAGGATTACTATTCAAGGTAGTAGTTTCTCTTGGCCCCTGTGATCCCCTGGCCTAGAGTCGATGGGTTTTTCTAAAGGTACAAAGAGCAGCTTACTAAATTCCTGTTTTAATTGTCCCACAATGAGGCAATCAGGCATCCTTGCAAAGCCATCAATAATGCTTTGTAACCACTTACAGAAGTTGTCTATCAAGATGGCGTTCCAAGGTTGACTGTGAAAATTGTTCATTTCCAAGCAGGCACCATAAAGCATATCACATTCCTGGGATCAAACATTTGCAAGGAAGGTTCCCCTTCCTTCCTTCTCTTATAATAGATCAAACCATAATATTCTTCAGTTGTAGAGCCTGGAGCACATTTTCTCAAGAATATTCTGTAGTGAAAAAAAAGGACCAACTTTCAAAATAAAGGTGAAAATACTTGTCTACAACAGACTGGTTTATCTTGCTTATATCTGTTGTTTTTTTTCATTAAATCAAACACATGGATAATTTATATTGGTATTAGACAAGTGGCAAAGGATTAATGGGATAAGCATTCAGTTTACTTTCGTATATCCAATATAATACATTTAGCCCATCATGAAAAATTAACTACAACTGTAGAAAAAATGTCAGGAATATAAAATAAGCCTCAAGATAAGGTCAGGAAGATGGCGGAGGAGAAGCTGGAGGCTAAACAAGCTCTAGCATAAAAAAGCAGTTTTAGTGTTCCAGTGAACAGTACTAGGCCAGAGAATTACACCAAGTGTGCCATCACAGTACAGAGAGTTTTGCCAGAGAGGGAAAATCAAGGCAAAGAGACAGATCTGAGCACTTGCCGCTCCCGGCAAGTGCTCAGATCTGTCTCTTTGCCTTGTGGCAGCGGCAGCAGCGGCGGTGCCCGTAGCCGTCATACCTGCAACACAGAGGGTCTGGGACAAAGGCACCAGATGCAGCAGGCAAGCTGATTCTACTCAACACCAGCAAGAACTGACAAGGAGCAGATATCTTCACACTGCAGATCGCAGACCAGAGACGACCCAGGAACCAAGACTCCGGCAACATGGAGTAGAAGCCTGACATCCTCACTCCTTCTTAGGGATCAGAGGAGGGAAGGCATTCATGCCTCACCCCATTACTGGAGATCTCCATCTTTGATACTGACAAAGGCTTGGCTGAGTTGCCAGTTCCAATTCAGGCCATGGGAGAAAACAAGACAGCTATTTGGCAGGTCACATGAACCTGCCCAGACCTGTCAGGTTCAACTCCACCCAGGAAAAAGTCACCCACCCCAGGCAGAGTAAATCTGCCCCCTGGGAGTGGCTTTCTTCACTGTATAAACAGAGCCAGAGCCTGTGCCTCCCTAAAGCAGCTTAGACATTCTATTGAAATTCAGTAAACATAAACTCTGAGAAAGGCTGCAGGCTGTGCTCTGTGAGTGTCTCAGAAGCTAGCCCCTCAGGGAAAAGCTACTGTTTGCTGAAAGGCCTCAACTCTACCCAGAACCTAACCTCATCAAAGCATCTCCAAACAAGAGAAAACAGACATCTCCCTCTTTTGCAATACTCAGAACAGATCCCTCTCCCACTGAACTAGCCTGAGAGGAGGATCACAAAGCAGAGCATTTTTCGGCTTGCCCAAACAAACTGCCTTATGTAACAAATCAAGCCACAGGAAAACCAAACACCACAAGCCGACCAGGGACTCCACCAAGAGTCTGGTTACTGACACAAGGGAAATACAGAATCTTCCTATCCCCCAGCCCACAAAAAAAAAAAAAAAATGAAAGAAATTCTTTTTGTTTTTGTACGTTATTTTTAATTTTTTGTTTTTTTAATTTTTGTTTTTATTGTTTATTGTTTTCTTCCTCATATAATTTTTATTTTAGGTGAATATTTGTGTGTGCTTATTTATTAATCTCTACTGAACTTTTGTTCCCTTTCTTTCTTTCTTTCTTTCTTTCTTTCTTTCTTTCTTTCTTTCTTTTTTCTTTCTTTCTTTCTTTCTTTCTTTCTTTCTTTTCTTCTTTCTTTCTTTCTTTCTGTTCTCATTCTTTTCACTTCTCTTTTATTCGTTTCTGCATGACTTAATTGCTGTTGTGGTCAACCTCAAATATACCCGTCATCGATTATTAGATCTTATCCTACATTGTGTACATAGTTAATCCAGAAATTTATTACTCAATTCAAAACCTCTTAGAGATAAATTCTTTAATAGCAGTATTACCTATTTATACCCATATAATATTTTAAAACATTTTTATTTTTCTAGTTTTTCATGTCTCCTTTCTATGCCTCCCCTCCTTTCATCCCATCCCCATTCTTCTCTGAATACTACTTCTTCAAACTCGCAGTTTTTAAGGGTTTCATTTTTTAATATTAAATTTGTGTTTTTCCATTTTTTCTTGTCTTTTTTCCTTTTTCTTTTTTTTCTTACTATTTTTTCTCTCTGCTATCATTCTCTCCAATCAATTTCCCTCTTTGAGTTGAGGAAATGGTTAATTCCACTCTCCCTCACCTTCCCACATCCCTCCAATCCTATTGTTCCCCAAATTTTACCTAAACCTAATAATTTCTGGTTGCCAAATTCTCCTTTGCTGTTCTTAGGCCATAAAGACATAGTTGTTTGATGTTCAATAGATTGTATCTCTTGAACCAGATTATATCTGCAGACTTTTGACTGTGCAACTACGGACTTTGGTTTATGCTTACCTTGAAATAGTGTTCTAGCAAAAAACGTGTTATTCTAATCCCAAATGGGCAGAACAAGCCGGAAAAACACAAGAAAAATGGCAAGCCAGGGGTTCTCAACTCCCATTCATGACAATCAGGGGAGAAAAGAGATAATGAATAATCCAGAGGAGAGTTCTCAAAAAGCTCTACAAACACTACAGGTAAACATGGTAAATGAAAAGAGTTAAAACCTGCAAAAGTCTCAATGTGAGCATGATAGGGAGAAAGAGGAGGCAAACTAAAGATCAATACAGGAGAAGCATTAGCTTGAGGAAGCTACTCAAAGATTGATACAGGAATTTCATGAGCAGATTGAGAACACTCAAAGAGAAATAAAGGAATTGTGTAAGCAGGTTGAGATCAGTCAAAGAGATAGACAGCAATTACGTGAGCTGGCTGAGCACAGACAAAGAGAAAGTCAGGAATGGCATGAACAGGCTGAGAACACTCAAAGAGAAATTCAGGAAATGTGTAAACGTGGGGATGCTAATCAAAGAGAAATACAGGCACTGAGAGATCGGGATGAGAACAGACAAAGATCAATGGAGGCATTAGTGGAATACAGAAACAGAGAGCTGAAAGAAATCAGTGAGACTGCAAAGGGAATGCTCATTGGAAAACAACAGAAGGAATGGGAGTCCTAGGAAACCATAACCAATCAACTAAGTGATTTGAGAATAAACACTGAGCACCAAAGTAAGGAAGTAAAGAAGTTCTTACAAGATCTAGAACAAAGTTCCAACAAAGAATTTGAAGTCATCAAAGTCAACCAATTAGAAGAAATAATAAAAAACGAAGTAGAAAGTCTTGACAGTAGGTTAGACCATGCAGAAAATCGAATCTCAGGGATTGAATACAGCCTAGATATTATAGAGAAAGAACATAAAACCATCCAAGACAAATCCTAGAAATATGATATATCTACTCAAATCTATTTGGAAAACACCATCAGAAGGCCTAATCTGAGGATAATGGGTGTAGAGGAACACCTAGAGACAGAAGTTAATGGTCTAGGAAATTTGTTTAACAGGATCCTAGCAGAGAACTTCCTAAACATGTAAAAAGACAGGGCTATTCAAATACAAGAAGCTTTTAGAACTCCAAATAGACCAGACCAGAACAGGACATCCCACCGTCAAATTATTATCCGCACAGGATCAATTCAGACCAAGAAAAAATTCTTTAAAGCTGTCAAGGAGAAAAGATCAATAACCTATAAAGGGAAACCAATGAGAATCACCTCAGATTTCTCAGCAGAGAAAATTAAAGCAAGAAAAGCCTGGAATGATGTATACCATCCCCTAAAGACAAGCAACTATCAACCAAGAATACTGTACACAGTTAAACTCTCCTTCATATCCGAAGGTCAAATAAAAAACTTCCATAGTAAAGAAAAATTGAAACAATATATCTCCACCAAACCAGCTCTACAAAGACACCTAAAGATGTCCTACACATAGAAAACCTACAAGACCACAATAAACACCAAGAAACCGCACCCAAGGTGAGAATCCAAGAACCATAGGAAGTACTCAGTTGCGGAAGCCTTAAAGAAGGTGAATAAAATGGCAGGAACTCCCAAATACCTCTAAGTCCTATCTCTTAACATTAATGGGCTTAACTCTCCAATTAAGCGACTTAGACTAGTTGGATTAAAAAGGAAGATCCTTCTACCTATTGCCTTCAGGAATCCCACCTTGTCCATAAAAACAACACATTTTGAATGTGAAAGGCTGGAACAAAATCTACCAAGCAAACAGCTCCCTATAAACAGGCAGGAGTTGCAATACGAATATCAGATAAAATAGCCTTCAAATTAAAATTAGTTAGAGGAGATAAAGAAGGTCTCTCAATACTAATTAAGGGATCTCTACTTCAGGAGGTTATTACAACTCTAAATCTCTATTCGCCAAACAATGGATCATCCAAATTTATGCAAAAAACACTACTTTCTCTCAAATCTAATTTAGATCCAAATACATTAATTGTCGGGGACTTTAATACACGACTATCCCCACTAGATAGATCAACTTGGCAAAAACTCAACAGAGAAATCGGAGATATAAACAACTGCATAGAGCAACTACATTTAACAGACACCTACCAAATATTTCACCCAGCATCATCAGAATACACGTTCTTCACAGCAGCACATGGAACATTTTCCAAAATAGACTACATTTTAGGTCCCAAATCAAACTTTTCCAAATTCAGGAACACTGTAGTAAAACCTTGCATTCTCTCAGATCACAAGGGAAAAAAATTAGAACTCAACACCAAAAGCCACCAAAGAAAGTCCAGTAACATATGGAGGCTGAACAACACACTGTTGAACCACCAGTAGGTCATGGAAGAGATTAGAAACGAAATTCATGTGCTCAAGGTATTCAACATAAATGAGCACACAAACTACTAGCTCCTCTGGGACACAGCAAAGGCAGTACTCACAGGCAAGTTATATCTTTGAGTTCTTACATCAATAAATTTGAAAGATCCGAAACTAACAATTTAATGAGACAGCTGAGCCTCCTTGCAAAAGAGCAAGATGAACCCCAATCTTGTAGAAGGAAAGAAATAATTAAAATTAAATCAGAATTAAATGAATTAGAATAAAAAATAGAAAGAATCAACAAAACAAAGAGATGGTTCTTCTAAAAAAATCAACAAAATAGATAGACCCCCAGCAAATCTTATCAGAAAAAGAAGAGAATACACCCTAATAAATAAACTCAGAGATGAGAATGGAAATATCACCACAGAAACAAACAAGATTCAGAACATTAAAAGGGAATACTTCTCAAACATTTATGCTAATATGTCTGAGAACTTGGCAGAAATGGATCTTTTCCTAGCAAATATCAACATGCCAAAACTAAATCAAGATGAGTTAAACCATCTTAACTAGCCCATATCAAGCATTGAAATAGAAACAGCAATGAGACCTCCCATCTAAGAAAAGCCCAGGACCGCATGGTTTTACAGCAGAATTCTACAAGGCCTTCAAAGCAGAACACACACCAATACTCTTTCAAATTTTAAATGGAATTGAAAGAGAAAGTTCACTACCAAATTCATCCTATGAAGCTATAATAACCCTCATCCCAAAATCAGGCAGGGACTCATCAAAGAAAGAGAACTATAGACCCACTTCTTTGATGAACATTGATGCAAAACTTCTCAACAAAATTTTGGCCAATCAACTTCAACAATTCATCCAAAAAATCATATGCCACAATCAAACAGGATTCATTTCAGGGATGAAATGCTGGTTCGAAATACGCAAATCAAATAACATAATTCATCACATCAACAAGAGCAAGAATAAGAACCACATCGTTATCTCAATAGATGCAGAGAAAACATTTGACAAGATCCAACACCCCTTTGTGATGAAGGTTCTGCAAAGACTAGGAATCCATGGAACCTTCCTCAATAAAATAAAGACTGTATATTAAAACCTCTAGCCAGTATTATGCTCAATGTTGAAAAATTAACACCATGTCCTCTAAACTCAGGAACGAGACAAGGATGCCTACTCACTTCATTGCTCTTCAATCCAGTATTGGAATGCCTAACTACAGCAATAATAAAACATCAAGGGGTTCCAAATAGGGAAAAAGAAAGTAAAAACTTTCCCTCTTTGCAGATGACATGATCTTGCATTTAAAGAATCCCATGGATTCTGCTCTCAAATTCTTCAAGGTGATTCAAAACTTTCGTAAAGGATCAGGGTATAAAATTAGCCTTCAAAAATCAATGGCTTTTCTATATGCCAACAATGAGAAAAGTGTAGCTGAAATCAGGAAAGCAACTCCATTCGTAATAGCTCCACAAAAAATAAAATACCTAGGAATTAACCAAACAAGTGAAGGACATCTATGATGAAAACTTTAAAAACCTGAAAAACGAAATCAAAACAGAACTTAGAATGTGGCAAATCCTCCGATGCTCCTGGATTGGAAAAATCAACATCGTGAAAATGGCAATACTTCCCAAAGCTATCTACAAATTCAATGCGATACCTATCAATATTCCAATTTCATTCTTCAGGGAAATAGAAGACTCAATCCAAAAATTCATATAGAACAATAAAAGACCCCGAATAACAATAACAATCTTTAACAGAAAGAACAGTGGTACTGGCACAAGAGCAGACCGCAGGACCAATTGAAAAGACTTGAAAACCCAGAAATGAACCTAAAGACCTGTAGCCATCTAATCTTCAATAAGAGAGCTAACAAAAATAGAATGGAAGAAAGACAGTCTCTTCAGTAAATTGTGCTGGTAAAATTGGTTAACTACTTGTGGAAAACTAAAGCTAGATCCTTATATATCAACTTGCACCAGAATCAACTATAAATGGATCAAAGACCTCAGAGTCAAAGCATATACTCTGAAAACATTATAGAATGGAGTAGGAGAAACCCTAAGCCTCCTTGGTGCAGGCCGAAATTTTTTAAATAGAGACCCACAAACACAACAAAAGAAAGAAAGGGTGGAAAATTGACATTGCATGAAATTTCAGAGCTTCTGCATGGCAAAGGATAAAGCTAGCAAAATCAATAGAAAGCCCACGGATTGGCAGAAGATTTTTCACTAGCCATACAACAGACAAGGGTCTCATATCTAAAATATACCTGGAACTTAAAATTTTAAATCCCCACAAAACAAATCTTCAAACAAACAATTGCCCAATAAATAACTGTGCTAAAGACTTAAAGAGAAACTTCTCTGAAGAAGAAAGAAGGATGGCCAATAGACACATGAAAATATGCTCAAGCTCTCTAGCCATAAAAGAAATGCAAATCAAAACAACAATGATATACCACCTCATCCCAGTTAAAATGGTTATAAATAAGAATTCTAATAACAACAGCTGCTGGAGGGAATACGGACAGAGGGAATACAACAACTGCATTGTTGGTGGGAGTGTAAACTTGTTCAACCACTTTGGAAAGTAGTATGGAGGTTCCTCAAAAGACTCCACATAGAGTTCCCTTATGACCCGGCAATCCCACTTTTGGGCATTTACCCAAATGATCACAAACAAGACCAAACTAAAGTTTCCAACACGACTATTTTTATTGCAGCATTTTTTACCATAGCTAAGTTATGGAACCAACCCAGATGCCCCTCAGTAGATGAATGGATCAAGACAATGTGGTATATATACCCAATGGAATTCTATGCCTCCATCAGAAAGAATGACATTGCCACATTTGTTAGAAAATGGAAAGACTTGGAAAAAATTATATTAAGTGAAGTAAGCCACACCCTAAAAAACATAGGTCCCATGGTTTCCCTTATTTGCAATATCTAGTATATGTCTGAGTCAAGCAGAAAAGTTCAGATAAGTTGATATTAGTGCAATGAACCCCAAGATAAGTATTCAAATTTTTTTGTTTTTTTTTCCTTTTATTCAATTGTTTCTATCATATTTATAAGATGATGTTTGTCTTGAGCATCCCTCCCTTTTTCGTGTTCTTTGTTTTGTTGAATGTTGCAGATCTGATGGCAGTATTCTTCTGCTGGTGTTCTTGTAGTTGTTCTTGTCCTCAGCTCTCTCACGGAATCTTGTTGTATCAGACATCTGAGAGCTGTGATGGGAAAGATGGGATGGCCACATTCCCAGGCTCTGGGACATCCTTTCTTCTCTCACTCAGTGACTAGGCGTCAATATCCTAACCTAATCCAAAGTTTCCTCGAATCTCTTGCTCACCACTCAGCTACCTCTACTTTCCTCAATGGCCAGTAGTGGTGTCAACCAACAGAGGGAATTCTGGTGCTACAGGGCAGCATGGAATGTGGGCATGGCCAGCATTCTTGAATCCCATTGGTCAGAAAGAACCATGAAAGAATGGGGTTGTGGCTGGAATCCTGTGATGCAGGCAGCATGGGCGGAGTAAAAATGACAGCGGCTTCGCCAGACCCTTTCCCAGGGAACTCTGTCCAATTCAGTTGGGGACAAAAGGGTGACCTGCTTTATCTGGATGGCTGCACAAATTGTTGTGTATGTCTGTTTGTTGCCAGTCTTGGGCCTTAAACTCAGGATCTGGGCACAGTCTGTGAGCTGCATTTGATCAAGGCTAGTGTGAGACACACGTCTCTTCTTGTGGCTTTGTTGCCACTTAAGTTGGACAGTGGTCTCAAGGACTTTCCTGCCTACGGTGACTTTGAACATGACCCTCCTTTCACAGCCTTGTAAGTATCAAGGAGGACTGCTGACAGCCAGTAGTGCCTGGCTAATCATTGGTCTTGCTGATGTTCTTAGACAGACCAGTGAGTTCCCAATCCTCAGGTTTAAGTGGTGGGAGCTGGTGCCCACAGTTTGAATCTTGGTCCTGCCACTTCCAGATGGCAGGAGATCCTAAGAAACTCATTTCATCTATATGAATACCAATGGAATATGATGTATGTCATGATTTAATGGGCAGTTCTTGAATGATTCCAGTATAAAATTATACACAATTATATTATACAAAACTGATCGATTTTAGTTAATACTTTATTAAGCATTTAAACAATCACATTCATTAAATGGAGGCAGAATGAAATACCTAAGAATTGGGTGTCATATTGCATAGAGATGCCATTTTTCTGCCAGGACTGGGATTTGAACTCATGTTCTTGGTAACTCTGTTTCACTGTGTGGGAAGGAGAGGCTTGCCTCCTTGAAGTCAAGAAATTCAAGTCTGTTCCTTAGGCCTGAAATCGAGCCTCTGCACTAGATAAAATCCTATTCACGTACATTTTAAATATATGATTTATATTTACAGACATATGTATGTACATATTGAGTTCAGTATATTTATTCATTTTATTTTTTGTTTGTTCATCTATTGACTGTTTATTTTATTGTCTATTATGGCACATAGAACATTGATTACGTTGATTACATAGGATATAGGTGTGCATATGTATCCTACTTCATATCTGACACCCAGGACTTTCACAGAAAAGGAAAACATGTGTCACCATCAGCTTTTTACTCCACGATTCATTGTTTGGGAGTTCTGGCATCTGAACTCATGGCCTACAGAACCAAATTCATGAATGGGTCAGTGTCAACATGCCATCCTGGGGCAAATTGAGCTGACAGGAAGTTCCCAGGGCCTGAGATAGAGCCCCAGCGGTTGACAAAATAAGAACAGATTGACACTCAGATGGTAGTACGCTAATAAATATATATCTTTATAGAGTGCCAGAGATGTCTATCCATTATTCAGTTATATAGACTACATTCCTAACAATTCTTGGGTATTATTATACCTCCATGTAATTAATGTTATTGTTTTCATCCTCAATGAGATGTACAAGTCGTTATGTTTAAAACTAATTTTACAACTTTGTTGAGGGAGTGAGGTGGGGAAGGGGGGGTGGGGAGGATTGAGTGGGGAGACGGGAGAAGGATGGGAATGAAAGGGAAGGGGAAACAAAAGAAGAGGCTACAATGCTTGATAAGAAATGTACTCATTATCTTTCCCGTATAATTGTAACCCCTCTGTACAGTATTTTCACAATAAAAAAATAAATAAATAAACTCTTAAGAAAATCGGTGTCCTGAAATCATTGCATCCCTGTAAGAAAGAGTATTCTAGCCGGGCGCTGGTGGCTCACGCCTGTAATCCTAGCTACTCAGGAGGCGGAGATCTGATGATCACAGTTCAAAGCCAACCCCAGGCAGGAAAGACTGTGAGACTCCTATCTCCAATAAATCACCAGAAAACCAGAAGTAGCGCTGTAGCTCAAGTGGTAGAGCGCTCGCCTTGAGCTGAAGAGCTGAGGGACAGTGCCCAGGCCCAGAGTTCAAGCCCCACGACCTACCAAAAAAAAAAAAAGAGTATTCTTTTAATGTTTCATATTATATAAAATCAACCAGACGACTGAAACATGATGTCTAATTTTATACGAGTATCATTCACGAGCAACTCATTTAACTATGACATTTAAAACATTCCATCGTTATTCTTATAAATTGGAACGAGTCTCTTAGGATCTCCCATCATCCAGAAGTGACATGACTTGGAATCGACTCTAGCCCTATATTGCCCTGCAGGACTATGGCCCAATAGCTCAATAGCCCACCAGCCTTCAGCAATGTAAGTTGAAGTACCCTTTGGAGCTGTGTCATTCCGACCCAGATGGTCATGGTGCAAAATCTAAAAAGGCCATCCCACCACTTATTTTCTGTGCACCCCACCCCACGCAAGGCCTGGAGGTCTAGGATCCTAGGATCGTCTGTTGTTCCAGTGGCTGCACCCCAGCCTAGGGTGATGGAAGCTGAGGCAGAGTTGCCATGATTTGAGTTCAAGACCTTGCTTGGCAAAAAACAAAAACAAAAAAACAAAAAAAAAAACCTCCCTGGCTTGCAATTGGTGCCGTTTTATCTGTAAGACTTTGGATTTGAATTTAGGGTCTGGGTAACTCTGCAGCACTGTGGATGAAAGGGAAGCTCACCATGCTTGAGGACAAGAAAGTCAGGCCTGCTCCCTAGGCCTGAATTCATGACCCAGCCCTGGGAAACACACTATTTATATACATTGTAAAGATAGGATTTGTACCTACCTATAGATGTTCAGTCCATATCTTGTTTGTTGTGGTTATTCATTGTATTTCTGTTTTATTCATTTATTTACCACTTATTTTATTGACTGTGATCACAGACATTCCATTTATTATATTGATGACATTATATCACATATATCTAGATTTGTATACATGTTCTCCTTCATGTATTACACCCAGGACACTCAGAGAAAAAGAAAACAGGTGTTACACTCCACTTCTTACTCCACAATCCAGTTGTTGGCAGTGCTGGGACCTGAACTCAGGGCCTAGCAGACCCAATTCCTGAATGGGTGTGTCAACATGGCAACCTCTAGCCCACGAAGCTGCCAGGCAGTTCCCAGACCATGTAATTGAGCCACAGCACTGGACAAAATAGCCATACATGGATAGGCAGCTGGTAGTATACCAATAAATATATATTTGTATAGAGTACCAGAGACATCTGCCTAGGATTCAAGTATATCAACTACTTTCCTACCAACTCTTAGGTAGTTATTATGCCACCACTGAAGGAATAGGATTCTTTTCATGCTTAATAGACTATTCATTAAGATCAATCAGCGTCCTAGGATCATTGCATCTAATTTTAGACTAGACTTATTGATGCACTCAGAAACTTCTCATTCAATCATGAGTTTGCTCACGTTCCATTGGTATTTCGATGCATAAGAACGAGTATCTTTGGAATTCCACATATTGGTAGGTGTCAGGACCAGGACTCGAGCTCAGGGCCTACATTGCTGCATGGGCCTATGGCTTCCCCAATAGCCCATTATCCTTCACCAATGCAAGGTGAAGTACTCTTTGTAGGCATGTTATTAAGACCCAGGATGGTCACCTTGGAAAGGAACAAAATGTAAAAATTCATCCTGCGGCTTTCCTCTCTCTCTCTCTCTCTCTCCATATATATATACATACACACACACACATATATATATATATATATCATACTCTGTGTGTGTGTGTGTGTTTGTGTGTGTGTGTGTGTGTTTTCCTGCAAGACTTCAGGGCCTAGTATCCTAGGATCGGCAATGGGCCCATGGCAGCCCACCACCCTGAGGTGATTGAAGCTGAGGCAGAGTTACCACAAACTGAGTTCAAATCCTTTCCTTGGCAATAATAATAATAATAATAAAACCTGGCTCAGAACTCGCACCATTTTTCTGCCACAGCTGGGATTCCAACTCAGGTCTGGGTACATCTATAACACTCTGGGGGAAATGGAAGCTCACCATCCTTGAAGACTACAATATCAGGCCAGGTCACAGGTCCTGAATTGAAGCCCCAGCACTGGAAAAAATAATGTACCCACCTATTTAACACATAGGATCTCTATTTACATATATGTATGGAATGCATCATGAGTTCAGTGTAGTTAGTCTTTTTATTGTGTGTCTTAGTCATGGATGCATTTGTGTTTTATTGAGTATGATGACAGACATAACTGGGCTGACACAGATAACAAATTTTTCCTATGGTTATAGAGTTGCCTATATAGAATTCTGCATCCTCCCTGAGACCCAGGACTTTCACAGGACAGGAAAACAGGTGGATCGATGGGCTTCTCACATTAGGTTTCATCTTTTGGCAGTATTGGGATTTGAACTCAGAGCTTAGCAGGCCCAATTGGCCAAAGGGTCTAGGTGAGGATACCAGCCTGTGAGCAACTAAGGAGCTAGGGGGTTCCCGGGACTTGAGATTGAGCCCCGGGGTGGGGGTGGGGCACAATATTCATCCATTCATAAGCTGAATACCTATTTGGATAGAGTAGGAGTTGTGGCTAGCTGTGTTAGAATCCCACCTACCATGTTGTCGGGTCTTCATTCATCCCACAAAAGATGGACAGGGTCCTAGGAAAGGTAAGTGCAGCCACTCGCCCGTTCCCCAGCCTCCCTCATCCTGGGAGACAATCAGATGCAGCAGGGAGTCAACTCAAGCAGGGAAACTCGTTTATTAACACAGAGCAAGCCATTTTTAAAGCAACAAAGAGTGCGTGGCATGGGAGGGGAGGAAGAGGAACCAATCACTGTCAAGGTCACACCCTATCATGCACCTAAGTTTCCATGGTCTGGTTACTTACTGTAAAGCAAATCGGGCTCTGCCCACCTCACTCCCCTTCAGTGTCATCTTTGCTGCCCATGTGCTCTATAGATTGCCTCTTTTTTGTTTTAATGGCAGACCCACCTCCAAGTTAGTTATCTTTTCCCCTCCACTGTAAAGGTTATTTTAAAAGGATTCCATTGGTAAGGATAGCATTGGCCATGCAGGGGGTTTGAGGCAAGTCTGGGTGTTGAAATTTCCCAGACAAGGATAAGGAGGGCCCTTGTGCATGAGCCAAGAGGCCGTCCCAGTTACCTCACATCCCCATCTAGGACAATAATAAACATCAATCCCACGACAGTTAGAAATGTCCAAAGCAGTTCAATTAATTCCTGGGCATATATAAAAGTCAGTATCTCGTAAGGTCATCCTCTTCAGAACCTGGGAGAACCCTGGGTATTGGGTGTTCCACACATGCGGCATGGTGCATCCTCGTGGGTGCCCACACTGCCATTCTACTATAGTGCAGGAAAAATAAGGAAGATTTAAAACCAACTGCAGACATAGCAGAGCAATACTGGGCACCTGGTGACTTTTAAGTAAGCCAGTTCCTTGTACGTGCCTTTAAGCGAGCACAGGGGTCAAGATGACTTTGAGCTTTACTTTAAGCTCCAAATGGCTCCCAGCATCTCCCCTGTCTTTGTTTAAGGAAGCGAACCCGCCTATCTTAGGTTGGGTGGATCACCTTGTCTGCCTGATCTGTCATCGGGAACTTCTTCAGAGCGAAGCTGAAGGCCCTGTCTTAGGTTGGCCAGACTGACACCCCCTCTTATCCATCTCTGGCTGCGATTCCTCTCGGGGGAAATTTATTCACTTGGAGCTTGATCTTATGTAACTGGCTGGCTAAGCTCATAAGAGTTTTGCAGTGCACGTATAAAGCAAGTAAGGCATAGAAAACAATTAGCAAAAGCGTTCCCAGGCCAAGCAATGTCATTAACAGTCCTTTAGCATTAGCCAGGGATGGGAGAGCAGTCTTTGCCACTTCAGAGTCCAGAGGTGGGGGTTGTTCTGGAGCAAATTTTAGACATGTTTACAGGAAAGCATAACAAAAGGTGGTTGTACAAGCAAGTAGTAAAAGAACAATTAGAGCAAGTAACATAAAATAAGTTGCTCCTACAGAAATATTAAATGGTCCATACATAATGACATAGGGTGGTGATCAAAATGAAGGTCAGGCCTCTAGGTCAAAGGTACATCTTCTCTTGTGGTCTATTGATGATTTCTGCATTGTCAGCGCTGATCACTGTCCAGGTCACCTGTTGGGGTTGATCATCAGAGAGAGGGACTTGCAAGAGAGACACTTTAAGAAGAACTGCTTACAACAATCCCCCCGCCAAACGGCTGGAGGTTGGGTGGGAAATTACCCCCTACACCCTGCAACTCCCTCTCCCCGATGATCTTGGGGTTCCCCGGCCCTGGGCTGCCAGCGCCTGGGCAATAGCCTCAGTCATTGCAGATGTCTGAGCCTGTAAAGCTAAAGCTAGTGATTGGGACTGGTGCTGTTGCATTCCCACAACCTGTGAGGTCACCACCCATCTGCTCAGTGAATGCTCTCTCAATCCCGCACAGGCCTTGTAGTGGTCTGAATTCATCCCTTCCCAGACCAGTAGCTTTACAAACTGATCTCAGAGGTTCCCTGCTGGCAGCTTGTGGTGAATGCTCTGTTGGACTCAGTCTACAAACTCAGCTGGAGGCTCACCAGTTTTTTGCCTCACTCCTGCTATGGAGGACTCAGTAGGGCCATCATCCAGTTTGTACCACGCGGCCAGTCCTGCTTGCCTCACCTGGTCATGGTACGGGCCAGGTATTGCCTCCTGTTTGACGCCAGTGGAGTACCCTTCCCCGTCCCTGTTAACATGGCATAAGTAATAGGTAGCGTGGATTGAGCCTGACAATTATTTTCTACTCGCCCTCTGCATTCCTCCTTAAAGAAAGCACACATTTAATAAACTGAGAACTGGTGAGGACGGCTTTAGCCACATCCAGCCAGGCTTTAGGGACACCTGGGTGGTAAACAATGTCCTGTAATAAGCTCTGGGCCCAAGGAGAGTTTGGGCCATCTTCCACCACCTTGTTGCAGAGCTCTTTAAGATCCTTAGCTTCCCATGGATACCATTCCAAGGGCCTGTTTGCTCCTGGTGCCAGATTGACCGGATACGCTTGGGGAAGCAAATCCTGTGGCCTAGGGTCCATGCTCTCAGGTGGCCCTTCCCTTCCAGGGTAGACCTCCTAGTAGGTTACTTCCCCAGCACTCCGCCCCTCTGTGGATGGTTTGTAGGTGTCCACGTCTTGCAGGTATCTCTCACAGATCGCATAGGGTTCCATACCTCCCTTCCAATTGGGGGAATAAAAAGGGGACCTATGACCATCAGGGGCATCTGAATCAGAAGAACTAACTTTGCCCCTCGTTTTGACTTCCATGGTGCATGTTTCAGTGTGTTCTAAGTCAAATTTGACCCATTCCTTTGCCTTCTCACTTCCCAAGTCCTCCTTTACTCCTTCTAGGCCTAATGTTGCCTCCTCTTCCTTCTTCTGTGAGATAGCATTACCCATACTAAGGGTTACACTTACCCTGACAGACTGCTTAGCCTCTGTCAGTATTTTTCCTTTCATGCCCCATGTTGGGAGCCAGATGTTGGGTCTTCTTCCATCACACGAAAGACAGACAGGGTCCGAGGAAAGCTAAGTGCGGCAGCTCGCCCGTTCCCCAGCCTCCCTCAGTCCAGGAGACAATCAGATGCAGCGGGGAGTCAACTCAAGCAGGAAAACTCATTTATTAACATAGAGCAAGCCATTTTTAAAGCAAAAAAGAGTGGGTGGCATGGGAGGGGAGGAAGAGAGGAAACAATCACTGTCAAGGTCACACCCTATCATGCACCTAAGATTCCATGTCTAGTTATGCACTGAACATAAAGCAAATCAGGCTCTGCCCACTCAACTCCCTATCAGTGCCATCTTTGCTGCCCATGTGCTCTACATCATGTGAGTACTGATTCTTGGATCAGTACTCCAATTTCTGAATGTGATTCTTATTGTCACACTTCATGAACTCTTAATTAAAAATTATTGTTGTGCCATACGTCTTGCCTATCATTTCATATGAGAATCATGAATGAACTAAACTCTTCCCTAGGACTCAATTCAAGCACCTCATAACATTTATAGACATGTCAAATATACGATTTATACTTACATCTATATATTAAGTCTATATTGTGTTTGTTGTAGTGATTCATTATGTTTTATTATTGATTTCGCATTTATTTTATGAACTGTGAGTGCACCCATAATATTTATTACATTTATTCCAATCTATTCCATAGCATGTAACTTTGCAGACATGTTATGAACTTGCACAGAAAAGGAAAACAGGTGTCACACTTGAAATCTTACACCAGGAAAAAATTTTTGGCAATGATGGGATGTGATCTGAAAGCCTGAGAGGCCCAGTTCTTGAATGGGTGAGTGTCAGCACCATAGCCTCTAGTCCATTCAGCTGCCAAGTCCATCCCAAGACCTGGAATCAAGCCCCTGTTTGGCCAAAATCGCAGTAACTTTCTGTGACGATGGTGGTACATAAATAAATATAAATATCAAAATTTGGCCAAAATCACAGTAACTTTCTATGACGATGGTGGTACATAAATATAAATTTAGATATTTAGGTACTGCCAGAGGTGTCTATCTAGTATTCAATGACATATACTACGTTCCTACCGATTCTCATGTATTTAGTGAGGATTCCATTTAATCAATAATATTCTTTAAATGCATAATAAACTATGAATTAAAATCAATCTGTGTCCTGTGATTATTGGGTCTAATTTTATGCTAGACTCATTTTGAGGGACTACTCATCCAACCATGACATTGATCACATTTCTCTGGTGTTCCTATGGACAGGCAATAGTTTCTTAGACTCTCCAGCCCCTTTTAAGTGGCATGATCAGGATTCAAACTCAGGGCCTAGCGTCCACTGACCTACAGCTTCACTGACAGCCCGCCAGCCTTCAGCAATGCCAGGTGAACTACAGGTTGCAGCCATGTCATTCAGACTCATGATGGTCACCGTGCAAGGAAGAAAAATAGAAAGTGCTGACCTTCTGCTTTTTGATGCTTTTTTTTTTTTGGTGGTGTTTTCATTTTGTTTTCCTGTTAGTCCCCGAGGCCTAGGATCCAGGATGGTCTGAGGGTCCATAGGCTGTACCATCCCAGCCTAGCGTGATGGAAACTGAGGCAGAATTGCTACGACCTGAGTTAAAGCCCCGTGCATGGCAATAAATAAATAAATTAATTAATAATATTACTAAAGCTCCCTGTCTTGAATTTTGTGCCATTTTGTTGTTTGCCAGGCAGGGATGCATCTTGGGATCTGGAACTCTGATGCACTTAGGGGGGTGGAGGAAAATAAAGATCTCCTCCATTGAAGACAAGCAATTCAGGCCTGTTCCCTAGGACTGAATTCAAGCCCCAGTCCTGGAGAACATAACATTTATAGACATGTTTATTATATGATTTATACTTACAACCATATATTCAGTTTATATCGTGTTTGTTGAAATGATTCATTATATTTTATTATTTATTTATTTACTTACCATTTATTTATGTACTGACTGGGAGTGCACCTATAACATTTATTACATTCATTGAAATCTATTCCATAGCATGGAGCTTTGCAGACATATTATATACATCATACCTGACACCCAGCACTTGCACAGAAAAGGAAAACAGGTATCACACTTGGAATCTTTCTCCAGGAAGACATTTTTAGCAATGCTGGGGCCTGAACTGAGGCCCTAGGAGGCCCAATTCGTGAATGGGTGAGTGTCATCATGGCAGCCTCTATCACATTCAGATGCCAGGTGGATCCCAGGACCTGGGATCGAGACTCAGGTTTGGCCAAAATAGCAATACTTTTCTATGCAGACGGTGGTATAAAAATAAATATATATTTAGAAATTTAGATACTTCCAGTGATGTCTATCTAGTAGTATTCAATGACATATACTAACTTCCTAGTGATTCACAGGTATGTAGTGAGAATTCTATTTAATCAATAGTATTCTTTTAGAGGCTGGGAAAGTGGCTCACTGGGAGAGTGCTTGTCTTGCATGCATGAGCCCTGGGTTTGATTCCTCAGCACAACATGATTAGAAAAAGCCAGAAATGGTGCTGTGTCTCAAATGGTACAGCACTAGCCCTGAGCTGAAAAGCTGAGGGAGAGTTCCCAGGACCAGAGTTCAGGCCCCACTACCGACAAGACACACACACACACACACACACACACACACACGTATTCTTTTAATGCGTAATAAACTATAAATTAAAATCAATTGACATCTTGTAAATATTGGGTTTAATTTTATGTTAGACTGATTGACAAACTACTCAACCAACCATGACATGATCACATTCCTCTGGTATTCCTATGAACAGACAATAGTTTATTAGGCTCTCCAGCCCTTTCTAAGTGCCATGACAGGGATTCAAACACCTAGGTGTCCAGATTGGGCTGTGGGTTCGCTGCCAGCCTGCCAGCCTGCCAGCCTTCAGCAATGCCAGGTGACCTACAGGTTGTAGCTGGTGTCATTTGGATCCGGGGTGGTCACCATGCAAGGAAGGAAAACCGAGAAACCTCTGACTGTCTGCAATTCGAGGCTATTTTTCAGTACTGTTTTCAATTTGTTTTCCTGTCAGCCCCTGAAGCCTCGATTCCTAGGATGGGCTGTGGTCCCAGAAGCTGCACCATCCCAGCTTAGGGTGATGGAGGCTGAGGCAGAGTTGCTACAACCTAAGTCCAAGCCCGGTGCCTGGCAAAATAAATGAATTAATAAATAAAATAAAATAAAATTTAATAAAGTATATAAACATAAAATATTTTTTTAATTTTTTATTATTATTTTTTATTGTGAAAATACTGTACAGAGGAGTTACAATTACATGGGCAAGATAGTGAGTACATTTCTTATCAAGCATTATAGCATCCTCCTTTATTTACCCTTCACATCCCTTCCCATCCTCTCTGCCCCCCACCTAATCCTCCCCCCTCGAAGTTGTAAAGTTCATTTTTGACATGACAACTTACACTTCTCATTGTTACAACAGGTCCACCTGTATCCTTATTTAAATGACTTGTTTTTCCCCTTCTCCTCCACAAATTACATCGACATCAAATACAGTGAAAGCAGTGGTTATACTGTGGGGGAGGGACATACAAAGCAACAAAGAAATAATCTTATAATTGCATTAGAAACAAATGCATGAAAGAAAAGAACATTTAAAATACATATCTTAGGGTTCATTTTCCTAACATCACTTTATCTGACCTTTTCTGCTTGACTCATACATATACTAGATATTGCAAATAAGGGAAATCATGGGACCTAAGTTTCTTTGTGTTTGGCTTACTTTACTTAATATAATTTTTTCCAAGTCTTTCCATTTCCTAACAAATGGGGCAATGTCATTCTTTCTGATGGAGGCATAGAATTCCGTTGTGTATATATACCACATTTTCTTGATCCATTCATCTACTGAGGGGCATCTGGGTTGGTTCCATATCTTAGCCATGGTAAATAATGCTGCAATAAACATAGTTGTGCTGGTAGCTTTAGTGTGGTCTTGTTTGTAAACATTTGGGTAAATGCCCAAAAGTGGGACTGCTGGGTTATAGGGTAGCTCTATGTGGAGTCTTTTGAGGAACCTCCATACTACTTTTCAAAGTGGTTGAACAAGTTTACAAAATGGAGCTCCCTGGCTTGGAATTCGTGTCCTTTTTTTTCTGCCAGGCCTGGGATTTGAACTCAGAATCTGGATTCTCTAATGCACTGTGGAGAATGGGGAAACTCACCCTCTTTGAATACAAGCAATTCAGGCCTGTTCCCTAGGCCTGAATTCAATCCCCAGCCCTGTTATGTAATATTCATCCACACTTGAAAAAAATGATTAATATCTACATACTTATGTTTGCTGCATATTGCTTTGAGGGTATTTATTTTTTTTGTATTATTCATTCATTATATTTATTGACTATTACTACACTTACAACACGTATTAAATTTATTACATATTATGAGAACTATACAGATTTTCATATGTATTATATGTCTTACTTCAGACCCAGGACATTCATTGAAATTCTCCCATGCTTAGAAAAACAGAAAGAATACACCAACCAAAGTCTAATTTATCCCTAGGCACCCCAGTGGCTCACATCTGTAATCCTAGCTACTCAGGAGGCTGAGAACTGGATGATGAAATTTCAAAACCAATGAAGGCAGAAAAGCCTGACAGAAATCATCTCCAATTAACTGGCAAAAAGCCCGGTTACAGGTATGGCTGAAGTGGTAGAAAATCAGCTATGAACAACCAAGCCGAGAAAGAGCAAGCTGAGTTCAAGTTCATGGAGGGAGCGAGGGGGATAAAAGGGAGAGAAATCCTCCAAAAACAGAGAATAAAACAACAGTAGAAAATCCCACATAATTTATGGTACCAACCAAACTGGAAAAAAAATAATGAAGCTTGTGCAGTTGTGTAATTTTACATGAGCACATATGCTCTTAGGTACACTTCAAAGCTACGTTTTTAATAATATATGTATATATATATATATATATATATATATATATATATATATATATAATACATATATATATATTATGTATCTTTAAATAAACTAAGAAACCAGCCAATGAATAAATACTTCTGAATTAGTGCCTTAAACATAGCATTATAAATTATGTATACTAAAAGTATATTCCAAGTTTCTTTTCTCAAAATCAATCTTTAAGAAGTTTGTGCACGTGCCTGGCACCGGTGGCTCATGCCGATAATCCTAGCTAATCAGGAGGCTGAGATTTGAGGATGCCAGTCAGGACAGGAATGTCCGTGAGACACTTAATTCCAATAAACCACTAGAAAACCGGAAGTAGCATTGTGATTCAAGCAGTAGATTGCTCACATTGAGTTGGAGAGTGCAGGGATGACCCCTGAGTTCAGACCCACGACCAAAAAAAAAAAAGTTTGTTCATACAGATCATAAAATTCTAACACTTTGAGCTTTAGGAAACATTTATGCCAGAGTCTTATGATCTTTAGACAAATGCTCCACTTCTGACTACATCCCACTCCCAATGTTTTTGCTTTTCATTTTACAATCCAGTTCATTCCCAAAATGCTTACAAGTACCTGCTGTCCTCACAAAAGTGAGTTTTTATTCAGAAACCCAACTTTTTGTGCTATCACTCCCCTAGTGTATTTCGTTGTAGGCACTGAGGAAAACTAACATGACACAAATGTAGAGAATTTATAATTATAGAAATAACTCTAAATATAAATAAAATCAACTGTCCCAACCTTCTAGGGAGAAATGGTGTCCTTATTTTCATGTTCACTCTTCATGGAAGATGGTCAAAATAGAAACACCAATGTGCTATGCTGAAATGTAAAAGTTTAAACCTCTTTTTTGAAAAACTCTAGTGTTATAAAATCAAAATGTATCAAACAAGGGTGAAGTGAACTTAAAAAATATTAAAAATTCTAATGAAGCTCCCTTGTTTGGAATGTTTGGCATTTTTTTGTCTGTAAGGCCTGGGATTTGAACACGGGGTCTGGGTAACTCTGTTGCACTGTGTGGGAAGGGGAAGCTCACCATGCTTGAAGACCAGAAAGTCAGGCCTGTTCCCTAGGCCTGAATTCATGGCCTATCCCTGGAAAGCATACTCCTTATATACATTTTAAAGATAGGATTGAACTTCCATACAGATGTTCAGACTATATTATGTTTGGGGTGGTTATTCATTGAATTTTTTGTTTTATTCATTTATTTACCATTTATTTTATTGACTGTGATGACACCTAACAATGTATTATATTGTTTGCATCCTATCACATAGCATCTAGATTTGTAGATGTCTTCTCAATCATGCCTGACACCCAAGACTCTCCTGGAAAAGGAAAACAGATTGGCTTCTTAATCCAAGATTAAATTTTTGGCAGCTCTAGGATCTGAAATCAGGGACATGCAGTCCCAATTCATGAATAGGTGAGTGTGAGCACAGCAGCCTCTAGCTAATGAAGCTGTCAGGTGGATCCCAGGTGCTGAGATCTTGCCCCAGGATTGTGCAAAACAGCAATACATGGATAGGCAGACAGTGGTATACAAATAAATATATATTGGTAAAAAGAGCCATAGCCACCTATCTATGATTGAATGACATATACTATGTTCCTATCAAGTGGTAGGTATTTATTATATCACCATTAAAGGAATAGTATTCTTTTCATGATTAATAAAGTATTAATTGAGATCGATCAGTGTCCTAGGATTATTGCATCCAATTTTAGACTCGACCGATGCACAAACTTCTCCTTCAATCAGTATTCCTATGCATAGGAATGAGTCTCTTGTGATCTCCTGCCATTGGTAGGTGTCATGACATGGATTTGAAGCCAGGGTCTATGTTGACAGGTTGTCCTATAATTTCCTTGATAATACGTCAGCCTTCAGATATGGCAGGTCAGATCCACTTTGCAGCCATCTGATTCAGACCCAGGATGGGCACTGTGCAAAGAAAAAAACATAAAACCCCCAGCCCTTTGCAGCTCCCCACTTTTCGTTCTATCCCACTGTTTTTTCATCTTGCAAGCCCTCTGGGCCTAGGATTCCAGGATTGGGTATGGGTCCCGAGCAGCACCTAGCCTAGGATGATCCAAGCTGAGGCAGAGTTGCCACGACCTCAGTTCAAGCCCCATGGTTGGCAAAAAAAAAAAAGAAAGAAAAGAAAAGAAAAAAATTAATTAATTAATTAATTAACTAAATTAAAAAAAATAAAGCTCCCTGATTTAGAATTTCTGTCAGTTTTCTTTCCTAGCCTGGGATTGGACTTCAGGATCTTGGTAAATCTGTAGCAATGTGAGGGAAAGTGCAGATTTGCCACTACTGGAGTTCAAACCCCACGTAAAGCCAAAACTAAAAATAAGTCACTCAGCTTGGCAGGGAGAGTAGTTTTGGAGATGGGAGGGAAGGGATGGTAAGGGGTAAACAAAGGAGGAGGCAAAAATGCTCAATAGGAAATATACTCATGACCTTGCTCAAGTAACTGTGACCCCGCCGTACAACATTTTTACAATAAAAAAAAACATACAAAAAAAAATGTAGTGTTCAGAGAAGCACTTTGGGAGTAAGGGAAGGACGTCTGAATAGCTGTACAAAATTCTACACTGCTTTTTTTAATGTTCAGTATGTAACTGAATAAACATAACTGCTTTCATTAAAAAATTAAGTCACTATCTTGGAACTGGGCCAATATTTTTACCATTGCTGGGATTTGATCTCACCATCCAAGTAACTCCTTTGAACCATGGGTGAAGGCGAAATTTACTGTCCTTGACGAAATGAAATTCAGGCTAGAGTTCCCATGGCCTGAATGGAGGCCCTGCAATGGAAAAGGTATTTCTACACATGTGTAATATAGGATATATACTTACATAATTATGTTTATTACATATTATGATTTTTATTATTGATTTTGTATTTATTTTATTTTTTATTTGATTCATTCATTTATTGTGTATTGTAGTTAGTGTTATCATACACATATTTATTGCATTTTGCACATCTTTTATAAAATTATACACAATAATTTAGGACATTGATTCATTTTTCATTAAAACATTTTGTGTTGAAACATGATACATAATTAAATGGAGGCATTTGTAATAGTTTTCACATGTTTAGAGTCTGTGTCTCAAGTATGAATTTTGTCTTATTTATCTTTGAACACCTTCCTATAGGAATTTCTTTACTGATTTATACTCAGAAGCCTTTTTTTTTCAGGACAGGCAAGTTGTGGGATAAGATTGTAAGGGTGAGCCTAGAAATGTGGCTTAGTGGTAAACAGCTGGCTCAACATGCATGCGTACCAGGGTTTGAATATTCAGTGCCACATACTCAGAAAAAGCCAGAAGCAATGGAGTGTCTCAAATGACAGTGTGCTAGCCTTGAAAAAAAAATAAGCCCCAGGACTGTCAAAAACAATTAGCCAGATGCGGGTGGCTCATACCTGGAACCTCAGCTTCTCAGGATGCTGAGATTTGAAGATCACCGTTCAAAGACAGCCTAGGCAAGAAAAGCCTGTTAGACTTATGTCCCATGTACCACCAAAAAAAGAAACCCTAGTGGCGCTGTGGCTCAAGTGGTAGAGTGTTAGCCTTGAGCTGAATTGATCAGGGACAGGGCCCAGGCTTGATACATGACATACAACAGGAAAAAAGTAAGGGTTAATCAAAATACTTTTCCTATCTGCTAATTAGGAGAACATTCCCTGGAAAATAAACACTGATGTAAACCAGAATTGGAGTCAGAGCTTAAGGCTCAAGTGTAGCAGATCCACTTGCCCAGCCTCTCAGATTCTAGCATTATAACCTTGTGTGCTAAAGGGATCTGAATGGTCCAATGTTGAAAGGCTTAATATGCTTCCCAAGCCTTTTGTGATAAGCAGTTGACTTGTATTGTCAATGTCATTACAGTCCTGAACCTAGCAGAACACCAGTAGCTCACACTCATCAACCTAGCTAAGGAGGCTGAGGTCTCAGGATTACAGGGTGAAGCCAACCAGGACAGGAAAGTCTATGATACTCTGACTTCCACTTCTGTAAAGTCAGATGTTCAACAGCTTCTTGTGTTTCCCTTGGTGATGAGAAGTTACTTGAACTCTAAATGTTATTAGAATTCTTGTGCTATAGAAGAAGGAAAGAAACATCATTGACCCATGCAAGGTTCAAATGAAGTTCTCAGGATTCAAACCCTAGCCCTGTTAGCAGGAAGAACTCCAGTGTAACACTGTATTTGAAGGACAGAAAACAGTATCAAAAGCCAGGCTAGATGGAGAGAGCTAGGCTTGTAGGATAAAGAGGCAGAAGATACACACTCAACTGGGAAGTGAGCTGCAAACCACTTCATTCATTCATTCCAGGCACACCCAGCAATGAGGGGAAACCTGAAACATTTGTTAGAGTTACACCATTGTCAGGCTTTCTCAGCCTCTTCAAACAATGAATAACCTTCCTCCTTTAGGTGAAGGGAGCCTCAGGCTATCTTTAGGTTACCAATCGAGAGTCAGTTTAGTGAGAGAGAGGGCAGGAACAGAGTAGAAAAACCCTGCCTGTTTGTAGGGAGTGGATTTTTGACTCTACATCTGTCAGATTTGAAGGCCCTTCTTCTACCTCTGCCAGTCCATTCTCCTTCCTTCATTGTCCATATCATTAATGCAAATCCCCAGTCCAAGGACAGGGAGGGCCGTTTCTCTTCTGTTTCCAAGCACCTGAGTTAGAACCTGGCTTTGCCTTCTTGGCTCTGGGGCCTTCATCTGCCAGAGAAGTGGGAAAGAGACAGTGTTCCTGTTCTGTGGTTGTGTGAAGGCGATGCTGGTGTCCTGGCACACTGCAGAAGGCCTCATGACTAGGAATTGTTCCCTTATTTCCTCCTGACATCCAAGACCAGATTCATGTATCATTTTTCTATCTATCTATCTATCTATCTATCTATCTATCTATCTATCTATCTATCTATCTATCTATCTATCTATCTATCTATCTATCTCCCTCTCTCCCTCCCTCCCTCCTTACCTACCTATATATCTTTTTTGACATTTCTTGGGTTGAACTCAAAGCCAGGGCACTAGCTCTAGCACTCTACTACTTGAGGCACAGCACCAATTCTGGATTTTCTCTGTATATACTAGTGAAGAATAGAACCCAGGGCTTCTTGCATGCTAGGCAAGCACTCTCTCACTAATCCACATTCCCTGCCCCCTCATCTTTTGTTCTTAATGGTAGTTTTTACATAAGTATGCTACAGATTGTGTCCCCAAGTGTAATTTTCTGAATACAGGTTATTTCTATAAACCCTGATCTTCTCTTCCCCTGCCTTATTTGTGACTGTTCCTGGATTGGCCTCATAATAAAATGTAACTATAGGCTGCTGAGAGCTGCAATGTGCATCGTATAAGGACAGGAGCCTGGAACCCTGGAAGAGCAAGGCAATGGGGCTGAAATAAAGAGAATGATGCAGTATGCGTAACAAGCATATCTGTAAAATAAATCAGTATATGAAAGCAGAAGCTTTGCATACGGTCTGTTTGCACTCAAGGAAGTAACATACCCAAGTAAGTAAGTAGGGCACTGATACATAAAGATGGCCTTCTCTTTTTGAATTTTATTTTTTGGACATCTCAGGGCTTAAACTCAGGGTACAATGTGTTCCTCAGCTGTTTTGCTCAAGGCTGAGCTTCTACTACTTCCATAGCTCCACTTCCAGCCATCTGGTCGTTAATTGGACATAAGCACCTCCCTTACTTTCCTGCCTGGTCTGGCCTGTATCTCCTGCTAGGCTTTCTCTCCCAAAACTGGAGCTATACCCTCTAGGCCACTGCTCCACTTCTGGTTTTCTGGTAGTTTATTGGCAATAAGAGTCTCACAGACTTCCTGCTTGGGCTGGCTTTGGAAGGCGATCTCCAGAAGAGGCTTCAAGCAGCTTTCCTCAGGGATTTGCCAAGGAGCCGCTCCACACAAACCTTTAATCTAAATCTCAGGAGGTACTAGATAAAAATAGAAATGTGCAGATACTTCTAGTGTGTCCTAGATAGTTAAGGTTGGAGACGCACAACACTTATAATTATTAGATCATTTTATAGGCAAAAGGAGCAATGCAGACAGTATCAAGATCGCTCCAGCTTTTGGTCCTCTCATCCTGAGACAGTGAATTTACTGCAGCTCAATGCTAAGTGACAGAACTGGCATGTCCTGTGGACATTTGCTCCTCAATCCTGTGACACTCATTTCTCACTATTGGCTTCAAACCTGTGACCAGAGTGGAAGATGAGGAGAGAAAATCATTCTCCGAGAAAGCAACTATAAAGAACATTGGGTTGTCTCTTATAAGTTCAAACCATTGGAATGACCCGCTAAAAAGTCAGATTGTCCAGATGAAAAAATTAAGAAAAGAAAGATGGTGAAGTGGCTGCTGACTGTAATCAAAGATCCTCAGGAGGCTGAGATGTAGAGAATCTGAATTTGAATCCAGCCAGTGTAAGAAAGTCCTTGACACTGTTATTTCTAAGAGATCACAGAAAAACCCAGAAGTGGGCTTTGATTCAAGCTTAATGCACTACCCTTGAGTAAAAAGAGCTCAGGGACAGCGCACAGGCTCATAGTTCAACCCCAGGACCTGCCCCCTCAAAAAGAGCCTGTATTTTCACGTCTTTGTCTATGTATGGATGTATTCCTACAGATGAAGCTCCAGAGCAGAGTAGCTATGATGAATGGCACCAAGCTAGGAAATTTGTATTCAATACTATGAGTTCATAACACAGAGAATGCTTTTATGACATTGCATGTTCCAGGGATCCCCTTACTGCTCGCAGTATAGCCTGAAGGTTGCTCTGCACCCCAGTCCTGCTGGAAGAAGTCTCTCTCATTGTCTGGACAGGCAGACAAAAGGCCTCAATCCTGTACAGCTGTGTAACAAGCAACTCCGTCTGGGCCACTTAGTGAGGAGGAGTGTGGGCAGTCTCTGAAAGCCAAGCAATCTCTCTCCCCAGTGCTCTATTTTGACAGGAAGCCTTCATTTGTGTCACCTCCCGTGGAAGGCCAAGTTCTGTGCACTTCTCCTGCCTTTGTGAGACTATATTCTGATGTTCAGATACAGGGCTCAATATACTTCAGGAGTCCTTCTGGCAGACAACTAGGGCACTGAACCTAATTAAATGTTTAATTACCTACGATGATGGGCCTATGATGGCTCTGCTATGTTTCCAGAACCTTGGGAAATCCAAGAACATGTCAGATATCACAAAGTTTCCTGTCATGTGTGGCTGGTGAAGCTCATCAGGTTTTGAAACCTTTGACCTCTCCTAGTTGGGCCCTTAGAGGCTAAGTTTTGGGGTTAAACACAGGGCGGGGGTGCTGACCATGATGTCAGAGCAGAAGTCTACTGCTTTCCCATTTTGTGTCACACCTTCACTTCTTCTTTCTCTCTCTGTGTGTGTGTGTGTGTGTGTGTGTGTGTGTGTGTGAGTGAGAGAGCGTGCATGTGAGTGTTTATGTGCATACACTAGTCCTGGAGCTTGAACACAGGACATGAGCACTGTATCTAGTTTCTCTTGTACAAGTATTCCCCTCTCCTACTTGAACCACAGAGCCACTTCAGGCTTTTTTCTAGTGATGTGGTCCAGAGTAATCAAGCCTAGGGTTTCATGTATGCAAAGCACTCTACCCCTAAGGCACATTCCCAGCCCTCTACTTCAGGTTTGTTAGTTTGCTTATGTCTTTTTTGTTGTTGTCAGTTGTATGAGTTGAAGTCTGGTTCTGGGTGCTATCCCTGAGCAATTCAGCTCTAATCTTGTGCTCTACCACTTGAGTCACCGGTTTTCTGGTGGTTCATTGGAGCTAAGTGTCTCATGGACTTTTCTGCCCAGGCTAACTTTGAATCATGATTCTCAGATCTCATCCTACTGAGTAGTTAGGTTGACCAGCATGAGCCACAAGCACCCAGCTTCCACTTCACGTTTCTTAGTGATGAATTGGAGATAATAGTGTCATGGGACCTTTTGTGTCTGGGATAGTTTGGAATCCAGATACTCTGATCTCAGCTTCCTGAGAAGCCAGGATGACAGTCGTTGGCCATACAACCCTCGGCTGTGGCACTCTGCTGCAAGGGGGTCCTTGGCTCCACATGGTGGAGTGCTGGCCATGAGTCCAAGAGGTAAGGATCAGCACCGAGACGTGAGTTCATGGTTCATGACTGAGAAAAAAAACAAAACAAAGCAATTGTCTGCAGTAGACAACTCACTACTCTTCAGTAATACATAATTTTGTCCCTGCCATGGGGACATATCTCAGCCTCAATATTCTTGTCTGCATAATCATCCAAGTTGTGGAGCTATTACAAGGGGAAGATGAAGGAATGTACCCTTTGAAGGACAAAACACATAACACTCTTTACAGGATTCAGCACACAGCATCCAGTGAAAGACTCAGCACCCAGCACCCAATGCAAGATTCAGAACACTGCACCCTGTGAATGACTCAGTACATGGCATCCTGAGCAGGATTCAGCACACAGCACCGCGTGAATGAACCAGCACCTCAGGAAGGACTCATCACATAGCTGTTTCCCACAAGCTGTCATTAGTATTAGGGTGCTTTCATCAGTATCACCATTCTTTCAGAAACACATCACAAACTGCACAAAGTTTACACCTAATGATTGAGATTGGTGGGTTTTTTTTTGCGGGGGGGGGGGGTATTCAGCCATAGGGATTGCACTAAAATGTTGGGGGTACTGTCCTAAGAACTTTTGCTTGAACCACAGCACAGAGTTTCACAGACATCCTGCCAGGGCTGGGTTTTAAACCCATCAGTGTCAGATCTCAGCCCCCGAATATCTTGGATGACAGGGATGAGTGAGCCAGCAGCATGTGGTCCTGTGGAGCTGGGTTGCAGTGGCATACCTCTGGCTAAGTCAGGTTAGATGGCAGCTGTCAGCAACAGATTCATGGCTTGCTCTGTGATGAGGTATTTGAAGTCCTATACTTATAGAGTTGCAGTCACAACATTCAATCTTATTTTGGTGCCGGTACTGGGTCTTGAGTAAGAGTCTAGACACAGTCCCTATGCTTTTACGCTCAAAGCTAGTGCTCTACTGTTGAGTGACAGCACAACTTCCGGATTTTTATGTGCATGTGGTAGTGAGGAATCGAATCCAGGGCTTTGTACGTACAAGCCATCACTATACAACTGAGCCCCAGGAGTGACAAGTGTATAAACAGATAAATATGTAGATTGACATCTATATATACATATTTATGTATACATATGTATAAAACAAGAGAAAGTTGTCTGTATATTATGAAATTACATATATTAGTAGTAAATATTGACAAATTATTCCTTCAAGTTTTAAGTATCATGGTTGAATATATAACAAAGGATTAATTGAAAATTAGTCAAAGTAGTATAATTATTGTGCATAATTTTATAGTATACTCATACACTATTAATTTAATTGTTACTTTTATAACATTCCATTTGTATGGATGTATATTGGCATGCATTTCTTAGAATCTCCCAACAATCATTAGTGGCAGTCCCAGGATTCGACCCCCAGTCCTAAGTTGAAGTTTCGGTTATGGCTTTCCTAATAGCCAGACAAACATCAGCACGCAAGGTCATGTACACTTTCTGGGCCTTTTCATTTAGGCCCAGGATGGTCAGAATGCAAAGGCGAAAAAATGTAAAACCACCTTCTTGAACTTCTCTGTTTTATCCTTCTCCTTTTTACTTTTTATTTTTAGCCTACCCCGAGATTTGAACTTGGATCCAAGGATCCAAGGGTCAACTGTGGCAGAGATTCCAAGACCTGAGTTCAAGCCCTGTGCTAGGCCAAAGGAAAAAAAAAGGCCTGGCTGGGAATTTGCACCACTTTTCTGGCAGGCCTAAGATTTGAACTCAGGGTCTGGGTAACACTGTGGCACTGTGGTTGAAGGGGAAGCTCACCGTCCTTGAAGACAAGAAATTTTAGACCAGTTCCCAGGGCCTGAATAGAAGCCCCAGAACTGAAAAAAATAATATTCATATATGAGATTTATTTACATGCATGGGTTTAGAGAGTATGATGTTTATTACACTTATTTATTTAGTATTATTACACGCATAACATTTCATTTATTACATCCTATCACACAGGATATACTTGCATATGGATTATATATCATACTGAGACCCAGGATATTTTTCAAGGAAAAAAATGTGTCAAAAGTGGCTTCTTACTCCATGAATAAATTTTTGGCCATGCTGGGATTTCAACTCATTGCCTAGAATGCCCAAACCATAAATGGGATCACAGTCTTAGCTCACCATTTTCTGGCAAACTGAGCTGTCAGGAAATTCTGAGGAACTGTGATCAAGCCACAATAGTGCCCAACATATATATTGATAGATGTGTAGATTGCTGTATATATATATATATATATATATATATATATATATATATATGTATAGATATACACACTTAGAGAGAGAATGTGAGGATATCATTAAATTATATATATATATATATACAGTTACCAATTATTACTTTAAGTTATGTCTCCATTTAATGAAGTATCATGGCTGAATACTTATAAAAGCATTAATTAAAAATTAGTCAATATCCTTCCATTAGAGGAATCACACCATGGTGCTAGAATGGAAGATAAAAGTTCAATAATTTTTCTGTGGCATTCTAAAATAGAATCATGAATTAACTGCAAATTTATTTATTACTTTGATTACTTGGATAACATTCCATTATCATTCACATAAATAGTAATGAGTTTGTCAGGATCTCCCTCCATTTGTGGGTGGCAGTCCTGGCATTCTAACTCCAGGCCTAGATGATTTATTTCAAATGTAAACAATTGGAATGACACTGTGAAGATTTCAGATTGTCATGATTATAAAATGGACAACAAGAAGAAAAGAAAGCCAGATGTCAGTGGCTCCTGTCTTTAATGCTAGCTCCTCAAGAGGCTGAGGTGTAGAGAATGCCAATTTGAATTCAGCCAGGGCAGGAAAGTCCTAGACACTCTTATTTCTAAGAGATCACAGGAAAATATGCCCATGGGTTGGGCTTGTGCCTCAAGGGCAGAGCTCTACCCTTGAGCAAAAGGAGATCAGGGATAGGGCCTAGTCTCATATTTCAACCTCGGACCTGCCAAAGAAATAAAAGAATTCAGTAACTCCATGTCTCTGTGTATAGATGGATGATGTATTGACAATGGGCTTTCAGCAGGTTGCCCATGCCCAGACCCCCAACCTGGGCAAGCTGGGAAAAGCCCTCAGAGAGTACTAAGTATGAGCCAGTAGCTTGAACAAAGCATCCTTCTTTGCCATTTAATAAGTGAAACACCGAAGGCTTGCCTTGGCTGGTGTATGCAAAGGGTGCATTACATTCTGGCTGAGGTGTCTCATTGGGATATCTAGCAGCCAGACACTGCCTCCAGGGAGACCACAGTTCCTAGTCTGTAGCAGTTGTGGAAGCTTCTGGCTCCATATTTCCTATCCCTCTGTAGGATGTGAGCCTAGATCTCTGGGGCCTGGTGGATATCATTCATTCATCATTCCTCATTGCCGAGTATCAGGCTGGTCCCAAATCCTGGCAAACATATAAAATGGCCAGCGATTTCTGTGCTGAAATCCCACCCTCATAGATCCTGTTAGAAGTGAGCCTTGGGCTGCGAATGTGGCTTACTGGTAGAGTGCTTACCTAGAGAGCATGAAGCCTGAAGTTCGATTCCTCAGTACTACATTAACAGAAAAAGCCAAAACTGGCACTGTGGCTTAAGTGATATAATATAGCCTTGAGGAAAAGCAACTCAGGAACATGCCCATACCCTTAGTTCAAGCCCAAGACTAGCAAAAAAAAATGTGAGCTTGGTGAGACATACTCTTCTGGGACTCAGAGGAGGGCCAAGGATATAGGTAAGAGGGAGATGGCAGGTGCTGGTGGCTCACCCCTATACTCTTAGCTACTCTGGAGGCTGAAATCTGAGGATCATAATTGCAAGGCAGTGCAGGCAAGAAAGTCTATATGATACTCTTTTCTCCAATTAAACACCCAAAAAGCCAGAAGTAGAGCTGTGTTCCAAGTAGTAGAGTGCTAGCCTTGAGCATAAAAACTCAGGCATAGCATCCAGGCCATGAATTTAAACCCCAGGACTGCACACAAACACACACACACACACACACACACAAACACACACACACACACACACACACACACACACACACACACACACCCCAATATAGAGCATTTGCCAGTCAGCCTACCAAGTTCCATCTCTAGGAACTCAATATTTTTTTTAAAAAGAGGGAAAATGGAAGGAAGGACTTGCTCCAGGAGGTGATTTAACCAGTGCCCAAATTCCACAGGATTTCTATGATGTGGAACAGGACAGATAGCTTCAGGCAGAAAGTACACAGTATGGGCAAAGGTCCAGAGGTGTGGTGTAGAGCAGGTGGTGTGGGGGGAATGAAGGTTCTGTGTCTTCAGACAAGTCTGGCTGAACACTCAAGACTGGGTCAAGGTTTGTACTTGAGTCACAGGTAGGGCAGACAGTAGAGTCCAGAATGGGGCCCAGGGGAAGATTAGCTTGACTTTTCACCGTGGACCCCAGCCATTTCCTCTGGCTGAAAGCCTATTTTTCACAGCTCCTTTGCATGGAGGAGTCAGGGCAAATGCAGGGAAGAACCCTTGCTTAAGAAAAGCTTCTACCCAATGCCACCAGTGGCTCAACCCCTGTAAATCCTAGCTACTCACGAGACTGAAATCAGAGATCGTGGGTCAAAGCCAGCTCAGGGGAAGAAAGTTATTGAGACTCTTCTTCCCAATGAACTACCAAAAGCCAGAAATGGATCTGTGGCTCAAGTTGTAGAGTACCAGCCTTGAGGGAAAATGTTGAGACCTGAGCGCAGACCCTGAGTTTAAGCCCCAGTACAGGCACAGAAAAAATAAAGAAGATTTCAGAAGCTCCAAGTCCACTGTGGAGAAAGGCCATTATCAGCTGGGCGAAGGTGGCTCATGCCTGTCATCCTAGCTACTCAAGGCTGAGACCTGAGGATCAATCAAGATTCAAAGCTAGCCAATGAATCACCAAAAAGCTGGGAAGTTGAGCTACGATAGTTCAAGTGGTACAGCACGAACCTAGTGCAAACAAGCTAAAGCATAACATCTAGGCTCTGAGTTCTTGTCCCGGTAAGCACACACACACACACACACACACACACACACACACACACACACACACACACACACACACTAACATCATTAGCAGGTGCCAGCAATCCTAGCTACTCAAGAGGCTGAGCTCTTAGGATGGAAGCTTGAAGCCAGCCCAGGCAGGAAAGACCATGAGACACTTATCTCCACTCAATTACTAAAAAAGATGAAAGTTGAGCTGTGGATCAAGTGGTAGAATGTTAGCTTTGAGCAAAGGAAGCTCAGGGACAGTGCCTAGGCCTTGAGGTACAGCTCAAAGATTTTTTTAAGACACTCATTGCCAGCCCCGCAAGCCATAAATCCAGATTTTGGTCATCATAGGTCTCACCTCCACTTCTGCCAATTCCACAGTACTGCCACAAGTGGCCAGTGTGTGGCCAACACTGGGTTAAGAAGTGGACGTACACAAGGGGTGAGGGGCATAGCAAGGTCAAGACTAATACCCCAGAACATTGAGTTATTGGTCATACCAGTCTCTCATCCCCCAGCTCCCTGGTCCTGGAGTCTAAAGTCTGTGCCTCTGAATTCTGGGCATCCGGAATTGTCTAGAAGTCCCAGCTGGGGCCAGAAGATAGACTTTCCTGTGATAAAGTACATTTACATTTCCTAGACACCGAACAATATTTCCAAGCCACCTTGGTCTCACCTCCCATGTAGCCCTGGATCCTCCTTGCTCGGGTGGCCTTCAGTCAGCTGTCAAGCTTGAGTTGGCCAGACCTACCAGCAACCCCCCATTCCCCACTCCACTGCCAGCCTGTTGAGAGGGATGTCAGAGGCCCAGCTGAGGAAAAGGACAGGACATCGTGTGACTGAGGCCCTCCCTCTGAGGCATGGGAGACCCTATGCCAGCTGGCACTGCTGTACCAGAATCCGCTGGAGGTGGCCAAATATTTGGACAGCCAGACTTGTGCCCCAGAGAAAATATGGAACACAGGCCACTGGCAATTTTGGACTCATTGTAGACCCTGATAAGGAGCTAAAGGCAAGGTCGATGTGCAGGAAGGGCACCATCTGAAGTCAGAAAGAGGAGGACAGTCACCTAAGAAGGGGACAGAGAAGGATGAGAGAAAATTACACACACATACACACACACACACACACACACACACACACACACACACACACACTCACAGACATTCCAAGGCCTCAGCGGTTCCTGAGAACAGAACCACGAACTCCCTCCATTCGGATCATATCTGACCTGTGAGAAGATGGCACTATCGTACTCAGTCCAACTGTAGACACAACATTGAGCCTCAAACGTATCTGGAATGTCTCATAACCCAGCATGGAATTTCCTACCATACACACTGCTATGTGGAAAACTCAGCCACCTCTTTGTTTATTGCTGGTCATGGGGTTTGAACTCTGGGTCAGGGCACTGACTTTCAGCTCTTTAGCTGAAGATGATCACTCTACCACTTGAGCCGCAGCGCCAGTTCCTGTTTTCAGGTGGCTCATTGGATATGAAGTATCACCAAGTTGGCCTTGAACCGTGGTCTTTACATCTCAGCTTTATGAGTAGCTAGGATGACAGTTGTGAGCCACCAGCAGCGCCCTGCTTTAGCCACATTCATATACCCAGAGGAAACCCAATTTGTCAGGCCACGAACTTCTTGCAACCCTTGACTTCAAACTTTGACACTCAGCATCCAAATCCATCCTTTAATGGAGAGAATACAGGCACAACAATCCGATCTCTGCACCCATTCACCCACTCACTGCCTGCCAAAGGCCTCATCCTCTTGAGTTCTTGGTAAGGCACCGCCAATCCTACTGTGGCTTCAAACTGAGGAAAACTTGGGGAGTTCTTAGAAATGTCTATACAGTGAGGCCAGCACCTGGTCTCTCAACCACAGCACCCACACACACACCTCCACATTTTTGCAGGCAAAGATGTTTTACTTTCTTTTTTTGGTTGTGGGGTTTGAACTCTGGGCCTGGGTGCTATCCCTGAGCTCTTCAGCTCAAGGCTTGAGCCACAGCACCCCTTCTGGTTTTGTGGTGGTTTGTTGGAGATAAGAGTCTCAGGGTCTTTCCTACCCAGGCTGGCTTTGAACTGTGATCCTGAGATCTCACCTCCTGAGTACCCAGGATGACAGTCCTGAGCTACTGGCACCCGGCGAAAGATACTTTTCCATGCTTGTCATCTTATCCCCTTAGGAGACTAAGATCTGAGAACTGCAGTTGGATGCCACCCTTGGCAACAAGTCCATGAGAACTCTTTATCTCCAATTAAACCCAAAAGAGCTAGAAGTAAAGCTCTGCTTCAAATGTTAGAGTCCTATCTTGGAGCATAAAAGACAAGACACCCCCTAATTTTAAGCATTTCCTAGCAAAGATCCACCCAAGAAAGGGAAGCAGGTGGGCACACGGGTGCTCAAAGCTCACACATAATAATCAAGACTCTCAGAACAGATCCCACCCTGCTATGATTCTGTAGATAATTTGTCCTACACCTTGGCAGTCTTAGATGGGACTGACCATGCACCAAATTAGGACGTTCAAGTATGATCTCATACTGAGGATCCCCTGAAATTATCAGAGACTCAGGAACTCTCAGAGTCCTGCCTCAACACTGGATATTAAGGTGAGATAAAGTTATCCAAACACACGATACGGAACCAAAGGTTTCTTAGTCAAAGGACTGAGACTGAGGGGCTCTAGCTCCCTCTCTCTTGCGAAGGTGAAAAGGGCTGATCTATCCCAGGAATGTTCCTGTGTTTGGGTATTATCAAAAGAGCAACCCTGCTCAGAGCCCAGTGCCTCTGTTTTTCCCACCAGTCTCTACCCAGCCCTGCCCCACCTTCAGCCTGCCCTCTCTGAATCCCAAATCTGCCATCTAGATTAAAGACTGAGCCAGCAAAGAGACCCCCTTCTGCCACTGAGAATGGCAGTCACGGGGCCCTAGCACCCTCTAGATGAAGTCTTGGAGCAACATGGTTCCCAACTCCCGCCCTCATTCCCAAGCTGTCCTGTGCCAGTGACATGCTTACCTCTGTCTCTCGTGGAGGAATGAACACCAGGGGTGTCATCTTCAAATTGAGCCCGATTGAGCACTCGAAAGTCCCAGCCCCCAAGGATGTACTGCACAGGCATCCTGCAGTGAATGACAGCCAAGTTGTCAACGGTGAAACCAAGGTGCTAGGACATGTAATAGCAGCGTGGCTGGATCAAAGGCTCTATCACTGGTACTCTAGGTTGTCAGGAGAGATCATGGCTAAAATTTCCTGACACACCTGACTTGGGATCATACTCCCTCTTCATCTTCCTAATTATCACTTGCCTCCCCCCTTCAGACTCCCTCACCCCAATACATCCCTAGCCCTTGGACACTTTCTTCTTATCTGACCAGAAAATAAACTCGTTGGGGCCAGGGATGATTGAAACCTGGTGACCCACCCTGATCCCTAGGGTCTACTGAGGCTGCTTTCCTCTGCAGTCGGTTGAACACACAGCTCCTAGATGTCATGAACTTGCTGAGGGGTCAGTGGCTTTATCCTACATAATGACTTTAATCTCTGGAACTGTCCCCACAAAGATTGTGAATGGTTGGCTCCCTTGATCCAGGAACTCCAAACCAAGTGTTGCATGTTCTCCCTTCTTCCTTCCTTTCCTCTTTTTCTCCTTCTGTCTTTCCCTACTCTCTCTCTGTCTCTCTCTGTCTCTGTCTATGTCTCTCTCTTTCTCTCGCTGTCTCTGTCTTTCCTTTCTTTGTGTCAATCATGGGCCTTGAACTTAGAGTCTAGGTGCTATCCCTGAGCCTTTTTACTCAAGGCTAGCAGTCTATGGCTTGAGCCATACATCCACTTCTGGTATTTTGTTTTTGGTAGTTAATTGAAGACAAGAGTCTTACAGGATTTCCTGCGCCGGCCAAAAGCCTCCATCCTTGGATCTCAGCTTCCTAAGTAACTAGGATGACAGGCCTGAAGCACCACCATCCAGCTCAAACCAAGGTTTCTTCATGTTCTGTGGAAACAGTCCTGGAACCTTTCATTGTCTAAGACCTCCCAGAGCATGGTGCACACTGTATAGGTTTGTTGGATAAATAAATGAGCATCTGTCTATGACAATACTACAGAAAAGTCCCATCTGATTCAGGTAAGTATCCCCTGTAATTATTCCTCTGCCGAAGCCTGATATAGCTCTCCCACAGTTCTCTCTCCTCCCTCTTCACGCCCTCCTGGTGGCACCACACTTAACTGTTTTGACTCCTAGGATGTGAGCCACGATGTACTCACTGGATTCCAGGGCCTCTAGAATGGCTATCTTCTCAAAGATCTCTGTCCAGCGGCTGACCAGCTCTGTGGCACTCAATTCCCCACTCAGGTATGAACGAGGTTGCCATGAGCTGAACGAATGGTTCAAGAGGCCTCCTCTCCTCCCCTGGGGCCAGCTAGGATGGTCTACCACATCCAGCCCCCAAGTTTCATGTTGCAGACAAAGGATCTTTGAGGCAGCCTGGGGTCTCTGAATCTCCCAGAATCTAGTGCAGTTGCTGGGAATCGTATCTGCTCAGAGCTGTCAGGCTGAGGATGGCAAGATCACAATCTCTGCTCCCCAGGACATCCCCGACTGAGGTGGTCACCCTAGAGAGAACTGGAGGAGATTCAGCAGCTGCCAGAGAAAGGCAGTCAAGGCACAGCGTTCAAAGCAAGAAATAATCTGGCTTGGGAACTCTGCCTGTGCCGCTTTGAACGTCATTGTTTGGCAGCTGAAATCGTCCATCCAAGGCATTAGTGGAAATTGCCAGCTTAAATAAAAAAACCTGGAAAATGTAGCATTTAAATTGTCCCAATCAAACTTAAAGGGTTCCAAAATCAGTGGTCCCCTTTTGCTTCCAGACAGCCAACAGCAGGTTACAGAAACTGGCATTCATCGATCCCTATCTAACTGCCATGTCCTGATAACCAAGCGGGCTCCAGCAGGGGGAATGGACTTGCCTACCACTGTCCAGCGTGAAACGTCCTAGACAGGACACAGACTGGAGTCTGCAGGACTCCAGGGAGGATTGACCACTGGTGCACTGCCCAGGGAGAGAATCCACGCCACCAGTGGGGCCCTGGAGCCCTGGGCCTGGATGCCCACAGAGACCATAAACGCCCTAGGTAAGGTTCCCCTCTCATCCTCGGTCATGGTGAAACATCTGCCATGTCACACTGTAAGCCTGCCCCCAAAACCTCATAGCTTCATAGCCCCTGCCCTACCCTTTTTCCCATCTCCTTCCCTAATTATGTTTGTCAGACACATTCCCAACCCTTGAATTAGCTCCAACTATACACTGAGAGCAGAGTGTCTGTCTAGAAGAGTGTGGCTGTGGACACACTGGCCTCACCAAACTTCTGGCCTGGGATAGAAGGACAGGTGTCCACTCGAGTTCACACAGGTCTCCTAGGGGAGGGCCACGCAGACCCAGCAGCTACTGTGTGCTACAGGAAAGGGAGAAAAGAGAGGTGGAAAGGGGAGGAAAGGAATGTCTACTAAAATATTCCATAAAGGAGCCATGAAACTGTGAAGCAGAAATCAAATATTGTGGCTGAGCTCATACTTGGTACTGATGAAAAAAGAACAACAAGTACATACACAAAGAGAAATAAAGTGCTTTTGCTGTTTTTAGACATGGTCACACACACACACACACACACACACACACACACACACACACACACACACACACACACAAATCCAGAACAGTGACAGAAGTGTCTTCCATGCAGCACTTGCAATTTGCCAAATGATCACTCACCTGAGCACAGTCAGGATGTACAAGGAGAAAGATGATCTCTCTCTCTCTCTCTCTCTTTCTCTCTCTCTCTCTCTCTCTCTCTCTCTCTCTCTCTCTCTCTCTCTCTCTCTCTCTCATACACACACACATACACATACATACACACAGACTCAGAGTAGTACCTCTCTTAAGTTTTTTGGTTACTCATCTGGGACAATGTGCAGCTGGAGCATGCAGGTGCCCATGTCCCATTCCCTTTTCAGAACCAAGGGTTCCCACCCAAGGGGAGCACCATTGTAATGACACAGCCTCACCCTGCCTCTCACCTTCCCCAGGGCCAAACCCTTCCCCTTGGGAACAACCAGCCTTAAATCCCCATTTACCAAAACCCTAAGCCAGGACGCTGGGTGAAGGAATCCCCAGACAGGTGGCTCCTCAGAGCCAGGACTGAAAACAAGCAGGGGGTCATGGGGTCCCCAACGAGGTGTCTGACCTGTCATGGGAATGGTGTTGAGGAAATGGATGGGGTTCTAAAGGCTACATACATGGATAGACTCCCTACTTCCAGACTAGATGCTTCTGGGTGACTGGGTGGATTCTTGGAGGGACAAGGAGAACAGATGGACCAGGAGCACCAGCAGATGCTGGCAGAGCTGGGAAATGTGATCAAGCTGTGAGTACTGTTGACAGCTGCAGTGGGGGGGACAGGCCAGGTGTATGTGTGTCAGAGGGAGTGTGTTCCTCCCAGATATTCACCTTTCATCTGACCCCCAGTGCTCTCACCTCCCTAGTGGGATTTTCCGATACCCTCCTCAGGTGAGAGGGTGACTGAGAACAGAGGACAAGGACTCACACAGCAAGGGGTCCCTATCTTCTGCATCCAACACCCCCCCACCCCCAGAAAAAAGGAAAAGACCCGAGAAGGCAGGTGTGGAGTTGCTGCTCCCCACCTCTTTATAAAGCCACCAAGTTCCCACCTAGGTGAGGAAGGGTGAAGATGTGGGGCTCTGTGGTTCCCACTGCTCCAGGCCAGGGGCTTGGTGATGCCCCCTTCTCACCCAACCCTGCATCTCCCCATTTCCTTGGACATTGACACTAGGGATAAGGTTGGGATCCTTGGGTCGACACCCACTCCCCCACCCCTTCTCCTGGGGAGCATTTGTGGCAGAGCCAGGGCTGGCCCCTGGCACTTGTGAGGGAAGGTTGGGATGTGACAAAGGAAGCGGGAGTCGCGGGTCTGAGTTGGGGTGGGGAAGGGGGGTTGGGAGAGGTCACGAGGTGCGGGCCCATGGGACGGCCACTCATGTGTGCTGCTGGGAGATGCTATAGGCTGCCATTCTGGGTGCAGCGGGCAGCAATGGCAGCATCATGGCAGATGCTCAGGCACAGAGCAGAGGATGGGGGGGCCAGGACGTGGTCAGGGTCACAAGCTGGCCGGGGGCACATCACTGGATGACTCTGAGAGGCGCTGCAGGTCTGAGCCAGCAGCCCCTGTTTTAAACGTGATGCCATGGGGAAGGCAGAAAAAGGGGCCAGGACAGGGGCAAGTGGGTGGCAGGGCTTAGCCCGCCCCAGGCCCAGTTGAGCTCCTGGCATTGGAATCTCAGACTCAGGGCCTACTTGGCCTCTGAGCCTCTCAGTGCCTGTGGGAGGGATGTGCCAGCTGTGCTGGGTTTGTGTGCTCTGCGCTCCTGGCCCAGACCCGTGATCCTACAGCAGCAGAATCCAGCCATTGATGCCGCCTCCCCTGATGCTTGTGACTGCTCTTTTCTCTGCTGTCTCTCTCGGCCCTCCACTTCTCTCCCGGGCTGCTCCACCCATGCTGCACAAGTGAGCCAGCCCCCATGTGCCTCTGACTGCAGCAGATATGTGCTCCCTCGGCCACGTCCTGTCCTCTCCTCAGTCACGCCCCCTCCCCAATCGACCATGCCCCCCATCCCTGACCTTGTGGTGCCCTGACTGCCCTAAGGCTAACAGGCCATGGAAGAAGCAGCCTCACCTCAGTTCAGGGCTTCCTCCCAACCCCAGCAGATGCCCATGGCATCGAACCCCTCCCTCAACCCAACGGCAGGGAGAGACTCTTCTCCATCCACCCTACACACTAAACAGGTGCACGGTTACCCTCTCTTAGTGTGTGTTTGTGTGTGTGCGTGTGTGTGATTTTCAGGGATATCTACCTCTCAAGGACTCAGAACATAGCACCCTTTTGGATGACAGCACACAGCATACTTTAAAAAATATAGCACAAAGAAACCTGTGTAATGGACTCAGCACAATGCACATTTTGAAGGAATCAGCACATAACAACCTTTGGGATCCTCATGGTAATCTAATGACCAATAAAATTAGACATGCCATTATGACATCAGCAAGCTTAAATATCATAGAATTATGACAGCATATGTCATAGTGAAATTATAGACATATTGTGAATGCCTATTTTGTGATTTCATTCTATTTCAAGCAAGCAATATTGGTGGATATCAGAAATCCATTGTAACCTCAAAGCCATTGTGACATGAAAATCCTTTTGTGATATCACAGTGCCATTGTGATATCATTAACCTGTTGTGACATCACAAACCTGTCCTGTCCATTGTGATCTCCTCACCAGTGTGACATCACAAAGACATTGTGTTATCACATTTCTGTTGTGACATTACAATCACCCTGAGACTTCCCAAACCCATTATGACATCTTTAGCACCATTAAAAAAACACATGGCCTTTGTGACACCACAGTCCCTTTGTGTATCCATTGTGAAACGTCAATTGAGATCAGATATGCCATTGTGATATCACAAATCATTTACAATATAATCATAGGTGTGACATCAAATTGTCATTATGACAATATCAGGTCATTATGATATCCCAAATCAATAATGACATCATACCATTATGACATCACATTGTCATTGTGACATCATATTAACATTAGGAATGCCTATTATGTGATTTCATTATATTTCAAATGTGGCATGTGGGTTCATATCAAAAACACATTTTGACTTCATAACCATTGTGACATCACAATCCCTTTGTGACAAAACGTTGCCATTGTGATATCTTTAAACAACTGTGACAATTCAAACATATCCTGTCCTCGTAAGTTTTGTGACATGTTGCCACTGTTAGGCCCATTGAGAGCTCATTCTATTTTTGACCTCATATTATTTCAGGTATGACATTAAATATTAATAATATACTGTGACATCATGAGTATTGTGACATCACACTGCTAGATGTAATGACCATTGTGTCACATTGTCACATCACAAATCTATTCGACTTCATCACATTTGTGCCAACATATGCCTTTGGAATCCTCACAATCCCATTCTAAACTCATATACTCATTGTGAGTTATTGACAATTGAGTTGTCGAATGCCATTGTTACATCACCAATCTACTGCGACATCACAAAACTATTTTGAACTCATCACTATTATGGCATCACCAACTAATTGTGATTATAACAACACTCTTATGACATTATAATTTGACATCATATTGCAATTGTGATATCACTGTACCATCATGCTTTCACAAACCTATTATGACCTCATCACATCTTAGAAAATGCACGGCCTTTGGGACATCAAGCTCCTTTTCTGAACTTGTATCATTATGAACTTGTAGCAATTGAAATTTGAAATAAGGTGTGATATTACAAACTAGTTTGACATCACTTACGCATTTTTATATCAACACTGACAAATGAAACCAGTTAGGAACCTTAGCACTTTTGACAAAAAACATGGCCTTTGTGTCATCACAGTTCATTTGTGTATGTCATTGTGACTTCATTCTCATATCCCCATTATAAACTAATGGCAGTTAAGATATGACATGCCATTGTGACATCGCAAACCCTTTGTGACATCATCAGACTGTCGTTATGATATCATCAGCTCATTGTGACATCACCTAGCTACAGTGACATCATAGCATTATGACATCGCATTGCCATTTTGCTGTCATAGACACATTGTGAATGTATATCCTGTGATTTCATTCTATTTCAAATGTGGCATATCAGTTGATATCAGAAATACATTGTGACCTCAAAACCACTGTAACACTATAAACCCTGTGGGACGTCATAACCATTGTGACACCATATTGTTGTTATCACATCCTTAGCTTATGGTGAAAACACAAAATGAGAATGACATTATAGCATTTGCCATTATGTCATTGTGACATCATAGTCATATTATGAATGCCAAATCTGTGATTTCATTGTATTTGAAATGTGGCATGTGGGATGATATCAGAAACTCTTTGTGATGTCATAAACTTTGTCACATCAGAATCCCTTTGTGACATCTATTTTGCAATGTGACATCACAATACCAATATGATGCTACTAAGGCACCATGATATCACAATGGTCATGAACTCACAATGGGTTTCTGATATCAACCGACATGCCACATTAGAAATAGAATCAAATAACATAATAGGCAAACACAACATGTCTATGATATCAGAATGACAATGAGATGATACAATGCTATGATGTCATTGTAGTTTTTTACATGTCAAAATGAGCTGATGGTGTCATAATGGCAACATGATGTCACAATTATGATAATGTCAGAAAGGATTTTTTTATGTTTAAATGGTATGTCTGATGTCAGTTGTCATTAGTTCCCCATGAGCATATTGACACAAAAATCTTCTGTGACGTCACAGAGGCCATGTGTGTTTTCAAAGTGGTAAGAGGTCATAATAGGTTTCAAAGGGCACAATGTGATCCATAATGTCACAATGAAAATGAGATGTCCCATGGGGTTTTTGATGTCACAATGGTGATGAGGTCACAATGGTTTTGTGATGTCACAGTTTGTAATATCAGAATGATACATCCAATTTCAATTACTCATAATTCAATATGAGGATACTGGGTGATAGAAGAAGCTTCATAGTATGTGGTCATACTATGTGAAAACCCAATGGAACAGTGATTTCACAATGACAATGTGATGTCTCAACAACATGTTATAATAATGTTTTGATGTCACAATTGGTGACGCCATACTGATGAGGAGGTCTCAATAGATTTGAGATGTACCAAGGGGTTGGTGATGTCACAATGGCATGTGGGATCTCAATTGTCATTAACTCACCATGAGTATATGAATTTGGGAAGGGATTCTGATGTCACCAAAATATATGTAGTCAAGAAGGTGAAGAACTAACAGGTCTGAGATGTCACAAAGTGACACAATGGTTATGATGTCCAGCGGTGTGATATCATGATGTTACTTTGGATTTTAGATATCTCATGTCGTATTTGAAATATGAAGTCGAACACAGATTTTCAACTCACAAAGGGCCTAAGATATCACAATGGCATTTCACAAAAGTTATGAGGACAGGAGAGGTATTTGATGTCACAGTGGGTTAATGATATAACAAAGGAAAAGTGCTGTGACAAAGAGATTTAGATGTCACAAAAGTTGTGAGTTCACAATGGTTTCCTGATATCAACCCACATGGCACATTTGAAATAGAATGAAATCAAAGAATAGGCATTCACAATGGGTCTACGTCATTAAAGTGACAACGTGATGTCAAGGCAGCAATGTTTGATAGGATATGTACCCATTACCTTACTCATGTAAGGTAACTGTAATCCCTCTGTACACTACACTTACAATAAAAAACGTACAGAAGAAAAAAGGAGAAAAAATGGTATGGTGTCATTGCGGTTTGGTGTTGTCACAATGAGATGATGGTGTCATGATGACAATGTGATTTCACAGTCATGATTATTGCACAAAGTATTTGTGACCCTACAATGCTATGTGTTATCACAATTTTCATTAGTTTACTATGAGGATATGGCTACACAAAGGGTCTGTGATGACACAGAGGTCATGTGTATTTTAAAGGTGCTAAGAGTTCACAATTGCTTTGTGATGTCACAATGTGATTGTGAAGGCACAACAGCAATGTGATATCACAATGGGTTTGTGATGTGACAGTGATGATGAGGTCATAATGAGTTTGTGATGTCACTATGAGTTTGTATTACTACAATGACATGTCCAATTTCAATTTCTACTAGTTCAAAATGAGGATACAATTTCAAAGAAAGAATCTGAAGCACCAAAGACCATGAACTTTTAGTCATAACGTGTGATATGCTGCCATTAGGATATTTTAGGCCTTTAGTAAGCTTATATTCTGTTTTCAAACTCATAATTCAGGCATGGCATCTGATATCAGAAATTGACTCTGACAATATGAACATTGTGACATCACATTGATAGACATCAAGAACATGGTGTCACATTGTGAACTCACAAATCTGTTAGGACTTCATCACATTTGTCTCAACACATGACTTTGGAGACAACACAATCCTTTTGTAAACACATATCTTCATTGTGAATTAAAGACATTTGAGAATCGGCATGCCATTGTGACATTTCCAACCAATTGTGACAGCATAAACCTATAATAGTAGAAACACATTGTGATCTATTAGCCATTGTGTTAGCACAATCCCTTTGTGACTCCACACTTCCAAAGTGATATCACTAACCCACTGTGAAATTCCAATCCTCTCATACCCAATCCAGGTATGAAATGTGATACCCGAATCCAGTGTGACATCTAGATCATGGTGACATCACACTGATAGATGTTATGAGCATTTTGTAACATTCTGACAACACACACCTGTTAGGACTTCATCATTTTTGAGAAAACACATTCCTTTGGAGACATCACAGTCCCGTTGTGAGCCCATATACTCATTGTGAGTGGACAATTGAGATCATATGTGTCATTTTGATGTCACTAACCCATTGTAACATCACACACCTCTTGTAAACTCATCACCAGTATGGCATCACCAATTGTGGTAACAAAACTTTATTAAGTCATCATATTCCAACATCCTATTGCCATAGTGATATCACTGTTCCAATGTTTTTTCAAAAACCTAGAATGTCCTCATAGCATTTCAGAAAATTCATGGCCTTTTATATTTCAGTCTTCTCCTGTGAACTCATATCCTCATGGTTAAATAGTAGTAATTGAAACTGGACATGTGAGTATGAGATGTTACTTCACAAAACGTTGATTTCATCACCAATGTGACATCACAAACCCTTGTAAGCTTTCATTGCCATTTGATATCACTATCACATTGTGACATCCCAAACCTATTTGGACCTCTCAGCACATTTGAAAAAACACATGGCTTTCGTGACATCACAGTCCCTTTGTGTAACTATACCCTGATTATGAACTCTTTGTGACATCACCAGTGTGACATAACATTCTCATTATGACAGGATCAACTAATTTTGACATCACAAAACTACAAGATAGCATTATGAGATCACATTGTCATTGTGATGTTATAGACAGATTGTGAGTGCCTGGTTTTAATTTTTTTTTTGTCGGTCGTCGAGCTTGAACTCTGGGCTTGGGTTCTGTCCCTGCTCTTCAGCTCAAGGCAAGCACTGTATCGCTTCAGCCACAGCACCACTTCTGGTTTTCTAATGGTTTTATTGGAGATAGTCTCATGGATTTTCCTGCCTGAGGTGGCTTTGAAGTGCAATCCTTCTATCTCAGCCTCCTGAGTAGCTTGCATTACAGTCGTGAGCCACTGGCGCCCGGCTTTCTCATTCTTTTTCAAATTTGACATGTGTGTTGATATCAGAAACATAATGTGACCTCATAACCATTGTAACATCATAAATAAGCAGTGACATCAAATTGTCATTATGACACCTTCAGCTCATTGTGACATCACCAAATCACAATGGCATCATAGCATGATAAATCACAATGACATTGTTACATCATAGTCATAACAGTGTGAAGGCCTATTCTGTGAATTCATTCTATTTCAGAAATCCATTTTGACCATATAACCATTGTGATATCACAATCTTTTGTGACATCATTAATCTGCTGTGCCATAACAAACCAGTCCTTATAAGTTTTGTGACATGCTGCTATTGTCATATGTTAATCCCTTTGTGAGCTCATAATCTGTTTTCAATCTCATATTTCTGGTATGACATGTGATATCAGAAATCCCCTGTGATATCATACTACCAGATATCATGAGTATTGTGTCACATTGTGACATCACAAACCTGTTAGAACGGCATCACATTTGTGACAACACATGCCTTTGGAGACATTACAGTCCCTTTTTGAAATCATATATTCATTGCCAATTAATGACAGTTGAGATCTGCCATGCCACTCTGACATCATGAACCCTTTGTGACATCAAAAACTTATTGTGACCTCATCACGAGAATGGCATCAACAACTGATTGTGGTATCAAAGCATTATTTTGAAATGATATTGTGGTATTGCCATTGTGATATCATTGTCCCATTGTGTTTTTACAAAAATATATGGCCACATCACATCTTAGAAAATTCATGGCCTTTGAGGCTTCAAGCTCTTTCTGTGAACTCGTGTACTTATAACTTCTAAGGCCAAGAGACAAACCATCAAGTCACATTTAATATAATAAACCAATTTACACTAGAAGGGGTGATTACCTTATCCTGGACTGGATACCCAGATCCAAGAGCAGCCTTGACCACCAAACCTCAGACCTTCAATGGGCAGCCCCACCCTTTCTTAATTGGTCTGCAAACCACCAGCCAAAAAATTATGATCTCCAAAGCTCCAAACCTCAATGGGCAAGGCTTTTTACTTTTCCATTCCTAGCTCCTTCGCTACAGACTTGTCCTTCCTTCCTGGTCTTTCCCTATTTCCCTTCCACCACTTCCTTCAGGCCTCTCCAGTCTCCACAGGCCTGCCCTACTCTGCCCCAGTGACCACTTGCCAACCTTCGGCTCTCCCTCAACTTTCTCTCTTCTCAAGTTTTTCCCTTTCTGCTGTCTCACCACTTTCTTCCATCTGGGTAGCTCTCATTTTTATATCTCCTTCCAATGCTCTGAAAATGCAACTTATATATAGGTTGTATCCCTCCTCACTCCAATGTGTCTTCTGCCTAAGAGTTTTCAACCATCATTTCCCAAACTGCCCAATGTTCAATTACTTCTTGACAGCTCACCATGTGAGGCTTGACACCTCCACCTTTGGTGGTATTCCCCTCACTCTCCGCTGGGCCAGGCCAAGCATTTACAATGATTATTGGCTCCCATAGATAATTCTGACCTCACTGGCTATTACAGTAACCTCATAGTGAATTAGAAGAATTGAAATTGTATATGACATTGTTATATTACTTGATGAGACATCATTAACCCATTTTGACCTCATCACCCTGGTGAAATCACAAACTCATTGTGATATCACATTGCCATTGTGTCACCATGCTCACATTGTGACATCCCAATCCTATTATGACCTCAGAAGGTTTGAAAGAAATCATGGCCTTTGTGTCATCACAGGACCTTTGTGTACCCAAATCCTCATTTTGAGCTAATGACAATTGAGATCAGACATTCCATTTTAACATCTCAAAACCTTTGTGACATCATCACCAGTGTAACATCACATTGTCATTATGACAACATCAGCCCATTGTAACATCATAAAACAACAATGACATCATAGAATTATGACATCACATGGTCATTGTGATGTCACAGATACAAGGGAATGTCTATTCTGTGATCTCATCCTATTTCAAATGTCGCAGGTGTGTTGATATCAGAAATAGATTGTGAACACATAACCATTATGGCATCACAATACCTTGATGACACCACATTGCCATTATGATATCTCTAACCCACTGTCTCTCCTATCCTCATATATGTTTTGACATGCTGCCAGTGTGATCTCTGGCCTCTCTAAGCTCATAAATTGTTTAACTCATAATACTTCAGGTATGACATACGATATCAGAAATCCACTGTGACATCATGACCACTGTGACATCACACTGCCAGATGTCATGACCACTGAGTCACATTGTGACATCACAAACCTGTTAATACTCATTCCACTTGTGCCAACATATGCCTTTGGATACATTATCCCTTGTGAACTTATATATTTATTGTTAATTAGAGACCTGGCATGAGATTGTGACATCAACATCCCATTGTGAAATCACAAATCTTTGTGATTTCATCAGCTGTATGGCATTACCAACTATTTGTGACTTCAAAACAATACTATCTCATGTAATGGTAACATCACATTGCCAATGGGATATCTCTGTCCCATTGCATTTTCACCAATCTATTATGTCTGCATAACATTTTACAAAACCCATAGCCTTTCTGACTTCTAGCTCCTTATGTAAACTCGTACTCTTCATTGTGATCTAGTAGAATGAAATTAGATATGTAATGGTGATATTACAAATTCATTGTGACATCACTATCCAAGTGTGACTTTATCACAACTGTGACATCACAAACCCTTTGTGACATCACATTTCCACAGTGATATCACGATCACCTTGTGATATCCCAAATCTGTTGTGACCTCTTAGGACCTTTCAAAAAGGACAACTGACATCAGACATGCCATTATACCATTACAAACACTTTGTGACATCATCTCCAGAGTGAGATCACATTGTTGTTAGGATACCATCAGCCCATTGTGATATCCCAAAATGACAATGACATCATAGCCTTATGACATCACATATGCATTGTGAGGTCCTAGAGACAATGTGATTGCCTATTCTGTGATTTCATTCTATCTCAAATGTGGCATATAATTTGATTTCAGAAACCCATTGTGACCACATCACCATTATGACATTATAATCCCTTTGTGACCTCATATTGACATTGTGATATCATTAATGCAATGTAACATCACAAATTTGTCTTGTCCTCATAAATTTTGTAACAAACGAATACCTTGACCTGGGCTGGATGCCCAGAGCTAAATGCAGCCTCAACCATGAACCCTCAGAACTCCACAGAGCAGCCCAGCCATTTGTTAACTGGTCTTCAAACAACCAACCCCTAAAATAATGATCTCCAAAGCTCCACATTTCAAAGGACAAGGCTTTTTCTTATCTCTTCATCCTCCTTCACTACAGACCTGTCCTACATTTCAGGTCTTATTTTTTTCCTTCCACCATTCCCTTCTTCTCTTCAGGCTGTTCTACTCTTGACAGGCCTGCCCTGTCCTATCCAGGTGGCCAAGTGCCATCCTTCAGCTCCTGCTCTCCCTCAATTTCCTCTCCTCCCAGGTCTTTACCCTCCTGCAGTCTCATCACTTCTTTCCTTCCAGGTCTTTCCCCTTTTTCTGTCCCCTTCTGTTGCTCTGAACATGCAGCCTATATATAGGCCGTACCCTTCCCCCACTGCAATATGATTCCTACATAACAGTTTTCAATCATCACTTCCCAAATGTCCATACCCAATCATTTCTTGGCAGCTCACCATGTCGGGCTTGACATCCTATCTCCTTCAACAGCATGTCTTGCCCCTTTCAGCGGCACACACCCCTCTCTCTGGTGGTCCAGATCAAGAGGCCATGATGACTATCTGTTCCTGTGGATTATACGGGCACTGATGGTTATGACAGTGTCTTCATGGTGAACTAGGAGCAATTGAAATTGGACAAATAATTGTGATATTCCAAACTCTTGAAATAACTAACCAATTGTGACCTCATCACCACTGTGACATCACAAACCCATTGTGACATCACATTGATATTTTTAACACCAGGATCACACTGTTACATCCCAAATCTATTACGATCTCATACATTTTCAAAAAATATGTAGCTTTGTGACATCACATTCCCTTTGAGTACTCAAATCCCGACTGTGAAATATTGACAATTGAGAATCACACATGACATTTTAACATCAAAAACAGTTTGTGAGTTTATCACACTTGTGACATCACATTGTCATTTTGACAGCATCTGCTCATTGTAAAATCACAAAACTAAAATATGGTAGATTTATAACTTCACATTGTCATGTGACATCATAGACACATTATGAATGCCTTTTTTGTGATTTCATTCTATTTATAATGTGCCCTGTAGGTTGATATCATGAGCAAATCAAGAACTCCTAACCATTGTGACATCAAAATCCCTTTGTACATCACTTTTCCATTATGATATCTCTAACACACTGTGACATCACAAACCCATCCTGTCATCATAACTTTTGTGACATGCTGCAATTCTAATACCTTTGGCTTCTTTGTCCTCATAATCTGTTGTCAACCTCATTATATTTCACATATGACACTTGATATCACAAATTCCCAGTGACATCATGACCATGGTGATATCACACTGCCAGTTTTCATAACCATTGTGTCAAATTTTAACATCACAAACATTTTAGGATTTCAATATATTTGTGACAACACATACTTTTGGAGAAACCACAGTCCCTTTGTGAACTCCTATACTTATTGTAAGTTAAAGACAATTGGGAACCATCATGTTATTGTGACATGCCTAACACATTGTGATATCACCAATCTTTTGTGGCCTCATCACCAAATATGACAACAACACAATATTTTGACATGATGTAGTGAGTTGACATTGCCATGATGATATCTGTCCCGTTGTGTATTCACAAACCTAATATGACCTCATAATTTAAAAAAAAAATTCATGTCCATTAGGACATCAAGATCCTTCTGTGAACTTGTATGCATATTGTGAAATACTAGCAATTGAAAGTGGACCTGTGTTTGAGATATTACAAAATCATTATGACATCAAAAACCCTTGGTGACCTCATCACAACAGTGTATCATAAAGCTATCATGACCCTGAAGTACCTTTGAAAATACACATGGCATTTGTGACATAACAGTCCCTTTGTATGACTCATTGTGAACACATGACAATGGAATTCATATATGCCATTATAACATCACCATTTGTGACCCCCATCACAAGCGAGACAACAAATATTCATTATGACACCATTATGTCTTTGCAACATCACCAATTTATAATGACCTCATAGCATTATGACATTATATTGCCATTGCGATGTTATAGACTATTCTATATATATATATTCTATATATATTCTATATATATTCTATATATGACATTATATTGCCATTGCGATGTTATATGCCTATTCTCTTAGTTCATTCTATTTCAAATGTGGCATGTGGGTTTGTATGAGAAAACCATTATGATCTCATAAATATATGGCATCACAATCACTTTGTGAAATCACAGTGCCATGGTAATATCATTAACACACTGTGATATCACAAAACTTCCCTGTCCTCATAAGTCTTGTGATGTGCTGCAATTGTGATGTCTTAGGCCCTTTATGAGCTCATAATCTGTTTTCAACCTTATAATATTTGTTATGATATGTGATATCAGAAATCCACTGTGACATCATGACAATTGTGACATCATACTGACAGATATGCACATTTTGTCACACTGTGATATCATATTACTCCTAGGACTTCATCACATTTGTGACAACGCATGCCTTTGAAGATACCACAGTCCATTTGTGAACTCATATTCTCTGTGATTTCATGACAAATGAGATCCTTTTTGCCATTTAGATATCACCAACAAATTGTGACATCATAGACCTACTGTGATCTCTTACCTGTATGGCATCACCAACTAATTGTGACATCAAAACCTTTTGTGATGTCACGTGACACGATGATCATGACATCTGTCAGTGTGATGTCACATGGTCATAATGTTAGTGGATTTCTGGTATCTCATGTCATACATGAAATATGAGGTTGAAAACAAATTATGAGGGCAAAAAGGTCTGAGATATCACAATGTTAGCATGTCAAAAAGTTATGAGGACAGGAGAGTTTTGTGATGTCACATTGTGTTAGTGATATCACAATGGCACTGCGATATCACAAAGTGATTATGATGTCAAAATGATTGTGTAAGCACAAACATGTGTTTCTGATATCAACTCTCATGCCATATTTGAAATACAATGAAATCACAGAATAGGCATTCACAATGTGTCTTTGATGTCACAATGAGAATTGTTGTCATAATGCGATTATGTCAATGAGTTTGGTGATGTCACAATGAGCTGATGCTCTCATAATGAAAATGTGATGTCACACTGTTGAGTATGTCACACATACTTTTTGATGTTATAATGGCTTGTCTAATCTCAATTATCATTGGTTAACAACAAGGATATGGGTACACAAAGGGACTATGATGTTGAAAAGGCATGTGATTTTTCAAAGGAGCTAAGAGGTCATAATAGATTTTAGATGTCACAATGGAATCATGATGTCACAATGAAAATATTGTCACAATGGGTTTGTGATGTCGTGCTATGATTATGTCAAAATGGGTTTGTGATGTCATAACGAGTTTGTAACATCACAATCAAATTTCCAATTTCAATTGCAACTAATTCACAAGGAGGATACTGTAATAATCATCAGGGCCACGATAATCTATAGGGTCTGATAATCAGCCAGGCACCATCTCCTGGCCAGCTGGAGAGGATATAGTATGCCACCAAAGAAAGTGGGGCATTCTGTGGGAGGGGCTGGTGCATTAATCCCCACCTATTGAGCTGTTGTTTCTGATGTGACAGTTGCAAACTGTTAGGCAGTTGGAGTGGAGGAGGTATACAGATTTTTTACAGGATAATTGCTCAGAGCAATCGAAGGAAAGAGAAAAAGGGAAAAGTCCTGGAAGGAAGGAAGTGGTATGATAGCACAAGGGAAAAAACCTGGGAGGAGAGGAAGTTGAGAGGGAGCAGGAGGTGAAGGATGGCAACTGATGACCCAGGCAAAGCAGTTCAGGCCTTTGGAGAGTGGAGAGGACTAAAGAGAAGAAGGAACTGTTAGAAGGGAAAAATGGAAAGACCTCGAAGGAAGTATAGTTCTGTAGTGAAGGAGAGACCAAGGGAAGGGGAAAAAAAGGCTTGCCCTTTGATGTTTGGAGCTTTGGATATCATAATTTTGGGGGTTGGTGGTTTGGAGAACATTTATTATATGTGTCTCAATGGATTCTCTTCAACTTTAGAGTTTCTAATTTTCAGAGACCTCATTGAGATCATCCATTTGGATGGCATCAGGCCCAGGGAAAAATCCCCATAGGTGAGAGTGTCAACCCTCTGAGTTGAGTGTCTACCTCGAGTTTTTGTCTCCGGAGGACCAACAAGGACAAAAGTCATTTACACTCCACTAGAGGTGCGCCTGTCTGTGGGGACCCCTTCTGGAGGTCATTTATGGCATCCATGGGAAGCCATCTTGGAACTCCTTGAGAGTTCATGTAGGGTTTCTTTGGGAAGCCATCTGGAACATTATCAAGAGTACATCTGCGAATTCCTTGAGAAGCCATCTGAGACCTACCCTGGAGGTCATTTGGGGCCTTCTCCAGGGGCCATATTGGACTTTATCCAGAGGTCATCTGGTGCTTCCTCAGGAGGCCTCCTGAGACTTCTTCAAAAATAGTCATTGGGGCTTCCTTAAGAGGCAATCTAGGACCACCTCCTGAGGTCATCTGGAACTTCTTTGGGAGGTCATCTCGGGTTACCTTGATGAGAAATGTATGACCATCTTCGGATATCATGTGGGACTTCCTTGAGAAGCCATATAGGATCATCTCTGGAGGTCATCTGTGCCTTTCTCAAGAGAGTTATCTGGAACCTTCTCTGGAGTTTATATGTTGCCTCCTTGAGTGGCCAACTGGGAGCTATTTGAGAGGTAATCTCAGCCTCCTTGAGAGGACATCTGGGACTTCCTTTGGAAGTCATCGGATACTATCTTCGGGAGCAATTTTGAACCTCCATGAGAGGTTATCTCGAGCCTCCTACGGAGGACATATGTGACATCTACCAGAGGTCATCTGCAGCATCCTCAAGAGGCAATCTGGGACATTATCTCTGTCATCTGGGACCTCCTGTAGAGGTCAACATTGAGAGGTGTGGGACATGTATGTTAAGTTTCTGTGACTATTGGTCTGTGTGTGTATGCTGATAGTTCTAGCTGTGTCCTGTATGCACCTCAGTTTACTCTTTTTCTCAGGATGGGGGAACAAGGCCTAAACTTGCCATATCCAAAAAATATTCTCCCATAGGGTTATAGGGTCACTCAGAGGAAGATTCATTGATGTACTCTCTCTCCTGTTCTTTGCCATCAGCACTTCTAATGTTAAGTCCTCCCATATCAAAAGTGGTTACTTGTACCAGCCTAAGGTGGTAAAATGTGGTAAGTTACCCTTATTGCCCTTGAGATTGGGGCATGGAGGAGATGGTGGTCAGGCCCCCTTTTTAATATATGTTCCCTTTACAACTAGTGACCTTTATAACCGGAAACAGAAAACTGTATCATTTTCAGAAAAAAAACAGGGGCTCATTACTTCATTAGAAACAGTAATTTTCACACATGAGCACATCTGGAATGAGTGTCAGCAAATTTTACAGGTGCTCTTCACCTGGTAGAAAAGGGAGTTAATCCTGCTCAGTGACTTGAAAGTTGTCCTTGGACCAGACAATATCCCAACTATTGAACCAGACCATTTGGAGCAAGTCTTTCCACATACTTACCCAAGCAGAGACTAACAGTGATTGAGGTATGGAAGTGCTTTCCTATTATTGACAGGTTCGATTGGCAGGGATAACACAGTGGCTAGAAAGCCAAGTCATCAATCTAAGGTGAGTGAGATGGTACAGTTCCCCAGTGAGTACCCAAATGCTCTTCTGAAATTTCTCCAAGAAGTCTATAGGACTTATAGGCCTATAGATCTTGAAGCCCTGGAGAATCAAAGAGCCCTAAATATGGCCTTGGTTACCCAGTCAGCCCCAGGTATTAGAAGAAAGCTTCACAAGTTAGAAGGTTTGGAAAGAAACGTGTATTCTAAGTTGGAAGTGGTTGCCCAGTAGGTGTTTGATAACAGAGATACCCTGGAAAAAAAAGCCTCTAAGAAGGGGGGTTGAGTTTTGATAGGAGCAACAGAATAGGGATCAAGAAACCCTTGGTAAAGACAGTACAATTCATTTGCAAATGGCAGTAGGGAACCTCTAGGACTAGATCAGTGTCATTATTGCAAGCAAAATGTCCAAGGAGGAGAAAGATAGAAAATGACAGGTTATGTAATCACATTAACCACCTGGAAAATGTGTTAATATCTCGGGAGTAACATGCAAAGGAACTTGGGGCTCTGAATTCCAATTGTGTTCAATTTGAAATCAGCCCTCTGAAATTAAGAAGAAATGAGGCAAAGAAAAATCCACACACTTCTATCTCAAAACACAGGCTTATAAAAGACAGAATCTCCAATATGTGCCAGTCCAAACCCATCAAGAGTTTAAAAGCACTGGACATTGGAGAAAACAGGTAGAATAATTTGACGTGAAGAAAAGATTTGAAGATATAAACTTGTGAGAGTCAAAAATGAGAAGAAAATCCTCAAAAGGAACCTAGAAAACACACAAAATCAAATGAAATTCAAGTACATTAGCCTGGGTGAGCATGAGGCAAATTAGGGGACCACAGGTCAGAGGCCGACAAAAGCACAAGACAGCAATGTTGCCATCCTTGCTAACAACAAGTGAGGACAAGAAGAGATCCTGATGCTGCATTAAGAAATTGTTGCCATGAAAATGGAGCCAGACCTAATGTATTAGGGTGAAGTACATGTATATTATAAGCTTTGAAGGGTGTCACCAGAAATTCAAAGCAACAGAAAAAGAAGGAAAAAGTAGCTAGAAGAAAAGAGGGGGAAGTGAACAGGAAAAGTGAACAGGAAAATATCAGGCTCAAGAAAGAGATTGTTACTCTTCAGAAAGAGTTATAGGACCACATGCTCTGATAGAGAATGCCAGGCAAAAGGAAAGAGCATTAGGAAGAAAAACAGAAGAGATAAACAAACAGTTGAAAGATCTGTTTCAAAAATACACTGAAGTCGAAAACTAGAAAGGGAAACTAATAGAGTAAGAGGCTAAAAAGACTGCTGAGGTCTTCACCATAAATGTAATGCAGAAACATCTTGGAACAGGAAGAGGTGGAAAAAATACCTCTCTATAGCACCTTTGTGAACTTAAGGGAGGAGCTGTAGAGCAAGCAAAGGTGTTTTGAGAAGGAGCAGCAGTTAGCCAGTCAAAGGAACTCTCATGTGACCCTGCGAAACACTTGCAGGTTAAGGAGCTCATTGAGAAGGAGAGTGGGATCATGAAAGCAAGTTTGAGAGAAAAGGAGAATAATATGGAAGAAGTCTCCAAGGTTCAGAGTACTGTACAGGAGTTAAAGAACCTAGAGACCGTAAGATACAGGGAAATATCTGAGCTGATCAGGTAGCTTGGGAGACCACTCTAAAACCAGTGTGGTCTTTAGAGTTTCTAGTCGTTAATATTAAGGAAAGAAACAAAAACAGTGGTAATATGTGGGCAAATGTTGACACTGGACATGTGAAAAATGTAAACAGGCTCAAGCTTTCTTTCAGTTTACGTGTAGATATTTGCACCCTGGTAAATTGTTCCAGGCAACTGCCTAAAACTGTTCGAAAACCAGTGGGGCCTCAGGCTGACAATCCTTTGTAATGTGTGTATGTAATTTCCAAACAGGTAAATGCTGAAAAGCTGGAACATATGGAAAGAATTCCTATGTGAGGAACCTCAGATGGTGAATTTGGGAAAGTGGAATTCACAGAGGCAAAGCCTGGAAAGTATGGGTATTCATATCTGTTAGTAATAGTGGACAGATTTTTAGGCTGAGCTGAGGCATGTAATAATTTCTTGATTTGGCTTTCCCTTATTTGTGGGGTCCAAAGATGGCCCTGCATTCATGGCCCAAGTTCTCAATTATTAGCTAATGCTCTAGGAATAAATTGGAAGTTACAATCCATTTATAGAACTCAGAGTTCAAGGCATTTGAAAGAATTTAATTTAGTTAAATTAAATTAAATTAAATACAGACACTAAATTAAATACAGAGACTGTCCTTGGCTATGTGAGCCTCCTCCACTTTGCTCTCCTTGGAGCAAGATATAGACCTTCTGTTAAAGGATTTAGTCCCTTTGAAATACTTTAGGGTAGACCAACTTCTTTGGTTCCTAAATTTGGGAAGGCTATATTAACCGAAATGTCTAACTACAATCTGCAGGCTTTACAACATATTCTTTTATATACCTATCCTTTGGTAACTAAGGCCTGCCGTCCACCTAAGAAAAACTCCACCTGAAGGGGAGAGGCCAAGATGGTGATGGAACAGCAGGTAAACACCAAAGCTCTCCCCAACCAAATACAGTTTGAATTTCAATTCTCAGTTTCTCCAAGTAACCCACAAAAAAGGAGATTACTCAGAGAGGTACAGTAAGTGAAAAACATAAAAGGGAAAAACCTACACAGACAGTAAAGTGGAAATAACCTTCAGCCACCCCTTGTTGGTGATCGGGCTCCACGCTGAGCAGCTTAAGTGGTGGAGCTTCTTGCCAGGCTGCTTGAGTTGCCTACCTCTGGACCCTCGGAGGACCACATACCCACAAGCATTCCAAGACTCCCAGAAGACTCCCATGAGCTGGTGCCAACCCAGAGAATACAAACAAATCTCAGAAGGCAGAGCTGGCATGAAGACTCCCCTCAACCTCCCTGGCATGGCGCCTCTGCCTGGCTGGTGCAAGCAGCACCACCCAGTCTGGAGCAGCAGCAGATGTCAGCAGTGGCAAACGACCCTATACTCACAGCGTGGCACCTCTGTCGTGCTGGTGTAAACATCCTAACCTAACCTGGAGCAGCAGCAGCAGCAGCTGGCAGTAGTGGCAAAGCACTCAGAGTCTGGGCACAATGCTTCTTGACTCTAGCTCACAAGAACAGCCCAGACTAGCCCGGGGAGGCAGCGGTAGCTGGGGCAGGGATAGTTGCAGTGAACAACTCCAGACCCATGGCACTTTGTGCCTCTCCATGCTGGCCCACATAAGCAGCCCAGCCCAGCCTGAGGCAACATAACTGGTTAACACCTGACTCCTGGTGGGGTGGAGGGCCTCTCCATACCGGCTTGCATAAGCAGCCAAGCCCAGCCCATGGTGGCAAAGGTGGTGAACAAACCCAGACATGAGGCAGGGTTTGGTGCGGAACAACCCCTTAAAAAGCCTCATGAACTTTCCTGCCTGGGCTAGCTTTGAACCTGAATACACAGATCTGAGCCTCCTGAGTAGCTAGAATTACAGACATTGACACGAGCAGGGTCTTACTCTTGCCAAACCCCTAACTTTTTCTACAATAGATAATTTCCTAGTTACTACAAGGAATTTAAGCAAATACAAGAGGATCAACATAATACCCTGTATTCAATCTGACCATAGTGGAATCAAACTAGTTCTCAATAACAAGGCATAAAATAGGAAAAACTTAAACACATGGAAATTAAACAGCACTCAGTTGAACAATACATGGGTTACAGAATAAATTAAAGAAGAAATTAAAAAGTTCCTACAATTCAGTCAAAATGAAGAAACATCACAAAGAAACCTATGGGACCCAGCGAAAGCAGTCCTGAGGGGCAAATTTATTGTTCTCAGTGCACATATCAAGAAAACAGAGACCAAGTAAACAATCTTATGAAGCAACCAAACTGCTAGAGAAACAAGAAAAAAATTGAACCTAAAGTTGCTCGGCAGAAAGAGATAATCGAAATAAGAGCTGAAATGAATGAGATAGAGACTGAGAAAAGTATAAATAAAATTAATTTTAAAAAGCTGTTTTAAAGAAAAAAATCAATATACCTGACGTACCACTGGCAAGAGTAACTAACAAAATAAGAGAGGAAACCCATATCAATAATATCAGAGATATGACAGGGAAAATTACAACAAACATCCAAGACATTCAAACAATCATAACGAAATAATTCCAGACTCTACTCACAAAGGAAGGAAAACCTAACAGAGATGGATGAATTTCTACAGAAATAGAAATTGCTATCCCCCCTTTCCTTTTTAGCCATGCTTCTCCACCATGTATGGTGGGGGCAGCAGTTCGGTAAATAAACGTCTTTTCCTACCTTAATAGTGTGTGACATTCTGTTCATAGGCTACCGAATGAAACCTACCTTTTTAATATATCTTACATATGGGGCCATGACTTAGATAGGGTTTTTGATTTGGAAATGTTAGAATTTCCTAGCCACCCCTTTTCTGCGAACCAAACTGCCTTGAGACACCACACGAGACTTTTCACCAATACCATTGCTGGCCTTCACATCCATGTCCACACCACTTCTCTACTCTGGTGAGTGAAACTACTCTCTATGGCTCTGTGTTGCTCAATCTCTGTTCAGATGTGGCACCATACCAGAATGCTCCTATGACCTTTGGCCAAAAGGCTGGTCACCTCTGAAGCCGAGGATACTTGGTTTTGGGGGCATGGCCATTAATCTCTAGTGGGCTATGGGAGAAGTCGGGACACTGCTTCTGCCTCGTCTTCTCTCCTTCCCTCACCAGACTGACTATCCTACATATTTAATGGGGTGTTGCGAGTCATGCCTGAGCTGTGAAACCCCTCTGAAATGCCTCTTGTGCTCCCTGGGTAGCAGAGCACCTAATATTTTTATATTATTGTCAGATTTAGACAGTTATTGCCTCTGCAATGGTACATGGTCAGAAGTCTGCTTACTATCAGGCTCTCTTTGCTCTCTGCTATTCATGTCCAACTTTCTATATCTCTCCCTTTCTTTTCTACAATTATTTGTATTGTGCCCTGAAGAGTGTGACATGGGCTAGGTTCAAGGAATCCCCTCTAGATTCCCTCTAAAAGGCTAGCCAAACTAGGCTTGATTTTTTGTTCAGGTTTTCTTTGCATTTTTTTGGAAATTTGCCATCTTGAGTTCGCCATCTTGTCCAAATGGTGGGTTAAGCGTTTGGCCCCCTCCAATCATGACTCTTCCACCAAGCTTACTTCTCCTCCATCAATCTATTCAAATGTGTCCTGGTAACAAGTTGCTCTTTTCTCAGACCCTGGTAACTGAGGCCCAACCGTCTGGTGTGCTTTGTTAGCAAAGATGTCTAAACATTATTGTCAAAAATTTTAGGTTTTGAGTTTTGCCGTTTTGGTTTTGTGTTGTGTAATCTAGAACTGACTACATGACTCTTTTTTGGGGGGGGGAGGGGTCCGGTTGTGGAGCCTGAACTCTGGGCCTAAGCACTGTCCCTCAACTCTTCAGCTCAAGGTTAGTGCTCTATCACTTGAGCCACAGGGCCATTTCTGGCTTTTTTCTTTTTGCTTATGTGGTGCTGAGGAATCGAACCCAGGGCATCATGCATGCAAAGCAAGCATATTAGTATATGTGTGCTAAGATTCTCCCATCTAACAATTTTGTCATTGCAGAATATTTTTTGGTCAGTTCTTGATAAGGACTATTTGATCTCCTTGTTGCTATAATGGGAAATAACAAAGGGCTTTTGTGGCAAAAATTGCAATTCAAAGCCAGCCTGGGCTGAAAAATCCCTAAGAATCCATCTCACAACTAACTTGCAAAGAGCCAGTCTGGAAGCATGGCTCAAGCCTCTTATCTCTAACCAGAAAACACTGCAAGTGTTTCTATAACTCAAAATGGTACAGTGCTAGCCTTCAGCAGAAGTGTTCAGGGACAGTGCCCAGGCCTTGAGTTCAAACCTCCTTGAATACCAACTGGGACAAACAATCCCAGCAATGAGCAACTAGACTCAGGGAACATGAAGAGGAGTAAGAGGAGATGATATCACATCAGCCATTTTGTGTCTCCCCTTTCAAGACAAACCAGAGGCAGGAGGTCAAGCGAAGAAAGAAGAATGCCCATCTAATGTCCATATCTCTCTACATTTCAACTGGACAGGAATTTATCTTCTTGCCTTTGTCACTTGACTTCTTCTCTACCTAGTCGCCGGATGTAAGAAGTAGCTAGGGAAATTTCTACCAACATTTCCAAACCCAAGTCCTTCCTCTTGCCATTTATTTTCTCTCTAGTATTTTTTTCAGTCCCTCAATGCCTCATGAGACTTCGACATACTTTGTCCAAGAGACTTGCCTCCTCCAGACTTCATCTAAGGACTCATTGCCCAAGTGACAGCTGTTGCCTGCTGCCTTCTCCCAGAGGGGATCACATCTCAGCCTTTTACACCTACTGTTGACACCCCTTGCAAAGAGGAAGTAGCTAGAGAGAATCTTCGACCTTTTTCATAATTATCAAAAGGCTGGAATGTAAGTTTTGAACAGGGACAGCTCCACACTTCTTGGCTAAGTTTCCACCCAATATCTGTTACATAGGTAACTGGCAGACCTAGAAGCAGTTACCTTCTCCTCCTGCTAGGTCACATCCTGGGCCACCTCTGGTCACCAGAATCCCATCTGAACTTAGGAAGGTCCCAGACCCTGAAGTCACATTCAGATCCAGTGTGCACACCTTTTCCCCACCTGGCGACATCTCTTCCTGTCTCTGGCCTGGATAAGTCCTGGCCCAGAGGTGGGTCGCCCCCTTCCTTTTCAGCCATGTGTCTCCACCATGCATGGTGTGGGCAGCAGTTCAGTAAATTAATTTATTTTCCTGCCTGAGAAACAAAGAGATACAAATTGCCTAAACAGAACTAAGAGGATAAATCAATTAAACATTTCTATAACATACAATGAGATAGTAGAAATAATCAGAAATCTTCCAACAAGAAAAGCCCAGGATCTGATAGATTCACTACAGAATTCTCAAAGGCCTTTAAAGAGGAACTAATACCCACAACCCTCAAACTCTTCAGAGAAATAGAAACAGAGGGAGTAATCTGAAACTCATTCTAAGAAGCCAATATCACATTCATCCCCTCCTCTTCAATATAGTTCTGAAATTCTTAGCCAGAGCAATACGGCAAGAAAAGGACATTAAATGGATCCACATAGGACAGGAAGAAGATCAACTATCTCTTTTTGTAGATGGCAATATTTTATAAAATAACGATCCCTAAAGCTCCATCCCCAAACTCTTAGAGCTTATAAACAAATTTGGCAATGTAGCTGGATACAAAATTAGCCCACAAAAATCAGTCACCTTTCTGTATGTCAACAATGTACAAGTAGAAAGGGAAATCAAAGAAACAACTCCATTCGCAATAACCTAAAAAAAAAAAGTATCTAGGAATTAACCTAAACAAAGATGTAAAGGGTCTATTTCATGAAAACTATAAAAGCCTAAAAAAAGGAATCATAGAGATTATCAGGAAATGGGAAAAAATATTTACCAGCAATATATCACACAAGGGTCTAATATCCATTACATATGGTGAACTCAAAAAACTAATCCTTCACAAACCTAACAAACCAATCTTGAAATGGTCAAGGGAGCTAAAGAGAGACTTCTCAGAAGAAGAGATAAAAATGGCAAAGAAGCCATGAGGAAATGTTCATTATCTCTGGCTGTAAAGGAAATGCAAATAAAAACAACTCTGAGATAGCACCTTACCCCAGTCAGAATGGCCCACATCCTAAATTCAGCCAATGACAAATGCTGGAAGGGATACAAAGAAAGAAACATTACTGCATTGCTAGTGGGAATGTATATACAACCACTTTGGAAAGCAGTCTGAAGGTACATACGAAAGCTAAATATCGACTTCTCCAATGAACTGGCCATACTACTCCTAGGCATCTACTCTGAACAACAGGAACCAGTATACAAAGACACACACACATCTATGATTATTGCAGCACTGTTCACAACAGCTCATATTTGGAAACAACCCAGATGAGCCATAAGTGATTAGCTGATCCAAAAATTTTGGGAACTCTGTACAACGGAATACAATGAAGTCATTAAAAAGGACAAAATGATGGTATTTGCAGGGAAATGGATAGAACTAGACCAAATTATTTGAGTGAGGTAAGCCAAGAACAACAAGACAAACGGCACAGGGTCTACCTGATACCTGGATGCTAAAGCCAAAATGCAAGAAGGCATGACAAAGTAAACAGGACTCGAGAAACAAAGGACAGCCACTCATTTTGTTGTATCACCGTTAATGACTCCATGTTCTTGACCATGTAGATGGTAGAAATATGCATGCAATGGAGGGAAGCCAGGAGGAGGAACACAATAAGTGGGAAATGGAACAACATACAACAAAGGGGCCCATCAGCTGCGCTGGACATAGAAGAAAAATAACTAAGCAACCCAAACACAGTGATGGGAAGAGATGAATGAGAGGGAAAGAGGGAAAGAGGGAAGAGCTTACATTAAGCAAAAGGAAAAAAGTGTAAACCTCACCTGAGATGGGAAAAATAATTTGGATTGTCAAAACTCATAGAATTAACAAACTTTAGACCATGATAACGATAATGTGACTTGTCAAGGTTAAAATGTGTTTGTGACTTTAAGTATCACAATTCCAAAATACTGTGAAATATGTGAAATATATGTAATCACCTATCTCAATTTTTACAAAAAACGGTGCGAGAAGGGAAAGGTTACGAGGGATGGGTGACAATGTTGTCAGACACTTTGTATTCGTGTACTGTTTTGTAGAATGGGAACTTCTTTGTACAACTACTTAAAGATAATAATAATAATAAGTGTTTAAAAATACACAGGATGAAAATAAAAATTTCAAATATCAATTAAGAAATTAAATCCAGTTGGAAGGAAAATTTCTTTGGGGAGAGTAATTTAGTTTATTCTATAGCAAGTCTCACTTCAGAAACAAATTCAAAAGCTAGACCCCAGGTAAGTGAAGTAAACTAAGAAATGGAGTTGAAAAAAGAAAAAAAAAGAAACTCCACTCACTCTTTCTTGCCTGGACCGCTGGTGTGGGTAAAAATGCATCATGGTCCTAAATTGGAACCGAAGTGGCAAGGACCTTACTTGGTGGTGCTATCTTCACTGTCAGCTATTAAATTAGCAGGAAAACAGCATTGGATCCATCAGTCTCAAGTGGAATAGGTAGTGGACCACTATACAGAGAAGGCTGCAAGATGGACTGTTCAGAGACAGAGGATCCCTTAAGAATAAGACTTACTAAGTGTTAATTAGTGGAATAGGTAGTGGACCACTATACAGAGAAGGCTGCAAGATGGACTGTTCAGAGACAGAGGATCCCTTAAGAATAAGACTTAGTAAGTGTTAATTAGTGCTAACTAGTGTGTTTCTACAATTTACTTGTTTTCTATTAAATTTACCTTTTAAGCCTGTTCATTTGTTGGAGAGAAGGGAATTTTTAGTATTTGGTAAGAAAGAATCAAGGAATTGATTGGACATGAAAACCTAATAATGTGCAGGGCCCACTAATCAATGTGGCCCCATGACCTAGTCCACTGGAGTGCAGGGGGTATGCCACCCAAGTGGTCAGGGCATGTTGTTGGAGGGGGGAGGATGTCATCCTCACATGATGAGCTGTGAAGAAGTGATTGGGGAACGGGCAGTTTGTCAAGTGGTGGTTCAAAACTGTTAGGCAGGAGACCCACTTGAGTGATGGAGGGGTTCAACCTATAGATAGGCTGTATGGCCAGAGCAATGGAATTGAAGAAAGTCAAGGGAAGACCTGGAAGGAAGTGGTGAGACAGCAAGAGAGGAAAGACATGGGAGAAGAGGAATTTGAGGGAGAGCAGGAAAGGAAGGATGCCTATTGGCCAGCAGGCCAGAGAAGTGGAGGCCTGTGGATAGTGGAAAGGCCTAAAGAGAAGAAGGGAGTGATGGAAGGAAAAAAGGGAAATGAAGGAAAGGTCTATAAAGAAGGAGGGAGTAAAGAAAAAGGAAAAAACCTTACCTATTGAAGTTTGGAGCTTTGGAGATGATAATTTGGGGGGTTGGTGGTTTGCAGACCAATTAACTATGTTCCGGGCTGCCCATTGGAAGTCTGAGATTTGGTGGTTGGAGCTGGCTTGTCACTGAATATACAGCCCAGGACAAGGTAAATGTAGGCCCATTTCTAGTGTAAATGAAGTTATCGTCAATGTGCCTCATTGCATTGTCTTCTGTTTTATGTATCATAAGTATACAAGTTTACAAGTTAATAGTCTCATGATGTCACAATCTCAAGACATAATAATATTTTGATGTCATAGTTATTTGGTGATGCCATAATGGTGTGAGGTCGCAATAGGTTTATGTTGTCACAATGCGTTGATGATGTCACAATGGCATGCTGGACTTCAATTTTCATTAACTCCCAATGAAAATATGAATTCAGAATGGGATTGTGATATCTACAAAGTCATGCATTGGCCCAAACATGATGAACTCTGAACAGCTATGTGTTATCACAATGTGACACAATGCTCATGATATCTGACAGAGTGATGACACAGTTTTCATGATATCAGAGTGCATTTCTAATATCACATGTCATACCTGAAATATGAAGTCAAAAACAGATTATGAGATTACAAAGGACCAATGTATCAAAAGAGCATCATGTCAAAGCTATGAGGAGAGGACTGGCTAATGATGTCACACTAGTGATCTTGTCTCCAAGGGTTTGTAATATTACAATGGTATAACTGATCTCAATTTTTAGACCACAATGGGTAAACAGCTTACCTTTGATGTCACAAAGGCCATAAACTTTTTCAAAGGTGCTAAGAGACCATAAGGGATTGAAATGTCACAATGGCAATGTGATGATACAATAGGTTTGTGATATTACGGCGGTAATGAGGTCACCCATGGAATTGTGATGTCACTACGATTTTGTAATATTACAACCACATGTCTGATTTCAATTGCTACTAGTTTACAATGAGGATAAGAATTCAAGAAGGAGCTAGAAGTCCTAAAACCCATGAATTTTCTAACATATGATGTCATAATAGGTTTGTAAAAACAAAACGGCACATTGACATCACAATGTCAATGTGATGTCACAATATCGTGTCATAATAATGTTTTAAGGGAGTTCAGAGGAAAATGGCAAAGGAGAAGCTGGAGGCTAAACAAGCTTTCACATAGAAAGAAGTTTTAGTGTTCCAGTGAACAGTCCTAGGCTAGAGAATCACAAGTGTCCCATTGCATTACAGAGAGTTTGGCCAGAGAGGGAAAATCCAGGCATGGAGACAGATCTGAGCACTTGCCAGTTGCCATGGCTGCAGCGACTGTGGCAGACGCAGCAGCGGCCGTAGCCACCATACCTACAACAGAGAGAGTCCAGGTCAAAGGTGCCAGAAACAGCAGATGAGTGGATTCTATTCAACACCAGCAAGAGCTGAGAAGGAGCAGATATCTTCATCCTGCAGATCACAGACCAGAGAGGGCCCAGGAAACAAGACTCTGGTGTGAGTAGAACCCTGACATTCTCACTCCTTCTCAGGAAGCAGAGGCGGGAAGGCTGTCCCTCCCCCCCCCCCATTGGATATCTTCATCTTTGATATTGACAATGGTCTGGTTGAGCATCTAGCTCCAACTCAGGACTTGGAAGAAAACAAAGAGATATTTTGAAGGGCAAAGGAAGTGACCTGCCAGGATCAGTTCCACCCAGGGGAAAGTCACCCCTCCTAGGCAAAGGTGGCTCGGCCCTTGGAGGACTGACTTTATTCACCAGTTGAACACAGCCAGAGTCTGCCCCTCCCTACAGCAGCCTAGACAAAATATTGAAATTCAGTAAACATAAATCCTGAGAATGGCTCCAAGCTGGGCACTGTTTCTCAGGAGCTAGCCCCACAGAGAAAAGCTACTGTTTGCTGCAAGGCCTCAACCCTACCCAGAACATAGCCCCATCACAGCATCTCCAAACTAGAAGAAACAGCCATCTGTCTCTTTTGTGATACTCAAAGCAGATCTTCCTCCCAATGAAGTAGCCTGGGTCGAGTATCATAAAATCCTGCCTAACACAGAGCATTTTTCTGCCTGCCCAAACTGATTTAAGAAACCAATCAAGCCATAGGAAAATCAAACACTACAAGAAGACCAAAGACTCCACCAAGAGAATGGTTATGGACACAGGGGAGATACAGGGTCTTCCCATCCCCCTCCCAAAAAAAATAAACTTTTTGAAACTTTTTTTAAATTTTTATTTTTAAGTGTTTTCCGTTAATCTTTTTTTCCTCATAGTTTATTTTTGGTTGTGTGTGTGTGTGTGTGTGTGTGTGTGTGTGTGTGTGTGTGTATAATCTCTTCTGATCTTTTGGTCCTTTTAATTGTTTTCATTTTTTCTCTCATTTCTTTTTGCATGACTTAATTGCTGTTCTGCACATCCCCAGATATATACCTGTCATCAATTATTAGACCTTATCCCCCATTGTGTACATACTAATTCTAGAAATTTATTACTCAATTCACAACGTCTTAAGCTTAACTTCTTTAATAGTAGTGTTATAATTTTCAAGTAACTAATTTTAAAATTTTTATTTTTTAGTTTTCATGTTTCCTTTCTATTCCTCGGCTCCTCTCATCCTATCCTTTTCTTTTCTCAATATCATTTCATTAAACTTACATAATTTTTAAGTGTTTCACTTCTTAAATTAAAATTTTTGTTTTTCCATTTTTTTAATTTTTTTTCTAATCTGTCTCCTATCATTCTGTCCAACACATTTCTCTCTCAGAGATTTGGACTTAGTTAAATTTACTCTCCTTTTACCTCTCTAAATCCCTCTAGTCCTAGTTTTCCCCACATTTCTTCCTAAAGCTAATAATTTCTGCTTTGCCAAATCCTTCTTTGCTATTCTTAACCCATTAATCCATGGTTTTTTGATGTTGAATAGATTGTATCTGTTGAAATAGATTGTATCTGCAGCTATTATGATTGTGCAACTACAAGACTCTGGTTGATGCTTGCCTTAAAATAGTGTTCTAGAAAAAAATTGGTGTTACTTTCATACTAAATGGGCAAAACAAGCCAGAAAAGCACTAAAAAACTGGCAATTCCAGGTATCCGAACTCCCACTCATGATAATCAGGTGACAGAATAGTTAATGAATAATCCAGAGGAGAGTTCCCATAAAGCTCTACAAACACTACTGGTTAACATGGTGAATGAAATTATTGAGAACTTGCAAAGGAATTAGTGTGAGCATGATAGGGAGTGCGAGGAGGCAAACCAAAAATTAATACAGGAATCCTGTGAGCATTAGGAAGCTATTTAAATATTAATACAGGAATTGCATGAGCAGGTTTAGAATAGTCAAAGAGAAATACAGATAATGTGTGAGCAGGCTGAGAACAGTCATAGACAATTACAGGAATTGCATGAATGTGAGGAAGCCAATCAAAGAGTAACATAGGAATAGTGAGAGTGGGATGAGAATAGACAAAGATCAATAGAGGCATTCATGGAATCCATAAACAGAAAACTGAAAGAAGTTAGGGTGTCGACAAAGGGAATGCTGACTGGAACCCAACAAATGGAATAGGATTCCAAGGAAACCATAAGCAATCAACTAAGTGATTTGAGAAAAAACACTGAACACCAAATTAAGGAAGTAAAGAAGTTCACACAAGATCTAAAACAAAGCTCCAACATAGAATTTGAAGCCATCAAAGCTGACCAATTAGAAGGAAAAGAGATAAAAAACAAAGTAGAAAGTCTTGACAGCAGGTTAGACCATGCAGAAGATCGAATCTCGGAGATTGAAGACAACCTAGATATTATAGAGAAAGAACATACAACCATCCAGGACAAATCGAAGAAATATGATAGATCTATTCAATACTTGGAAGACACCATCAGAAGGCCTAATCTGAGGATAATGGGTGTAGAGGAGCACCTAGAGACAGAATTTAATGGTCTAGGAAATTTGTTTAACAGGATCCTAGCAGAGAACTTCCCAAACATGCAAAAAGAGAGGCCTATTCAGATACAAGAAGATTTTAGATCTCCAAATAGACCAGGCCAGCACAGGATATCCCACCATCACATTATAATCCACTCAGGATCAATTCAGACCAAGGAAAATATCCTTAAGTCAAGGAGAACAGATCAATCACCTATAAAGGGAAACCAATTAGAATCACCTCAGATTTCTCAGCAAAGACGATTAAAGCAAGAAGAGCCTGGAATGATGTATGCCATGACCTAAAGACAAACAACGATCAACCAAGAATACTATACCCAGCTAAACTCTACTTCATAACCGAAGGTCAAATAAAAACCTTCCATAGCAAAGAAAAATTGAAAAAATGTATCTCCACCAAACCAGCCCTACAAAATATACTTAAAGATGTCTTAAACGTAGAAAACCAACAAGACCACAGTAAAGGCCAAGAAACAGCATCCAAGGGAATAAAATTAGAACTAAACACCAAAAGCCAATAAAGAAAGTCCTGTAACACATTGAGGCTGAACAACACACTGTATAAGCACCAGTGGGTCATGGAAGAGATTAGGAAGGAAATGCAAATGTTCATGATATTCAACAAAAATGAACCCACAAATTACCAGCTCATCTGGGACATAGCAAAGGCAGTACTCAGAGGCAAGTTTATAGCTCTGAGTTACTACATCAACAAATTAGATAGATCTGAAACCAACAATTTAATAAGACATCTGAATCCCTTTGAAAAAGAACAGCAAGATGAACCCCATTCCATAGATGGAAAGAAATCATTAAAATTAAATCGGAAGTAAATTAGAATTAGAATCAGAAAATAGCATAAAAAGAATCAACAAAACAAAGAGTTGATTCTTTGAAAAAATTAAAATTGACAGATGCTTAGCAAATCTTATCAGAAAAAGAAGAGAACACACCCATATAAATTCAGAGATGAGAATGGAAACATCATCATAGAAACAACCAAGATTCACAATATTAAAGGAATACTTCTCAAATATTTATGCTAATAAGTTTGAGAACTTTGCAAAAATAGACCTTTTCCTAGCAAATATTGACATACCGAAACTCAACCAAGATGAGTTAAATCAACTTAACATGACCATATCAAGCATAGAAATAGAAACAGCAATAAGAGATCTCTCATCTAAGAAAATCCCAGGACCAGATGGTGTTACAATGGAATTATACAAGGCCTTTGAAACAGAGCTCACACTAATACTCCTCCAAGTCTTCAATGAAATTGAAAGAGAAAGTTCACTACTGAGTTCATTCCATGAAGCCATCATAACCCTCATCCCAAAACCAGGCAGGGACTCATCAAAGAAAGAGAACAATATATCCATTTCTTTGATGAACACTGATGCAAAACTTCTCAATAAAATTTTGCCCAATCGACTTCAAAAATTTCTCCAAAAAAATCATTCACAATAATCAAACAGGATTTATTTCAGGGATGCAATGCTGATTAAATATTTGCAAATCAGATTAAGTGAAGTAACCCATTCTCAAAGAAATTTAGGTCCCATGGTTTCCTTTATTTTCAATAATTAGTATACATCTAGGATAATCTTATCAGATGAACTGAGAAGCTCAAAAGCCATGTACATATGACCATATAAGATGATGCTAAGTGAAAGGAACTGCAGGATATGGACACAAGAGGTCTTCCTTTATTGTTATGGTTTTAAATGTACCATGTGGTTTTATTTTTTGGTGTTATTGTTGTTTCCTTTTTATGTTCTTTCCCCTATGGCATATCCTCTCTTGTCATTGTACTTGATTTTGGTACCCTGTATCTTGTACATATATTTGTCTACTCTAGGGAGGGGAATGAGAAAAACAAAATGCTGAAACAAAGACACAGGATGACCCATTCCAACAAGGATACCCACAGGACAGTATATTGGAAACTAACTTTACAACTTCAGGTGAAATGGAGGATGGAGGGGGGGAGGAGTGTGGGAAGTGGAGGAGGGAAAGGATAGTGGGACAACACCAAGAAAGGGAAAGGGCAACAATGGTCAACAAGTAATGTACTCATTGCCTTACTCATGTAACTGTAACCCCTCTGTACAGCATCTTTACAATAAAATAAAATAAAATACCCTTAAAAATATTTGCAAATTAATATAATTCATCACATCAACAAAAGCAAGGATAAGAACCACATGGTTATTTCAATAGATGCAGAAAAAACATTTGACAAGATCCAACACCCCTTTATGATGAAGGTTCTGGAAAATTAGGAATCCATGGAATATTCCTCAATACAATAAAGGCTGTACATGACAAACCTAAAGCCAGCATTATACTTAATTGTGAAAAACTAAAGCCATTTCCTCTTAACTCAGGAACGAGACAAGGATGTCCACTTCTACACTGCTCTTCAATTTAGTATTAGAATCCCTACCTACAGAAATAAGTCAAGATGCAAACATAAACGTGATCCAAATAGGGAAAGATAATCTAAAACTGTCCATCTTTGCAGATGACATGATCTGTATTTAAAGAATCCCACGGACTCCCTTCCCAAATCCTTCAAGCTGATTCAAAACTTTGGCAAAGTAGCAGAGTATAAAATTAACCCTCAAAAAATCAATGACTTTTCTGTATGCCAACAATGAGAAAAGTGTGGCTGAAATCAGGAAAGATCCTCTATTTATAATAGCCCCATAAATCATAAAATACCTTAGAATGAACTTAATCAAAAAAGCGCCATGTTTGAAATGCCTCTAAGTAGATGAATGGATCAAGAAAATGTGGTATATATACACAATGGAATTCTATGCTTCTATCAGAAAGAAAGACATTGCCCCATTTGTTAGGAAATGGAAAGCTTTGGAAAAAATTATATTAAGTGAAGTAAGCCAGGCCCAAAGAAACATAGGTCCCATGATTTCCTTATCTGCAATAACTAGTATATGTCTGAGATAAACAGAAACCGTCAGACAAGTCGATGTTAGGTGAAATGAACCCCAAGACAAGGACTCAAATGGTTTTTCTTTCTTGCTATTGCTTCTAGCATATTTATAAGATGATTTCTTTATTGCTTTGTTTGTCACTCCCCAATGATATAACCCCTGTTTTCACTGTATTTGATGTTGGTTTAATTTGGAGAGGGGAAGGGCAAAACAAATTGGGATACAGGTGGACCCATTGAAACAAAGACATGTACAAGACGTTATGTAAAAAATGAACTTTACAACTTTTGCATGGGAGGGCAAGGGGCGTACAGAACGGAGGATGGGAAGGATTGGGAAGGGGAAACAAAGGAGGAGTCAACAATGCTTGATAAGAAATGTACTCATTTTTTTTGTTCATGAAATTGTACACCCTCAGTATATATTTTCACAATAAAAAATCATGAAATAATAAAATGAAAATCCATGCCAATATATTTTTGGCGGTCTGAGGCTTGAACTCTGGACCTGGGCACTCTTCCTCACCTCTTCAGCCCAGGGATACCACTGTACCACTTGAGCCACAGTGCTGTTTCTAGTTTTCAAGAGATATTTTGGATATAGAGTCTCACAGACTTTTCTGCCCAGGTTGGCTTTGAACCACTATCCTGAGATCTAAGACTTTTGGGTATCTAGGATTACAGGCATGAGCCACTAAAGCCCAGATCCAAAACAATTTTAAAAAAGCAAGTTTCTTGAAACTTCTGGCTTTTTCCAATAAACAATCTTACTTTTTCAGCATTAGTTTGTAACTATGAGCTATTTTTAGATATATCTGTGAATTTTTTAGTAGAATCAAATACACGTTTTGCTATTACTCGGTATCTCACAAAAATCCACTGTAATTGACTTTCCCCAAAGTCAATTATTACATATTGTGTTATTCACTATTAATATTACAATCTATGTTACATATAATGTGAAGTGAGAATAGTTTGGACCATTTCATATAAATTAGTAGATGTTATTTTAGCATTATAAATTCATATCTGTGTTTTTAAACAAAGGAAAGAAGATTTTGAGTTAAAATGAAATATGAATATGTAGTGTGTCCCAGTTGAACCAAAAATTATGAGTTCATACAGAAAAAATTATTTTCTTTCCACTAAAGACTTTGAAGTAAGAATATCGGAAATAGTGAGCAAGAGGAGGAAGAATTCAAATCATGTCAGACAATGTCTCTGTTATTCTGCTACCCTCTCCACTATGTACACTTGCCCATTCCCAGTTGTCACAAAATTTCAAGTGTCTCTCTTAGAATTCTATTTGGAAAAGTTCTAAATCACTGATTCTTTTTTTTTTTTGTACTTTTTGTTATATGAAATAAAATATAGAAACAAAACAATTGAAATAAAATTCACACATATGTTGAAGTCAGCACAACTGGAAAAACAACCAAAAATTAGAACCCCCCAAGACCAGAAACATGTTGTGACAATTTTTTTTTAGCACAAACACCTCAAATACATGTTAACTTGGAGTAGAGCCATAAAGATAACTGTGTCTCAGAAATACGGTTGTGTTAATTTGTAATTAACTTCATCTGGATAAACCATAGCAAATCCCTTGAATGTATCAAATGGTTTAAAACAAATGTGGCTATATGCGGAGTGAGATCTGCACATATTTAAAAGAATGAAATAACAAAATCATGACATACTTAAAAAATACAGAAATGAGGGCTGGGAAGGTGGCTCGGTGGTAGAGTGCTTGCCTTGCATGCATAAGGCCCTGGGTTCGATTCCTCAGTACCACATAAGCAAAGAAAGATAAAAGCCAGAAGTGGTTCTGTAGCTCAAGTGGTAGAGTGCTAGCCTTGAGCTGAAGAGCTGAGGGACAGCGCCCAGGCCCAGAGTTCAGGACCCAAGACTGGACCCCCCCCCCAAAAAAAAACCAGAAATGCAATGAATAAGTCCAATAGTATCCATATTGAGAACTAATCCCTACTGATTTAACATGAAAAATATGCAAATTAAAGAATCTGAGCAGTGTACATGAGTGTACATAATTTTAAAATATTCCAAATTACACTTTGTAGAAGACTGAATGTGGCTTATCTAAAGAAAAACATCAACACATGATATAAATGAAATTAAAAATCTCATGGAAAGAAAGAAGTAGTTCCTGGAAAATTATACTTTAATAAATGGTGCTCAAAATATTTCTCGTACTGACAAAATTGCATACCTATTTAGTTAGATCCAAAAAAGGACCCAAGTTACTCCAGCTGATTTGAAACATTTGCAAAGTAGCAGGGTACATCTGTAACATTATTATGGATGTTGACTCTGGCATGGAATTCATTTCCTCTTTGATCTGACCAATGAATATATGAAAGAACATAACTTCTCCAGCGAAATATCAGGACCTAATTAAACATATAACCAGAAATGTCATCCTGTAAGCCATATTGCAACTGGGGTAAAAGAAAAATCAGTCATACTGATACTGTACTTATTGTAAATCTTGATATTTTTTTCATAAATTATTTCCTTTAGCTTGCATTTTTAAATCATTGTGTTACATGATGTATGAATAGTCTCACTTCAGCTCCTAACCCATGAAATGATGTTAATTACAAAAATTGCTAATAAACACCGTTTATTATACACAAAATCTCATAAGCATGACACCAGTAAGCATTGGTTAACATTTTGATATCATGGTCTCATGACTGATGAGGCCTACCTGCATGAGTATCATTGTACCTAGATTCCTCAGCTTAAATTTAGCCACTGTTAAAAAAATGTTTATATCTTTGTCACTCATCAGAGATAAAATCTGAGTATAAAGCCTAAGGAAAATGATAAAGTAAGAATTTATCTTTCCTGGATATAAAGTAAACAAAATGCAGCATGGAGTAACTCACTGGTTTAAAGTCAACCTATTTCTCCAAAACATTCTAAGCATTTCCTTACAATGTATATTATTCTCACGAAAGGAATGGAGAATTTGAGAAGAGGACTAACCAAGCATTGTCTTCAAATATACATAATTTGGATTTACATATACATTTCACTATAAGCATTTCTGATAAAAACTGTTTGAATAACTGATTTTCTGGTCAGGTATAATATATCCTAGTTTTATATACCAAGCTACATTCAGAAAATGGGATATACCAATTAACTAAAGAAAATCCTGGCATAAAAATGGCATCTCTATACTATGTGACACCCAATTCGTAGGTATTTCATTATGCCCCAATTTAATGAATGTGATTGTTTAAATGCTTCATAAAGTATTAATTAAAATTGATCAGTGTACTATAATATAAGTGTATAATTTTATCCGAGAATCATTCAAGTATTTCCCATTCAATCATGACATACTTCACATTCCATTGGTAATATTATGAATAGGAATGAGTTTCTTAGGATCTCTGCCATTTGGAGGTGGCATAACCAGGATTTGAACTGTGGGCTCCAGCTCCCACCACTTAAACCTGAGGATAATGAACGCACTGGTCTGTCCAAGAACATCAGCAAGAGCAGTAATTAGGCTTTCACCAGTGGCTCTCAGCAGCCCTCCTTGATAGTTACAACGCTGTGATAAGAGGATCATGGTCAATGTCACCCTAGGCAGGAAAGTCCTTGAGACCCTGTCTAAATTCAGTGCCAACAAAACAAGAAGTAGAGCCATGTGGCTCCAGTGGTAGAGGGCTAACCTTACGAAAAAGCAGCTCATAGACTGTGCCCAGATCCTGAGTTCAAGGTCCATGACTAGCAACAAATAGACATACACAACAATATGTGCAGCCATCCAACTAAAGTATCTGAATTGGACAGAGTTCCGTAGGAAAGGGGCTGGGGAAGCTAATGTCATCTTGACTCTGCCCATTGTGCCTGCATCACAGGATTCTGACCACACCTCATTCTTTCATGGTTCTTTCTGACCAATGGGATATAAGAATTGTGACCACGCCCACATTCCATGATGTCCAGCACCAGGATTCCCTCTGTTGGTTGACATCACCACCAGCAGTTGAGGAAAGTAGATGTGGCTGTGTGGTGAGCAAGAGACTCGAGGCAACTTTGGAGTTGAGTACAAAATTGACGTTCTATTCAGTTAGTGGGAGAATAAAGGATTTCCCAGAACCTGTGAATGTGGACAGTCCATCCTTCACATCATAGCACTCAGATCTCTGAAACAAAGACTCCATGAGAGAGCTGCGGGAAAGAAACTACTGCCAGAACACTGGCAGAAGAATCCTCCCATCAGACCTGCAACATTCAAGAAAACAAAGAACACAATAAAGGGAGGGATACCCAAGACAAACACCACTGGGGAACGTGATTCAATGGAGGGTCTGGCCAAAGGTGAGGTGAGGCTAACTGTGGGCCTCCCCTGACTTTGGACACAGTCAGAGCCACCAGGGTCCAGAGTATCAAGAGTCCCTATACCATCAACGATCTGCAGAGGTGCTACCAACTCGTGGTGCCTGCCCTGGACTGCAGGAAAGAAGAAACCAGGCACTCTGTGCCAAGGTCCAACCACTGAATCAAGAAAAGACAGACCTGCAGGATCGACGGGAGAAAGAGAGGGAGAAGATAGCCCAGGTGCATGAAGCACCAAAAACAGAGCTAGAGATCCACAAGCCACCCATAAAGAGGTTGGTTTTGGCAGAAAGCGATTTACAATCTGCCCAGCCCAAGTGAAACATTTGACCAATGACAGAGAAATGGAGCAAGAAACTCTCACCAGCTGCCTAGAGGCCACAGAGTGCCAGGTGGTGGAGCTGGAGATAGCGACTTCTGTGGTCACTGCTACACAGAAGGAGATCAAAATGTTCTTCGAACAACTGAATGATACGACACTTCAGCTCGAGGAAAAGACCAGAAGCTTCGTTGATCTTGAGCAAGTGAACACAGGGTTTCAGGAGAAGCTGGAAGCACTCTGGACACAGAAAAGCAACAGGAAGAATAAAATCTGCAAGTTCCAATAAGTACTGGCAGGGCATGAGGTACTGAAGAGACTACTGGACAATCTGAGCTGGATGGTAACCTCAGCAAATCTGGAGAGAGACACCCTCACGGAGGACCAGAGCATTGAGACTTCTGCATGGAAGGAGGCTGACTGAGCAGGTGAACCAACAGATATAGGAGAAGGAGCGAAGGGTGAAGAAGGTGCTGGATTTTGAGAACAAGCTGGGGGAACTGAGAAGGAAGCTGGAAGAGCCAAGCCCCCCCCCCCCGTTGGACCATCTCAGGCCGAGTGACAGTTGCAGGCCCAGACTAACTGCATGCAGATGGAGTTGAAAAACCTGGAGGAACAACTTCACATCCAGGTCCAGGAAAACCAGAGGCTCCCTCTCCAGAACGTGGAGCAGCGGGAGCAACTACAGAGACTGGAGGAGAAGGCCAAGGATCTGCAGGGGATTCCTGAGACCCCAAGATGTGCATGTGTGTGCGATCCATAGCCAGAGGAACAGCTGGCCCTGCTGTGGGACACTCTCCACAAGGTGACTGGCGAGAAGGAGGTGCCCGCCAGCATTCTGGACTCAGAGCAGCAGGTGATAAAACATCTGCGGGAACAGCTAGACCACTCAGAGGAGATTATAGAGGAATGGAAAGAGGTGGCTGAGAGAAAGAGAGCAAGTGACTTGAGAGCTGCAGGAGCAGTCCCTGGGCCAGCTGCAGAAACTCAGAGCCACCTCTGAGCAGGATATTGCCTCTGATGATTGGCTAAACTCCAAGAAGTAGGCCCTGCAGCAGCACCTGAAGAGGCAGACCCAGCTGCTGGAGCAGCTTTAGCAAGTGCAGGGCCTGACCACTTGGGGGGACCAGGTAGTGCCCCCAAAGTGGGAGGACACTCTCAAGTGCCTGGAAGTGACCAGACCACAGGAGGAGCACCTGCAGGCTCAGCTGAGTTTTCTGGTTTCCCTGGGGAAGGGGAAGATGTGAGCCCTGGAGAAGCAAAAGGTGAGGAGGAGACTCCCCCCGACATGTCCATCACAGAGGATGGAGACATGCCCCAGACCTAGAGGGACATGGCTCTGCGAGCACTCTTAAGGGCTGAGATCCACACAGGGAAACTCCTGCTGCAGGAGCAGCGGCCCCTCTGCAGGTGCCTCATGGCCCACCTGGCAGCTCAGTGCTAGACAGAGCTGGAGCCACAGGCCCCCTGCTCCATGAGCTGCTAACACAACATGGGTGGGGATGGGAAGTGAGACACGTGAGCGTCCAAGAAGAAAATCTGCTTCTTCCATGACCTGCATGATGAGGTGGACTTCCATAGTCCAGCGGATGAGCTCCACCATCCATGTAGCCAGATGTCGGCACACATTCGCACCTTCGAGGAATCCCTCATGGTGTGTAAAGAGCAGATGTTCATCCTGGATGAGCTCTGTTGGGAGAAATCCAAGCACATGTGCTAGCTCTCCCAGGAGAAGATGGAGAAGAAAAGGGAGCTGTGGGAGTTGCTGTTGCTCCTCAAAGGGGAAGGCATGGGCAACCTGCTTCAGACACTGGCACAGGCTGAGTCCCCCCCCCCCACTACCACTGCTTCAGACGCCTCAGTCTCTGGGGTGGGCAAAGTGAGGGAGGAGTAGAAAGGTTTTGAAAAATTGCAACTTCAATACACCTTGGAAACTACCAGAGGAGAGGTCGGCATTCCCAACCCTGTAGATTACTCCCCGACAGAGCAGGTCCTATGTCAGATGCCCCACATCCAGAGCTGCCCACAGCTCATGGGCTCGGGAAAGGAGTGCTCCCTTAATTTCTTCTGTAGACTGATATGGATGACGAACCTCTATGTGACATACTGACTCTCAAAAGCCTCAGCAGCCAAGAGAAGTAGGTGGCCAGGTGGCTTTCTCTCAGGCCTCCATGTGCTGCGAGATGGGAAGGGTAAATTGCGGGTCAGGTAGGGCAGAGGATGCCTGGAAGCGGCCCAAATTCAAGGAACATCTAATGCCCCATTGATGGCCAGGGAAGAGACCCATGTTATGCTTATCACAAACAATAATTTGTTTTCAAAGGGAAGAAAAGCCTCCAACAAACATTTGTTCTTCCAGTCATGGAGCTTGAACTCAGTGTGTGGCCACTGTCCCTGAGCTCTTTGTGATCAAGATTAGTGCTCTACTAGTTGAGTCCCACTTCCCCTTCCACTTTTTTCTGTGTGGAATCGAACCCAGGGTGTCAGGCATGCTAGATGATCACTCTACCACTGAGCCACATTCTCAGCCAGGATGATTCTCCCCACCCCAAACCCATAAGGCCATTCCTCAGATAAATAAGAAGTAGGGGCTAGGATGAATATGACGCACAAATCTGGTTCACACAGAAATACTCCACTGCCCTCTCTTTGACACCCTTATTTAAAGTTTCTCTTTTACCATTGAGGGATGAGAGAGGGAGAGGGGAGTCCTGAGAGAGGAGTACCAGGAACAATGGCCCCCTGAGCTCCACAGCCTACCCCACACAAGTGGTCCTCTAGATTCTGATCTTACCTGGCTCAATGTGGAGTCTACACTGTCTCCCCACCCATGCAAGGCTCAGGATGAAATAAAGGTCAGCCCTGGCCACAGCCCACACATAGGATAGAAGCTCCTAGTCCCAGACTGACTTCCATCTCTGGCTGTCCCGAGTTAGGCTGGGCCCACCACTCACCACAATGGTGGCAGTGATGCCCTCATGGATGGATTCCAGGAAGAAGGTCTATTGCAGAAGCAGCAAGGTGAGCAGTGCAGAAGGAGGTGGGTGATTGCTCTGGGATCTTGCTCCTCGGAGCCCTCCCATCCAGCAAGGGCCATGCTAACCCAATGCAAGGCCAAGGTCAGGGGGTGAGAGAAGATGGAGGAGCATGGGCCTAAAAGATGTACTGCTTTGTCTTGGCACACTTGAAAATTCCAATTATATTTGGCCCATGCCAATCCCAAAGCCAAAATATAATGCCTTTCCTTGTCGTTTTCCGTGAGTGCTGTCCCTGAGCTCTTTTTCTCAAGGCTGGCACTCTACTACTTGAGCCACAGGGACACTTCTTGTTTTCTGATGGCTCATCGAGGTAAGATTCTCACACACTTTCCTGCCCAGGCTAGCTTGGCACCGTGATCCTCCAAATCTCAGCTTCTTGAGTAGCTAAGATGACAGGTGTGAGTCACTAGTGCCCAGCATGTGATGCCTTTTAAAAGCATCTTGGAGAGTCTGTAAAAGAAGCTCCAAAGGGCCTGGATAGACCACGACCCAATCAAGGAGCTGGGATGGGGGAATGCTAACCTTCTAGCCATTCTGTTCCTCAAAATTAAAGATGCCAGCTGGTGTTGTATGCATAGAACACGTAGGCAAACAGCCATCAGGCTTAGTGGGGAAAAGGTAGAGAATACCCAAAGATTGCAGTGTAGAAATCTCTGATTTTGCATGCATGTGGGGTGTGTGTGTGTGTGTGTGTGTGTGTGTGTGTGTGTGTGTGTGTGTGTGTGTCAACTTAGGACCTAGGCTCTATTCCTGAGTTTTCTTGCTCAAGGCTAGTACTTTGCCACTTGAGTCACAGCCCCACTTGCTTTTCGATGGTTAATTGTAGGTAAGAGTCTCAATGACTTTCCTGTCCAGGGTGGCTGATGGGGTCTCTAGGGAAGCAAGAGTAAAAGCAATTCACAGGTACAATCCCTATTGTGGGCGACTCCTGCCGCCTGGTGGCCAGATGCGGGACATGCCACCCTGTGCCATCGTCCTCTAGAGTTCAATTTCGGGAAGTGACCAGGGCCAAGCTGACTTTTGCTCACTCTGAGGGCTGATGCCAAAGCAGGTGTGTCCCCACCTTAGGCCAAGAGAGCTCCAGGAGTTCCGGCTCCCAGGGACTGAAGGAAGGGAGAGATCAGTTCCAGGCTGAGCTGAGAGCGTTTGCCCAGGGACACCCCAATTTGACCTTCCTGATTACCATAAGACCTGTCAAAGAACAACTCAAAAAAATAAAATTGGAGCTGTGGCTCAAAGTGTTAGAACTCTAGCATTGACCCAAAGAGCTCAGGGATAGGGCCCCCAAACTTTGAGTTCAAGACCTCCAGCTTACCATGCCCCATAAAACACAGGTTGGCTAAAGTAAACTAGTAGGATTTGTGATCTATTTTGGAAGAATGGTGATACTGAAGAAAGCACCCTAATTCTAATGACAGCTGAACATTTGACATAGATCTACATTCTGAGTCCTTCCAAGGGTGCCGTTTGCTGGTGCCTTCCCACATGGGGGTTTTGTGCTGAGTCCTCAAAAATGTGCTGTTTGCTGAGTCATCACAAAGGATGCTATGTGCTGAGTCCCTGAAAAGAGTGGGCCATGTTGGGTTTTTCAAAGGGTGCTGTGTTCTGAGTCCATTACATAATGTACTGTATGCTGAGTCCTTCAAAAGGCGCAGTGTGCTAATTCATCCCAAAGGGTGCTGGTATGTGCTGAGCCCTTGAGGAGAGAGGGATGAGGTGAATTTTCCAAGTGCTGTGTACCGAATCCTTTACACAGGGTGCTCTGTACTGTCCTTCAGATGGTGTTGTGTGCTGAGTCCTTTGGCAGTATGATATGTGCCGAGTCCTTCCACAGGGTGGTATGTACTGAGTCCTTCAAAATTGTGCTGTGTGCTGAGTTTTTCGAAGAATACTGTGCACTGAATGTTTTACACAGGGTGCTATGTACTCAACCCTTCAAGGGCGGCTGTGTGGTCTTCACACAGGTTGCTATGTATTGATTCCCTGGGAAAGAGTGCTACGTGCTGAGTTTTTCAAAGCGTACCATTCACTGAGTTCTTTACACTGTGGGCTATGAACTTCCTCCTATGCTGAGTCCTTCAAAGGTAGCTGTGTGCTGAGACCTTTACACATGGGTGTTTTGTGCTGTTTTTTGAAGTATTCTGTGTGCTGAGTCATCTCAAAGGGTATATGTTCTGAGTCCTTGAGAGGTAGTTATGCCCAACAATCACACACACACACACACACACACACACACACACACACTCACACACACACACACACACACACGAGGGTCACCGTGCACCTGCTTGGTGCGTGGAGTAGAGGAGGATGGAAAAGTGTCTACTCGAGTGGTAGGGCTGAAGGAAGATTTGGTCCCCTGGGTAGGTACTGGTGTTGGGTGGAAGTGATGATCTGAGGTAAAGTTACAATTGCCATGGCCTGAGAGCTTTAGGGCTCAGTCAGGGCTGGGCTTGCAGCCAGGGGTGGGAGGTGGGGCCGAGGGGAAGAGGGGGCGTGGCCAAGGGGAGGAGGGGACAGGGCCCAGGGAGCACTGTGGTTGCAGCAGTGGCCAGAGGTACGGGGGCGGGCAGGGGGGTGGGCACACCTGGTACTGGCAAAGAGGCCCAGGAGAGGAGTGGGGGCAGAGAGAGTGAGAGCAGACAGAAGAGCAAGCACACACAATAAGGGCAAGCAGCTTCATCAGCTGGTGGCCTCCCAGGTCATAGCCCAGGTCCTGGCAAGGAGCACAGGGCACAAGGAGCTGGCCCAGCATGCACATCGCCAAGAGCAGCCACGTGGAGGCGCAGTGGCCATGGCAGCCCTGAGTCTAAGGTCCTGGTGCAAGAAGCACAGCTGAGGTGGCCGAATCGTGGGCGGCCTTGGCTTAGGAGGAGGACCAGAGGCAATGTGCAGCCCTGCAACACTCCTGCAGAAGCCCCTGCCCCCTCCCAGCAGCATCGCATTTCTTTCTCTTTTTTTAAATTTTTATTTATTTTTTATTGTGAAAATACTGTACAGAGGAGTTACAATTAGATGGGCAAGATAATGAGTACATTTGTTAACAAGCATTGTAGTCTCCTCTTTTGTTTCCCCTTCCCATCCCTTCCCAGCCTCCCTCCATTCCCCCACTCAATCCTCCCCCACCCCACCAAAGTTCATTTTCTTATTTATTTTTTTTACAATTGTAATTTTTTATTGTAAAAATACTGTACAGAGGGGTTACGGGGTTACAATTACATGTGCAAGATAGTGAGTACATTTCTTATCAAGCATTGTAGCCTCCTCCTTTGTTAACCTTTCCCATCCCTTCCCAGCCTCCCCTTGCCCTCCCACCCAATCCTCCCCCCCACACACACCAAAGTTGTAAAGTTCGTTTTCGACTTGACAACTTGTACTTCTCATTGTTGCAACAGGTCCACTTGTATCCTTATTTAAACGACTTGTTTTTCCCCTTCCTCTCCACAAATTATACCGACATCAAATACAGTGAAAGCAACGGTTATACTGTGGGGGAGGGACATACAAAGCAACAAAGAAATGATCTTATAAATGCGTTAGAAACAAATGCATGAAAGGAAAAAAAACATTTGAATACATATCTTAGAGTTCATTTTCCTAACATCACCTTATCTGACCTTTTCTGCTTGACTCAGACATATATTAGTTATTGCAAATAAGAGAAACCATGGGACCTATGTTTCTTTGGGCCTGGCTTACTTTACTTAATATAATTTTTTCCAAGTCTTTCCATTTCCTAACAAATGGGGCGATGTCATTCTTTCTGATGGAGGCATAGAATTCCATTGTGTATATATACCACATTTTCTTGATCCATTCATCTACTTAGGGGCATTTCAAACATGGCACTTTCATCTTGGACCCACGGGGCCTCCCTCTCACAGTCGCCAATCAGAGATGACCCGCCCTTGGCTGGCTTGCAGCTTTGACCTGGTCCTGGCCCCAGGTTCTAGGACTCCAGGCCCGTAAGAACCCGGAGCCGCTGCCAACAGCTTCTCCCAGCAGCACACATGAGTGGCTGCCCCTAGGGTTTGCACCCTGCAAACCCTCCCACCAACCCCCCCAACCCACTGAGCCAGACCCACGCATCCTGCCTCCCTTGTCCTGTCCAGCCTTCCAGCTCCCAGTGCCCCACAGTCCACCATGGCCCTGCCACAATTGTGCCCCACAGGTGGGGGGGGTGGGGAGGCTGACCGGGGATCCCACCCCTATCCCTAAAGACCAGTGTCCCAGGAAACGGGGAGATGCAGGAATGCGTGAGGAGGGGGCACCACAGAGCCCCTGGCCTGCAGCAGTGAGAGCCACACAGCCACATGTCTGCACCCTTCCTCTCCCTGGTGGGAACCTGGTGGCTTTAGTCAGAGATGGGGAGCAGCACCTCCACACCTGCCTTCTGGGGTCTTTTCCTTTTTGCTGGGGGTGGGGAGTGTTGCATCAGAAGATAAGTCCTTCTTGCTGTGGGAGCCCTTATCTTCTGTGCTCAGTCACCTGTTGACCTGAGGAGGGTCCCAGAAGAGCCCACTATGTATGTGAGGGCATTTGGAGTCAGCAGGTGAATTTCTGGGAAGAACATACCCCCTCCAACACACATACACCCTGCCTGTTGCCCCCACCCCAGCTGTCAGCATTGACTGTGTCCGTGAGCATTAGGGCAGGGGGCTCTGGGCCCCCACTGGTGGTGTGGATTCCCTCCTGGGGTAGTGCACCGGCGGGCAGTACTCCCTGGATTCCTGCAGACTCCAATCTGTGTCCCACCTGGGCCGTTTCCAGCTGGCTGGTAAGCAAGTGTGTTTCCCTTGCTGGAGCCTGCTTTGTATCAGGCCCTGGCAGTAGCTAGGGATCTCTGAATGTCAGGTTCTGTAACCTATTGTAGGCTGTCTGGAAGGAAAAGAGGACCGCTGACTCTGGAACCCTTTAAGTTTGATTGGGACAACTGAAATGCTACGTTTTCCATGGCTTTTTCCCTTGAAGCAATTAGATGGATCGTTTCAGCCACTAAACAATGACATTCAAAGCAGCACAGGCAGAGTTCCCAAGCCAAATGGTTTCGTGCTATGAATGTCGTGCCTTGACTACCTTTCTCCAGCAGCTGTTGATTCTCCTCTGGCTCTCCCTAGGGTGACCACCACCGTGGAGGATGTCATGGGGAGTAGAGATTGTGACCTTGCCCTCCCCAGCATGCCAGCTATGAGCAGAGACAATTCCCAGCACCTTCCCTGGACTCTGAGAGATTCAGAAACCTGGGATGCCTAGAGGATCCTTTCTCTGCAACATGAAACTTGGGGGCCAGATGTGATAGACCATCCTGGCTGGCCCCAGGGGGAGGAGAGGAGGCCCCTTGACCCGGGCCTTCATCTCACGGTAACCTCTTTCAGACCTGAGTGTGGAATTGAATGCCACAGAGCTGGTCAGCCACTGGACAGAGATCTTTGGGAAGACAGGCATCCCAGAATCCCTGGAATCCAGCTAGTACATCGTGGCTCACGTCCTCAGGGCCAAAATAGTTAAGTTTGGTGGCACCAGGAGGGTGTGAAGAGGGAGGATGGAGAACTGTGTGAGAGCTACATCAGTCTTTTCCTCCCCCCCAACCCCAGGATGCTTACCTGTATCAGATGGGACTTTACTGTAGTATTGTCATAAACATGCTCATTTATTTATCGAACAAAGAGTTACAGTGTGCTCCAGGCTCGGGGGGGGGGGTGGAGGGGCTGGGAAGGGTCCGGCAGGTCATAGATGATGAAAGGTTCCAGTGCTGGTTCCACAGCACATGAAGAAACCTTGGTTTGAGCTGGATGCCACAGCTTCACGCCTATAATCCTAGCTACTTAGGAGGCTGAAATGGGAGGATAGAGGCTTAAGGCTGGGACAGGAAAGCTTGTAAGACTTTTATCCCCAACTAACTACCAAAAAGAAAACTCCAGAATTGGATGTGTGCCTCAAGCTGTAGTCTGTTGGCTTTGAGTAAAAAGGCTAAGGGATAGCATTTAGGCTCCGAGTTCAAGGCCCAGGAGTGAGAGAAAGAAAGGAAAGAGAGGGAGGAGGGAGGGATGGAGAGAGAAAAAGAGGAAAGGAAGGAAGAAGGGAGAACATGCATGCCTTGGTTTAGAGTCCCTGGATCAAGGGAGCCAACCATTCACAATCTTTGTGAGGACAGTTTCAGAGCATAAAGGCAGTATGTAGGACAAAGCTACCGATCCCTCAGCAACTACATGACATCCAGGAATTCTGTGGTTGCCAGCTGCAGAGGAATGCAGCCTCAGGTAGACCCTAGGGTTCAGGGTGTGTCACCAGGTTTCAATCTCCCCTGGCCCCACTGAGTTTATTTTCTGGTCAGATAAGAAGAAAGTGTCCAAAGGTTAGGGAGGTGTTGGGGTGATGGAGTGTCAAGTTGGGGGGCAAGGGATAAGAAGGAATATGAAGAGAGAGGACGATTCCAGGTCAGGTGTGTCAGGACATTGGATCCATGACCTCACCTGATAACCTAGACCATCAGTGTTAGAGCCTTTGACACAGCCACAAGGCTATTAAAAGTCCTGGTGCCTTGGATTCACTGTTGACCACCTGGCTGTCATCCACCGCAGGATGCCTGTGCAGTACAACTTTGGGAACTGGGAATTCCAGGGCTCAATCTGAAGATGACACCGCCAGTGTTCATTCCTCCACCAGAGACAGAGGTAAGCATGCCACTGGCACAGGACAGCCAGGGATGAGGGCAGGAGTAGGGACCCGTGTTGCCCCAAGACTTCCTCGAGGGGGCGCTAGGACCCCATGCCTGTGATTCTCAGAGGCAGAGGTGGATCTCTTTGCTGGATCAGCCTTTAGTCTAGATGGCAGATCTGGGATTCAGAGAGGGCCAACTGAAGATGGGGCAGGGTTGGGCAGAGCTACTGGGAAAACTAGAGGCACTGGGATCTGAACAGGGTTGTTTCTTTGAGGATACTCATAAACTAGGAATATTCCTGGGATGGATCAGCCCTTTTCTCCTTCCCTAGAGAGAGGGACCTAGAGCCCTCCAGTCTGCCTTGGCCGATAAATCTTTTCATTCCCACATGCTGTTGTTGCATAACTAGACCTCACATCACTGTCCAGTGTTGAGGCAGGACAGTAAGAGATTCTGAGTCTTTGATAAGGTCAGGGGATCCTCAGTATGAGATTGTACTTGTATGTCCTAACTTGGTGCATGGTCAGTCCCATCTAAGCTTGCCATGATGTAGGACATAGAATCTAGAGAACCAGAGCCAGATGGGGTCTGTTCTGGGATTCTTGAGTATTATGTGTGAGCTTTGATCTCCTGTGTGCCCACCTGCTTCCCTTTCTTGAGTGGGTCTTTGCTTGAAAAAGCTTGAAACTAGGGACTGGGTCCTATCCCTTGTCTTTGATGCTCAAAGCTATCACTCTACCATTTGAGTCACAGTTCCACTTCCAACTTTTTTGGGTGTTTAATTGGAGATAAAGAGTCAGGCCCAAAGAAACATAGGTCCCATGGTTTCCCTTATTTGCAATATCTAGTATATGTATGAGTCAAGCAGAAAAGGTCAGATAAGGTGATGTTAGGAAAATGAACTCTAAGATATGTATTCAAATGTTTTTTTCCTTTCATGCATTTGTTTCTAACGCATTTATAAGATTATCTCTTTGTAGCTTTGTATGTCCCTCCCTCACAGTATAACCCCTGCTTTGACTATATTTGATGTCAGTATAACTTGTAGAGGAGATAGGGAAAAACAAGTCGTTTAAGGATACAGGTGGACCTGTTGCAACAATGAGAAGTACAAGTTGTCATGTCAAAAACAAGCTTTACAATGTTGGTGCGGGGGTGGGGTGGGGGGGGTGGGGGAAGGCGGGGAGGATTGGGTGGGGGGTGGGGGGGAGGCTGGGAAGGGATGTGAAGGGTAAACAAAGGAAGAGGCTGCAATGCTTGATAAGAAATGTACGCATTAACCTGCCCATGTAATTGTAACCCTTCTGTACAATGTGTTCACAAAAATAAAAATTAAAAATTAAAAAAAAAGAGTTCTCATGGACTTTGTGGTGAAGGGTGGCATCCAACTGCAGTCCTGAGATCTCAGTCTCCTGAGGGGATAGGATGACAGGCATGGAAAAGTATGTTTGTCCAGGTGCCAGTAGCTCATGGCTGTCATCCTAGGTACTCAAGAGGTGAGATCTGAGGACCACAGTTCAAAGCCAGCCTGGGCAAGAAAGACCCTGAGACTCTTATCTTCAAGGAACTGCCAGAAACCAGAAGTAATGCTGTGGCTCAAGTAGTTGAGTGCTCGCCTTCAGCTGAAGTGCTCAGGGACAGCACCCAGGCCCAGAGTTGAAGCCCCACAAAAGTAAAAAGAAAGAAATTAAGACATCTTTGCCTGCAAAGGATGGTGGAGGTGGGGGGGGAGGGGTGCTCGCTGTGGTTGGGAGACCAGGTGCTGGCCTCACTGTACAGACATTTCTAAGAACTCCCCATGTTTGCCCCAGTTTGAAGCCACAGCTTCAAGAGGACTTGGCCTGTGGGAGGCAGGGAGTGGGTGAATGGGTACAGGGGTGGGATTGTTTTGTCTGTATTCTCTCCATTGAAAGATGGATTTGGATGCTGGTTTCAAAGTCTGAAGTGAAGGCTTGCAAGAATTTTGTGGCCTGACAAGATGGGTTTCCTCTGGGTATATGAAGGTGGCTGAAGCTGGAAGCTGCCGGTGGCTCACAAATGCCATCCTAGCTACTCAGAAGGCTGAGATGTGAAGACCGTGGTTCCAAGCCAGCTTGGGCAGAAAAGTCTGTGAGACTTGATGTCCGATGGACCACCAGAGAACAGGAAGTGGTCCTGTGGCTCAAGTGGGAGAGTGCTCACCTTCAGCTGAAGAGCTGAGATACAGCACAGAGTTGAAACCCCATGACCACCAACAAATAAAAAGAGGTGACTAAGTTTTCCACATAGCAGTTTGTACGGTAGGAATTACCATGCTGGTCTATGAGACATTCCAAATATGTGAGAGGCTCAGCGTTTTGTCATACTGTGGGTTTGAGGTCGGTAGTGCCACCTTCTCAGGGGTGGGATGTGATTGTAATTGAGGGAGTTCATGGTTCTGTTCTCAGGGACTGCTGAAGCTTTGGGCTATCTGTGTGTGTGTGTGTGTGTGTGTGTGTGTGTGTGTGTGTGTTTGTGTGTGTGTGTGTGTCTGTCCATGCATCTGTCTTGTCTGTGTGTGTTTGGAGGTAGAAGAACTGGGCCTTGAACTCAGGGCATAGGTGCTGTTCCTGAGCTTTTGTGCTCAAAGCTAGTGCTCTGACACTTGAGCCACAGCTCCACCTCTGGCTATTTAGTGGTTCACTGTAGATAAGAGCCTCACAGACTTTCCTGCAGAGTCTGGTTTGAACAGTGATCCTCAGACCTCAGCCTCCTGAGTAACTAGGATGACAGACAGGAGCCACCAATGCTGGTTTTGTGTTTGTGTGTGTGTGTGTGTACAAGTGGGTTGTAACAAGGAGCGCTGGAACCTTTTGTAACTTTTAACCGCTATTTTTGGGGGGTGCATGGGCTTTGTGGCTGAGGTCTGGGGGCCTGGAAGGGTGAGACTCTTGAAGGGAACTCAGCACTGTTAAATTATAAGAACATGGGGTATGTGTGCCCTGGAACTGTCTAATCCCTTGGGCCTTGTTGGTGTCAGAGGAAGTTTGAAAGGACCTGGGGTGGGACCGCAGGGTGTGGCTCCCCAGGGCGACAGAGAGCATAACCAACACTTAGTAAGGATGTGAGCCCTGTTAGTATGGACCTTATTGGCATGGGTCAGACTCTGGCTCTTATCATCATGACATCTGATGGGCGAGGCCAACCCTATTTTAAATCTTGACCTGCGATCTTCAGATCTCAGTCTCCTGAGTAGCTAGGATTATAGGCATGAGCCTCTGGCACTGGGCCTCTGAGTCTTTTTGGTATATTAGGGTCTAAACTCAAGATCTTAGGCTTGCAAGTCAGGTCTTCTACCATGCGAGCCAAGCCTTTCTGTTTTGGGCATTTCCAAGATAGAGACTCAATATATGCTCAGACTGGCCTGGACCATGGTCCTCTGGTGACAGGCATGCGTCACCATGCCTGATCCTCTGTAGTTGGGATGCTATACATGTAGCGCCATGCTCAGTCATAGGTTTAGATGGATTGTCCCAAACTCTTAGTCTATGGCAGCCGATTCTTGACCACAGGTGAAGCTCTGGGTTGGGCCTTGACCATTGGACCTCAATCTTCTCATGGGACAGTTGTGAGGAAACAACGGATCAATACAGGAGGATCTCTGGGGCAGGGCCAGGTATAGAGGGAGTGGTCATCAGATAAGGTTCTTGGCAATTCTGTGAGCATATGACAAGAAGATACTTGGAAAGGGCTGAGATGTGACCTGTTATTTATGGCGCCACAGGTATGGGATTATGAAACAAAACATGGCTCTCTTTCATCCTTACCTTATCCCCATAAGGAAGGGGATCCTTCACTGTTCAGTTTTGTCACTGGGGAAAATGAAGCACGAAGAAGCTGGGTAACCTACTCATGACCCCCAGTTGACAAGAAACGGCCTGACTTCTCTGCCATGCTCCCTAGGACAATGGGTGCTATTCAATACACTTCTTGTGGTGGGAAGTCCACTTCTTGTCAGTCGTGGGGCTTGAACTGTGGGCCTGGGCGCTGTCCCCAAGCTCCTCAGATCAAGGCTAGCACTCTACCACTTGAGCCACAGCACCACTTCCGGTTTTCTGGTGGTTCTTTGGAGATAAAAGTCTCACAGGTGTTCCTGCCTGAGCTGGCTATCAACCATGATCTTCATATCTCAGCCTCCTGTGTAGTTATCATTATAGGCCTATGCCACCAGCACCTGGCTTAAGTGTAATTCGACTTTCTCTATCTCTCTCTCACACAGGAACTTGTTGAATGGTGCTGGAGGAGGTGGCCCAGCGTCCCCATGGGGTTGGGACCCAAGATGGCCCTCTCATTCTGGAGGTAGGCTGTTGGTCAGGAGCTTTCTCTTTCAGCCTGTTGAACTAGCTCCCTGAGGTAAGCCCCTCTGTGCCCAGGCTAGACTGTGATGGTTACTCATTGTCAGTCCATCTCATGAATCCTTCCCCACTACCCTCTGCTAAAACAGTTAAAGAAAGTGGATGAGATGTCACATTGTCCAACCACACAGCAAAATCCCGAGCCTCTGATCCTCACTGCCACCTATCTGGCCAGACCCTGATTATAAGAAAATGAGTTCACTCTGTCTACTTCGCTTTGCTGGAGTGTGTTGTTTCAGGGAGGGGGACTGTGGGCAGGGGAAAGATCCCAGACCTGGCACCTCCTGGGGGACATTTGTTCTTGTGACAGGGCCAAGTTATTGCTGTGTATAAAAAGGAAGCTACCATCAGACTGAACAATGCTCAAAGGTAGGTGGGCTGTTGAAGTATCAAACCCACGCATGTCTGCTTCCCACTCACAACAAGGGAGGGGCAGTGCGGGTGGCTCAGCACAAGCCCTAGGGGATTATAAAGAGATGGTAGCATTCAGGTGCCCGTGGCTCTCGCCGTCATGTTGGCTATTTGGGAGGCTGTGGTCTGAAGGTTGTGACTCAGAGCCAGCCCAGGCAGGGGAGTAGTGAGATCCTTATCTCCCATAAACCACCTCCCCCCCCCCCCACAAAAAAGCCAGATGTGGTGCTGTGGCTCAAGTGGTAGAGCCTCAGCATTGAATAAAAGAAGCTCAGGGATGACACCAATGCCCTGAATCCAAGCCCTGGGACTCACAAAAAAATATAAAAGTAATGAATAGTAGGCACCTGTTACCTTACTACCAAAAAAGATCATTCCTCTCTCTTGTACTTGTAGCCAAAGGTAAGGGGCTTCCCTTGATGTTCCTCTAAATCTCTCCTTCTCTCTATTATCTCTCCCGGTTTCCATTGGAGGATAGAATTCAGATCATCCCACTTGATGTGACCTTACATACCCACCCCTACCTGCCTTCCTTGGGGTGGAGATCCTGGATGTACTCACCACTGGGAGAATTAAGTACCAGAAAGATGGGGGTAGGTATCCTCAAAACTCATACTCTCTCTCACACACACACTCACCTAGGCCAACTCAGACTAGCCTTTACCAAAGACACTTTATCTTCTTGGATTAACTGACCTAGGAGAGAAACTTGATCCCCTGTAAATGACAATTTTAACTAGAGCTTGCTAGTTGATATGAGATAAACAGAAGCTCAAAAGAAAGGCTCTGGTGCCTGTAACCTCTGGCTCAAGCTCACGCCTGACATCCTGGCTACTTGGGAGGCAGAGGTCTGAGGATCAAAGATCGAAGCCAGCCATAAGCTGGAAAGCCAGTGAGACTCTATTCTCCATGGAACCACCAAAAAGTTAGAAGTGCAGCTTTGGCTCAAGTGGTAGAGCAACAACCTTGAGCATGAAAACTCAGAGAGGCAGCTCCCAGATCCTCAATTCAAGCCCACACAAAGAAATGGTCCCATTTGTTGCTTCCAGACTGCTTGCGCCTTGAGTGCCCTCTCACGGAGTGTGATACAGCACCAGTCCCTGGATAGTGTATCAGAGCCTTGAGAAATTGGGTGGTGGGTGGCTGGGAAGGTGGCCCAGTGGTAGAGCACTTGCCTTGCATGCATGAGGCCTTGGGTTCGATTCCTCAGCACCACATAAGCAAAAAGAAAAAAGCCGGAAGTGGCGCTGTGTCTCAAGTTGTAGAGCGCTAGCCTTGAGCTGAAGAGCTGAGGGACAGCATCCAGGCCCAGAGTTCAGGCCCCACAACCGGACCCTCCCAAAAAAAGAAAAGAAAAGAAGTTGGGTGGTGGAAGCCAGGCCTTTCCCTTTGTGCGCTCTCAACCTACACTGGACAGAAGGCAGGGCATGACAAAACTGGCAGCCTGCAAAGCAAAGAATATACCCCTCTGCCAGGACAATTGGAGCCGGCTTCTTAGAGGCAGCACTTGAAAGGTTGTCTTGCTTAACAAGGAGGATCTGACAGGAAGCCCAGAGAGCAAAGATGCTATAGATAAAGGACAACATAGTAGAACGTGTTCATTTCCAGCCAGGGATGCTGGTGAGAAACTCGGTAAAGATGTGCAAGACTGTCCTGAGATAGGCCCAAGAGTTCACAGAAGAACAGCTATCTAGGGTTGGGATTGTGTCTTAGCAGTAGTGAACTTGGCTAGCACACAGGAAACCCTGGGTTCGATTCCTACGTCCCGCATACACAGAAAAAGCTGGAAGTGGCACCATGGCTCAGGTGGAAAAGCACTTGCCTTGAGCCAAAGAAGCTCGGGGACAATGCCTGGGCCCCAAGGTCAAGCCTCAGGACTGTCAACATAAAACAGCACTCCAAGGGACCTGTGTGAAAGTTGAATTGCTATGCCCTGTAGCTCTTAGTAGATCCACCCATGCTTTGTGTCTCCTTCTTTGACAGAGGAGATCTAGACACTCCTTCTCCTCTGGGCAACCCTGGACCTGGTTATCAGCAACCGTCCCAAAGTCTTCCACCAGGACATGGAGCAGTGCCCCCTGAACTCCTCAGGTACCCGTTGGGTGGGGTGGGGGGATAAAGGGCAGGCCTCAGAAGTCCTAGTGGGCCTTATCTGCCCCAGAAGACCAGGCCATCCAGAAGAAGCACATGGGAGCTAAGAGAGGGGTAGTAATGTGAAGGGGACCCTTTAATGCCCATGGCCCTACCTAGATTCTGAGCCTCCCTTTGCTGTCCCTGAGGGAGGTAGAGGAGTGTTTAGGTGGTAATGTCTAGAGGTGGGCTGGGTGGAAATTCTAAAGAATGAGAAACCATAAGCCCTCCGCTGGTGGCTCATGCCTGTCAGCCTGGCTACTTGGGAAGCTGAGATCCAGAGGATCTCAGTTTCAAAACCCAGGCAGGAAAGTCCCATGAGATTCTCATCTCCAATCTCAAACCAGAAGTAGCACCATGGCGCAAGTGGTAGAGCACTGACCTTGAGCAAAAATCAACATGGACAGAACCCAAGCCCTGAGTTCAAGCCCCTCAACCAAAAACAAGAAAGAAAGACATCCCTTGCTTGCAAGAGATGGTGAAGGATTGGGGTTGCTGTGCTTGGGAGACAAGGTGCTGGCCTCAGTGTATAAACATTTCTAAGAACTCCCCATGTTTGCCCCAGTGTGAAGTCATAGCTGGGTGTGCGTTGCCTTACCAAGAACTCCAGAGGTTGTGGCCTGTCTTAGGGAGGGAATGGGCAAATGGGAGCAGGGGTAGGAGTGTAATGTCAATTATATTCTCTCCATCCAAGGAAGAATGGTTTTAGATGCTGGTGTCAAAGTCTGAAGTGAATGGTTGCATGTGCTTTGTGGCCTGACATGTTGGGTTTCCCTTGAGTGTAAGAAGGTGGCTGAAGCCAGTGCTGCCAGTGGCTCACAACTGTCATCCTATTTACTCAGAAGGCTAAGATATGAGGATCACAGCTCAAAGCCAGCTTGGGCAGGAAAGTCTGTGAGACTTTATCTCCAGTGAACCACCAGAAAACCGGAAGTGGTGCTGTGGCTCCAGTTGTAGAGCGCACACCTTCAGCTGAAGAGCTAAGGGACTCTGTGCAGGCCCAAAGTTCCAACCCCATGACCGACAACCAAAAATAAGGTGGCTGAGTTTTCTTCATAGTGGTGTGTACAGTAGGAAATGCCATGCTGTGTTATGAGCCATTCCAGATGTGTGAGAGGCTCTGAGTTTGTCTATATTTGGTCTGAGGATGGTAGTGCCATCTTCTCGGGGGTTGGGATGTTCAGGTGCTCAGGGTCTGGTAAGACCTTGGGCTATGTGTGTGTGTGTGTGTATTTTTCCTTCACCTTTCTCTGTCCACTTCCTGGGTGCCTGTCTGCCTCTTTCTGACATTGGATGGTGCCCCTCTTCCATGGCTATCTTGCCTTTAGGCACCTATCAAGATCTACAATGAGTCCTAAATTGCCAGAAACCTGCATATTCCAGCTTTTCTTTGGGGCCCAAGTCCAGCTTTCCTATCTTTGTCTGCCTCCATGGGATTCTGAATCAGTAGGGCCAGCTGGCATGTGTTCTCCCCTGCCACTGGGATGACAGGGTCAGTCATGCGATGTCCTGTCCTTTTCCTCAGCTGGACCTCTGGCTGCTTGTCCCACTTCCAGCAGTCTGTCAGTGGAGTGGGGGAAGGGTGGGTGCCTGTGGCTCTGGCCAACTCGAGCTTGATAGCTGACTGAAGGCTGCACAAGCAAGGATGATCCAGGGCTACCTGGGAGGTGAGGTCAAGGTAGCTTATCAGTATTGGACGGTGTCTAGGAAATGTCAATGAACCATATCGCAGGCAAGTCTAACTTCCAGCCCCAGCTCGGCCTCTCAGGTCCTTCTAGATAATTCCAGATTCCCAAAATACAGTGTCACAGCCTTTAGATTCCAGGGCCAGGGAACTGAGAGATGAGAGACTGGTATAGCCAGTACCTCAATGTTCTGGGGCATTAGCCTTGCCCTGGCTATGCCCCCCCCTTGTGTAAGTTCACTTCTTAAACAGTGCTGACCAAACACCGACCACTTGTGCTGTGGAAGTGTCAGGAGCAGAAGTGAGATCTAGGATGACCAAAATCTGGATTTATAGCCTGACTGGGGTGGGGGGGGTGTTTTTAAAAAAAAATCTTAGAGCTGGAACTCAGGGCTTGGCACTCTCCCTGAGCTTCCTTTGCTCAAACTAACACTCTAACACTTGAACCACAACTCACCTTTCATCTTTTTTAGTAGTTTAGTAGACACAAGTGTCTCACATACTTTCCTGCCTGTGCTGGCTTCAAGTTGCCACCCTAAAAGCTCAGCCTCTTGAGTAGCTAGTATTGCTGGTATAAGCCACTGGCACCTGCTAAGGATGGTTATAGTGTGTTTGTGTGTGTGTGTGTGTGTGTGTGTGTGTGTGTGTATGTGTGTGTGTGTTTACTGGAGTTTGATCTCAGAGCCTAAGTGGTATCCTTTAGCTTGTTTGCTCAAAGTTGGTGCTCTATCACTTGAAATACAGTAGCTCCACTTCCCATCTTTCTTGTGATTCATTTGAGATAAGAGTCTGCCCAGGCTAGCTTTGAATCTTTATTGATCCTCAGGTGTCAGCCTTGAGTAGCTAGGATTATAAGCATGAGCTACTGGCATCCAGCTGCAAGGATGTCTTTTCATACTCTCTTCTGTTCTAACAGCTCTCTACTTGCCCTGGTCTAGATCTCTGACCATATCAGCTCCCACCAGCCCCTGATTATGTGGAGAATATAAAGCTCAAACCTGATCCCATTTCTTTGTCCTCAGGGGAGGAGGTTATGTTTTGTCTGAAGCATGGGGTAGGAGGGGTACCTGTAGATTGGTACTCAGCTGGGAGAGAGGTAGTCTGTTTTAGCTAAGAAGGAAAGTTTCGCCAGATGCTAATAGCTCATGCTCTCATATTCCTAGCTCCTCAGGAGTCTGAGATCTGAGGATTGCCATTCAGAGACAGCCCAGCTAGAAAAGTCTGTGAGACTCTTTTCTGCAAATAACCACCTGAAGGCTGGAAGAGAAACTTTGGCTCAAGTGGTAGAGTGCTAGCCCTGAATGAAAAAAGTGAGGGAGAGAACCCAGGCCCTGAGTTTGAGCCCTAGTACCAAGATGCATACACGAACGTGTACACATGCACAAAACACACACACACACATACACACAACACACACACACACACACACACACATACACACAACACACACACACACACACACACACACACACACACACAGGAAGGTAGTAATGATGAGCTGAGCTAGTACTGCGGACAATCCTGAGGCATAGTCACAGTAAACTCTCAAGGCAGATCAAGTGGTTTCTCCCTAAGTCCTTCTTGGGCTGCAGGGTCTGGGCCATGGCAGTAAGTTCCATGGAACCTGCCCCTCTGTCCGTGCACGGGGCCTCAGGACGAAGGGAAGGACACTTGGGATGCTCCTTTGTAGTCGGCCCATGATTGCAGACCTTCATCTGCCTCCTTCCACCCCTACCCCTGCCTTAGAGCACTGGCTCTGTGTCCTGGCACTCCTGGGATAGTGACTGCTACAAGCCGCAGCCAGCCGGCTGTGGATTCCTGAGACTACAAGTCTTTCATGAGCCCAACTCAACACCTGCCCAAGGTGTGCCTGACAAATTCGCACTGTTGTGATACCTACATGAGCGGGCATTACCTGGTGTGACATCTCTCAACTTCTGCCCCTCCTGGCCCAGAACCATGGTCTGAGATGTTGATTTACTGCTCAGATCCACATTGCACCCATGCCAGCTGCCATTCTGATGATCTCCATGCCCCAAGGCTCCACCCTTCTCTGGTACTGTGGCCCGCTCTGTAGGCAATGGCCTCTAAACAGGCTGCTCTCAAGACTTGTAGGACACCTAGGAAGACCCTCAGGAGCCCACTGGAAAGTACTCTGCCTAGACCACAGAGTGAGGTCCAAGCAGGCCAGGCATTGGTCATGGGGCTTGAACTCTCAGCCTGGGCACTGTCCCCCAGCTCTTCAGCTTACCACTTGAGCTTCAGAGCCACTTCCGGTTTTCTGGAGGTTCCTTGGAGATCCGAGTTTCCCAGACTTTTCTGCCTGGGCTGGCTTTGAACTGCGATCTTTACATCTCAGCCTCCTGAAGAGCTAGGAGGACAGGCGCGAGCCACCAGTGGCTGGATGATCTGGCCTTTAACCACAGTGGACTAGGAGCTCCTGAAAGCTTTTCTTTTTTTTTTTTCTGTGCCGGTACAGGGCTTGAACTCAGGGTCTGGTCTCTGGTCTCTTAACTATTTCCCTCAAGGTTAGCACTCTACCACTTGAGCCACAGCTCCATTTCTGGCTTTTGGTTGTTAATTGGAAAAAAGAGTCTCACTAACTTTCCTCCCCTGAGCTGGCTTGACCCACGATCTCTATCTCAGTCTCCTGAGTAGCTAGGATTTACAGGGGTTGAGCCACTGGTGGCACAGGGCTACAAGCTTTTTTAGGCAAGAGTTATTGCATGCGTTTGCACTGACTCCAGGCAAAGGAATTCTGAGGGTCAGAATCTGTGAAAAATAGGATTCCAACCACCAGAAATGGCAGGGGTCCCTGGTGAAAAGCCAAGCTATTCTCCCTGGCCCCATTCTGGGACCCCACCCTCTGCCCTGTGACTCAAGTACAAACCTTGGCCCAGCCTTGAGTGTCCTGCCAGACTCTTCTGAAGTCACAGAACCTTCATTCCACCCACACCACCTGCTCTAAAGCACACCTCATGACCTTTGCCCATGCTGTACCTTCTGCCTGAGGCTCTCTGTCCTATGTCCACATCTTAGAACTCCTGTGGAATTTTGACATTGGTTATATCACCTCCTGGAGCAAGTCTTATCTTCCCTTATCCCTTTTTTCTTTTTAATATTGAGTTGCTAGAGATGGAACTTGTGCAGGGTGACTGGCAACTGCTCTATCTTGGTGTGTGTGTGTGTGTGTGTGTGTGTGTGTGTGTGTGTGTGTGTGTGTGTGTGTGTGTGTGTGCCTGTGTGCCAGTCCTGGGGTTTGAATTCATGGCCTGGATTCTATCCGATCCCTGAGCTTTTGTGCTCAAGACTAGCACTGTACTACTTGAACCATAGCTCTACTTCTGGCTTTTTGGGTGTTTAATTGGAGAAGTGTCTCATGTAGACTTTCCTCCTTGCAATTGGGATCCTCAGATCTCAGCCTCCTGAGTAGCTTACAGGGGTGAGCCACCAGCACCTGCCCTCTACCCTACCTCTTACCTATAACCTTGGCACTCCTCTGAGTCCCAGAAGAATATGTTTCACCAGGCTCACTTTTTTTTGCCAGGCTTGGGGATTGAACTCAGGGTCTGGGCATGTTCCTGAGCTCCTTTTGCTCAAGGCTAGCACACTATCACTTAAATCATAGTGCGACTTTTGGCTTTTTTTGTTTCTGTGGTACTGAGTAATCGAGCCTAGGACTTAGTGCGTGCTAGGTAAGCACTCTACCACTAAGCCATATTCACAGCCCAAGGCTCACTTCTAATGGGAGTTGGCCCCAGAGATCTAGGTTCACATCCTACAGCTGGATAGACAAATGGAGCCAGAAACTTCAATAACTCCTACAGTCTAGGAACTGTGGTCTCCCTGGAGGCAGTGGGTACCTGCTAGCTGTCACGATGGGACACCTCATCCATAACATAAAGCTTCAGTTATTAAATGGCAGAGAAGGATGCTTTCTTCAATCTGCTGGCTCAGACTTAGTACTCTTAAGGGCTTGTCCTAGCTTGCCCAGTTTGGGGTGCTGGGCATGGGCAAACTGCTGAATGCCCATCATCCATACATTATCCATACATACACAGAGACATGGCGGGGCGGCAGTTCCTTGTTTGTACTATGAGCCTAGGCCCTGTCTCTGAGCTCCTTTTGCTCAATGGTAGTGCTCTGCCCTTGAGCCACAGCCTCATTCATGTTTTTATTCCATGTGTTCTCTTAGAAATAATAGTGTCGTGGACTTTCCTGCCCTGGCTGAATTCAAATTGGCATTCTCTGTATCTCAGCATCCTGAGGAGCTTGGATTACAGGCAGGAGCCCTTGGTTCCTGGGTTTCTTTTCCTCTTGTTCTTTTTTGTAATCATAACAATCATGAAATCTTCATGGTTTCATTCCAATGGTTTGCATTACAAGTAAACTACCCAGGCCTGGAGTTTGAATGCCAGGACTGCCACTCTCAAATGGAAGGAGATCCTGACAAACTCATTCCTATTCATGTGAATGCTGATGGAATGTTATAAAAGTAATAATTAAATTTGCAGTTAATTCATGATTCTATTTTAGAATGCGACACAAAAATTATTGGATTTATATCTTCCATTCTAGCACCATGATATGATTTCCCCTAATGGAAGGATATTGACTAATTTTTAATTAATACTTTTATAAGTATTCAACCAAGTTACTTCAATAAATAGAGGCATAATTTAATATCTAATTACTGGTAATAATATATATATAATTAATATACTCACATTCTCTCTCTGTATGCATATATATCTACAAATCTATCTATCTATCTATCTATCTATCTATCTATCTATCTATCTATCTATCTATCTATCTATCTATCTATCTATCTATCTATCTATCTATCTATCTATCTATCTATCTATCTATCTATTGGGCACTCCTGTGGCTTGATCACAGGTCTTCAGAACTTCCAGGCAGCTCAGTTTGCTGGAGGCTGCTGTGCTAAGACTGTGACCTCATTTATGTATTGGTCATTGTAGGCTGTGAGTTGAAATCCCAGCATGGCCAAAAATTTATTAATGGAGTAAGAAGCCAATTTTGACACATTTTTTTTTCCTTCTCTGTGAAAGTCCTGGGTCTCAGTATGAGGCATAATCCTTATGCAAATATATCCTATGTGATATGATGTAATAAATGAAATGTTATATATGTAATAATACTAAATAAATAAAGGTAATAAACATCATATGCAATAAACCTATGTATGTAAATAGATCCCATATATAAATATTGCTTTTTCCAGTGCTGGGGCTTCAATTCAGGCCCTGGATACTGCTCTGAATTTCTTGTCTTCAAGGAGGGTGAGCCTTTCCCGTTCAACCACAGAACCACAGAATTAATCCAGACCCTGAGTTCAAATACAAGGCCAGCCAGAAATATGGTGCAAATTCCAAACCAGAGACTTATCATTGTTATTTTTTTTTGGCAGAGCACATGCTTGAACTCAGGTCTTGGCATCTCTGCCACAGCCAACCATTGGATCCTAGGACCGAAATTCAAATCTTGGGGTTGGCAAAAAAAAAAATGAAAAGGAGTATAAAACTGAGAAGTTGGTTTTACTTTTTTTCCTTTATTTTGTGACCATCATATGTGTAAATGACAAGGCCTAGAAAGTGTACATGACCTTGCATTGCTGATGTTTGGTGGGCTATTAAGGAAGCCATAGCGAAACTGGCAACTTAGGTCTGGAGGTCAAATCCCGGGATTGCCACTAATGAATGATGGAGATTCTAAGAAACCCATTCCCATATGCATCATACAAATGGAATGTTATAAAATTAACAATCAAATTAGTAGTTAGTGTATGATTATATTATAAAATTATATACAACAATTATACTATGTTGACGAATTTTCAATTAATACTTTATTATGTATTCAATTATGATACTTAAAATAGGAAGGAATAATTTAATTGCCAATAATTGGTAGTAATATCGTATATGCAATTTCATAGTATACAGATATCTCTCTCTTGTTTATGCATCTACATCTATCTATCTATCTATCTATCTATCTATCTATCTATCTATCTATCTATCTATCTATCTATCTATCTATCTACCAATCTACACATTTATCAGTTTATACACTTGTCACTCCTGGGGCTCAGTGGTAAAGTACTCGCCTAGTACTTACAAAGACCTGGGTTTGATTCCTCATTACCGTGTGCACAGAAAAATCCAGATCATGCTGTTGCTCAAGCACCTGGAGCACTAGCTTTGAGTATAACAGTTTAGGGACTATGTCTAGACTCTTACTCAAGACTCAAGAATGGCAACAAAAAAACATAGAATGTTCTGACTGCAACTATATAATGATAGCACTGTAAATACCTCATCACAGAGTAAACAGGGAGTCTGATGCTGACAGCTGCCATGTAACCTGACTTAGCCAGAGGTAAACCGCTGCAACCCAGCTCCACAGAATAAGATATGCTGCTGGCTTGCTTGCCCCTGTAATCCAAGATGCTTGGGGCTGAGATCTGACACTGGTGGGTTTAAAACCCAGGCCTGGCAGGAAGTCTGAGAAACTCTGAGCTGTGGCTTAAAGTGGTAGAGCTCTAGCCTTGAGCAAAAGATCTTAGGACAGTACCCCCAACCTTTCAGTGCAATCACTGTGGCTGACTCCACCTCCCTAAAAAAAACCCACCCTTCTAAATCATTAGATGTGAATTTTGTGTGGTTTCTGACGTGTTTCTGAAAGAATGATGATATTGATGAAAGCACCCTAATTCTAAAGACAGTGTGTGGGATACAGCTATGTGATGAGTCCTTCATGAGGTGTTGTGTTTTGAGTGTTTCACGGGGTACATTCTTTCTTCTGGTCCTTGTTAGAGCTCCACAAGTAAGATGATTGTGCAGGTGAGAAACTTGTGGCTCATATATGTCCCCATGTCAAGGACAAAGTTATGTATGTACCTAACTCTACTGAGTTGTCTCCTGCAGACAATTGTCTTGGTTTATGTTTCTCGGTTGCAAACGTTGAAATCAGGGCCTAGCCACTGACCTGCGCCCTATCATGTGGAGCCAAGGAACCCTTTGCAACAGTGTTACAGTTTAGGTATCTGTAGCTGAGGTCTGTCATCCTGCCTAATCAGGAAGCTGAGATATGACAATCTCGGTTCCAAATTATCCCAGACACAAAAGGTCTCATGAGACTATTATCTCCTATTCACCACTTAGAAACATGAAGTGGAAGCTGGGCGCCAGAGACTTGCGGCTGTCATCCTAGCCCCTCAGGAGCCTTAGAGCTGAGGATCACAGTCCAAAGCCAGGCTGGGCAGGAAATTCCTTGAGAGGCTTCTCTCCAGTGACCAACAAAATCCTGCAGGGGTTCTGTAGCTCAAGTAGTAGAGTGCTTGGCTTTATTTGAAGAGCTCAAGGACAGCACCCAGGCCTAGACTTCAATTCCTCCAACTTCCAAGAAAAGAAAGAAAGAAGTGTAGTCCTGGGAATGTGTCTTAGGAGTAGAGTGCTTTGCACGTATGAATCCCTGGGTTTGATTTCTCAGTACCACATCACTAGAAAAAAGTCTGAAGTAGCTGTGTGGCTCAAGTAATAGAGTGCTATCCTTGTACAGGAGAAACTCAGGTACAGTGTTCAGGTCCTGAGTTCAAGCTCCAGGAGGACAAGTGTATGCACACATATACATACACCCACGCATGCACACACACACACACACACACACACACACACACACACACAGATGCCAGAAGTGAAGCTGTAACACCAAATGGTAAAACACTGAGCTTGTGCTCTGAGCTCATATTCAGCATCCAGTCCTTGTATTCAACCCCAAAACCTAGTCACTCAGGGCCCAACTAGGAGAGGTCAAAGGTTTCAAAATCTGATAAGCTTCACCAGCCCTAAATGACAGGAAGCATTGTGATATTACACATGTGCTTAGAATTAGCTAGCTTCCAGAAAACTAGGAAGGCACTGTTGACAATAATGAATCATTTTATTAGGTTCAGCTCCCTTGTTGTCTGCCAGAAGGACCCTTGAATTAATTTTAGCAGGTTATTTCAACACTGGAACATAGTATAACAAAGACAGGATAAGTGCAGGGAACTTGGCCTGCCAAGGGAGGTGGCACAAATGAAGGCTTCCTGTCAAAACAGCACTGGGGGGGAGAGATAGCTTGGGGGTACGAAGAGGCCTTTTTCTCCTGGCTTTCAGAGCCCGCCCACTCTCCTCACTAATTGGGCCAGTTGGAGTTGCTTTTACACAGTTTTACATCAATGAGGCCTTTTGTCTGCTTGTTCCAAAAATGAGGCAGACTTCCTCCAGCAGCCTGAGGTGTGGAGAAAACCTCAGGCTACACTGGTAACAGTGAGGGGAGCCTGGGAACTTGCACTGTCTTGAAAGCACTCTCTGTGCTATGAAATCATTCTATTAAAGCAAATTTCCCAGCAGGGTGCCTTTCATCATAGGGACTCTAGACCTTCACTGATTGAAATGCAGGCATACATACATGGGGAGACATGGAGCTGTTTTTCGGTTTTTTTGTTTTTTGTTTTTTTGTGGTTTTTTGGCAGGCCCGGGGTTTGTATTATGAGCCTAGGCACTGTTCCTGAGCTCCTTTTGCTCAAGGTTAGTGCTCTGCCCTTGAGGCACAACCCCACTCATGGTGATTTTTTATTCCTCTGATCCCTCAGAAATAAGAGTGCTTGTGGACTTTCCTGTACTGGCTGAATTCAAACTGTCATTCTCTATCTCTCAGACTCCTGAAGAGCTAGGATTACAGGGAGGAGCAAATGACACCTGGCTTTCTTTTGTTCTTGTTCTTTTTTTCATTGTGACAAACTGAAAACTACACAGTGTCATGCTAATGGTTTGCATTTGAAGTAAACTACCCAGGCCTGGAGTTCAAATTCCAGGACTGCCACCTACAAATGGAGGGAGATCTTGAGAAAATCTTTCCTATCATGTGAATGCTTAAAGGAATGTTAAAAAAGTAACAATTAAATTTGCAGGTAGTTCATGATTCTCTTATACAGTGCTACACAAAAAGTAGTGGATGATGTCTTCCATTCTAGCACAATGGTATGATTCTCCCAATTAAAAAATACTGACTACTTTTACATTAATGCTTTAGTAAGTATTCAATCATGGTCCTTCATTAAATGGAGGCATAATTTAACAATAATTCATAATATATAATTTAATATCCTCACATTGTCTAATATATATTGCAAACTACAATCTATCAATCTATCTATATCTATATCTGTATCTAGAGCTATATCTCTATCTATATATCAGCCACTACTATGGCTTGTTCTCAGGTCTTCAGAACTGGCTGGCAGCTCAGTTTGGCAAAGGCTTTTGTTCTACAACTGACCCATTCATGAATTGGGCATTGTGGGCTGTGAGTTCAAATCCCAACATAGCCAAAATTTTATATGTGGAGTCAGAAGCTAATTTTTACATTCTGGGTCTCAGTATGATGTATAATCTATATGCAAATAAATCCATGTGATAAGATGTAATAAATGGAATAACTGTTATATATGTAATAACAGTACATAAAATAAAAAATAAGGATAATAAATGTCATATGGAGTAAACCCATGTATGTAAATAAAGCTCATATATGAATATTATTTTTTCATTGCTGGAGTTTGAATTTGGGCTCTGGATACTGGGCTGAAATTCTTGTCTTAAATGATGGTGAGCTTCTTCTCCCCCACAGTGCCACAGTGTTACCCAGTCCCTGAGTTGAAATCCCAGGCCTGACAGAAAAATGATGCAAATTACAAGCCAGGGCCTTAATGTTTTTTGGCCTAGCCTGGGTCTTGAACTCAGCTCATGGCAACTTTGCTTCAGCTTCAATCATCCTAGGCTGGGTTGTAGCCTCTGGACCCACAGCCCATCCTGAGATCTTAGGACCCGAGTTCAAATCTTGGGACTGGCAAAAAAATAAGGGAGAAGTACTGGGAAGGTGGCTCAGTAATAGAGTGCTTGCCTTGCATGCATAAGACCCTGGGTTCGATTCCTCACCACCACATAAGCAGAAAAAAGCCAGAAGTAGGGCTATGGCTCAAGTGGTAGAACAATAGCCTTGAGCTGAAGAGTTGAGGGACAGCACCCAGACCCAGAGTTCTGTCCCCAATACCGAAAAGAAAGAAAGATAGAGAGGTAGAATAAAAAGGAAAAAGATAAAACTGGAAGGTCCAAAAGGCAGTTTTACATTGTTTTTTCCTTTGCATTGCAACCATCCTATGTCTAAATGACATGGCCGGAAAGTTTTTACATGACTTCGTACTGATGAAGTTTGGTGGGCTACCAGGGAAAGCCATAGCCCCAACCAGCAACCTAGGCCCAGGGTGTGAATCCCAGGACTGCCACCTATGAATCACGGGAGATCCTAAGAAATGCATTCTGATATATATCCATACGAATGGAATGTTGTAAAGTAACACATTAGTAGTTAGTGTATGATTATATTATAAAATTATACTCAATAATTATAGTACATTGACTAATTTTCAATTAATACTTTGTTAAGTATTCAACCATAATACTTAAATAAAGGAAGGAAAAATTTATCAATAATTGATATTAATATAGTACATATAATTAAATAATATAGATACATTTCTGTCTTGTTTTATCTATCTATCTATCTATCTATCTGTAACAATCTACATATCTATTTCTACGCTTGTTATTCCTGGGACTCAGTGGTAGAGTGCTCGCCTCCTATGTATGAAGCCCTGGGTTCAATCCCACACTATCACATGCACAGAAAATCCGGAGGTAGTGCAGTCACGCAAGCAGTTGAGCATTGGTTTTGAGCATGAAAGCTTAGGGACTGTGGCTAGGTCCTTACTCAAGCCCCAGGACTGGCACCAAAAACAAGTTAGAATGTTCTGACTGCAAGCATAGAAGGCCAAGATTTCAAATACCTCATCACAGAGCAAGCTGGGAGTCTGAAGCCGACAGCTGCCATTTAACCTGACTTAGCCAGAGGTCAAGAGCTGCAACCCAACACCATGGAACTAGAAGCTGCTGGCTCATCTCTAGCTGCTCAGGGGATCAGATCAGAAATTGTTGGGTTGAAAACTCAGCCCTGGCAGGAAGTCTGGGAGACTCTGAGCTGTGCCTCAAAGTGGTAGTGCTCTAGCCTTGAGGAAAAGATCTTAGGACAGTACCTCCAACCTAGGAGTGCAATCCCCGAGGCTGATGACCCTCCCCACAAAAGAAACACCACTCTAAATCATTGGATGTGAACTTGTGCATTTTGTGACATGTATCTGAAAGAATGGTGATACTGATGATAGCACCCTAATTCTAATGACAGTATGTGGGAAACAGCTATGTGAAGAGTTCTTCCTGGGGTGCTGGGTTTTGAGTCCTTTACAGGGTGATAAGTCATTCATGGAGTACTGTGTGCTGAGTCCTTCACAGAGGGCTATGTTCTGAGTCCTTCATGAGTTGTATTCTTTCATCTGGTCCTTATAAGAGCTACACAAGTAAGATGATTTTGAAGATGAGAAAGTTGAGGCTCAGATATGAGATCAGACACTGTCCCCAAGGCAGGGCCAAATTTATGTATATACTGAGCTCTAATGACTTGTCTTCTGCAGACAATTGTTTTGGTTTATTTTTCTCCATCATGAACCTTGAACTCAGAGCCTATTTGCTGACATTCTTCTTGGCCTCATGCTAACATTCTACAATGTGGAGCCAAGGACACCCTTGTAACAAAGTGTCATGGCTTAGGTGTCGTTAGCTGAGGTCTATCATCCTGCCTGCTCAGGAAGCTGAGGATCTCAGTTCAAAATTATCCCAGATCACAGTCCAAAGACAGTCTGGGCAGGAAATTCCTTGAGATTGTCATCTCCAATAAACCACCAGAAAGCTTGAAGGGGCACTGTAGCTCAAGTGGTATAGTGCTAGACTTGAGCTGAATTGCTCAGAGACGGCAGCCAGTCCCAGATTTCAATTCCTCCAACTTACAAGAAAAGAAAGAAAGAAACCTGAAGTGGAGTTCTGGGATTGTTTCTTAGGGGTAGACTGCTTTGCATGTGTGAAACCCTGGGTTTAAACCCTCAGTACCACATGCCTAGAAAAAAAATTCTGAAGTGGCTCTGTGGCTCACGTGGTAGAGTGCTGTCCTTGTACAGGAGAAACTCAGGTACAGTAGTTAGGTCCTCAGTTCAAGCACCAGGACTGGTGTATGCACACACTCACACACACACACACACGCGGAGGCACCATTGCCAATATCATTTCATTAGGTTCAGCTCCCTAATTGTCTGGCAGAAGGACTCTTGAATTAATTGTAGCAGTTTGTTTCAACACTGAAACCTAGTCTAACAAAGACAGGATGAGTGCAGGAACTTAGCCTGCCACAGGAGGTGGCACAAATGAAGGCTTCCGGTCAAAACAGAACATTGGGGAGAGAGAGAGCTTGGAGTACAAAGAAGCATTTTTCTCCTGACCTTCAGAGCCTGCCCACACTTATCTTCACTAGTTGGCCCAGATGAATTGTTTGTTACACAGCTGTACAGGAGTGGGGATTTTTGTCTGCCTATTCCAACAATAAGGCAGACTTCCTCCAGCAGACTGGGGTATAGAGAACCCCTTAGGCTACACTGGGAACAGGGGAGCCCTGGAACATGCACTGCCTTGAAAGCACTCTCTGTGTTATGAAATCATTCTATCCAAATCAAATTTCCTAGCTGGGTGCCTTTCTTCATGGAGACTCTCTATGTTTACTGATACAAATACATACGTACATATACAGACACATGGAGTTACTGGCTCTTTTTTTATGGCAGGTCCTGAGGCTTGAACTGTGAGCCTAGACATTTTACTTGAGCTCCTTTTGCTCAGGAAGTATTTTGTTGTGTCTTAAACCATGATTACCCTAGTAAGGGGTGCAGATTTTACACGCACAGATGATCCAGGGATCCTAGGACCTGAATTCAACTCCCAGCACTGGCAAAAATACATCAAACCAAAAAAATGAAAGAGCAAAACACCAGGAAGTTTTACACAACAGTTTTATCTTTGTTTCCTTAGCACTGTGACCCTCCTGGGTCTCAATGACTTGGCTTGAAAATTGTATGTGACCTTGCATGGACAAAGGCTGGGGGGCTGTCAGTGAAGCCTGAGTCCAAACCAGACACTTAGGCCCTGAGTTCGATCCTGAAATTGTCACCTACCTACGGCTGAATATCATAGGAAAATCATTCCTATCTGTTCAAACATTAATAGAATGTTTGAAATGTACTAATTGAATTACATATTACCTAGTCATTCCAGGATAAGATTCTATGCAATAAACATAGGTCATTGATTAATTAATACTTTACTAAATCTTCTACTGTGATTAATTAATGGAGGCATAATTTTAGACCAAATAATTGGTAGAAATAGAATATATAAAAATAAGATATAGACATCACACTTTATATAGGGCTATACACTAGAAGCTACAAAAATGTCTATTTGTGTCTCTGTATACATTTATAGATGCTTATACATATGTAAATACACACACATGCACACACACAGACACAGTGCGATATAAACATCTATATGTTTATATATTGGCCATTCCTAGGGCTTGATCTCAGGTCCTCAAATTTTCCAGCCAACTTCACTTGCATCAGACTGCTGTGCTAATATTTACCCATTCATGAAGTGGGCCTGCTAGGCCCTGAGTTCAAGTCACAGACCTGACAAAACCTTAATTCTGGTGGAAAAGCCAATAGTCCCACTTGTTTACCTTATCTGTGAAAGTCCTGGGTCTCAGGAATGATGTAGAATACATAGACAAATCTATGTCTTACGTAACAAGATGCAAATAATATTATATGTGTAATCATACTAAAATACATAAGAAAAAATAAAAAAACAAATAAAATGAATATACTAACCGCAATATGAAATAAACATGTGTGTGTAAATATAAATCATGTATTTAAAATGTATACGAATATAACATTTTGGGTTTTTTTTGTTTTTGTTTTTGTTTTGGGGTGGGGGGGAGAGGTCCCGTCGTGGGGCCTGAACTCTCGGCCTGGACGCTGTCCCTCAGCTCTTCAGCTCAAGGCTAGCGCTCTACCACTTGAGCCACAGTGCCCCTTCTGGCTTTTTTGTTGCTTATGTGGTGCTGAGGAATCGAATCCAGGGCCTCAGGCATGCAAGGCAAGCGCTCTACCACTGAGCCACCTTCCCAGCCCACGAATATACCTTTTTGTGTGCTAGGACTTGAATTCAGGCTATAGGAACAGGCCTGACTTTCTTGTATTCCAGCACGGTGAGGTTCCCCTTCCCACACAGTGGTAGATTTACCCAGACCCTGAGTTGAAATCCCAGGCCTGGCAGAAAAAACGGCATGAATTTCAAGCAAAGGAGCCTCATAATATTTTAAATATTTTTGATATATGTATGTATGTATATATTTTTTTTTATTGTGAAAATACTATACAGAGGGGTTACAAGTACATGGGCAAGATAATGAGTATATTTCTTATCAAGTATTTTAGCCTCCTGCTTTTTTTCCCCATCCCATCCTTTCCCATACTCCCACGCCTTACCACCCAAATCTCCTCCACCCCCACCAAAGTTGGAAAGTTCCTTTTCGACATAACTACTTGTACATCTCATTGTTGCCATAGGTCCTCCTGTATCTCTATTTAAATGATGTGTTTTTTCCCTTCCCCTCCAAAAATTATACCAACATGAAATACAATGAAAGCAGGGGTTATACCATCGGGGTGGTACATACAAAGCAAAAAAGAAATCAGTTATAAATGTGTTAGAAACTATCACATGAAAGAAAAAAAAACATTTGAATACATATCTTAGGGATCATTTACCTAACATCAACTTATCTGAACTTTTCTGCTTGACTCAGACATATACAAGTTATTGCAAATAAGGGAAAGTATGAGACCTATGTTTCTTTGGTCTGGATTATTTCACTTAATATATTTTTTTCCAAGTCTTTCTATTTCCTAATAAATGGGGCAATGTCATTCTTTCTGATGGAGGCATAGAATTCCATTGTGTATACATAAACCACATTTTCTTGATTCATTCATCTCCAGAGTGGCATCTGGGTTGGTTCCATATCTTAGCTATGGTAAATAATGCTGCAATAAACATAGTTGTGCTGGTAGTGTGGTCTTGTATGTGAACATTTGGGTAAATGCCCAAAAGTGGGATTGCTGCTAATAGGGGAGCTCTATGAGGAGTGTTTTGAGGAACCTCCATACTGCTTTCCAAAGTGGTTGAACAAGGTTTCACTCCCACCAACAATGCAATAAGGTTCCCTTCTCTCTACATAGCCTCCAGCATGAGTTGTTATCAGAGTTCTTGATTATAGCCATTCTAACTGGGGTGAGGTGGTATCTCAATGCTGTTTTGATTTGCATTTCTTTTATGGCTAGGAAGGTTGAGCATTTCTTCATGTGTCTATTGGCCATCCTTCTTTCTTCTTCAGAGCAGTTTCTAAGTCTTTAGCCAACTTATTTATTGGGCAGTTGTTTCTTTGAAGATTTGTTGTTGGGGGGTTTAATTTTTTGAGTTCCAGGTATATTTTAGATATGAGACACTTGTCCATTGTATGGCTAGTGAAAATATTCTCCCAATCCATGGGATTTCTAATGATCTTGCTAGCTATATCATTTGCCATGCAGAAGCTCTGCAATTTCATGCCATCCCGTTTGTCCAAACTTTCTTTAATTTGTTGTGTTTCTGGGTCTCTATTAAGAAAATTTCTGCCTGTGCCAAGGAGACTTAGAGTTTCTACTATTCCATCCTGTAATGTTTTCAGAATGTCTGCTTTGACTCCAAGGTCTTTGAGCCATTTGAGTTGATTCTGGTGCAGGTTGATATATAAGGATCTAGCTTTAGTTTTCCACAAGTAACTAATTTTGCCAGTACAATTTACTGAAGAGGCTGTCTGTCTTCCATTCTATTTTTTTAGCTCCCTTATCGAAGATTATATTGCTCTAGGTCTATAGGTTCATTTCTGGGTTTTCAATTCTGGTCCATTGGTCCTGAGGTCTGTTCTGGTGCCAGTACCAAGCTGTTGTGCTTATTATGGCTTTGTAGTAGAGTTTGGAATTTGTTATTGATATTCCTCCTTCTGTTAAGGATCGTTTTTGCTATCCGGGGTCTTTTATTGTTCCATATGAATTTATGGATTGCCTCTTCTATTATCTTGAATAATGAGGTTGGAATATTTATAGGTATCGCATTGAATTTGCAGATACCCTTGGGAAGTATTGCCATTTTCACAATGTTGATCTTTCCAATCCAGGAGCATTGGAGTTTATGCCAATTTCTAAGTTCTGTTTTGAATTCCTTTTTCAAGTTTTTAAAGTTTTCATCATAGAGGTCCTTCACTTCTTTGGTTAAGTTAATTCCTAGGTATTTTATTTTTTGTGGGGCTATTACAAATGGAGTTGCTTTCCTAATTTCACCCACACTTTTCTCATTGTTGGCATACAGAATAGCCATAGATTTTTAGAATTAATTTTATACCGTGCTACTTTGTCAAAGTTTTGAATCTGCTTGAGTAATTTGGGAGTGGAGTCTGTGGGATTCTTTAAATACAAGACCGTGTCATCTGCAAAGAAGGAGAGTTTTACTTCTTCTTTCCCTATTTGGATCCCATTTATTGTATCTTGTCTTATTGCTGTAGCTAGGCATTTTAATATTAGATTGAAGAAAAGTGGAGAGAGAGAGAGGACATCCTTGTATTGTTCCTGAGTTAACAGGGAATGGCTGTAGTTTTCACCATTAAGTATAATGGATATTGTAGGTTTGTCATATAGAGCCTTTATTGTATTGAGGAATGTTCCATGGATTCCTAATTTTTCCAGAACCTTCATCATAAAGGGGTGTTGGATCTTGTCAAATGCTTTTTGTGCATCTATTGAGATAACCATGTGGTTCTTATCCTTGCTCCTGTTGATGTGATGAATTATATTAATTGATTTGTGTATATTGAACCAGCTTTGCATCCATGAAATGAGTCCTGTTTGATCATGGTGTGTGATATTTTGAATGAATTGTTGAAGTCGATTGGCCAAAATTTTGTTGAGAAGTTTTGCATCAATGTTCATCAAAGAAATGGATATATTGTTCCCTTTCTTTGATGAGTTCCTGCCTGGTTTTGGGATAAGGGTTATGATGGCTTCATAGAATGAGTTCGGCAGTGAACTTTCTCTTTCAATTTCATTGAATAGTTGGAGGAGTACTGGTGTGAGCTCTGCTTTGAAGGCCTTGTAGAATTCTGCTCTAAAGCCACCTGGTCCTGGGCTTTTCTTAGATGGGAGGTGTCTTATTGCTATTTCTATTTCAATTCTTGATATGTGCCTGTTAAGATGGTTTAACTCATCTTGGTTTAGTTTCTGCATGTCAATATTTGCTAGGAAAAGGTCCATTTCTGCCAAGTTCTCAAACTTATTAGCATAATGTTTTGAGAAGTATTCCGTTATTATGTTCTGAATCTTGGTTGTTTCTGTGGTGATGTTTCCATTCTCATAGCTGAGTTTATTTATTTGGGTGTTTTCTCTTCTTTTTCTGATAAGATTTGCTAAGGGTCTGTCAATTTTGTTGATTTTTTCGAAGAACCAACTCTTTGTTTTGTTGACTCTTTCTATGTTTTTTTTTATTCTAATTCATTTAATTCTGAATTAATTTTAATTATTTGTTTCTGTCTACTGGATTTAAGTTTATTTTACTGCAAGGAGGCTCAGATGTCTCATTAAATTGTTGGTTTCAGATCTCTCCAATTTGTTGATTTAAGAACTGAGAGCTATAAACTTGCTTCTGAGTACTGCCTTTGATATTTCACAGAGGAGCTGGAAGTTTGTGTGCTCATTTTTGTTGAATATCATGAACATTTGAATTTCCTTTCTAATCTCCTCCATGACCCACTCGTGATTCAGCAGTATGTTGTTCAGGATCCTTGCATTGTTACAGGAACCTCTTTGGTGGTTTTTAGTGTTGAATTCTAATTTTATTCCCTTGTGTCCTGAGATAATGCAATGTATAGATTCAATGTTTCTGAATTTGGACAAGTTTGTTTTGTGGCCTACAGTGTGGTCTATTTGTGAAAATGTTCCATGTGCTGCTGAGAAAACCATGTATTCTGATGCTGCTGGTTGAAATATTTGGTAGGGGTCTGTTAAATATAGTTGAGCTATGTTTTTGTTTAGGTCTGCAGTTTCTTTTTTGAGTTTTTGCCGAGTTGATCTATCTAGTGGGAGAGTGGTGTATTAAAGTCCCCAACAATTAATGTCCTTGGGTCTATGTGGGATATGAGGGAAAATAGTTTTTCTAGGATAAATTTGGGTGTTCCGTTGTTTGGCAAAAAGATATTTAGATTGTAATTTCCTCCAGAAAGAGATACCCTTAATTAGTGTGTAGTGACCTTCTTTATCTCTTCTCACTAGTTTTAATTTGAAGTCTATTTTTATCTCATATTAGTATTGCAACTCCCACTTGATAATGGGGGCCATTTGCTTGGTAGATTTTGTTCGAGACTTTCATATTGAAAATGTTTTTGTTTTTATGAGCAAAACGTGAATCCTGAAGGCAGCAGATAGACGGATCTTGCTTTTTAATCAAACTAGACAGTCTATGTTGCTTAATTGGAGAGTTAAGTTCATTAATGTTGAGAGAAAGGGCTGAGAGGTATTTGGGATTTCCTGCCATCTTATCCACCTTCTTGGGGGCTGCGGCAACTGAGTGCTTGCTATGCTTCTTGGATTCTCAGTTTGGGTTCAGTTTCCTGGCCTTTATTGTGGTCTTGTTGGTTTTCTATGTGTAGAATATCTTTAAGAATCTTTTGTAGGGCTGGTTTGTGGAGATAAATTGTCTCAATTTTTCTTTGCTATGGAAAGATTTTCTTTGACCTTGGGTTATGAACGAGAATTTAGCTGGGTATGGTATTCTTGGTTGATATTTGTTTGTCATTAAGGCATGGCATACATCATTCCAAGTTCTTTTGCTTTAATTGTCTCTGCTGAGAAATCTGAGGTGATTCTCATTGGTTTCCCTTCATAGGTGATTAATCTTTTCTCCTTGACAGCTTTAAGGATCTTTTCCTCGGTCTGAATTGATCCTGCCAGGATTATACTGTAAGAGTGGGATGTCCTGTTTTGGCCAGGTCTATTCGTATTTCTAAAAGCTTCTTGTATCTTAATAGGCCTATCTTTTTGCATGTTTGTGAAGTTCTCTGCTAGGATCCTGTTAAACAAATTTCCTAGACCTTTAACTTCTGTTTCTAGGTGTTCCTCAACACCCATTATCCTCAGATTAGGCCTTCTGATGGTATCTTCCACATTTTGAGTAGATCTATCGTATTTCTTGGATTTTTCTTGAATGGTTGTATGTTCTTTCTCTATAATATCTAGGCTGTCTTCAATCCCCGAGATTCGATCTTCTGCATGGTCTAACCTGCTGTCAAGACTTTCTACTTTGTTTTTTTTATCTCTTTTCCTTCTAATTGGTCAGCTTTGATGCCTTCAAATTCTTTGTTGGAGCTTTGTTTTAGATCTTGTGTGAACTTCTTTACTACCTTAATTTGTTGTTCAGTGTTTATTCTCAAATCACTTAGTTGATTGGTTATGGTTTCCTTGGACTCCCATTCCTTCTGTAGGGTTGGATTCAGCATTCCCTTTGTGGACTCCCTGACTTCTTTCAGCTCTCTGTTTGTGGATTCCATGGATGCCTTTAGTGATCTTTTTGTAATCTCATCCTGCTCTCTCAATTCCTGTATCACTCTTTGATTAGCTTCCTTATGGTCACGCAATTCCTGTAGTTCTCTTTGAGTGTTCTCAGCCTCACCACACCATTCCTGACTTTCTCTTTGTCTCTTCTATGCCAGCTCCCACAATTCCTGTCTATCTCTTTGACTGATCTCAGCCTGCTCACACCATTCCTTATTTCTATTTGAGTGTTCTCAAGCTGCTCATACAATTCCTGTATCAATCTTTGAGTAGGTTCTTCATGCTCATGTTATTCCTGTATTGACCTTTGGTTTGTCTTCTCTCTCTCCCTATCACGTTCACACAGAATCTTTGCAGGTTTTCAGCCTTTTCATTCACCATGTTTACCAGTAGTGTTTGTAGAGCTTTTTGGGAACTCTCCTCCGGATTATTCATTTTCTGTTCTGTCCCCTGATTACCATGAGTGGAAAGTGAGATACCTGGACTTTCCATTTTTCTTGTGTTTTTCAGGTTTGTTCTGCCCATTTGGGATGAATGAAACACCAGTTTTGTGCTAGAACACTATCTTAAGGCAAGCATCAACCAAAGTCTGTATTTGCACAGTAAAATCTGCAGATACAATCTAGTTCAACAGATATATCTATTCAACATAAAACAACTATGTATTAGTGTGCTGCGAACTGCAAAGAAGAATTTGGCAAAGCAGACATTATTAGGTTTAGGGAGATATGTGGGTAAAAATAGGAATAGAGGGATGTTGAAAAGTAGAGGGAGAGTTAACTTGACTAAACCCTAATCTCAATGGGGGAAATAGGTTGGATAGAACAATAGTAGAGAGAGAAAAAAAAGAAAGAGAAAAATAAAAAATGGCAAGAAAAAATAGAAACAAAAATTAAAAATTAAAAAGTGAAACAATTATAAATTATGCAAATCAACTATGTAATATTCAGAGAAGAACAGGGATAGGATAAGAGAAGGGGAGGGATAGAATGAGATGTGAAAACTTAAAAATAAAAATGCTGAAAATATATAGGTATATAGAATAGAGGAAATGCTGCTATTAATTGAATTTAAGTCTAAGAGGTTTTGAACTGAGTAATAAATTTCTGGATAATTGTGTACAAAATGGGGGATAAGGTCTTATAATCAACTACGGGTATGTCTGAGGATTAGCAGAACAGCAATTAAGTCACACAAAGAAGAACGTAAGAAGAAAAAGTGAAAAGAATGAGAAAGAAAGATAGAAAGAAAGAAAGAAAAAAGAAAGAAAGAAAAGGATCAAAAGTCTGTAGAGCTAAACAAAAAATTAAATTAAAAAAAAATTACACACACACATATATCTCTAAAATAAAAAGTATAAGAGGAAGAAAGAAAGAGTTAATTCAAATTTTTTTTAAAGATAAAAATTAAAAATTTTAAAAAGTTTAAAGAAAATTTTATAAAATGTACAAAAATGTTCTTTGATATTTTTTGGGGAGGATGGATTGATCCTGTATCTCCTTTGTGTCTGTAACTGGTCTCTTATTGGAGTCTCTGGTCTGCTTGTGGTGTTTGATTTTCCAGTGGCTTGGTTGTTTTCTTAAGTCAGTCTGTTTGAGTAGGCAGAAAAATGCTCTGCTTTACCCAGGATTTTGCGATCCTCCTCCCAGGTTAGTTCAATGGGAGGGAAATCGGCTTTGAGTATCACAAAAGCGGGAGATGGCTTTTTCCTCAAGTTTGGAAATGCTGTGATGAGGCTAGGTTCTGGGTAAGGTGGAGGCCTTTTAGCAAATAGTTGCTTTTCCCTGAGGGGCTAGCTTCTGAGACACTAGCAGAGCCCAGCCTGGAGCCATTCTCAGGGTTTATGTTTACTGAATGTCAATTGATTGTTAAGGCTACTATAGGGAGGGGCAGCCTCTGGCTCTGTTTACCCAGTGAAGAAAGCCACTCCTGGGGCTGGTGGAGCTTGCTCAGCTGTGCTGGGTGACTTTTTGTTGGGTGGGGCTGAGCCTGACAAGTCAAATAGGTTCCTGTGACCTGCTAAATGACTCTTGTTTTCTTCCAAGGCCTGAGTTGGAGCTAGCTGCTCAGCCAGGCCTTTGTCAGTATCAAAGATGGAGATCTCTGGTATTGGGGTGGGGAGGGGTGGCCTTACCTCCTCTGCTCCCTGAGAAGGAGTGAGGATGTCAGGCTTCTACTCATGCCAGAGTCTTGGTTCTTGGGTCATCTCTGGTCTGTAATCTGCAGGATGAAGATGTCTGCCCCTTGTCAGTTCTTGCTGGTGTTGAGTAGAATCCACTCACCTGCTGCGTATGGTGTCGTTGTCCTGGACTTTCTGTGTTGCAGTTATGGCTGCTGCGGCCACCGCTGCCACAGCCGTGGCTGCTGACAAGCTCGCAGATCTGTTTCCTTGCCTGGATTTTCCCTCTCTGGCCTAACTCTCTGTACTGTGATGGCACACTTGGTGTGATTCTCTGGCTTAGGTCTGTTCACTGGAGCACTAATACTGCTTTCTATGTGTTAGCTTGTTTAGCCTCCAGCTTCTCCTCTGGCATATTGACACAACTCCTGTATGTATTTTTATTTTGCCAACCACGGGGCTTGAACTCAGGTCGTGGCAACTCTGCCTCAGGATTGATAACTCTAGGCTGGGGTGCAGCCACTGGACCCACAGCCGAACCTGGGTTCCTGGGCCCCAGTGGCTGACAAGAAAAAAATAATTAATGCAAAACAGAAAAAAGCTGGCAATTTGCAGATGGCTGCAAATTTTACACATTTTATCTTTGTTAGGTGACCATCCTGGGTCTGAATGACATGGTTGAAAAATGTTGGTAACCTGGCATTGCTGAAAGCTGGCAGGCTACCAGGGAAGCCATAGGCCTATACAGCAACATAGGTCCTGTGTTTGAAGCCCGGTCCTGACCCCTAAGAGATCCTGAGTCTCGTTCCTATTCATAGGAATACCGATGGAAGATTATAAATAGCAAGGGTGAATTAGTTATTTCTGAATACTACTATACAATTAGAGTGATTTTAGGAGCCCAATTGATTTTAATGAATATTTTTTGACACATTCAAAGAATACTATTAATTACATGTATGTAATAGGTTCGGGACAGTGGTTGATTTAATTAATACTTCATTAAGGATGCAAACAATAATATTAATTACATGGAGGCATAATAAATGCCCAAGAATTGGTAGGAATGTAGCCTATATAGTTGAATAATATGTAGACATCTCTGGCACTCTATAATGATCTATTTTTTTGTGTGTTTTACCATCTTCATGTCAATGTGTTCGTATTTTGTCAACTCCTGGGGCTCAATCTCAGGTGCTGGAAATGCTAGTCAGCTCATTATGCTCCAGGCTGGCATGCTGACACTTACCCATTAATGAATTGGGCCTTGTAGACTGTGAGTTCAGATGCCAGCACTCACAAATTTGAATCGTAAAGTAAGAAGCCCATGGTGAGATGTTTTCCTTTTCTGTGAAAGTCCTGAGTGTCAGGTGTGAAGTTTCATACATAGGCAAAACTATATCCTAAGTAATAAATGTAATAAATATTTTATGTGTAATAACAGTCAATAAAGTAAGTGGTAAATAAATGAATATAACAAAAAATAAAATGAGTAACTACACTTGGTGTAGTTACTCAACATACGGGGCTCAATCTCAGGGCCTAGGAACTGCCTGGCAGCTGAATGGGCTAGAGGCTGCTGTGCTGACAGTCACTCATTCATGAACTGAGCCTTCTAGGACCTGAGTTTAGATCCCAGAACTGCCAAACATGTAATTGTGGAGTGAGAAGCCGAGCATGACACATGTTTTCTTTTTCTTTGAAAGTGCTCGGTGACAGGTAGGATGTATAATTCAGATGCAAAACTATATGCTATGTAATAGGATGTAATAAATGTAAAAAATTTCATAGGTGGAAGAATTGTCATTACAATAAATGAAAAACAGATTGAATTAGTATGGAATCATTCTAGGATAAAATTAGACACAAAAATTATAGGACGTGGATTAAGTTTAATATTTTATTAAGCATTAACAGAATAAAAATTTCATGGAAACATAAATACCTAATAATTGGTAGTAACACACGATGCATAATTTAATAATACATAGGAATTTGTCTCATTCTATAAAATACATAATTATATGTAGGAATGTATGTACATATGTGATAAACAGTAACAGGATATTGAGTAATTTTAATTAATGCTTTATTAATTGTTAACTGGGACACATCATTAAATGGAGACATAATTTAATACCTAATAATTGGTAGTAATACTATCTATAATTTAATAATATGCAGACATTTCTCTTTTTGTGTATATAATATTTATATACAGCAATCTCTATCTATTTATATCTCGTTCACTGCAGGGGCTCAGTCGTTGAATGCTCACCGAGGAAGCACGAAGCACTTGGTTTGATTCCTCAGTGTCACATAAACAGAAAACCCAGAAGTTCTGCTGTCTTTCATTCAATTGTGTGCTAGCCTTGAGCACATACGCTTAGGGACAGGATCAAAGCCCATACTCAAGCCCCAGGACTACCGCCAAAATAAGGTAGAATGTTCTAACTGCAACTATAGAAGGACAAGAAGGACAGGACTTCAAACACCTTATCACAGGGCAATCTAGGAGTCTGGTGCTGACAGTTGCCACCTAACCTGACTTAGCCAGATGTAAACTGCTGCGACCCAGATCCATGGGTTATCCCCGTCATCCTGGTTACCCTGGCTTATCCCCACATCCTGGGTGCTCAGGGCCTTTAAAACCTGGCAGGAAGTCTGCTAGAATTTTTGAAATATGGCTTGAAGTGGTAGAGCTCTAGCCTTGAGCAAATGTTATTAGAATAGTATCCTCATGTTTTGAGTTCAAGCCCCATGGCTAACCCCCCGCCCCCCAAAAAACACCACACTAAACCATTAGATGTGAACTTGTGTGGTTTGTGAAATGTTCCTCAAAGAATGGTGATACTGATAAAAGCACCCTAATTCTAATGAAAGCTTGTGGAATAGAACTAGGTGCTGAGTCCTTCACAGGGTGCAGTTTGTTGCATCCTGCATTGGGTGCTCTGTGCTGAGTCTTTCGAAGGATGCTGTGTGCTGAGTCATGCAAAGAGTGCAATATGCTGTGTCCTTCACAAGGTGCATTCTTTCTTTAGGTCCTTGTAAGATCTCCACAACTGAGATGATTATGCAGACAAGAATATTGAGGCTCATTTATGTCCCCATGGCAGGGACAAAGATGTATTACTGAAGACTAGTAATTTGTCTCCTGCAGACAATTGTTTTGTTTTGTTTTCTCTCAGTCATGAACCTTGAACTCAGGGTCTAGGTGCTGGCCCTTACCTCTTGGGATTATGACTAGCACTCCACCACGTGGAGACAGGATCCCCTTGTAGCAGAGGCCACAGCCTAAGGGTCTATAGCTGAGGTCTGTCATCCTGCCTTCTCAGGGTCTGAGATCTGAGGATCTGGGTACCAAACTATCCCAGACACAAAAGCCTATTATCTCCAATTATCTCCATGAGCCTATTAGTTCCAATTTACCACTAAGAAACCCGAAGTGGAATCTGGGTGCTTGTTGCTCATGTCTGTCATCCTAGCTACCCAGGAGTATGAGATCTGAGGATCATGGTTCAAAGCTAGCCTGGGCAGGAAAGCCCTTGAGACACTTAGGTCTGATGGACCCCCAAAAAAGCTGAAGTGGTGTTTGGCTCAAGTGGTAGAGCACAAGACTTGAGCAGAAGAGCTCAAGGACAGTACCCAAGCCCAGATTTCAACTCCTACAACAATAAAGAAAAGACAGAAACAAACTAACAAACCTGAAGTAGAGGGCTGGGAATGTGTAGAGTGTAGAGTGCTTTGCATATATGAAACCCTGGGTTTGATTTCTCAGGACCATATCACTAAAAAGAAGCTTGAAGTGTCTCTGGGTCTCAAGTGGGAGAGGGGTATCCTTATACAAGAGAAAATAGGGACAGTGCTCAGGCTTCTACACTGAGCTCATGGTCAGCACCCCATCCCTGCTTTCAACCCCAAAACCTAGCCAGACAGGGCCCAACTAGGAGAGGTCAAATGTTTCAAAACCTGAAGAGCTTCACCAGCCCTAGATGAAAGGAAGCTTTGTGATATCAGATATGTGCTTGGATTTCCCATGCTTCCAAAAACCTAGGAGAGATATCATAGACCCATCATCGTCCTCAATGAAACATTTCATGAGTTTCAGTGCCCTAGTTGTCTGCCAGAAGGACTCCTGAATTATATTGAGTACTGTATCTGAACACCAGAATATAGTCTCACAATGGCAGGTTAAGTGCACAGGACTTGGCCAGCCACGGGAGGTGGCACAAATGAAGGCTTCCTGTCAAACCAGAACACTGGGGAAAGAAATAGATTGGGCTAAAAATAGACCTTTTCTCCTGACCTTCAGAGCCCACCCACACTCATTCTCACAATCTGACACAGATGGAGTTGTTTGTTACATAGCTGTACAGAAGTGAGGCCTTTTGTCTGCCTGTCCAGACAATGAGAGAGACTTCTTCCAGCAGGCCTGGGATGCAGAGAAACCCTCAGGCTATACTAGGAACAGTGAGGGGAGCCCCAGAACATGCACTATCATGAAATCAGTCTCTGTTATGAAATCATTTTATTGGATAAAAATTTTTTAGCTTGGTGCCATTCATCACACCTACTCTGGAGCTTCACCTATAGGAATACATACATAAATACCCAAAGACATTGAGGTACTGGCTCTTTTTGAGGGGGCAGATCCTGATGTTGAACTATGAGCCTAGGCATTGTTCCTAAGATCCTTTTGCTCAAGGGTAGTGCATTAACCTTGAATCAAAACCCCATTTCTGGGTTTTTCTGTGATCTCTTAGAAATAACAGTGTCATAGACTTTCCTATGCTGGCTGGATTCAAACTCAGATTCTCTACATCACAGCCACCTGAGGAGCTGGGATTACAATGAGAAGCCACTGGCACTTTCTTTCTTTTCTTCTTCATTTTTTAATCTAGAATATCTGACTTCTTAACAGGATAATACCAGTGTTATGAATTTATAAGTTAACTACCCAATGTTCTTTATAGCTCCTTTCTCTGAGAAGGAATTTCTCTCCTCATCTTACCATCTGTTCATAGGTTTGAAACCAAAAGTGAGAAATGAGTGTCACAGGATTTGGGAGCAAATGTCCACAGGACATGCCAGCTCTATCAGTTAGCATTGAGCTACAGCAATTTACTGTCTCAAGATGAAAGGACCAAAAGCTAGAGCGATCCTTATACTGTCTGCATTGCTTCTTTTGCCATAAAATGATCTAATAATTATGAGTATTGTGTGTCTCTAACCTTAAGTATCTAGAATACACTAGAAGCATCTTCATGCATCACTTTTCTCTAGTGCCTCTCGAGATTTAGACTACAGGTTTGTGTGGAGGGACTCCTTGGTGAATCCCTGAGGAAAGTCTCTTGAAACCTCTTTGGGAGATCACCCTTCAAAGTCAGCCTGAGCAGGAAGTCTGTGAGACTCTTAACTCCAATAAACCACCAGAAAACCAGAAGTGGAGCAGTGGCCCAGAAGGTAGAGATCGAGTTTTGAGAGAGAAAGCTGAGCAGGATAAACAGGCTAGACCAGGCAGGAAAGCCTAGCATGCACTTATGTCCAATTAACGACCAGATGGCTGGAAGTGGAGCTGTGGCAGTGGTAAAGCCTCAGCCTTGGGAAAAACAGCTGAGGAACTCATCGGGCCCTGAGTTTAAGCCAAGGGATAGCCTCAAAAAATTTTTCAAAAAGAGAAAGCCACATTTATGTATCAGTGCCCTACCTACTTATGTGTGTATATTACCTGCCTGATTGCAAACACACTGTATGCAATACTGCTTCTTTTATTTAGTTATTTATTTATTTTTCAGATATGATCCTTACGCATCCTGCATCATTCTCTTCATTTCAGACCCATTGCTTTCTCTTCCAGGTTTCCAGGCCTGTGTCCTTACATGATGCACACTGAAGCTCTCAACAGTCTTTATTTACATTTTATTATGAGGACAATGCAGGAACAGTCACAATTCAGGCAGGGCAACAGAAGATAGGGTTTCTTAGAAGTAACCAGTCTTCAGAAAATTAAACTTGGGGACATAAAATGGAAGCAAACATATGTAAAAACTACCATTAAGAAAAATATGAGGGGGCTGGGAATGTGGATTAGTGAGAGAGTGCTTGCCTAGCATGCAAGAAGCCCTGGGTATGATTCCTTGGTAGCACATACACAGAAAAGGCCAGAATTGGTGTTGTGGCTCAAGTAGTAGAGTGCTACAGACAGTGCCCAGGCCTTAAGTTCAACCCAAGACCTGGCAAAGAGATACCTAGATAGGTAGGTAGGTAGGTAGGTAGGTAGATAGACAGACAGACAGACAGACTGACTGACAGATAGATACATAGATACGTAGAAAGAAAGAAAGAAAGAAAGAAAGAAAGAAAGAAAGAAAGAAAGAAAGAAAGAAAGAAAGAAAGAAAGAAAGAAAGAAAGAAAGAAAGAAAGAAAGAAAGAAAGAAAGAAAGAAAGAAAGATGATAGATTAATCTGGTCTTGGACGTCAAGAGGAATGAAGGGAACACTCCCTAGTCATGAGGCCTTCTGCAGTGTGCCTTCACATAACCACAGAGTAGGAAGACTGTCTCTTTCCCACTTCTCAGGCAACCAAGAGCCCCAGAGCCAAGAGGGCAGAGCTAGGTTCTATCTCATGTGCTTGGAGACAAAATAGAAACAGTCCTGCCTCTAGTTAGTCTGGGGATTTGCATTAATTATGTGGAGAATGAAGGAAGGAGAATGGACTGGCAGAGGTAAAAGGGTCTTCAAATCTGATAGATGGAGAGTCAAAAACCCACTCCCTAAGACCAGAGTGCAGCGTTTTTCTACTCTGTTCCTCCCCTCTCCCCCACTAAACTGGCTCTCTATTGGTATCCTAAAGGTAGCCTGAGGCTCCCTTCACTTGAGGGAGGAAGGTTAATTAGTCATTGTTTGAAGAGGCTGAGTAAAGCCTGACCCTGGTGTAACTTTAACAAATGTTACAGGTTTTCCCCCATTGCTGGCTCTGCCTGGAATAAATGAAGTGGTTTTGCAGCTCACTTCCCTGTTGAGTGTATACATTCTGCCTCCTAATCCTGTAGGCCTGGTCTCTGCACCTAGCCTGGCTTTTGAAACTGTTTTCTGTCCTTCAATTACAGAGTTACACTGGAGTTCTTCCTGCTACCAGGGCTAGGGCTTGGATCCTGAGAACTTCATTTGAATCCAGGATAGGTCAATAATGTTACTTTCCTTCTTCTATAGCTTGAGAAATCTAAGAACATTTAATGTGCAAGTAACTTCTCATCACCAAGGGAAATACAGGAAGCTCTTGAACACCTGACTTTTCAGTAGTGGAAGTCATTTTGTCATAGATTTCCTGCCCTGGCTGGCTTCACCCTGTGATCCTGAGACCTCAGCCTGCTGAGCTAGGGTGATGGGCATGAGCTACTTGTGCTCTGCTAGGTTCAGAACTGTAGTGACATTGGCAATACAAGTCAACAGCTTATCACAAAGGGCTTGTGGAGCATATTAAGCCTTTCAACCTTGGACCTTTAAGAACCCTGTAGGACACAATATTACAATGCTACACTCTGAGATGATGGGCATATGTATGTCCTACACTTGAACCTTGAGCTCTGACTCCAATTCTGGTGTACATCAGTGTTCATCTTCCATAGAATGTTCTCATAATTAGCAAATAGGAAAAGTATTTTAATTAACCCTCACTTTTTTCCAGTTGTGTGTCTCGAACTCTAGCCTGGGCACTGACCCTGAGCCCTTCAGCTCAAGGAGAACACACTATCACTTAATCCAAAATGCCAGATGGGGTCTTTTGGTGGTTCACTGGAGATAAGAATCTAACAGGCTTTCCTTGCTTAAGCTGTGTTTGAACTGTGGTCGTCAGCACTCAGCCTCCCAAGAAGTTACGGTTCCACTAATGAGCCACTGGCATCTGGCCTATTGTTTTTGACAGTCCTGTGGCTTGATTTTAGGGCCTGGGTACTGTCTCTAAGCTTCTTTTTCTCAAACCTAGCCACTTGAACTACTCCACCACTTCTGGCTTTTTCTGAGTATGTGGCACTGAGGATTCAAACGCTGGCATTCATGCATGCTGAGCAAGCACTTTACCACTAAGCCACATTTCTCGCCCCACCCTCACAATTTTATCCCTCACTTGCCTATCCTCAAGAAAAGGCTTCTGAGTATAAATCATCTAAAGAAAACCTGATAGGAAGGTTCCAAAGATAAATAAGAAAAAGCTCATGATTTTGAGAGAGTCTAATCATGTGAAGACTGTGACAAATGCTTCCATTTAATTATGTTTTATGTTTCAATACTTAATAAATTATTAATGAAAATGAGTCAATGTCCTAAATTAGTGGGTTTAATTTTATAATAGATGCGCAAAATGTAATAAATATTATGTGTATAAAAATACTAAATACAGTAATCAAGAAATAAATAAATCAAAGAAAAATAAAATACAAAATCATTTTTTGGAAGGGTCCAGTTGTGGGGCCTGAACTCTGGGCCTGGGTGCTGTCCCTCAGCTCTTCAGTTCAAGGCTAGCACTCTACCATTTGAGGAACAGCGACAGTTCCTGATTTTTTCTTTTTGCTTATGTGGTGCTGAGGAATTGACCCCAGGGCCTCATGCATGCAAGGCAAGATCTCTACCACTGATCCACCTTCATCATAATATGAAATTAACATACATATGTAAGTATATAGATAATATATTACACATGTATTGAAATATTTTTTCCATTGCAGGGCCTTCATTCAGGCCCTGGGAACTCTAGCCTGAATTTCTTTCTTCATGGACAGTGAGCTTCGCCTTCACCCATGATGCAAAATAGTTACCTGGACAGTGAGCTCAAATCCTAGCAATGGCAGAAATACTGGCCCCAGTTCCAAGACACTGACATAATTTTTTACTGGAAGCAGTTATGTTTATTTAGTTCCATACTGAACATTTTAAAAAATGTAGAATTTTGTACAGCTATTCACTCAGAAATCCTTCCCTTACCTACAAAGTGGTTCTCTGAGAACTACATTGTTTGTCTTTGTTCGTTTTTTATTGTAAACATATTGTACAGAGGGGTTAAGTTTACAGGAGCAAAGTAATGAGTGCATTTCTTATTGAGCATTGTTACCGCCTCCTTTGTTTTCCCCCTACCATCCCTTGACTCCCATCTCCACAACTACCTCCTCCTGCTTAGGTCAGTGACTTAGTTTTCCATTTTTGGATGGCACAAGGTGTGAACTCAAGTAGTAGCAACTCTTCCCTCACATTGTTTCAGATTTACCAAGACCCTGAGTTCAAATCCCAGGCTAGGAAAGAAAATTAGCAGAAATTCCAAACTAGGGAGTTTATTTTTAAAATATTTAGTTAAATAATTATTTTTCTTTGTTCTTTTTCTTTTCTTTTCTTTTCTTTTTTTTTTTTTTGGCCAAACATGGGGCTTGTACTCAGGTCATGGAAACTTTGCCTCAGCTTGGAAATCCCTAGGCTCGGGTGCAGCCTCTGGCCCCATAGCTGATCCTAAGATCCTAGGCCCAGGGGGCTTTCTGGAAGAAAAAAAAAACTGGAAATCAGAAAAAGTGGTGAGCTTCAGGGGGCTGGGATTTTATTATATTTTTCTTTGCACCATCCTGGGTCTGAATGACATGGTTACAAATTAGATCTGACTTGCCATTGCTGATGGCTTGTGGGCTATCAGTGAAGCCATAGGCCAACCTCTGAACATAGGCCCTGGGTTCAAATCCCAGTCCTGACACCAATGGCAGAAGATCACAAGAGACTCATTCCTATGTATAGGAGTACTGATTGAATGAGTAGTTCATGCATACGTCTAGTCTAAAATTGGATGCAGTAGATCTAGAATGTTGATTGATCTTAACTTATAATTTTATAAGCATGAAAAGAATAATATTCCTTCAATGGTGGCATAATAAATGCCTAAGAGTTGGTAGGAATGTAGTAGGTGTCATTGAATCATAGATAGATGGCTCTGGCACTCTTTACCAATATATATTTATTTGTATACCACCGTCTGTCTATCCATGTATCACTGTTCTGGCCTAACCTAGGGTTCGATCTCAGTGCCTGGGATCCACCTGACAGCTTCATTGGGTAGAGGCTGCTGTGATCACACTCACTTATCCATGAATTGGGCCTGCTAGGCACTGAGTTCATATCCTAGCACTGCCAGGCATGATGGAGAACACAGCTAAAATCTAGATGCTATGTGATAGGATGTAAACAGTGTAATATATGGTAGAGGTGTCATCAGAGTCAATAAAATAAATGGTAAATAAATGAATAAAACAAGAAATAAAATAAATAACCACACCAAACACAATATGGACTGAACATCTGTACGGAAATATAAATCCTATCTTTAAAATGTATATAAGGAGTATCTTTTCCAGGTCTTAGGCTTGAATTCAGTCCCCCTAGGAGGAGAGAATGGCGGGAGATCTTGAGATACTCGTTTCTGGACCTAGGAAGAGTCATGGAATGCGATCGATCTCATCCTTGAATGAGTAGTGCATGCATGATGTGAGTAGGAAATGATAGTCAAGACTCATGAGGTACCGATTATTTGTAAAGAAGAGTTGATGAAGCATGACAATAAACATCACAGTCATGAAATGGAGGCATCAGGAAAGATCCAAGAATAGGTAGTCACACAGATTGGATTCCATCACAGATCACCATCTCTCCTACTCTATACAAATATGTACTTATTTGCATACTTCCTTCAGCTTATGAATGGATGATTATTGTGCTCCCAACTCTCCCCCCAGGGGGGCTCAATCTCAGGTCCTGGGAATGGCTGAGCTCTTTTGTGGCTCACAGGCTAGTGTGCTCATGTGGACCAATTCTCCAATTGGGCCTGCTAGCCTCCGAGTTCAGATCCCAGCCCTGCCAAAAGATTCATTTTGATGTCAGAAGCCAATCATTGCACCTGTTTTCCTTTCCTTTGCAAGTACTGGATCTCAGCTAGGATGAAGAATGCACGAGCCACCCTGTGGCCAGGGGAATAAGTTGCTATCCATGTCAACCCAGTTATACCTGTCATCATATACTCAAGAAAATACACAATACATCCATGAAGAGCATACAAAATAAAGAGAATAACTACACTCAATGCACGATGCAGTCCACACACAGATGTGAATATACATCCCATGTTTCAATGATGCATTGAGGACTATTTTGGCCCCCCTGCGGCTTAATCTCACTTCCTGGGAACGGCCTAGATCCTTAGTCACTCACAGTGTGGTGTGATCACATGGAGCCATTGGGCAGGTGGGCCTCCTAGGTTCTGAGTTCAAATCCCAGCATTGCCAAAAATTCACCTTGATGTAAGAAGACAGTCATTGTGCCTGTTTTCCTGTGCTGTTCAAGTTCTGGGTCTCAGCTAGGTTGAAGAATGTATAGGCAACCTTATACTCATGGGAATAGGTTGTCATCCAGTTCAACAGAGTTATATCTGTCATCCTATACTCAAGAAAATACACAATACATCAATGAATAAGGCAGAAAATAAAGAGAATGACTACACCGAATGCAAGATGCCGCCCACCCATGTTTGGAAATATAGATCCTCTGTTTAATTATGAATTCATGACTACATTGGCCCCAACCAGGGCTCCATCTCAAGATCCAGGAATGGCCTAACTCCTTAGTGGCTCACAGGCTGGTGTGCTCACCATGACCCAGTCACCAATTGGGCCTGTGAGGCCTTGAGTTCAAATTCCAGCACTACCAAAAGATTTATTTTGATGTGAGAGGCCTATGGTTGCACATGTTCTCCTGTCTTGTGAATGTCCTAGGTCTTATTGAGACTGGAGAATGCTTTATAGGCAACACTATAGCCATGGGAATAGGTTGTCATGCATGTCAGCACAGTTATATCTGTCACCATAACAATAAAATACACAATACATCCATGAAAGAGACACAAAATAAAAAGAATACACTGAACTCAAGATGCATACCACACCTGTAGGTAAAGATAGATCCTATGTTTACAGGTGTGCTTGCTCTTTTGTCCAATGCTGGGGCTTCAAATCAAGCCCTGGGCCAGGCCTGACATTCTAATCTTCAAGGATGGTGACTTTCCCTTTCCCCCACAGTGCAACAGAGCTGTCCAGACCTGAGTTCAAATCCTAGCACTGACAAAAGATTCATCCTGATGTCAGAAGCCAGTTGTTGCACATGTTTTCCTCTCCTGTGAATGTCCTGTATCTCAACTAGGATGAAGAATGCATAGGCAACCCTATAAGCATGGGAACAGGTTGTTATCCATGTCAGCACAGCTATATCTGTAACCATTCTGAATAACATATATAATATTTCCATGAATTAGAGACAAAATAAGAAGAAATGCACCGAACACACGATGGTGTCCACACATGTATGTCAATATAGATCCTATGTTTAAATTTTGAATTTATGACTATAGTGACCCCCCTGGGGATCAATGTCAGATCCTGGGAATGGACTAGCTCCTACATTGCTCACAGGTTGGTGTGTGCACCTTGATTTATTGGCCAATTGGTCCTGCTAGGCCCTGAGTTCACATCCCAGCACTAAAAAGTGGATCCTGGAGTAAGAAGCCAAGTGTGAAACTTGTTTTCCTTTTCCCTGAGAATCCTGGGTGTCAGTCATGATGGAGAATATGTCTACAAATATAGATGCTGTGTGATAGGATATCATCAACGTTATAAACAGAATCGGTTTCATCATAGTAAAATCAACAGTAAATAAATGAATAAAACAAAAAATACAAGGAACAACCACACCAAACATGTATGGCCTGAACATCTATAGGTAAGTTCAAATCCTATCTTTACAATGTATTTAAATAGTATGTTTTCCAGGGCTGGGGCTTGAATTCAGGACTAGTGAACAGGTCTGTATTTCTTATCTTCAAGTACGTGAGCTTCCCCTTCATCCACATTGTTGCAGATTTACCCAAATCCTGAGTTCAAATCCAAAGCTTGGAAGAATAAACAGTATGAATTGCAAGCCAGGGAGCTATTTTTTTTTCTCCGCATGGAGCTTGAACTCAGGTCATTGCATCTCTGCCGCAGCTTTGATTACCCTAGGCTGCGGTGCAGCCACTGGACCTACAGCTGCTCCTGGGATCCTATATCCCCAGGCCTTGCAGGGAAAGCAATGCACAGATAAAAGAGCCCTTTTTACATTTTCTTCCTTTGCATGGAGACCCTCCTGTGTCTGAATGACTCTATTGCAAAGGGTACTTCACCTTGCATTGCTGAAGGCTGGCAGACTATCAGGGAAGCCATAGGCCCACCTGGCAACATAGGCCCTTATTTTGAATCTACCTCCTGATACCAACCAATGGCAGGAGACAATAAGAAACTGGTTCCCAACCATAGGAATAAAAATGGAATGTACCAAGGTCATGGTTGAATGAACTAATGGTGAATGAAGCTCCTATGTAATTAGACAGCATCATTTCAGAAGGCTGATTGATTTTATTATTTATGAACCATTAAAAGAATATTATTACTTTCAGGAATGAAATAATTTCAGGACACTGATTGATTTCATTAATTAAGGATTTAAACAATAACATTAATTACATAGACACATAATAAATACCCAGGAATTGGTAGGAATGTAGTCTATATAACTAAATAATGTATAAACATCTCTGGCACTCTATAAAGATATATATTTATTAGCGTACTGCCATATGCATGTCAATCTGTTCTTATTTTGTTAACCCCTGTGGCTCAATTTCATCTCCTGGGAACAGCCTGTCAGCTCAGTTTGCCCCAGGATGGCATGTTGACATTCATCCATTCATGAATTTGAGGTTATAGGCCATGAGTTCAGATGCCAGCATTCCCAAACAATGAATCTTAGAGTAAGAAGCTGATGGTGACACGTTTTACTTTTCTGTGAATGTCCTGGGTGTCAGGTATGAAGTGAAATACATATGCAGACCTACATCCTATGTAATCAATGTAGTCAATGCTCTATGTGCCATAATAGTCAATAAAATAAAAAGTCAATACATGAATACAACAAAAAATAAAATAACTATAGTGAATGCAATATGGAATCATCATTTGTATATAAATATAAATCATATATGTAAATTGTACATGAATAGGATGCTTTCTAGTGGTGGGGATCGATTTCAGGCCTAAGGAACAGACTTGAATTTATTGACTTTAAGGAGGCAAGATTTCCTTTCCCACACAGTGCATCACAGTTACCCAAACCATGAGTTCAAATCCCAGTCCTGGCAGAAAAAAGGACACCTTGATAGTATCTGAGGCCCAATTCTTAGGTATTTCATTATGCCTCCATTTTATGAATGTGATTGTATAAATGATTAATAAAGTATCAACTAAAGTGGATCAGTGTCCTAAACTATAATTGTGTATAATTTTATCCTAGAATCATTCAAGAATTGCCCATTCAATCATGACATACATCACATTCCATTGGTAATCATATAGATAGGAATGAGTTTCTTAGGATCTCCTGCCATTTGAACATGGCAGAACCAGGATTCAAACTGTGAGCACCAGATCCCACCACTTCAATCCAAGGATAGGGAACTCACAGGTCTGTGCAAGAACATCAGCAAGACCAATGATTAGGGAGGCACCAATGGCTCTCAACAGTTCTCCTTGATACTTACAAGGTTGTGATGGGAGGATCATGGTCAAAGTCACCCTAGGCAGGTAAGTCCTTGAGACCCCTGTCTAACTTCAGTGCCAACAATGCCAGAGGCCCTGTGGCTCTAGTGTAGAGTGCCAGTCTTGAGCAAAAGCAGGTCACAGACTGTGCCCAGATCCTGAGTTCAAGGTCCGGGACTGGAAACAAACAGACATACACAACAATCTGTGCAGCCATCCAGCTAAAGCAGGTTACCCTCTTGTCCCCAACTGAATTGGACAGAGTTCTCTGGGAAAAGGACTGGGGGAGCTGCTGTCATCTTGACTCCTCCCATGCTGCTTGCATCAGAGGATTCCGTCCACACCCCCATTCTTACATGGTTCTTTCTGACCAATGGGATACAAGAATGTTGAGGAAATTAGAGTTGGCTGAGTGGTGGGCAAGAGGGTCGAGGCGACTTCTTAGTATATTAGGAAATTGATGCGCCTGACCCCTCCCTGAACCCTACACCCCTTCCCACGGTGCCGGGTTTTAAACCACAGGCAATTGCACTCTGCCAGCCGGCCTAAGGCCCTGACCTGGTCCCTGCCCTGGCCCTCTGCTCTGAGCCCATGTGTCTGCAATGCAACCATCATCGCAGTTCACCCTACGTGGAGCAGCCGCCAACAGCTTCTCCCAGCAGCACAGGTGAGTGGCCGCCCCAACACCACCCCCACCCAGGGTCAAACACCCCTCTGGGGACACAATGATCCCCTTTTTGTTTCCTCTCCCTGGCTCTGAGGAGCCACATTGGGCATTTCTGAGATAGAGACTCAATATATGCTCAGGCTGGGCTGGATTGTGGTCCTCCTATCTTGACAAGTATGCCCACTAGGCCTAGTCCTCTGTAGTTGGGATGTAGACATGCCACTCCATGGTCAGTCATAGGTTTAGATAGATTATCCCAAACTCTTAGTCCACAGTAGCTGATTCTTGACAGGTAAGCTTTGGGTAGATCCTCAACCATCTCCTCACAGGACAGTCGTGAGGAAACAAGAGATGTATATAGAGGGCTCTCTGGAACATGGCTAGGCACAGAGGGAGTGGCCTACAGATAAGGTTCTTGGCAGTTCTGTGAGCATATAATAGGAAGATACTCGGCAAATGCTCAGGTGAGGCCTGTTATTAATCATGCAACAACTGTGGGATTATGAGACAAAACATGGCTCTGTTTCATCATTACCCTATCCCAATGAGGAAGGGAATCCTTCACTGTGTTGAGTTTTGCAACTAGGGAAACCGAGGCACAGAGAAGCCAGGTGACATACTTTTGAATTCAAGTTCACAGGAAGCTTGGCATGACTTCTCTACCATCCTCCCTAGGACAATGGGTGCTATTCAGTCCACTTCTTATGGTGGAAAGTCCACTTCTTGTCAGTCCACTTCGTGAACTCTAGGCCTGGGCGCTGTTCTCAAGCTCCTCAGCACAAAGCTAGCACTCTACCAGTTGAGCCCAAAGCACCACAGCCAGTTTTCTGGTGGTTCTTTGGAGATAAGAGTCTCACAGACATTCCTGCCCGGGCTGGCTATGAACCACGATCCTCATATCTCAGCCTCCTTTATAGTTAAGATTAGAGTTCTGAGCCACCGGCAGCCGGCTTAAGTGTAATTCTGACTTTCTCTCTCTCTCACAGGAACTGGTTGAATGGGTGCTGGAAGAGGTGGCCCAGCGTCCCCATGTGGCTGGAACCCAACGTGGCCCTCTCATTCAGGAGTTAGGCTGTGTGTCAGGAGCTGTCTCGCTCAGCCTGTTGAAACAATTCCATGAGGTAAGCCCCCCTGTGCCCTGGCTAGACTGTGACAGTTATTCATTGTCCATCCAGTCTTACTGGACTTATTTTATTGTATTTTTGTCTACATCATTTTCTAGTACTTGGCCAAAATTATGATACATAATTATGGAATGAAAATGTAATGCCATTCTAAGAAAATCATTTAGGGCTCTGGTGGCATTATGGTATGGTGATTTTCTAGCATGCCTGAAACCCTAGGTTCAATTCTTCAGTAACACATAAACAGAAAAACACTGGAAGTGGTGCTGTGCTTCAAGTGGTAGAGTGCTAGCCTCGAGAAAAGAGAAAAAAAATTAAAAAGCTCAGGAATAATTCCCTATCCCTGAATTTAAGCCCTGTATTGGCAAAAAACAAACAAACAAATTTAGTTAGTAAATGCAAAATAAAGAACCCATACTTGGAATATATTATTGCTTCTTCCATATTGACAACTGACAATAGTCCTTAATTCATGTACTTTACTTATATTAGGATACTGTGTTGAAAAAAAATGTTTTGTTCATTAGGTCACAGCAATTAATGCCAGGAATGTGCTTGGATGTCAGGTGAAGTTTAATTCTGGAAATTCAAAGATTCCAGGATTTTGTGTGGTCTGTGCTAATCAGAAAGGAAAAGGTAATCTAAGTGAGATTTGGAGATCTTTGTGGCCAGTCATGGCACCAAAAATTCAGATGCTAATTAACATTTGTGACAGAAGAGAAGGAATAACTCCAGATGGAAGGAATAAATAATAGTAAATAAGGTATACCAGAAACTGGTCTAGAGAACCATTTTTGGTTATTGAAGAACTAGTTAGCAACTAGGCTTATTCCTCATTGCCTTTAGCATTCGAAATCTCTTAGGCTAGTTCTTAATATCTGTGTGATAAATGCATTTCATTCTATGTTGTTCTTTCATACTTGATTATCTCCTTTGCTTTCTAAAAATCTCAGTATTTCTCTATTTTTCTATGAATATTTTCTGTTACTAAATACACCTATACAGATGGCAGAGGATGCTAATGTAAAGGTCCCATAGCTCATGAGTCATTAATGTAACAACATGGAAAAGGAGGACATATTTATTATTACCTCAATTTTTCTGAAAAGCTGCAATGTCATCATTTGGTTAAATTTTCCATTTTTTGTTTACATGGTATCATTCAGTGCAGCTAAATGCAAGTATGAGCTGGGTGCTGGTGGTTCATGACTGTAATCCTACCTACTCAGGAGGTTGAGACCAGAGGATTGTGGTTCAAAGCCAGCCTGCTCAGAAAAGTCCATGTGACACTTATCTTCAATTAACCACCAGAAACCTGGAAGTGGTGCTATAACTAAAGTGGTAGAGCACTCAACTTGAGCTGAAGAGCTAAGGGACAACATCCAGGATCAGAGTTCAAGCCCCACGACCAACAAAAAAGTGAAATATGACTTTAAGTTTCCCCAAAAAGAAAGACAAGATCAATAATCTTCCCAAGCTGAAAAAATAATTCCAAAAAGATTGAGTGCACCTACTTTTGCTGAGTTAAGTTATAGCTTTTTGCTGGGCATATACTCTTCTTTTAAAAATTGTCAAATATTAGCTTTATAATAAACTTCATCTAATATTTCTCTTTTCAAAAGAGAAGTCCATACAGTTGATGTCACTTGGGTTTCTTACTATCTTGGTTCAAAGCCAACCCAGGCAGGACAGTCTGTAAAATTCTTATCTCTAATTAAACACCAAAAAACCAGGAGTGGAGTACTAGTTCAAGCAGTAGAGTACTAGCTTTGGGGGCAGGTTGGCACACGTTGTTCTGACACAGGGTCCAGCCTCTGGGTTCCAGCCCCAGAACCAGCACACATTAAACAAACAAGCAAACAACAAAAAAAACCAGGTATTTCTTTGGGACACTCCTTAAAGGAGTACTGGTCTGAGAAGATGATCCTTTTGCTGATCATACTCACTGGATTCTGCTTGTTTGGAATCCTTATTACTCTGGAGAACTCAGGGCCAGACTAAAGGAATTGATAACTGACTCCTGCAACAAGAGAATCATCTCAGGGGTGAAATATCCATCCATAAGACACTTTAAAACCTCCATGTCTTTGTTTCTTTGCAATAGAACATTTTTAAAACAATGTTATTTCCTTTTGCTCTATGGCACTTTATTTCTTTTTGTAATACTCTCAACTTGAAGTTTACAGAACAGTTTTATATGAGTAAAGAACACACTTGAAAAAGTCAGGGACAGTTTCCATCAAGCCTTGGGATTCTTTTCTTGTATAGTGAAAAGGAAAGCTGAAGTTGACTGGAACTTTGCCATTCCTCTATGCTCCATTCTTCTCCTGGGATCAGTTTCCACATCCAGTAACAGTTACTTCCAGTAGCAAGCAATGGTTCTGCTTGAGGTATAATGAATGTTTTCTGGCTACACTGAAATAACACAAGGACAATTTTGGACCTGAGGTAACAAGTGTTTCAGAGACTATTTAATAAAGAGAAAATATGAAATTTATATTGCTTGTAAATACATTATCCATGAGTACATTGAGTTCAAACTTTGTAAGTTCTCTGTAAATTAAGGTAAATTTTAAATGGGAAGAAGGTTCTCAGATCATTCTTTCTGTGAGGGTATGTGTTGCACATTATTTCCAAAGTGTACATGAATTAACAGTAAGACAAACAATAGTAATAAAAGGGGAAAGAGAAGTTCTGTGTTTAAGTATAAGGGTTCAATGTACAATAGAAGACTCTACAAATAAAATGACATTGATACAATAAAGCCAAGTCCAGTATGTAGATTTATGGGAGTGATATAGAGAAAACATTACTCCTAAGTGGAACACGAAGTATGAGGCCATTCTTTTTCTAAATCATGCTTGCTAATCACACAACTTTATAGAAAGTAGAATGGAAGAATAATTCTGGTTCCAATGCAAGTCAGGTATAAGAGCATGGACTTAACTGGATAAAAAGTCCATCTTGAGAGAGCAAGGATTATACTAGAAATGAACTGTTGGCTAAGGTGTTATTTCTTTTTCTTTTTTTTTTCACTTTTTTTTTGGTTGGTGATGTTCTTGGCACTTGAACTCTGGGCCTGGGCACTGTCCCTCTGCTATTCAGCTCAAGGTTAATGCTCTACCACTTGAGCCACAGTGCCACTTCCAGTTTTCTTGTAGTTAATTTGTGAAAAGAATCTCTGAGACTTCCTACTTGGGCTGGCTTTGATCCCCAATTCTCAGATCTCACCACCACCCAGCATAAGATCACATTTCTAACAGTGTACACTCAGGATGTGTAATGTCTATGTTCATCTATCTTTATATGAATTCTTGAGTTAAAAGTCTGGGCTACAGTTTAGACTTTACACTCACAAAAATATTTGTAGTTTAAAAGTAGATACTCCTGAAGAAATAAAACCTAAGAATGTAAAGGAGTCTGGGAAGTTCAGTTTGCATCCAGCTGGGGCAGAACAGTCTTTGCAACAGTAACTATAATTAAGCAGCCAAAACTTGGATTGGAACAATGACTCAGGTGATGGAATACCAGTCATGATCAAGATTGCTTGAGACTTTTGGATACATACTTACAAACGTACACATACACACAGAGACACTTACATGTGCACAACCAAATACACAAATGAAACAACTCTCAGAATATGTAGAAAAATTAGAAAACAATAGAAAATATGTCCTGGGTAATACTAGAATCAAGTGATAATTTTTAATATTAGAAAGTCTCAAGTTAACTTTCTTCAAAATTGTTTGAGAATATTACATAGGTAGGGGCCAGAGATAGTAAGAGAGTCAAGTAATCATTATTAAAGGGATCAGATCCATGGAAGAAAGAATCAGAAACCCCTGCAGGTGCATCTGAAAATGCTCATATACTGTGTCAAATTTTAGAACATATTTGAAAATAGTACATGAACAGTATGAGCAGTTTAGTGGATAATATCTCTGGAGAAGTTCAGAATTGCTAATCTGTATCTAGATTAAATAAACCAAGAAACTATGGCAGGGCAATGGGATACATGCCTTCTAGCATTCAGACTAAGACAGGAGATTAGAGAGTGGAATTACATAGTGATACCTTCCCTGGACCAGGTAGTATAATTTTGTCTTAATAAAACAAACTAGACAAGAAAGGAGTACACAGTCATACACACACACACACACACACACACACACACACACACACACACACACACACACACACACACTGGAATTCTATTCAACCATCAGAAAGGATGACTTTTCACCAGTCTTATGGAAAAAGAAAGGCTTGGGAAATTTGTACTAAGAGAAAAGAGAAAGGAATGCAGACTCAGAGCAATATAGGTTTCATGGATTCATTCATGGTAACTAGAAGGTATCCACAAACCTACAAGTAAACAAGACAGATTCTACCTCGTCCCAATTAAAACAGCCATTATCTAGAAAAGTAACAATAGTAAATGCTGGCAGGGATGTAGCCAAATGGGAACTCTATTACACTCTTGGTGTGAAATTAAACTTGTTCAACCGCTGTGGAATGCAGTATGGAGTTTCCTGAAAAGACTAAACATAGATCTCTCTTAAGACCCAGTAATTTCCCTCTTCGGCACTAATCCAATAAATAACAAACAAGGTCACATTTAAGCTACCAGCAAAACCATGTTCAGGGCCCAGGCCCAGAATTCATTGACTGGAAAAAAGTTACCGCTGCTGGTATTTGTTTCTGCAAATATGAAACTTTTGACAAAAGATACCAAATCATTCTATTTGCAGTAGCTAGGATAGGACTTAAATGTAGTGGGTGATAAAATGCTTCTTTGTTGAATGTTAGGAAGAGTTAGACAGTCCAAGAAAATTGAGACTTTTTGTTGTTGTTCAGGGGGCTTGAAGTCTGGGAAGGGATGGTAGGGGGAAAACAAAGGTGGGGGTAACAATGCTCAATAAGAAATGTACTCATTACCTTACTTATGTAACTGTAACCCCTCTGCACAGGATCTTTACAATAAAAATGTGTATTAAAAAGATACAAGGAAAGCTTCTGTACTGAAAGGAAGTTGTATTTGTCACTCAATATCAGTAACGTATTGGTTTAAGGACCACAGGTATATTAAAACTTTGGATACTCAAATTCTCTACATGAACACAGTATATTATTTACATTAGAATCTGCCCACAACCTAGTGCAGTGTGATTGCTATGAAACTTTTACTACATTACGTTTGTAATGAACAATAAAATCATATGCACTATCAAATGATACAATTTTTTCAGATTATTATTCTATTGTGAAAATACCATACACAAAGGGTACATGGGCAAGGTAATGAGTATATTTCTTATCAAGCATTGTTGCCTCCTCCTTTGTTTCCTATTCCCATCCCTTCCCATCTCCCATCCCCCCTGCTCTCCCCTCCTACCTATTACTCCCCCCAGCCAAACTTGTAAAGTTCATTTTTCGACATAAACTCTTGTACATCTCATTGTTGCAATGGGTCCACCTGTATCCCTATTTAAACAATTTGTTTTTCCCTTCCCCTCCACAAATTATGCCAACATCAAATACAGTGAAAGAAGGGGTTATACTATGGGGGAGGGACATACAAACCAACAAAGAAATCCTCTTATAAATATGTTGGAAACAATCACAAGAAAGGAAAAACATTTGAATCCTTATCTTGGGGTTCATTTCCCCTAGCATCAACTTATCTGAACATTTCTGCTTGTCTCAGACATATATTAGTTATTGCAAATAAGGGAAACCATGGGACCTCTGTTTCTTTGGGCCTGGCTTCCTTCACTTAATATAATTTTTTCCAAGTCTTTCCATTTCCTAACAAATGGGGCAATGACATTCTTTCTGATAGAGGCATAGAATTCCATTGTGTATATATACTACATTTTCTTGATACACTCATCTACTGAGGGGCATCTGGGCTGGTTCCATATCTTAGCTATGGTAAATAACGCTGCAATAAACATAGTTGTGCTGGCAGCTTTAGTATGGTCTTGTTTGTAAACATTTGGGTAAATGCCCAAAAGTGGGATTGCTGGGTCTTCTCAATTTTACAATTCATGAAATATAATATTAAAATTAGTTTCACTTTTTCTTTCTATAGCTGCGGAAATTAAAATTATGTATTAAACATTCAATATTAAAAAATCAACAATAAGTAACCTATTATTCAAATGATATACTATTAAACTGTGATTTGAATTATAGTTCTAACAAACTATGATGTAAACAACATTTAATAGAACTATGAGTAGTATTTTTTAAACTTACCATATTGTTATTTGTTACCTAATTGTGTCATTTGTTATTCTTAGTCTTAGTCATTTCTTCATCTCAATGGTTTAGTTTTCTATTTTATTTTTATTGGTTTGCTAATTATGCATTTTGTTTTCCCTTTTTAGTGACTGACATGAGGCTCAAAATATGTATGCTAGTTTATTACTTCCTATGTAAAAGTAAAATTACTGCTCTCCACAGCTGTTTCACTAAACTATACTACAGTATTTCGCTCACTCCTATCTCCTGTATTGAGGCTCTCATATATTTTATTTTATTTTTTATTTAAATTTTATGGTCAAGGTAATATACAGAGGGTTTATAGTTACATAAGTAAGGTAATGAATTCATTTCTTTTCTAACTTGTTTCCCCTTTCCCAATTTTCTCCCTCTTCAATCCCAAAGCCCACCCCAAGATTATTTCCAACATATTATCTTGTGAGTATCACTGTTGCATAGGTTTCCCCTTTGTCTTTTGTCTCACCATTTTGTTTTTGCCCCTTTCCCTTCCCCAGTTCAGACCAACATATTTACAATACCCAGAGTATCAAAATCAACTACAGTGACTTCAGGCAACCATGGGGGGGGGGCAGATACAAAAGGATAAAAAGAAATCACGTAGTACATTAAGAACAACAACAACAAAGAACATGTCTTGGAGTTCATTTCACTTGGAATCACGTTCTGCGGTCATATATACATAGCTATTGAGCTATTCTGCTCATCTACTAAGATTATCCTTGATATACACAATAATGCTCCTCTATTATCCAGTAATCCCACTACTGGGCATTTAACCAGGTGACCACAAAAAAAGCCACACTAAAGCCACCAGCACAATTACGTTTATCACAGTAGAACTTACCATATCTAAGATAGGGAATCAACACAGATACCCCTCAGTGAATTAATGGGTCAAGAAAATGACACACACACACACACACACACACACACACACACACACACACACACACAGTTACACATACATAGGATACTATGCTTTCATCAGAAAGAAAGGTAACACCTCATTTTTAAGGAACTGGAAGAACTTGGAAAAAATCATATTAATTGAAGTAAGCCAGATTTAAAGAAACATAGGTCTCATGGTTTCCTTTATTTGTAATAATCAATTTACATCAAGGATAATCTCATGTATTTTATTTCAACATTTTCTTCTATGGTGAGCATGCAACATACTTGCTATATTGTTTGCTATTATTTCTGCAAACAGGCAGGTTTATTTAAAGAATTAAATTCATCTTATACATTACTTAAGAAAGAACAACTAAAATAACAACCCCTACTAGGAAGAACAACTCCTACTTAATTAGCTTCATTCCTATGTAAGGCCAGTGTTGTCCCCTGTATCCTTATGTTGTACATTACAACTCTATACCTGTTCATCCTGTATATCTACTATCTTCTACATTGTGACCTGAATGCCCCAAGAGTTACACTCTGGTTTATTTTTTTTCAGAATTTCTGTCTTAATGTTTGATGTTGGTTTGTGTGTGTGTGTGTGTGTGTTTACAAAAATCAGAAGACAACATTTTTGTTCATGTAGAATACATCTTCCAGGTCATTGTAAGTTGTGGCTAAAGGGAGAAGTCTCTTGCTATTTTAAGGATGAAACAGAAAAAGATATTTTTGCTGGTACCACAGATGCTTTATTTCTCTGTACTTAAACACTGAACTTTGATTTATATCTTGGCTGTTGTGAATAATATGAATAACAATGAACTACAGATAGATTTACGAGTTACCCAGAGAAAAATAATCACATGATTGGTGGGTCAGATGATATTTCAACTTTGGATTTCTTTAGAAATCTGCATACTACTTTCTACAACCAGAATACTAACCTGTATTTTGACCAAGACTGTAGAAAATTTCCTTTTATCCACACTCTCACTAACAATATTACCTTTTATTCAAAAGGTAATAAAGGGCAGGTTTTTACTATCTGCAGTACCCAAGACTGGCCTTAGACTTAAATCCAACCTTTAAATGATTGAAATTACAAGCCTTTACCACCACACCTGGTTCCTTTGAGTGTTTTTGGTATGAGTTATAATAGTTTTGATGTAGTATCAGAGTAATTTTGAATTAGATTTCTCTAATGACTTCTACTCACAAAGCATTAAGCCAGCATAGAAGTTGTATTAAACACAACTTTGTAAACCCAGTGTCGATTTTCAGGGCTTTATGGAGAACATGTCTATCAAGTTTTTTGTCAATCTCATCTTTAATCTCTCTATACAAAGTCAATAATTAATTCAAGGTAGTAGAAAGGAAAGAAATTAAGCAACTCCTACCACTTTTCAATTTTCAATAACATGATATTGCTTAATTATTTTCTGTTTATGCTTGAGAATATATAACTCAATTTAGACCTTTTACAAGGTTGTATGTATTTTATTTATTTTACCTTGATTGTTCTTTCCAAAGCCTGCATGTCTAATTTCCCTTGGTTTCTTTCAGTTTCAAGAAGTTCAGATTTTAAACTGAAGAATAAATGGAAGGAAGCAAACAAAAAAATATACAGTTCCCCTCAACTGATGATGCCTCTACAAGAATGAGGAAAGAGTTCTAAGGTCCTATGATAAGACATCAAAAAGAATTCATTCTTCTAGGACTTTCTTATCTTTGTGATGTAACTTAAATGATCTAAACCACAATATTATTGCTCAGATAATTTTGTTTTATCAGTTTTGCACATTTTCATATGGACTTCACCTCAGTCTACAACATTCCTTGATTATTCTGTCCCTAATATTTTTACACTATCAAGACCTAAGATAACTAGTTTGATTTACAGCATAGGAAGTTATCCATCTGGCTTCCTTGGAATCAGAGCATGGTCAATAGATAACATTACTTCTGGTTGTTCACTACATGTAATGGTTTCTGTAATACTTATCGTATTCTATTTATTATTATTTAAAAAAAACAGCTGGCTAAACTCAAAGCTCATTCATAGAAGTTTATGTTAAGTATTTCACAAGTTTTATTTCCCTTAATTCTTTTGTTTTTTTGGGGGGGTCCGGTCGTGGGGTCTGAAGTCTGGGCCTGGGTGCTGTCCCTCAGCTCTTCAGCTCAAGGCTAGCGCTCTACCACTTGAGCCACAGCACCACTTCCGGTTTTTTCTTTTTGCTTATGTGGTGCTGAGGAATCGAACCCAGGGCCTCAGGCATGCAAGGCAAGCACTCTAGCACTGATCCACCTTCCCAGACCCCTTAATTCTTAAGATAACATTTGCTATAATGCTAATGTTATTACCATTTTAGTGTTGGGAAAAATTGTAATTAAAGACAGTGAGAGCATGGCCCAAAGACACACTGTGAGGAAGGAAATGAGTCAAAGTTTCCAAAAGTCTTTCAGCAATACAAAAAATGTGGGTAAAATCTCTCCATTCTCTTACACTCTCAATTCAATATTCATATTGTCCAAGAAATAGTAGCATAGCAATTATTGCCCATGGTTATTATTTTCTGTTACATTTTGTCTTCAACACAGACTGTGTTGGTGATATTGGGTTATCATGCACAAAGCTGAGCTTACAAGAGAGGCAATTTTTTTGGGGGAGGGCGTCCGGTCGTGGGGCCTAAACTCTGGACCTGAGCACTGTCCCTCAGCTCTTTACGTCAAGACTAGCACTCTAACACTTGAGCCACAGTGCCACTTCTGGCTTTCTTTTTCTACTTATGTGGTGCTGAGGAATTGAACCCAGGGCATCATGCATGCAAGGTAAGCGCTCTACCACTGAGCCACCTTCCCAGCCCTGGGCAAATTTCTTTTGTCCCACAGTTCCAGTTTCCTTTTTTAAAAGTACTAAAACATTTAAATATAATCACTTACTTTTTTAAGAATCCAAAACCGAAAAAATTCACACATAATCACTCCAAATTGCTTTAAAAGTAGGAGATAATGAAGCAGGCCTTGTGAAGTAAATTTTCTTCTACTTTTAAAGTAATTCTGTAAGCCATGTCTTGATTGGTCACATCTGTAATCCTAACTGAGATCTGTGGATAACAGTTGGAAACCAATCAGGGCAAACTAAATTCATGAGATTATTTTTCAAAAATTGTAATGAACCAGCAAAGGCCCAGGAATGGAGATGTAGTCATATATTAGATCAGCAATCTAGAAAGGATAGGCCTGGCAAGACCTTGAAGCTCTGATTTCAAATTCTGAGCATACTAACACACATGCAAGTTTGTGTGCATGCATGCGCGTGCACACACACACACACATTTATTCAAAATCCTTCATATCAGTGTTTCGCATTAATTTCTTTGTTAAAAATATTTTATGAGTAAAATAAAGGAAATAAACTCTTCCCTCTCCTAATATTTTTGTACGTTTTTTATGTAAAAATACTGTACAGAGGAGTCACATTTACATGAGCAAGGTAATGAGTACATTTCCTAACAAGCATTGTTAGCTCCTCCTTTATTTTTCCCCTACCATCACTTCCCTCGCACCTCCGCAAGTGCACTCCCTTCTTCCCTTCCCCAGCCTAAATTGTTCATTTTTTTTTAACATAGTGTCTTGTGCATCTCATTGTTTCAATGGGTCAACCTGTATCCCTATTTAAACATTTTGTTTTTTTCCTTCCCCTCTCCAAATTAGAGGAGCGTATATACAAGGTGTAGGTGCACCAACTTCAAATACAGTGAAAACAAGGGTTATAGCATAGGGGAGGAACATATAAAGAAACAAAAAAAATCACATCACACATTATAAGTACGTTAGAAACAATAGCAATAAAGAAAAAAAAAACACTTGTGTTCCTATCTTGAGGTTCATTTTCCTTAACATCATCTTATTTGGTCATATGCAGATAGCTTTTGACCTTTTCTGCTTATCCCAGACATATATTAGTTATTGAAAATTAGGGAAACAATGGGACCTATGTTTCTTTGGGCCTAGTTAGTTCACTTAATTTTTTCCAAGTCTTTTGATTTCTTAACAAATTGGACAATGCTATTCTTTCTGATGGAGGCATAGAATTCCATTGTGTATATATACCACATATCCATTCATCTGCTGAGGGGCATCGGGGTTGGTTCCATATCTTAGCTATCTTAAATAATGCTGCAATGAACATAGTTATGCTGGTAGCTTTAGTATGGTCTTGTTTGTGATCATTTGGGTAAATGTCCAAAAGTGGGATTGCTGGGTCATAGGGAAGCTCTATGTGGAGTCTTTTGAGGAACCTCCATACTGCTTTCCAAAGTGGCTGAACAAGTTTACACTCCCACCAACCATGCAGTACTGTTCCCTTGTGATCACATCCCCTCCAGCATCTGTTGGAATGCTTCAGGAATTTGCCTGTCATCCTTATGCAGGGGCATGCTAATCTTTTTTGTATTTTTCCAATATTAGTGTACGTGATGCTGAATTGAGCACAGAAAACTTTTTATATATAAAGTGTAATTGATTTTATTAAACTATATAATTCAACAAAAAGTAAGTTTAAAAGAATCGTCATGAACTTTTAGAAACATGTATTCCTTACATAAGCACACATTTAAGAATAAACTCAAGATTGACATGTCAAAAACAAAATAATCCCAGATATTTGTTGTTCAAGATATGTGTAGGAGAAGGAATGCAATTATTCTATACAAGGCAACTGTCCTAATGAACACAGCAGCAAGTGTTAAGGTTTGATAAAACTTTTAATGTTTTAAACATATTTAATTTTTGGAATTTACTTACATATACAAAAACTAGGACTGTTTGTCAGGTCATAATACTTTTCTATAAAGTATTTAAGATTTATGGTAGCAGACATATACTACTAATTATGTACATTTCAGAGTTTATAGAAACTTTACTAATGAGAAGTTGCAAAGTCTTTGTGTAAAGGAACAGAATAAAGAGTTAAGACTTTGTTAACTACAGTTTCTGTTAAAACAATAGGGCTTCCTTACTTTATATGTTAGCGAGGAACAAATGATGATATAAGCCATGTACAAATGATGAGATGAGCCATAAATAGTAATCTTAGTGGGTAACTTTAAAGACTGCACATAGTCTATAAAACTCATGTTGAGCATCATAATCTTAGTCAGTTTTAAATGTACAGGAATATGAGAAAATAGTAAAATCTAATAGGTAGTACCCTTCAAATACTGAAAACACTGGTAATTGTTTTGTTTTTTACTTTATTAATCATTAATATTTAATTACTGGTTTTTCTTATTTGTAGTATTGTTTTCCTTGTTGTACTATAATACTATTTTTTGTAAGTCCTCATTAGGAGGTACTTTGAGAAGGTTACAGGGATGGCCAAATCATTTTTATAGGAGCATGTGAATTTACAAAGAGGAAAATTAAGAACAAAATATTTATTTAAAAAAATGATGAAGTAGAGTCTGAATCAGGAGTGTTGAAAAATGTCCATACCTAAAATCTTAGCCCTAGGATGAAGCAGCAGTATTACAGAGTTGAGGCCACAAAAGTGAGACTGTGTTTTTTTTTATTTTGATTTTGTTGGTCATGGGGCTTGAACACTGGGGCCTGGGTGCTGTCCCTCAGCTTAAAGCTAGCATTACCACTTGAGACAAAGCACCACTCCATCTTTTTGTGCTTATGTGGTGCTGCTGAGGACTCAAACCCACGGCCTCATGCATGCAAGAAAAACACTCTAAAACTGAGCCATCTTCCCTGCACCTGAGATAACTGTGTTTAAAAAAAATCATCTAAACAACATTTGCTTTCTGCTTTGGGTTGTATAATGAAATATATGAATATCTTTTGATGTTTTTGTGAATTGTCGTACTTCTAAATTTATACTCACTTCAGCCACTTTATCCTTTTCAAAGTCATGAAATATCTCTGAGAGTTTGCTTCTGTGAAGATTGTTTTTGCATTTATAATTTCTTCTGAATCATTTTTATTTTTTGTCAAAATGACTTTATATTTCATGTTGATGGTTTATCATACATCAAATACCTTTAAATGTACATGTAGAGTCTGAAGATCACAAAATGAATATTCTCATACAGCTCTTGTTTAGCTGTTATGCACTTTCAGCATTATGATATTTCTCTCTCTTTAACTCTCTCTCATTTCCTCTCTTTCTCTTTCATGCTCCATGTCTGCTACTTAGAATTTCTGCTGGTCTACTATAATCCTACAGAATCAACTGGTTTTGTGGGAACATGAGAGGGACCATCAGTTACCCTTACATTTCTTAAGAATTATAACAGTGACATGATATTATTCTTTTCTATTCTAAATGGCAAAACACCAGATCTAGGAATTCCTTTTCACTTTTATACTATTATAAATTTTATCTCATAGGAATCATTGGGACGGATAGAATACTTTTAACCTCTGACCTATAAGTTCTTTTTCTTTTACAAACAAACCTTTTTTATTATCAGTAAGTAACTACATGTAATGAAAACAAAGCTATCCTATGAAAAGTAGGCCGAAGTTGTTCACAGGGATGGGGGGAAGTGAGCACAAAGGATGCCCGTCATAGAGCACAGATCCTCAGAGCAGTTTATCATGTACACTTTGTGAGAATGAAATGTGCTGGGATGTATAAATTAAATCACTGAACAACTGATATATATATATATATATATATATATATATACACACACATATATTTATATATGTATATTTATTTATATATGCATATATGTCTGTATATGCCCTTATACATGTACAATGCATGTTATTATACACACAAATACACACATACATATACACATGTACACATGCACACAAGGAGAAAGACATAGATACAGCCAACACTAGTTTCACTACTTGTTGAATATGCCTTAGAGGGAATGCTTGGAACAAAATAATGTTGAAGATACGTTTGTCTCCAAAAGTTCTTTTACCACTCCTCTTATCTCTTAAAACTGGTAGGTTTTGCTAGATTCAACTTGTAAAATGCAATACAAGTGACAGCAAGTTACTCAGAAATCTCAGTAAGTAAACATCATATGGTGTCTCCCTGCTCCCAACAGAATGGTTGCTCTTGTAGACCTTCTCAACAACCAAAGTAGATGGAGAATACCCTGGAAAAGAATAAAGTTCTATGGACTTAAATGGCATCCAACAGCCAACATCAATTCTTAAGCAGATGAGTGAGTCCTCAGAAGTTTGGAGCTTAAGTCAACATTTAACCAACCCATGTAAAAAGTCCTATGTGAGAAATGCTGACTGAGGTCTTGCTGATTTCCTGGCCAAGAAAATAAGAAAGTATTTTTAATATATTAAAATTTGAGAATAATTTGTAACCTGTCTATAAATGTGTAGAACACTATTATATCAACTCAAAAAAATGATGTGGGAAACTTACTGCATTGTTGGTGGGAATGTAAACTTGTTCAACCACTTTGGAAAGCAATATGGAGGTTCCTCAAAAGACTCCACATAGAGCTACCCTATGACCCAGCTATCCCACTTTTGGGAATTTACCCAAATGATCACAAACAAGACCATACTAAAGCTACCTGCACGACTATGTTTATTGCAGCATTATTTAAGATAGCTAAGATAGGGAACCAACCCAGATGCCCCTCACTAGATGAATAGATCAAGAAAATGTAGTATATATATATACAATGGAATTCTATGCCTCCATCAGAAAGAATGACATTGCCCCATTTGTTAGGAAATGGAAAGACTTGGAAAAAAATTATATTAAGTCAAGTAAGCCAGGCCCAAAGAAACATAGGTCCAATGTTTTCCCTTATTTGCAATAACTAGTATATGTCTGAGTAAAGCAGAAAAGTTCAGATAAGTTGATGTTATGGGAATGAACCCCAAGATAAAGATTTAAATTTTTTGTTTTTTTTCTTTCATGCAATTGTTTCTAACATATTTTTAAGATGATTTCTTTATTGCTTTGTATGTCCCTCCACCACGGTATAACCCATGTTTTCACTGTACTTGATGTTGGTATAATTTGTGGAGGGGAAGGGAAAAAACAAATTGTTTAAATAGTGATACAGGTGGACCCATTGCAACAATGAGATGTTCAAGTTTTTATGTTGAAAAACAAACTTTACAATTTTGGTGAGGGCTGGGGGGAGGATCAGGTGGGGAGAGGGGGAGAGTATAGGAAGGGATGGAAAGGGGAAACAAAGAGGAGGCAACAATGCTTGATAATTAATATACTCGTTATCATGTAATTGTAAGTCCTCTGTACGGTATTCTCACAATAAAAAAAGAAATTAAAATAAATGTTGTGCGTTTTATTTATGTACTCTTGGACTTGGCAAGTGACTTTAGGTGTGTCTACACAAGTAGAATCAGCATGAAACAAGCCAGCATTTCTGCATTTAAGATACAAGGAAAGAATACAGGTTGACCCATTGTAACAATGAGATGTACAAGACACTCTATTAAAGGGGGTGGATGAAGGGAAGAATTGGGGAGGTATGAATGGAAGAGATGGTAGTGGAAAACAAAGGAGATGGTAACAATGGTGAATAAGAAATGTACTCATTACCTTACTTATGTAACTGTAACCCCTCTGCACAGGATCTTTACAATAAAAATATATATTGAAAAGATACAAGGAAAACTTCTTTACTGATAGGAAATTGCATTTGTCACTCAATATCAGTGGTTTAAGGGCCACAGGCATATAAAAACTTTGGATACTCAAACTGTCTACATGAACACAATATATTATTTACATTACAATCTGCCCACAACCTAGTGCAATGTAATTGCTATGAAATTTTTTACTACATTATCTTTGTAATGAACAATAAAATCATATGCACTATCAACTGATACCATTTTTTTCAGATAATTTTTTTATTGTGAAAATACCATTCGGAGAGGGTACAATTACATGGACAAGGTAATGATTATATTTCACATTAAGCATAGTTGCCTCCTTCTTTGATTCCTCTTCCCATCCCTCCCCATCTCCCATCCCCTCTATCTCTCCCCTCCCTCTCATTCCCACCTCAGCCAAACTTGTAAAGTTCATTTTCGACCTAACTTCTTGTATATCTCATTGTTGCAATGGGTCCACCTGTATCCCTATTTAAACAATTTATTTTTGTCCTTTCCCTCCACAAATTATGCCAACATCAAATACAGTGAAAGGAGGGGTTATACTGGGGGGGAGAGGTACATGCATTATTACATCCTTCTTTGTTTCCCCTTAACATCCCTTCCCCTCTCCTCCCCCCACCACCCGCCAAAGTTGGAAAGATCATTTTTCGACATAACTTTCACTAGCCAAAACGGACAAGGGTCTCATATCTAAAATATACCTGGAATTCAAAAAATTAAATCCCTCAACAACAAATCCTCAAAGAAACAATTGCTCAATAGATAAGTGGACTAAAAACTTAAAGAGAATCTCTCTGAAGAGGAAAGTAGGATGGCCAATAGATACATGAAGAAATGCTCAACCTCACTAGCCTTAAAAGAAATGCAAATCAAAACAACTTTGAGATACCACCTCATGCCAGTTATAATGGCTATAATCAAGAACTCTAATAACAACAGATTCTGGAGGGGATGTTGACAGAAGAGAACCTTACTGCATTGATGGTAGAAGTGTAAACTGTTCAACTACTTGAGAAAGTAGTATGGAGGTTCCTCAAAAGACTCCACATAGAGTTCCCCTATGACTCAGCAATCCAACTTTTGGGCATTTACCCAAATGATTACACCCTTGAACCACCAGTGCCTAGCCATGTTGCATATTCTGTGTAATTCCTATTCTCAGCATTGTATAGATGCTACTACTACAATATAAAAAAATTTAAAACATACTAAGGATATTTGTAAAGTATATAATGAAGGAAGTATTTTCATCCTTTACAAAAACTCTGCAAAATCTATCCTAAACTATTTATATTTTACTCTACGTTTCCTGCAAATCGTTTGAAATAGTTTAATACTTTTCAAGCCAACTTTCTCCATATTCTACTGCAGATTTACTATTTCATGTATCTATGTATATGTATATGTAAATGTATATGTACATGTATATGTATATGTATCTATCTATAAATGATCCAATGTGAATCATGAGACTTGAAACTTTGCTTTATTTTGCTGTTCAGCGGTTGAATCTGGTCGGCTCATTCTATGACAATATCTGTGCTCATTCTCATCATTCTTTATTTACCACACCACCAGCCTCCTAAAATCAGCTTCATTTCCCGGAGATGGTTACCAATCAGTCCAACCAATATCCACCCAGGAGGTTTTAATAATTAAAGATTTAAGGAAGGAAGATAACATGAAGTGACATGTACAGAATTTCTACAAAGACCTGACATCTTTCACATTTCTGCCTTCCTTCTCTTTTCATACTTCAGAAAGCATTGACTAACCCTATAAATATGATGCAATTATAGCTTAAGGATCAATGGGTTTTTTTCCAACCTGAAGCCTTTTTTTTTTTTTTTAATTTAATTTTATTTTATTTGTGAACATACTGTACAGAGGAGTTACAGTTACATGGGCAGGATAATGTGTACATTTCTTACCAAGCATTGCAGCCTCCTCCTTTGTTTATCCTTCACATCCCTTCCCAGCCTCCCCCCTCCCCCCCTAATCCCAATCCTTCTCCTTCCTCCCTCCCCCCAGCCCCCCCCACCACCAACATTGTAAATTTCGTTTTGGACATGACAACTTGTACTTCTCATTGTTGCAACAGGTCCACCTGTATCCTTAAACAACTGGTTTTTCCCCATCTCCTCCACAAGTTATACTGACATCAAATATAGTGAAAGCAAGGGTTATACTATGGGGGAGGGACATACAAAGCAACAAAGAGATAATCTTATAAATGTGTTAGAAACACATGCATGAAAGAAAAAAACATTAAAATACACATCTAAGGGTTCATTTTCCTGACATCACATTATCTGACCTTTTCCGCTTGACTCATACATATACTAGATATTACAAATAAGGGAAACCATGGGACCTACGTTTCTTTGGGCCTGGCTTACTTCACTTAATATAATTTTTTCCAAGTTTTTCCATTTCCTAACAAATGGGGCAATGTCATTCTTTCTGATGGAGGCATATAATTCCATTGTGTATATATACCACATTTTCTTGATCCATTCATCTACTGAGGGGCATCTGGGTTGGTTCCATATCTTAGCTATGGTAAATAATGCTGCAATAAACATAGTAACCTGAAGCCTTTTGACATAAACATTTGGGAAATTTTTTTGTTATAGGATTCCATCCAAACAAAGCCATGTATATCAAGAAAGCCAATGTTTTCAAATCAGAGTACTAAACAAAAGAGTGAGAAAATTAAAGTTAGCTATATATGTTAAGCACAAATATAGGCAATATCAAGATATTTTGAGATTGTATACTTTTACTGTGTAAGGTGGCTCAAACCTTTAATATTATCTACTTGGAAAACAGAGATTAAAGAATTCCAGTTCCAGGAAAGCCCAGACAAAAAAAGAGGTTTCAGAAACTCTAACTATTTGCTGCGTGCAATGTGTTGGGCTTGTGTTAGAAGGACCACAGTCCAAGCAGACCCAGGCACAGTAATACTACCTCAAAATAAAAATCCAATTACAATCTGCAGGTATGGCTATAGTAGAGATGCTGTTTAACTTACGAATGGGGTTTGGAGTTCAATCCTCCAGCACCACTAGGAATTTAAGTGTGTGCCAGAGTAAGAATTTGGCATGTCTAATGTCAACAGTTCATACTGGTTTAGCAAGTTTTAATAAAAATTTTATTTCTTTTACTAATTTTTTAAAGAATAACCATAACTTCCTTGCACAAACCAAATAATTTCTTATTAGAGATTTTCTTCTATCCATTAAGTAAAATGTTATGTGTTGGATACTGTCCACTGAAATCATACTAAAGATCGATAACCCACGGGCTGGGAAGGTGGCTCAGTGGTAGAGCGCTTGCCGTGCATGCTCGAGGCCCTGGGTTCGATTCCTCAGCACCACATAAGCAAAAAGAAAAAAAAAAGCCGGAAGTGGCGCTGTGGCTTAAGTGGTAGAGTGCTAGCCTTGAGCTGAAGAGCTGAGGGACAGTGCCCAGGCCTAGAGTTCAGGCCCCACGACCAGACCCCCCCCCCCCAAAAAAAAAGATCGATAACCCATTGCCTTAGAAAATGACTGCATTGGGAAACAGAATCTCAAAGGTAGCATTTAAGTTGAAGTCTCCTCCAAAAGAATCAGAAGGTCTTGAATATGCCAAGGAAAGAGGACTCAGAAGAAGCCAAACCTGATCTTGGAGTGCTAGATCCACCACTTCAGAGGCAATATATTTACAGTGTTAACGCGACTTAATCTGTGGTAGTTTATTATTACAATTACTAGCAAACATGTGGAATCTATAAGACATGAAAAGTAATTGACTCTTGGGGTCTATGACTCATCTTTATAATCCTAGTGATTAAGAAGGATGAGATTTTGGGAATAATGTTTTTCCGAGTGGTAGGAAAGTTCATGAGGTTTTGTCTCCAATTAACTATAAAAATTTCTGGGCTGTAGGCATGTTTCAAAAGGTAGACTGACTATTGTTAGCAAACAAACTGAGAGCATGAGTTTTGTTCAAGCCCCAAATTGGGAGAAAAAAAAAGTCCTTAATAGAAAACTATGAGAAACAGAAATATGAATAGGAAAGCAGAAGCAAAAGAAATAAACTTATTGATACAAAGTTTCCCAATGTGAAATATGGCACAAACTCCAATATTTAGGGTTTTCCTTCCTGTATAGTAGAAATAAATGGTATTTCGACTTGATGAAACTAAAGTAAAACTGTATGCAATAAATAATTACATTAATATTATGTTTCCATAAATTAACTTGTTTTCCTACAAATTTATAGAATAGTGTAGCTATGGAAAATCAATAAAAACTGTTTTCATATAAGATTATGTATCCTTTCAAGTGTTGTCTAAAATTGATCTACACTGAAATGATTGCCATTGATATCTTTCTCAAGATTCCAAATGTTTATACTTTCAGCTGATTTTCCACAAAACTCACACCCCAAACATAACTCTTAGTTTGTTCATGAAATCATAGGAACATATGGCACTAAAGGTTAATTACCTTTATCTGCTGTCCTTAATGTAGTATACCTAATAAAATTAAATATATACCCTGACGAAAATAAGATACTTCCTTCTATATACAGACTTGCACACACACACACACACACACACACACACACACACATACAGATACACACACATATTTACCACTGTGACTCAGGTTAGGTTCCTGACATTGTGTATCACACAATGATCTATTAATCAAACTTTCTTACAAAGACATAAAGTACATTCATAATTCTGCACATATAAAAACACCAGATCATTTAAAATGATGAGAATATTTAACAGAACCATCAAGCTCCTGAGCCATCTACTCCCTGATTTCATTCATTCATGATGATCCATTTTTCATATCATAATTAAAAGTCTTTTTGAGTCTGTCTGATTAGCAGACAAAAGTATGTTATCATATATTAGAAAATGTAGGTGAAATTACTTGTCCCTAGGTAATCTTTAATATATCTTATCAAAGACTTCTGTTTCCTCCTTTTATTTTCTTGTTTTTGGGGGTCCGGTTGTGGGACCTGACCTCTGTCCCTCAGCTCTTCAGCTCAAGGCTAGCGCTCTACCACTTGAGGCACAAGCCACTTCTGGCTTTTTTCTTTTTTCATATGTGGTGCTGAGGAATCAAGCCCAGGGCCTCATGCATGCAAGGCAAGCGCTCTACCACTGAGCCACCTTCCCAGCCCTTTCTGTTTCCTTCTTGCAGAGTCTGTTTCCAGCATTTTGCCCTAATGTCTAATATTAAATTACAAAGGACATACCATATTCCTAAATTCATTTTTCCTAAAGGTTATGCTATAGAGTTGACTCTAATTTGTTTGCTTATTATAAATTAATTTTTCTCAACAACTTAAAATATTTTTTATGTTACTCCTAAGCCTTTTGAAATATCAAAACACACTGGAAATTCACCTTTGCAATAATTTGTGAATGGCAGTAATGTTTGAGGGGAGATGAAGGACTTGAATTATCTAGTGCCTTAAAAATGGCACTATTACTTAAAGGGCTGATCATCTAGTAAGTTTCAAAGTGTGGTCTTCTGATTTCATTTAAGAAGATAAAAGTATGCTTTTCATCACATTCTTGCTTGCAAATCACTAGAATTTTTTCCTTTGTACAGTTTATGCCCTGCTGCTACTGTATTGAAACCCACATACAACTGCATAGCTGTGGTAGCTGCTCTAAATTTTGTAATTTTCTGCCAGTAGCCCTGGTGATTTGCGCTTAGGTTCATGGGATAGTCACATAATCCACAATTACAAAGCACCACAATATATAAAGACCACGTGCAAAATGAGACTCAATTTCTTTCTTTGTTGTTTCCTTTTTTTCTTATTGATTGTCTTTTAAGGAGCTAGGGATTGTTGATTTCTTATTATTGTTGATGTTACTTAAATAAATTTACCAGATTTTTCCAATAAAATAAAGAGATATTAAAAAAGACATATCTAGTCACAAAATAAAACTAAACATTTGAGTCTTTTTTATTCTAGTCCTGTTTTTAGTTATCTTCAAATAACATTGAGATGAGCCAAGCATGCACGTAAAATGACCCTATCAAGCACACAGAACTCTGGAATATTTGGGCTTTGATTTCCACATCAACTTCACCTAGAAAAGAAAATTATCACTTGCTTCATGTCTTAAGTAATCTACTTAAAACAAGTTTTATTAATTTTATCAATAGATCTCACAATCTATGGAATTGATGCATTGTATAAGTATTTGATTTCTTATTTCCACTGAATTAATATTATATTAATTTTATTTTTGTCATATGAAATAATGACATTCTTGAGGATAAAACATGCCTGTTTTTCATTTTTGTTTCCAAAATGGAACTATTAGACATTTTGAAAATTTAACTTTAAATCTGAACCTTCAAATTTCACTAGGACTTGAATTGTGTTACTTACACCTTTAATGTTAAAATCAAATGCATTATTAAATACAAAACAAAATTAAAAGTTATCACACCTTATTCCCAGAATTGACTTTATGATTAAATACAATTATATATACAAAATTAAAAGTTATCACACCTTATTCCCAGAATTGACTTTATGATTAAATACAATTATATATACAAAATTAAAAGTTATCACACCTTATTCCCAGAATTGACTTTATGATTAAATACAATTATATGTATATACTGTAACAAACTGAGATATGGAAACAGAAGATTCCTTCTTTTTGTTTTGGGTTTGTTATTGTTGTTTATAGTCTGTGATGGGTCTGTCTTCCTGACCTTATGCATGTTACATCCATTTATATCTTCAGGAAGGTGGGGGGTGGGCACAGAGCTTTAGAGAAAAGGGTGAAAAAATGAAGCAGTGGAGTTCATTGAACGTTGATGAAAATGAACTATTTAACTCATGGGTGGGGGCAGGAGGGGGGGACTGGGAACAAGTGAAGGAACTGAAGACATTTCATAAAAGGAAATGTCCTCATTACCTGATTCATATAACTGTAATCCCTGTAAAAATCACCTTAATAATAACAACAGAGTAAATTTATTTTAAAAAAGCAAAACACTGTTTCCTAGAATCCTAGAAGTTTCTTTCATTCACTGGTTTGAGCTGGGTGAGTCTATCTCTGGAAATAGCTACATTAACATTCATTGGGCAAATTTGTGAACTACTAGTAGATAAAAGTCAATTATGATTGTTTGTATGATTTTGAGATGCTGATTCATTTATTTCATTAATCTAATTTGTATTATTTCTGTCTACCGGTTTTTGGTTTGGCTTGTTCCTGTTTTTCAAGGACATAGTGGTTCATCATTACTGCTGATTTAAGATTGTTCTAATTTGTTGATGTACATACTCAAAGATATAAATTTTCCTCCGAGTATTGCCTGTGCTCTTGTTTCCCAGAGAAGGTAGTATTTTATGTGTTCACGTCCACTGAATTCCATAAATGTTGGAACTTCCCTCCATATCTCTTAATGTAAGTTTATTCCAAGTTTTTCCATTTCCTTATGAATAATGGTGTAATATCATTCTTTCTGGATCCATAGAATTGTATGAAACTGAAGAGTTTATTCATGGCAAAGGAAAATGTTAGCAAGATATATAGAAAGAGAACAGAATGGATGAAAATTTTTACTAGCTAAGCATCAGACAAGGATTTTTATAACTAACCCATATTAAGAGATCAAAAATTTAAACTCAACAAAAATAAACCCTCAAATAAACAACAACCTAATTAATATATGGGATAAAGACAAAGAGAACTTCTTAGAAGAAATAAAATGACAAGTAGACATATCTCTCTTCATAAAAGAAAGGCAAATACAAACAACACTGAGATTCATCTAAACCCTGTTACAATATCTTTTGAAAAAACAATCACAGATACTGATAGGAATGTGTCCCAAAGGAAACTGTATTACACCGTTGCTGTAAATGCGATCTTCTTCAAGCTCTTTGGAAAACACTATTGAGGTTGCTCACAAAACTGAATAGAGAGCTCCCTATGATCCAGCAATTCCACTTACGGGTGTTCATCCAATAGAGCAACAACAAGGCCACACTGAAGCTGCCAGCACAATCATGTTCATTGTTGCATTATTTTCTGAAGCCAACACATGGAATTAGCCCAGATGCTTCCCATTGTAAAAAGGGATCAAGAATTGTGTGTGTATATGAATTATATGTATAATTTTATTGATCCCTATTTACAATTATGCATGTATGTATGTATATATATGTATACATACATAATCAAATTCTATTCATCCATCAGAAAGAATAATATTGCACTATTCTAAAGGAAAATGAAAGACTTAGAAATCATCATATCAAGTGAAATTAACTGGACCCAGAGAAACTTAGGTTGCATGAGTTTCCTCATTTTTGGTAGATAGAAGGTGCCTATAATTGTAAAAGTAAACACACTGCATGGTATGCAAGGAGGTACAAATGAATTATCTGAAGTGTCAGAGTCCATGGAGAGTGAAAATACTATAATTCTCTTAAAATATTAAGTCAAAGTCCAACAAAATAAATACCAGTAAATGTGTACTAGAAAAGAGTACAGTGGGGGGCAATTTGAGAGGGGTAGGAAATTGAGGGGGAAAAGGATAGAATACAGGCAAGAATCCATTGCATACTTCCCAGAATTAAAATACACAAAGCAAGGGGTAGTGTTTAATGGGTATGAAGATGTTGAAATGGTAACAGAATTCCAGGTTCATTGTACACATAAATTGCTTTGTTAAATGACATGTAATTCTGTACATAATATAATATTGAGATATGAATGAGTGGGGTTGATTGTGAAGGGTGGATGAGAATGTTGGAACGGGTGACATTGATCAAGATGCATGGTATCCATAAACTGTTTCAGTTAATGACAACTCCTTTGTACAACTACATAAAAGATAATAAAAAATATTCAAAAAATTAATTATGACATTTGAATAGAGAATTGAACCTCAATTCAATTCACATTTAAAAATATTTTTAACCTGAAGGTTTGGAGAATAAAATTCAAATAATAAAATACTATGAATCTTTATTTCAGAAAATTTAAAATTTAAATTAAAACTCCTTTGCTTTTTGTCAGCCTTTGGGCTGTTATAAGAGAATACTTCAAAGTAAATTGCTTAAAAACATCAGGAGTATAATACCCATACTTGAACATTGATTATAAAAATGATTATTCAAAGCAATTTCTTGTCTTATAGGGGTCCATTTTCTAGTTCATTATAATCTATTTGCTGGACATTCACCTGGCAGAGTAGTTATATTAGGCTTCTTTTATCAGGATCATTATTGCAGGGTCATCTCTGAAAGGTTGAGTCAAATGTGACCAGACAGGGAAAGAGAATTTCAACATGTGTATCTGGAGGGAATTACATCGTCCCATACACCTTGCAAATTTTCCTTTAACTCTTAGTGTAGTGTATCATTTGGATATTATTTCATAGAAAATAATAACTTCAGGACAAACCTATGTCGTGTAAATTATGTGACTGTCATCACAATTGTATAGAAATATCTACCCACCACTCTAGAAATTGAATCTGAAATCATAAAGGATTGGGATTAATAATTAATATTCACTATGTTGCCATAAAGTTGTGGTGAACCTTTTCAAGTGGGTACATTTGTAGAGATTTGGTCACTGAGAACTTGTGATCAAAGAGGACGTTAAGATCAAAGTCATTTCCTCCTCTTCCTTCTTTTTCTTCTCTGTCTCCTTCTTCTCCTTCTTCTCCCTCTCCCTCTCTCTCTCCCCCTCCTCCTCTTTCTCCCTCTCCCACTCCTATTCCTCCTCTTCTTTACTTCCTGGATCCCATGAATACACATAATCTATCACATGTTCCTGACATGGGACACTGTGCTACCACCAACCCAAAGTAATGAGGATAAGAAACATAAACTGAAATGTATAAAACTAGAAGCTAAGATTAATGTTTCCTCCTTTCAAGCTCATCTTATAAAGTATTTTGTCATTTTAATAGGAGAGTGACACAGCATGCTCTCATTTATTATAAAGGATAAGATTTACTGGAAAAAACTGACCAACATCGCCCTAGTGAAATGATTGATTAAATTAATATTATATTATGACAAATCTACTTTAAAATATCAGATATACGTCAAAAAGAGCACAAAAATTCTCCTTTATGGATTGTTATGAAGAGAAAGCAGAATTCAATCTGTTCCTCACGGAAATTGACCTATGACTGGCAGTATTGTAAATTGCATAAATGATTTAAGAAGACTGAAGAACAAATTTCAACTCAAACTGTGTGATATAAAATTTACTTTGCCCATGTAAGAAACTTTTTTATTCTACTTATGTTTGGTCCACAAAATGACTTTCATTTTATTCTAATCATATTTTAATTAACTTTAAGTAGTTGTATGGGTGTTGCTGTTTGGCAAAGCAGTTTACGAATACTATTTACTGAGATTTTTTTTCTTCTTTCTCTCCTGAGGTTTGAACTGTGGGTGTGGGCGCTGTCCCTGATCTCCTATGGATGAAGATTTGAACTCTATCACTTGAGGCACTGCAGCACCTTCAGATTTTTCTGAGATCTAATTGGAGATAAGAATCTCACAGGCTTTCCTACCTGGGCAGGTTTCAAACCTCAGTCCTCAGCCTCCTGAGTATCTAAGTGTACAGGCATGAGCTGGTAGTGTATGTCTTAATACAATGCATCTTTTTTTTTGGCCAGCCTGGGGCTTGAACTCAGAGATTGGCAATGTACTTGAGCTTCTTTTCCTCAAGCTAGCACTCTACGACTTGTGTCACAGTGCAAATTCCAGCTTTTTTTTTGTTTATGTAGAACTTAGGAATTAAACCCAGGGCTTCACACTACAACTAAGTCTACACTAAGCCACATTCCCAGCCCAATACAATGCATCTTGATGATCATCATCCCTCATCCCTCTCAATCCTATCTCATCCTTCAATTTACATAATTTTGTAGAATATTCACTGACTCACAATGTCATATGTCACTCAGAGGATATATCACATCAGATTTTATTGATAGTCTTATTCATCAACATAATAAATTTTTGCCATTAAGAATTCTGTAATTTTAAATTCTAAATTTTCACAAAGATTCACCCACTACTATTCTAAAATTTTTCTAAGGTTAATGCAAATGCAATCTGTAATTCTTCAATAAAGTACAATAATACTTGGAATGTTAAAGAGTTGGACTCTGAATATCACCTTCACTTTTAGAACATTTTATCATCACTACCCTCTCAAAATGCTCCAATATTTATTAGTACTCACTTCTTGTCATCATTTCAACCCACCCTCCCCTTGAGCAGCTATTATTTCATATACTACCTCTACAGATGTGGCAATTAAAAGAACTCACATAAATAGAAAATGTAGTCTATTTTATTAATTTCCCCCATGTAAAATTAGTGTTTCCAAAGTAAGTCCATTTAAATTTTCTAATGGATAGAGCATATTGTTTTGTATGCATGTGTATACGGGTGTAACGTCCTCAATGGGAATTTCAATATTTTATTGTATGTTATTATAAAAGGTTTTGCTATGTATATTCTTGTACATGTGTCTCATTGGACGTATGTTGAAATCTATTTTGTATATAAAATTATGATTCAAAATGGTGAATCATAGAGGCAACTCTGTGTAATATCTAAAAGATCGTCAGTATGTTTAAAAACTGACTATATCACTTTAAGTGCCAAGCACCAATGTATAAGGATTCCAATTTCTACATAGTGGTTGTGCAGTGCTATCTTATTGTTGTTTCTATTTCTACTAACCTTTATATGTATGCAATGTCTAGGACTGAACTTTTCTTATGAACTTTCCATGTTTCCAATTTCTACATAGTGGTTGTGCAGTATCATATTGTTGTTTCTATTTCTACTAACCTTTATATGTATGCAATGTCTAGGTATTAACTTTTCTTATGAATTTTCCATATGTTCTTTGGTTGTTGGTATATTATTATAGAGATATGTATTTTGATTTTTTGATAACTTATTCAGGATGGTTAAAGTTTTTCATTGTCATTAATATGCTCTTAATATATTACTTATTTGTCTCTTTAAATAAATGTATATGTGTACACACTGTGTACATATGCATATATTCATATTTATATGTAAATATATACAAATACCTGTATATATATGAATATACAGATGTGTATATACATGTATATATACACATCATGTATATTATTACTTTCATTTGTCAGTAAGTTATCATTTTATTTTATTTGCCAAACATGTCCTTTATTGATTTTACTTTATTTAATTTTATGGTTAAGATGTTGTACAGAGGGGTTACAGTTACATGAGTAAGGCAATGAGTACATTACTTGTTGATCATTGTTACCCTTTCCCTTCCTTGTTGTTGTCCCACTATCACTTCCCTCCCCCAGATCCCACATTCTTATTTACCCACCCTTTGCAGCATGAAGTGGTAAAGTTCCTTTGCATTATACTGTCTTGTGGGTATCTTTAGTGCAATGGGTTAACTTGTGTCCATGTTTCAGCGTTTTGTAATTCCCGTTCCCCTCCCTAGATTAGACATGTAATTACAAGATGCAGGGTATCAAAACTGAGTAGTGATAAGAGGGGATATGCCATAGGAGAAAGATACAAAGGAAACAACAACAACAAAAATGAATAAAATTGCATTGCACATTTACAACAGTAACAATAGAGACAGAACTCCCAAACATGTCCTTTATTGTCAAGGTAGTTATTTCAGTTCATGTCCTTACCATTTTTGGAACTTTGCTAAAATGTTTTATAGCTTTCCATATGCACTAATATGTTCATTTTTTTCTAAATCTATCTACTCCTAAGATACCTGCCATCTCTCTTCTAAAGCCAAAAAGCAGTCTTCTACAGCTTGGTTCCAAACACTTGTATTTTTTCCTTGAAATAAGAATACTGATCTAAGCCCGGTGCTGCTGGCTTACACCTATAATCCTAGTTACTCAGGAAGGTGAGATCTGAGGATCGCTGTTCAAAGCAAGCCTGGGCAGAAAAAGTCCATGAGACTCTTACCTCCAATAAACCACCAGAAAATGGAAGTGACTCTATGGCTCAAATGGTAGAGGTCTAGCCTTGAGCTGCAGAACTAACGGACAGCGCCCAGACCCAGAGATCAAGGCCCACGACGACCACCACCACCACTAACAACAACATAAAGAATACTGACTCGAAAAGCAATAGCTTTAAACAGTCTTAAAGATAGGCTCATGTCTAATATTCTAGTATTATCTTAGATACCAACAGCCTTTTTGTCCAATGAGCCATGAGCCCTCAGAATGTTGACCAAATTTCTTATTTACACAATTACTATAAGTATGTTTTCTCATCTATCTTTCTTTCATTTCACCACAGAATTCGTATTTATCCTTTCTGTCATACATGAATACCAATGCCTTTGGAAGATATTTATTAGTTGGTGTGTATTATTTGTAAGAAGATATCTTACTGAAATACTTAACACACTCACATATTGATCAAGGGCCTGATTAACCTGTTTCTGTCGTTCTCCATTCCCATTGCCCCTTAGTTTTCAACTGTTTTCTGTGAATTTCTTTGTGCTATCTTCACACATTGTCAAGATGTATTTCAGTGTTGTTCACCCACTATCACTGACAATTATACAATGCTGAATAAAAAGCAAACAGCTAAATAAATGGAGACATATAATTTTTGTGGATTGGAGGATATAATTGAGCAAATACAATAATTGTCCCCCACACCGTTTTTTTTGGTCATTCATGAAGCTTGAAATGTGGCCTGGGCACTGTCCCTCAGCTCTTCAGCTCAAAGTGAGTCTTCTACCCATTGAGCAACTGTGTCACTTCTGGTTTTCTGGTGGTTAATTGGAGATAAGAGTCTCATAGACATTCCCGTTCCAGCTGGCTTTGAATCACAATCTTCAGACCCACAGCCCATTAGAGAAATCTTCACTATTTCATATTAATAAGGATCTTATATTCTGTGAGCCACTTAGAAATGTGAAATCATTGGTATGAAGTATCCAATCAGATGTTTGTTTTTTTTTTTCTGTATTTCAATGCCTCATGTGCAAAGACATTGTGGAAAGTATTACAAACATAAGTGTAATCCCAATACCTTCATTCATTGTGAAGGGCACTTTCTTCCTAAATATTTTGACCCAAATTATCTTTTTCAGGAAATTACTGTTTGGTAATTAAAGGTCAATTCACAAATTTTGATGTCTTATTTTTTAAAGAACTTTGAATTTAAATTCCACTACAACCTTGTTTCACACAATGAGAGTACATTTCCTGGGTAAGGACAATTCTCAAAGGAACCTACAAGATTTACAGCAAGGCTTCTGAGGTTTGTTTGTTTAGTGTGAAAAAGAGCCATCTTCACCCACATTGCTCCCTCTCCACTAAGTCTCCATGGATTTCTGTGCATAAAAGCCTATTTTCCCAGGCAATTTAAAATTGTCCTCATGGGATAAGTTATTAAAAAGTTTGAACAATTCAACTTTACTTGTCATAATTTTAAAACTCTTTTGAAATGCCTTTATCAGAACTGCGAATTCACCAATCCTAATTCCACCTTTACCATCAAAAACAGTTAACAGGTTGTTTTCTTGAAATACTTTCCATGCAACTCTTATTTTCTAGTGGCTTTTTATGTGTATATATGACCATATAAGCTGATGTTGAGCAGAATGAGCTCCAAGATATGGAAAAAGAGATTTTTATTTATGGTTTTTGTTTTTAATGTACTTTGTGATTTCTATTTTCTTTTGGGTTTTTCCCTATGGTTTACCCCTGCTGTATTTGATTTTGTTACCCTGTGTATTGTATATGCATTCATCTTAATTTGGCAAGAGAAGAGGAACCACAAAATGGTGAGACAAAGGACAAAGGGCAATACTCACAAGACAATATGTTGGAAATAGACATTACAGCTTGTGAGGTATTAGCATGAAGGAAAACTGTGAGAAAAATGAGGAAGGGGGTAACAAGTTTGAAAAGTTATGTATACACTACCTTACAATTACCGTAACCGCACTGTACATCAATTTGTTAATAAAATTTAAAAAATAAGCTGCATAAAATATAATTTTACTATAATGGTAAGGTAAATATTATTCTTTAGGTAGAAACTGTTTTAAAATTAATACTATTTGGGATCTAATTTGATTTAATTACCCCTTCTTTATCAGAGGGTCATCAACTTGAATGTCATCCAACTAGACAATATTTTCACAATATACCTGCCAATGTTTTCAAAAAAAAAATTTGGTACTTTCTCATACTAAAACCAAAAACAGTTTAATTTTATGGAAACGCATAACTTTTCAAAGTAAGTAAGTTGTAAGGAGGACAGAATATATGTGTTCTTTAAAATTCCTATGACTAATAACTACTCATTTTCAAATTCTGAACATTTCATACCTGAGAGATTCAAAACAGTACCTACTTGCATGTTATGAAATTCTGCAATAGATAAAGTTCCCAATGGGGTATTACAGATTGAGAAGTCAACAGAAAAATAGCAACATTCGGGTAGAGGATAAAACTATGAAGCATCTGAAATAACTAATTCTTCAAGAGTAAACAATACTTTTTTAACTATTATAGATGTTCAGGATGCTAAGATCAGAAGATTAGGGTTCAAAGCCCATGCAGGCAGGAGGGATACTTAGATTCTTATCGCTAATAAACTTCTTAGGAAAAGCCAGTCACAAGTGGCACTGAGGTTGAAGTGATGGGGCATGTGCCTTGAGCATAAACAGGCTCAGAGACAGTGTCTAGGCCCAGAGTTCAAGCCCTAGGTCAAACCAATAAAATAAAAACAAACCCTAAACCTAGCATTTTTCTTCTTGCATAAAGAGGCAAATAGTTAAGGAAATTTCTTCCTGTGTTACACAGAGGTAGAAGAAAGATATCATACAATTATTCTCTTCATAGCATCTAATACCAAACTCTTAAAAATTGCTCTTTTTCTAAATTTATAAATTAATATCATCCATTTGTTGGCAACTCTCTCTAGATTATTCACATTATCATGCTATACATGAACTGTAGGAGTTATCTATTAACTAAATTCTAATAATATCTCTCTTGAAATAGTATTCTAGGAAAATAGAATGCCAGAATTATTTATGAATTTGTCAATTAAACCTTCTACTTAAAAATAATTTTGTTTTATCCTATAGAATATGAAATTACAAACAAAACCAAAATATTTATTTCATATCTAAATACTAATTTAGCAAGGTCTACAAAGTCCTACATTAGACGAACTTTGATATTTCTCCAGGCTTAAGCTTTTGTAATCCTTCATCAGTTCTTTGGAGTCCAACAGAATGATGCTTACTTACTTTTTTCAAATTTTTGAATGGGAATCTTGAGCCATTTTGCATCTAGGAATGTTTTGTATTGAAGAGAGCATTTAAACACAACTGAGATTTAAATATGCGTTGCATTTCAATAGGAAAATTGACTTCTCAAAACATAATGACAAAATTAGCCCAAACTTCCAACTGTGAATTCCTTTCTTGTAGTTTGGTTTGTTTTATTGAGACAAAATTATACTACCTGATCCAGGGAAGGTATCACTATGTAATTCCAATCTCTAATCTTATGTCTTAGTCTGAGTGCTAGAATTCCAGGCTTGTATCAAATTACCCTGCCATAGTTTCTTGGTTTATTTAATCTAGATACAGACTAGCAATTCTGAACTTATCCTATTTTCTTATCCACTAGACTGACTGCTCACACTGTTTATGTACAATTTTCAAAGATGTTCTAACATTTGACAGGATATGAACATTTTCAGATGCACCTGCAGAGGTCTCTGATTCATTCCTCCATGGATCTTATCCCTTTAATAATGATTACTTGACTCTCTTAATATCTCTAGTCCCTACCTATGTCATAGTCTCAAACTTTTTTGAAGAAAGTTCACTTGAATATTTTCTAATATTAAAAATTATCACTTGATTCTAGTCTTTCTCAGAACATATTTTCTATTGTTTACTAACTTTTCTACATATTATGAGAGTTGTTTCATTTGTGTGTTTGTGTGTGCACATATAAGTGTCTCTGTGTGTATGTGTATGTTTGTACATATATATGCAAAAGTCTCAAGCTCTTATTCAGCAATCTTGCTCATGACTTGTATTCCATTACTTGAGCCATTCATCCAATTCAGCTATTGTCTGATGAATTATAGGTAGTGTCTCAAAGACTGTTCTGCCCAGGCTGGATGCAAACTGAACTTCCCAGACTCCTTTATATTCTTAGGTTTTATTTTTCCAGTACTATCAATTTTTAAACTACAAACATTTTTGTGAGTACAAAGTCTAAGCTGTAGCCCAGATTTTTAACTCAAGAATTCATATAAAGATAGATGAACATAGACATTACATATCCTGAGTGTGTACTGTTAGAAATGTTATCTTAAGCATGGGTGACAGTGAGTTCTGAGGATTGGGGTTCAAAGCCAGCCCAGCTAGGAAGGTCCCGGAGATTCTTTTCTCCAATTAACTACCAGAAAACTGAAAGGCCTCTATGGTTCAAGTGGTACAGCACTAGCTAGCCTTGAGCTGAGTAGCAGAGGGACAGTGCGTAGGCCCAGAGTTCAAGTGCCAAGACCACCCCCAACAACTTGATCGATCGATAGATAGATAGATATGTAAAGAAAAGAAAAAGAAATGTGATCTTAGCCACCAGTTCATTGCTAGTATAATCCCTGCTCTCTCAAGATAGACTTTTTTCCAGTTAAGTTCATGCTCTTATATCTGACTTGCATTGGAACCAGAATTATTTATTCCTCCTTTGTACTTTTCACAAATTTGCATGATTAGCAAGCGTGATTTAGAAAGGGACTGGCCTCATAATTCATGTTCCACTTAAGAGTAATGCTATCCCTATATTACTCCCATAAATCTACATACTGGACTTGGCTTCATTGTTTCAATGTTGTCTTATTTGTATAGTCTTCTATATTGTCTTATATTTAAAGACAGAACATCTGTTTCTCCAATTATTGCTATTGTTTCTCTTACTGTTAACTCATGTACACTTGGGAAATAATGCGCAGCACATATACCCAAAAAATGATCTGAGAACCTTCTTCCCATTAAAATTTACCTTGATTTACAGAGAACTTATGTAGTTTAAACTCAATGTACTCATGGATAATGTATTTATAAGCAATTTAAATTTCATATTTTCTCTTTACTAAATTGTCTCTGAAACACGTGTTACCTCATGTCTAAAGGTGTTCTTGTGCTATTTCAATGAAGAAAGAAAACATTCACTATACCTCAAGCAGCACCATAGATTGTAATTGGAGGTAACTGTTACTGTATGTGGAAACTGATCCTCGGAGAGGAATTGAACATAGAGGAATGACAAAGTTCAAATTAACTTATGCTTTCCTTTTTACTGTGCAAGAAAAGAAACCGAAGCTTGAAGGAAACTCTGTCCCTTACTTTTGCGAGTGTGTTCTTTACTCATATGAAACTTGTCTCTAATCTTCTAGTTGAAAGTATTACAAGAGGAAACAATGTGCCATTTGAAGGCCAGCATAGAACAAAAGGAAATAACTTTGTTTTAAAAGTGTTCTACTGCATAGAAACAAAGATATGGATGTTTTAAAGTGTCTTATGGATGGATATTTCACTACTGAGATGATTCTGTTGTTGCAGGAGTCAGTTATCAATTCCTGTAGTCTAGTCCTGAGTTTTCCATAGCAATAAGGATTCCACAAAAGCAGGATCCAGTGAATATGATCAGCAAAAACAGCCTCTTCTCAGACCAGTACTCCTTTAAGGAGGGTCCCAAATAAATACCTGGATTTTTTTGTTTGCTTGTTTGTTTAGTTTGTGCTGGTTCTGGGGCTTGAACCCAGAGGCTGGACCCTGTCCCTGAATCGTTGTCTTTCCCACCCACTTGCCCCCTATGCTAGTACTCTACTCTTTGAGCCAAAACTCCACTTCCAGCTCTTTTGGTGTTTAATTACAGATAAGATTTTGACAGACTCTCCTGCTTGGGTTGGATTTGAACTGAGATAGTAAGAGAGCCAAGTGACACCAACTGTATCAAGATTTCTGTTTTGAACCAAGAAATACTAGATGAAGTTCATTATACAGCTAATATTTGACAATTTTTAAAAGAAGAGATTATGTCCAGCAAAGAAGTGATGACTTAAATAATTCAGCAAATGTAGTTGCACTGAATCATTTTGGAATTATTTTTTTTCTGCTTGGGAAGGATACTATTGACTTCATCTTTCTTTTTGGAGAAACTTAAAGTCATATTTGCGCTTTTTTTGTTGGTCATGGAGCTTTAAATATGATCCTAGGTGCTGTCCCTCAGCTCTTCAGCTCAAGTTGAGCGCTCTACCACACTAGCTACAGCACCACTTCTGGGTTTCTGGTGGTTAATTGAAGATAAGAGTCTCATGGACTTTCCTGACCAGGCTGACTTTGAACTGCAGTCTTCTGGTCTCAACCTCCTGGGTGGCTAGGATTACAAGCATGAGCCACAAGCACCGGGCTCAGAATTGCATTTATGTGCACTTAATGACACTATGTAGACAAAGAATAAAAATTTGAATCAAATGATGACATTGCAGCTTTTTCAGAAAAATTGAGGTAGCAATAAATATGTCTTCCTTTTCCATGTTGTTACATTAATTACTCCTGAGCTATGGGACCCTTATATTAGCATCCTCTGCCATCTGTGCTGGTATATATATTGTCAGGAAATGCTCAGTGTGAAATATAGAAAGACTGAGATTTTTAGAAAGCAAAGATCAGGTATGAAAGAACAGCGTAGAAGGAGATACATTTATCACACAGAGATTAAGAACTAACCTAAGAGATTTAGTATGCTAAAGGCAATGAGGAATACGCTTAGTTGATAACTAGTTTTTCAATAACCAAATATAGTTCCCCAGAACATTTTCTGGTATACCTTTGTTACTATCATTTATTCCTTCCCTCTGGAGTTATTCCTTCTGTTCTGCCACAACTGTTAATTAGCCTCTGATATTTTGGTGCCATGAATGACCAAAAAGGTTTCCAAATCTCACTTAGACTACCCTTCTAATTGTGATTAGCAATGACCAATTAAAAGCCTGGAATGTTTGAATTTCCAAAATTAAACTTCACCTGACATCTAAGCACATTCCTGGCATTAATTGTTGTGACATAATGAACAAACTTTTTTTTCAACACAGTATCTTAATATAGGTACATGAATTAGGGACTATTGCCAGGTGTCAATATGGAAGGAACATGTATATATTCCAAGTATGGGTTCTTTATTTTGCATTTACTAAGTAAATAATTTTTTTGTTTTTTGTTTGTTTGTTTTTTGTTTTGGCAGTCCTGGGGAATAAAATCAGGTCTAGGGAATTATTTCTGAGCTTTTTTTTTTTTTTTTCTCCAGGCTAGCCCTCTACCACTTGAGGCACAGCACCACTTCCAGTGTTTTTCTTGGGTACCAAGGAATTGAACCCAGGGTTTATGCATGCTAGGCAATCACTGTATCATGAAGCCCCATTCCCAGAGCCCTAAATGACTTTCTTAAGTTTTAATTCTGTAACTATGTATCATAATTTTGGCCAGGTGATAGAAAAAGACGTAGAAAACAATACTAAGTCCAGTAAGGCTGAAATTCCTATCCCATCATTAAGGAAGTACAGTTTTAAGACTTGCAGGACTAATAGAACTCATAGGGCTGCTAGAACGCTAACCTTGAGCTGAAGAGCTGAGGGACCAATCCGGGGCCCAGAGTTCAGGCCCCACAACCCACAAAATACAATGGCTATATTATCATACCATTACTTGGACAAATGCCTAATAGCAGATAGTTTTAAAACCTGTCCCTCTGATTTGAATATTGTCTATACTTCTACCTATAATTGAATAAGAGATTATTTTTCTGCTTTATCTTCCTTATGGACATTCTTACATATCTGAAACCAAAATAAATCATTCTGCCTACTACTAAGCTACATGTATCTACTTTATATAGGCTGTTCTGTTACTAAGCATGTGACTTTAGCTCTCAAGTTTATTCAGGTTTAACATGAGAGGACAGAGTCTGTGACATGTCAACAACTCTAGTAATTACTATTGAAGGGATAACTAAAGCTAGAATTTGCAGATGCAAGCATAAACCATCTGTAACTCTTATAAAAACACCTAGAACTAAGTACATAGAGGTTCTAAGAAAATGTTTCCACCAAGCAAAGATGTCATTTTTTTCTATTTCCAGCTAGAGAATACAAAATATCCTTCTGTGCTCTGTAAAGTTCTCTCCTATGTCATATTGGACAGATTGGCCTTTAATGGCACATAGTTAAGAATTTCTGGTGATAAATAATGAAGCAAGCTAACAGATTATTCCTAAGGACAATTATCCTGGGCCCATGACTCTTTATCTTCCATGGGGCCCTCGAAAGGGATTGTGTAGCTATAGAAATTAGAACAAAATTGAACAATATTTTTTAAAAAAGCAATTCCATCTGTCAAACAGATGATGCATGCTGTCCAAACCTGTGAAAAAAAACATGAAGTGCTAATTCTATGCACTGCTGATGACTTTAATTATGCGACTTTGCCAGATGGAAAGATCATTATTCTATTTTTATTTAAGAAACTCATGCAACTGTACAGTTTGTGCCAAGGGTAATCAGTCACATGAAGGAATCTACCACATGTATAGCTATGTTTCATAAACGCACAGTCAAATTGGGAAAATAGAAAATATACAGGACTGTAAATTAGAATTTAGAAATTACATGTCAAAACAAGAAGCCTTTTCTGTGCCCGTTTTAGGGCTTGAACTCAGGGCTTGGACTCTGTCCCTGAATTTATTTACTCAAGGTTAGCATTCTAACACTTGAGCACTGGGGATTCTGGGGGTTTTGGTGGTTAATTGGAGATAAGAATCTCACAGAGTTTGCTTCTTCAGGCTGGTTACAAACTGCAATCCTTAGATCTTAGCCTCCTGAGTAGCTGGGAATACAAATCTGAGCCACCAAAACCTGCTTAGACAGCCATTTTCAACTTACACAGTAACGTTCCAGCAGGCAACCGACAGCAAGACTACACTGAAGATAATACCACTGGTACAGGATTGCTGATCGCTGATGCCCCAGCGAGGAGGTCTCCAAAAGGGAGAAGTCATCTGCCTGGCCCTTGCATACTGAGTTTCTGAAGTTGACTCAGAAAAGAATTTGAGGATACAAAGTAAAGGTCAAGAAAGTTTATTAGTAAAGCAGAGTGAAGGAAAGACAAAAAGATAGTGCACAACCCAGAAATGGGTATGGGCATATCTAACCATAAATTCCTCATGCTGTTAAAGCATTCAAGATGCCTGTGCTCAAAGGGAGGTTGAGGGATTAACTCATATTTATTAAGAGTGATTAAATGTACAAAGTGTGAGAACAAAGATAAACACATCAGGTACACTTTCATCAATTAGGCTCAGAGACTTCTAGACTGACCTATTTGTTAAATTTTGGTCATTGATGTCTGGTAAGTCCTTAAAAGAAAGGATGGATTTTGCAACATACTAAAGACAGTTGTCCATTCGTGAGATAAACAAAAATTTTAAACACATTTTATCAAGAAAAGTTATTTTTCCCAACTGTTTGTTTTTCCAGGATGAGTCTCTTTAAGATATCGTGTTCAGTTTTCAGATCACACTTTATTTTGGACAAGCAGGCTAAGTCAGAGGAAGAGATCTATTCTTTTACTTTATTCTTTTTCTTTTAACTAATAATGAAGCTTTTGATGGAATATAGACCTTAAAGATAATGCTTCTGTGCTTTTAATAGAATTACTAATACAGTGTCTCTCAATTCCATGTTGCTGTTTCCCATGCTTCACTTTCCCTGATCTACCTCACCTCATCTTGTAGAAGTAGTATTTCAAAGGTGTGAAATATTTTTTCTATAGTCTCAGTTTCATCAAGATCTTCAGAAAAACAGAATATTCCCTGTTTTTCCGAAGTATACCTATATTAGCTTATAGGGTCTTATCTGATTCTGATGGTTTTCCTCTGTCCTTCCTGGTAGTTCCTTGAGGTACTACTATTGGTATCTCACTTGCCCTAATGCATTAGATTATTTCCTTTGGTGTTCCTACATTGGGGCATGTCTTATGCTCATCTCCCCAACTCTGTGTTGTCATCTTTTTTCTAGAGTGTAAGCCAGTGCCTGGCAGCTCTGCAGATCTATAATCTCAGGACAGTTAGTGAGTAGTTGGAAGTGTTTTTGGCTCCATAACTGCCACTCAGTCCATGCCTTCACGACCATGAAGTTATTTACATGTCCTCAGACATAGTTTCCTCACTCTTCTATTCCTCTACCTCTTGATTCAACCTGTAAATTATTTTCAGGTGGATCTTAAAGCACAGTTCTTCACATAGTCCTCCTATTTAAGATCTCTTGTGAGTCAACTTCATTTAAAGGTCTAGTCAACCTTTCTTTTCTTCTCCCGCTGCTAGCCATATATACCCTCCTCTAATCAAGAGTCTATCATTTCTTAATTTTTCTCTTCTCATCTTTTTTTTAATGTATCTCCATTTACCTGCCTTGAGAACCTTCCAAACCATCTAAAATTCTTTAAAACCAACTTCTTTTGCAATTTTTAATATCTAGGATTAAAAGAAGTGTGAATACTCCAAACTATTTACCTTTCATTCAGTTTTGTGACATGGCTATGTGTAATGTTATAAAAAAATACCAACTTAGAATACTGCAAATAATACGTGAATATATTTGCTGAAGTTGTAAGGGTTTAGATTTCGAGATTCTGAGAGGTAAAATTAGGTAGCATGAAGAACATAAAGATTAATCTTCGGCATATTTAAACTCGAGGCCTGACTATTTTATGCCATTGGATATATTACCTAACTCTCGAAACCTTACTTGATTTATAAAATTTAGAGGTATATTGTAAAACTAATGTCATGAATTAAAAGCTAACATAAATTAAAGCTATTAATATATTTAATTTACCTTACTTTTTCAATGTTAAACATAGTGACTGGTAAATAATTGGCATTTAATCAACCTTAATTCAATCAACTGACTATATTTTCATTTAACTCTAGCCATTGCCCCTACAGATATTAGATAATAAATCATCTGAATTTAACTAGGTTAAAGTTAAGACGGGATGAGCAGAACTTTTAGAGATATAAAAAAAGTAAGAGCCTGTGATTTTAGAGAGGTTCGTAGAGGAGACTGCATGACTAGGTCTTTACTTTGAACACTTATTTGTAATTCAGGGGATTCGAATAAGTTAAAATTTCATATACAAAACAGAGCATCTTTTAAAATATATAACTAGCTAAATGAGTTTTCCCAGTAAAAATTCAAGCCTGATTCTTCCCTTCCTTTAATAAAGGGGAGATTATCATTTTTATGATAAAGTAGTCTAAAACTACAATTCCCTCCCTCATGTTGTATGATGTACCAAAAGAAATTTATGGGGAAATGATTCCTTCAATGTTGAGCTGTGATGCTTGCTCCTTCATTGCCAGATTCCTTTGTCCTCTCAAAAGTGGTGCTGACCCTTGTATGTACTCTCCATTAAGTTCTTTGTATCCAAAGGTGCTTAACTTGGTCAACAAAGCAGAAGTATCGTATTCAAAAAGTTGTTGGTAAGAAGAAATTTATATGAACTTGGAACAGATCTGAGTCACTTTAGAAATAAGGGAGATTTAGTCATTTCCTCAGTGTCACAATTCTGGAGAGTGATGACATTTGATTTATTTCATCAAATGAAAAGATACAGGCTAACAGGATTTCTGTAGATAAAAGGACCCATTTTGTGCAAAGAAATTAATTCCTAATGGAATTACAGAATTGGTAGGTTCTCTACTCCTCTGCATAAATTTCCATTAAGTCTTCAAGACATAACAGTAAATGTCAAAGCAAATGTATATGGCTATTATTGGGTGCCTGGTAAACAGAGATACCTTAGCTCTGACAAAGTGCGTACCATAGTCATTAATGTGATCTTTTTGAACAACTGAATAGTGTATATGTTCCACTGTGAGCCCATGAGTGGCACAATCATATCTGACACAGAGAAGCTTGTCATCAATGTAAAACCCCTCCTCATCTTCCACCAACATCAAAGGGGTGAGCTTGGAATTATTTGTGGAGTTCTCTGATGTCTTCACTAGGAGGAGGCTGGGCTTAAAGAAGGAAGTAAAAAAGATCATCATTTGTGTCCTTTTTCTGATATTTCAATGTTTGTCATGAATGTGATCCCTGAGAATTATAACTTCAACAATGTCAACAACAAATGACTCTAGCCTCAACAAATACTTACACTTCTTAGTTATTTGTCATCCATGATAATTTTGACATAATAGAGTGACTCGTCATCATAATCCGTGCCACCCAGATCATAAATACCCTTTCAGAAATTGTCACTTGTAACCTGTGGAGTTGCAAAATGTTCAGTGTTATTAGCTGTAAATCTGACCTGTCATCAAATTTGGTAGCTGTTTTCAGATGTCATCAAAAAGAATGGTGAACCAAACTTCAAGAGATCCCCTAAAGGTCTATACTGAGAATCAGATTGTCTATGTCTTTAACAATGATATCCACTCTCCAACTTGGATCTGAGAAACAATGTCACCCTTAATAATCAAGCATTTGTCAAGCTAATTTCTTGCTGCAAAAATAAATTTAGCTGAAAAACCTGGATGGGAGATATCATGATTCACATGGCCTCCAAAGAGTAACGTTGTTACACTATCCCCAATCAAATAACAGTGTACAGATTTGGGGAAACTTCCATGGAAGAGGAGCCCTTAAGTTGGGACAGATGGTCTCCTCTTCTTGACAGTTTCCAGGTCAGGTCCTTGAAGAAGAGAAGGAACATGGGGAATTTTACCTTATATATGGTCAACAAACTTCACTATATACAGAAACTGCTACTAAATTTTAGAAAAAAAAAGCCAACTAAAAAGAAAGTGAATTTTGTTAGGAATCAACACTAAAGTTCAGTTTGGAGTTAACTATTTACTGGTCATTGTGCTTCACATTTGTACCTCCTCAGGTTCTTTTTTCCCTCAGCTCTTCAGCTCAAGGCAAGTGCTCTACCACTTGAGCCACAGGGCCACTTCCGGCTTTTTTCTTTTTGCTTATGTGGTGCTGAGGAATCAAACCCAGGGCCTCATGCATGCATAGCAAACGCTCTACCACTGAGCCACCTTCCCAGCCCCTTCCTAAACTTCTTAAATACTGTTCCCCATTACATTTTTGTGCCCAACTACAGGGGAAAATAAACTTTATTCTCAAACTTAACTCTTTTGGACATCTATGGGAATTTTTCTCAAAAATAGATAATTCAGTTCTCAGGTACGCATTGGTAAATCATCAGGTTCATCCACTTAAGGGCAGAACCTTACAAGATTGCCCCCCCATCAGATGTCAATCATTATCCCTTCTTTGTTAGATCATTTGCTAGAATGGTTCACAATCCTCAGAAAAAGTTTACTCCTACATTAAGGATTATAAAAGACATAACTCACTTTTCTGCCAATCAAGTGTTCAACAACTTAGAAACTCACAGAACTTTGTGATTTTATTTTATTTTAATCTTTTAGTTGTACAAAGGAATTGCCCTTTCAACAATGCAGTTTGTGAATATAATGCAAAGTCTAAAAGGCAAATCCCAAAATAAAGAAATAAACTGAATTTAAGAGTGCTAAAATGAAATAGCCAATATAGTCAATTACTGGGGAACTTGGGAAACTACAGAATAGTAAAAAATGGACACTGGAAATTGACAATACTTAGGTAAGCTGTAGAGTAGGAAACTGACCATACTGAAAGAATAAGTAAACAAAACAATATTGCTGCTCAAAAACACTCTTAAGTTCTCTTTTTAACTTCCTACCTAGAGATTTCTTATAGCCCATGCAATATACCCTGAGACCAAATAATAGATAATTTATTTCAAAGTAAAATGCCCTGTTTTTTTGAGTACTGTCCAGGATTTTTCTTTTGCCTTTAATAAGCTATTACATGGATATCAAAAATAGTATTGGGCAAGGATTATATAAAGCCCTTCAACAGAAAGCAGTATAATAAAGCTTATGGAATTTCTTAGAAAAGTAGTAACTTTTAGTTGAAGAGCTCTAAAATTGAGACATATGGTCTTGTACCAGTGACATAAAACAAAAATGATGGAAAATGATCAAAGGTGAAGGAGTCCCTAAATAAAAGGCCAGGTAGCAAGTTGATGTGAAAACAAAACCAAACAAAACAAAAACACTGGTAAACCATGTGTCAGTAGCACATATCTGTAATCCTACCTATGCAAGATTTAGAGGATGGCAGTTTGAAGCCAGTTTGAGCAGAAACATCTATGAGATTCCATCGCCAAAATAACTAGAAAACTTGAAATAGATTCTGTATGGAGGCTGAATGAAAATTGTTAGATTATTTATTTTCCAGCTTCTAGTGACTATTAGTGTATTGTTTTCTCTGTGGTATCTTCTTCCATCACCAAAGCATATCACCCTAACTCTGCTTTCATCACATCACCTGCTTTCATTACATCACCCCCTCTCAAATGAAATCTACCTCTGCTTTGGTGAATGAAAACTCTTTTGTAAAAATACTTCAAGATAATATCTTATCCCTCACAACACACCCATTCCCTCATTTATCTTAATTTTAGGTTATTTATGAAATTGTTTGTCATTTAACACAGCAATTTATTTGTACAATGCATCTTAATCTGTGTCATCAGTTCAACATCATCAACACCTTTCACCCACTCCTTGCCTTAGAGTTCTCAATTCTGTGGTATATACAATTAATACTTGCCTCTATTCTAGCCCTTGCCTCTTCATTCTTCTACCCCTCCACTTGGCTCCAATCGCCCCTCTTACAAGAACCCATTTCCTGGTATTTATTTGGTTGGACTTTGAGTTTTTAAAAATCTTTACAAAGTTTTTTAAAAAGAATTATTCTATTTGTGCTCTCAATCATAAAGTCTATTACACTTCAACTAATTCATTTGCAACCCCTTTCTCACACACTGCTTACCTTCCAGAAAGTTATAGGCACATTGTAGTTACAACAAATGAAGGAAATAATGAAACTATATTTCTCTGTGGTTAGTTTAAGGAAAGTCCCGATTATATCCCTGACAGAGCTATTTGAATTATCCAGTCTCAAGATCCTTCTCTGTCTTTCTTTACCATCAACAGCCACAGGTACTAGGGATTAGAATGTAACTATTTCTTGGGAGACCATTGTTCGACCTACCATAATGACCCAGCAAGAATTAATTGTTTTGTGTAATCCTAAAGATAGCTAGCTCTGGAAAACTTCGGGTTGATTTTGAAATTTAAAATAAAGTGCTTTGCATTGTCAGAATTTTCCAAAAGTAGGGAGACTTCCTTGGATCTGTGATAAGATAATAAACCAGATTTTTTTATTCCAATCCTGGGGCATGAAGTGAAGGCATGGGCACTGTCCCTGAGTCATTTTGTGATAAAAGCTAGAACTCTACCACTTGCACCAGAGTGCCACTTCTGGTTTTTTCTGAGTATTTTATTAGAGATAAGCATGGACTTTTCTGTCTGAGCTGGCATTGAGCTACAACCCTCAGATCTTAGCCTCCTGGGTCATTAGGATTATAGGCATGAGCCACTTGTGCCCAGCATAAACTCGATTTTTTTTTAATTGTGATAATTACGTACAGAAGGGTTACAATTACATGGCAAGGTAATGAGTACATTTCTTATCAAGCATTGTTGCCTCCTCCTTTGTTTCCCCTTCCCATCCCTTCTGATCTCCACCCCTGTCACACTCTACACTCTCCTCCCGCACCCTGCCCTTCTCCCAAACCCCGCCTAACTTGTAAAGTTCGTTTTTTGACATAACGTCTTGTAGATCTCATTGTTGCACTGGGTCCACCTGTAACCGTATTTAAACAATTTTATTTTTCCCTTCCAGGCCACAAAGTATACGAACATCAAATACAGTGAAAACAGGGGTTATACCTTGGGGAGGGGGAATACTAAGCAAAAAAGAGATCATCTTATAAATATGTTAGAAAAAATCACAAGAAAGAAAAACATTTGAATCCTTATCTTGAGGTTCATCTCACCTAACATGAACTTATCTGACCATTTTTGCTTGTCTTAGACATATACTAGTTATTGCAAATAAGGGAAATCAAATAAGGTCATAAACTCGATTTTAACCATGTCATCCCAATATAATACTTGTGACATTCCAGAGTGCTAGGCAAAAATACATTTTTCAAAATGATTCTATAAATGAATTGTTAGATTAAATTACATTTTGCCAGAAAACCATGCAGACATGCAGCTACACAGAACAAAGAAAAGTTTATTACCAGGAAATGGGCCAACAAGACCCCTTCTCACAAGGGAGAAGTGAAAAGAAGCACCAGCTATTGTCTTATGTAACCTATATAACCTGGGAGGTTTAGCAGGGACTAGAAGGGGATAGGAGGTGTGGATATGTGGGCCAGGGGTTTCATTATGGTGAACTAGGATTTATGGCTGCTGTCCAAATCATAGATAAGGGGTCTTGCAACTGACCAGACTTGAAGTCACTCAAAGGGGCTCTTGCTGCCTTATATGGTGTAGTTGCCCCAGAGAAGTGACATCTAAAAGTAAAGGAGGTTGGAGGGGGATTATTTACTGCCTTTACTAAATGGGCCTCATCCTGCCTAGGAAGGAAGCATGCTAAAACATGGAGAGGGGAAGGAGTGTACTAAGTGTATTAATGGACCTCATTCTCTAAGGGGAATTGTATAAGAGGACTACCTATCTAGGATGGCTTTGAACCGTGTTCCTCAGATATCAGCCTCTGAAGTAGCTAGGGTGATAATCCAGCTCATCTTCATCATGATTTCTTCGGCTATAGAAGGTCTTATGTGGTTCCATTTGTGTATTCTATTTTTTTTTACTCTTTCTATGAATAGTGACACTGGCAATTTAAGAGATTGAAATGAATCTATGTATTATTTCTTATTGTATGGAGATTTTAAGCAATTCTTATTAAGTCTATTACATAGCATATACTTTCATTCATTTTCCTTTTCTTTGAATTACTTAATGTCATAGTTTTAAATGCACAAATCCCATCCTATTAAAAACCTCTTTTTGTGTGTGCTAGTCCTGGGGCTTAACTCAAGGCCTGGGCACTGACCTGGAGTTTTTCTCAAGGCTAGTCCTCTACCACTTGAGCCATAGCTCCACATCCAGCCTGTTTTTGTTTATTGGAGATGACACTCTGACAGACATTCTTAACCAGAATGGCTTCAAACAGTGAAGCCATGAAACCATGATTCTCAGATCTTTTGTTTAAATGCTATTTTTAATAGAACTAGTTTGATTTAAGAACAATCAACTTACACTTTTCAACTGATGTGTACCAGGACATTTTAAAGTTTACTGGTGTATGGGCTGGAAATGTGGCTCAGTGGTAGAGTGCTTGCCTAGCATGCATGAAGCCCTGGGTTCGAATCCTCAGTACCACATAAACAGAAAAAGCTGAAAGTGGCGCTGTGGCTCAAGTGGTAGAGTGCTAACCTTGAGCACAAAACGGCTCAAGGACAATGCGCAGGCCATGAGTTTAAGGTCCAGGTTGGGCAAACACAAAAACAAAAAAAAGTTTACTGGTGTAAACTGTATCAAAATTTAAAGTTATTACTGCAGATTGAGCTATTGGTGCAACTGATTTCCATGAAACTCTCTCCAAACACAGGACATTTATAAGGTAAGAAATTCAATAATTAACAGCAATTATATAAAATCTATCTAAGGGACAAGAAAAGTCTGAATATCCTGATAAACACACTATTAATAAACAACCCAAGAAAAAACGTGAAAAATTCCAACCTGTATATTATAAAAATATGCAAGGATGGCAAATATGCCTGTATACTGCTCCAAGGGAACACATTAAACCATAAAGTAGTACTATAAGCCTATTGGAATGGCCCAAATCCAAAGCATTTACTCCACCAAATGCTGAAGGCCGTGAACAGAAACTCATTCATTGCCAGTGAGAATGCAATTATACAGTTATGCTGGGGGTAAGGAACATGATGGCAAGGTTATATGGTGAAAATATTTAGTTTTGTTAGAAATCATGTTCCTTACTGTTTACACAAAAATGCTAAAAACTCAAGTTTAAAACAAAATTACAGTGTGAGCATTCACAACAAGTTTATCCATAGTTGTCTAAACTTGGAAAGAACCAAAATGTCCTTCAATACCTAACTGAATCGATAAGCTGTGGCCCATCCAATGTAGTAATTTGTGCTAAAATGTAAATGAGCATCCAGCCATAGACATGGAGGAAAGTTAAGCAATCACTAGTTAAAAGAAAACAATCGGAATAGTATGTATGTATGTACTAGTTTCTAACTACATGGCATAAAAAGGCAAAGCCATGGAGAGAGTAGAAAGGTCAGTAGTTCCTAAGGGCCAAGGGACACATTGGAGAAATGAGAGGAAGGATAAAGAGAAATAGATTGATGCTACATTTGTAGATCCATGGTCATATTCATTCCATGAATGTGAATAAATTTATACCAAGAGTGAATCCTGATGGAAACTGTGGAGGACACCAGTTGATAATGAGGTGTCATTTGGAACAATGTACCACTCAGAGGATACTGATAGTGTGGGAGGCCATGGATATGTAGGGAGAAATCTCTGTATCTTCTACTCAATATTTTTTTGCTGTGAAATATAAAACAAAAAAAATCATTATTTATGAAAAATACAACTTCCCACACTCAAATATTTGCATGGCTTTGTTCAAAATATGTTAATGAGAAAGAATAAGTTTACAGGCAAAACTCATTTTTAAAGCTAGATTATCTTCAAGTGTATGAATGTTTTATTACTGTTATTATAACTGCCCTTTAATGTAGGACTTCTCATTTATTATCATGGACAGTTCTGAAGTGAAATGGAAAGCAATAGCTTCTTGACAAGCTTACAGACTTTAAAATTATTCGGGTGGGTGAAAGAAATGAATGCTGCAAAGCTTTATTGACATTGATATTGACGTTTGCTTAATTCTAAAATGACATAAATTAGCCTCTTCAGAAGCTTCATCAAGTATATCATGTAAATTTCTGTCAGTTGTTGCAAGTTGACAACTTTTTGACCTTAGGCATAAATAATACATTGCCCTGAAAAACTTGAACCAATGCTTTTACTAGCAACTTCAAAGATTTCTAATACTGCCTTCTGAGAGTTTGCCATAGTAATCCTTAATCAAGTATGTGTGTGTATGCATGTTATTTCAAACTGTAAAAGTACATTTTATGAAAGTACTAAGGGAACATTTATTATGTGTTAGGTACTTCAATATTTCACTTAATCTTAAGAGGTCAGAATTGTCATCTTCTTCTTACCTTCATTTTAAACACAAGCAAATTATGGTATGGATTCACATAACATTGACTATCATGTGTGGGGTACTTTTTCAATTATTTTCTTATTAATTGACGTTTAATTTCTAATTTTACCAGCATTGGAAAGATGGGTATGTCCAATTACCCCATTTTGCAGAGGAGAAAACTGAAGAACAAACAAATCATTGAAAGTAACATACGCTGATTGTAGATATATGACATCTGGCTGGATTCTGTGAGTTTAACCAAAAAAGCTATTCAACCTAAGGCATAGCAAAAATATAGTAAGGATATCCAGTATGGAATGTAATCAGCCCAGGTGGTTTTCAATGTACAAATGAGTCAAGAAAATGTGGTGTATATACACAATGACAACTGTAAGTAAACACCGAGTAATAGGCAAGTGGCAGATTAAAAGGAATACACAAAGACTCAAAATTACTTAGAAAAGTAGTGATAGCCCAAAAGAATAAGCACCAAGAAACAGTACTTGATTGTGGCCAAGGAGAAAGCAGAAGACAAATGAAGAGTAGAAAGGAGAATAAAATAAAAAATTCCATGTATATTTCAAACAACTATGAAAAGGAAGAACAACTAAGAAAAGGTCAGGAGGGGTGAGTGAGAATGCTGAGTAACAGTGATTAAGATGAATTGTCTTCAGAAATTGCTTGGTTAAATGGTAACTCATATGTTCAACTGAAAATAAAATATCTGTTCAGCAGATCTTTTGCTACACCTGTCCTGTCTTTCTGATCCTTGAACTCTCTCATCTTTTAAGTCATTTTCTCATTTTAGTGAAAATTTCTTTTTGTTATTCCCCGACTGTCAGAGTATTAGGATAAAATCAGGGAGTATTAGGAAAAAGTCAGGGAGTAAGAATAAAGTACAGAGCATTAGGATAAACTTTTTCACCTAAACTATAATGACACATTATTTTTATCCCCAAAAAGTAAGTAGTTAATACTGATTTGGGTATTTATATTAAGCTCTTTTAAGATAGAGACTAACTTCTTGTTTCCTTGCACCATAGTCCCCAGGGAAAGTTTGAAATCAACATTTGAGAGTGTTCTTTTGGTTTTTCTGTTAAAGAGACAAATAAAGGAAAATGTGATAATATCACAGAAGACTGAGTAAATAAGTTAATGTAAGTTGTGAGAATTTGTATTATTATAAAATAAATTATGAATAAGTGGAAGTTCCGGTAAGATGGCGGAGGAGAAGCTGGAGGCTAAACAAGCTCTCGCATAGAAAGCAGTTTTAGTGCTCCAGTGAAAAGTCCTAAGCCAGAGAATCACACCAAGTGTAACATCACAGTAAAGAGAGTTAGGCCAGAAAGGGAAAATCCAGACAAGGAGACAGATCTGAGCACTTGCCAGCAGCCGCGGCTGCGGCGATGGTGGTGGCACTGGCCGTAACTGCCATACCTGCAACACAGTCTGTGAAAAAGGCACCAGACGCAGCTCCAAGCAGATTCTACTCAACACCAGTAAGAACTGACAAGGAGCAGACATTTCACCTTGCAGACCGCAGACCAGAAAGGACCCAGGAACCAAGACTCCAGTGTGAGCAGAAGACTGACATCCTCACTCCTTCTCTGGGAGCAGAGGAGGGAAGGCCAATCCTCCCCCTGCACTACTGGAGATCTCCATCTTCGATACTGACAAAGGCCTGGCTGAGTAGCTAGCTCCAACTCAGGCCTTGGAAGAAAACTAGAGGCATTTAGCAGATCAAAGGAACCTATTCTGACCTGCCAGGCTCAGCTCCACCCAGGGAAATGTCACCCAGCCCAGGCAGAGCAGGAATGGCTTTCTTCACTAGGTAAACAGAGCCAAAGGCTGCCCCTCCCTACAGCAGCCATGACAATCATTTGAAATTCAGTAAACCTAAACCCTGAGAATGGCTCCAGGCTGGGCTCTGTGAGTGTCTCAGAAGCTAGCCCCTCAGGGAAAAGCTAATGTTTGCTGAAAGGCCTCAATTCTACCCAGAACCTAGCCTTAACACAGCATCTCCAAACTAGAAGAAACAGCCATCTCTCTCTTTTGTGAAACTCAAAGCATATCTCCTTCCCATTGAACTAGCCTGGGAGGAGAATCACAAAATCCTGGGTAAAGCAGAGCATTTTTCTGCCTGCTCAAACAAACTGAGTTAAGAAACCAACCAAGCCACAAGACAATCAAACACCACAAGGAGACCAGAGAATAGAGACTAGTTAAGGACACAAGAGAGATACAGGATCTTCCCATCCCCTCCAAAAAAATAAAAGAACTCTTTTTTTGTACCTTTTATAAAAAAATTTTAAACTTTTTTTAATTTTTAACTTTAGAACAATTGTTTTCTATTAAATTTTTTTCTTCCTCCTACACCTTTTATATTAGGGATATATTTGTGGATGATTTTTTTCCTTTTTTTCTTTTTCTTTTTTGTTTAGCTCTACTGATCTTTTGATCCTTTTTTTCTTTCTTTCTCATTCTTTTCAATTTTTCTTCTCTTTCCTTCTTTACGTAACTTAATTGCTGTTCTGCTCATGCTCAGATATACCCGTAGTCGATTATTAGACCTTATCCCCCATTTTGTACACACTTTATCCAGAAATTTATTACTCAATTCAAAACATCTTAGACTTAAATTTCTTAATAGCGGTATTATCTCTTTTTACGTATATAAAATTCTAAGCATTTTCAGTTTTTAGTTTTTCATGTCTCCTTTCTATCCCTCTCCTTCTCTTATGCTATCCCAGTTCTTCTCTGTATATTACATTGTTAAATTAGCATACTTTTTAATGTGACACTATTTAATTTTTGTTTTTCTATTTATTCTTGTCTCTTTTTTCTTTCTCTTTCTTCTTTTTTTCTCTCTCTCTACTAACATTCTATACAACCTATTTCCTGCTTGGAGATTAGGACTTAGTTAACTCTCCCTCTAATTATCCACATCCGTCTATGACAATTTTACCCACATCTGTTCCTACACCTAATAATTTCTGGTTTGCCAAATTCTTCTTTGCGGTTCATAGCACATTAATAGTTGTTTGTTATTGACTAGATATATCTGTTGAACTAGATTGTATCTGCAGACTTTTCACTGTGCAACTACAGACTTTGGTTGATGCTTGCTTTAAGATAGTGTTGTAGCACTAAAGTGGTGTTACTTTCATCCCAAATGGGCAGAACAAGCCGAAAAAACACAAGAAAAATGGCAAGTCCGTGTATATCAACTCCTAATCATGATAATGAGGGGACAGAACAGATAATGAGTAATCCAGAGGAGAGTTCCCCAAAACCTCTAAAAACAATACTGGTAAACTTGGTAAATGAAAAGATTGAAAACCCGAAAAGGATTCAGTGCAAGCAAGAGAAGGAGAGAGAGGAGGCAAACCATAGGTTAATACAGGAACGTGAGGAAGTCACTCAAAGATTGATACAGGAATTGCATGAGCGGCTTGAGAACACTCAGAGAAATGAAGGAAAGGAGTGAGCCTGCTGAGATCAATCAAAGAGATAGACAGGAATTGCAGGAGTTTGCCAAGAATAGACAAAGAGAAAGTCAGGAATGGTGTGAGCAGGCTGAGAAAACTCAAAGAGAACTACAGCAATTGCATGAACGTGAGGAAGCTAATCAAATTGTAATACCGGAATTGATTGAGCATGATGAGAATACACAAAGATCACTAAAGGCATTCATGGAATTATAAACATAGAGCTGAAAGAACTCAGGGGGGTCCACAAAGAGAATGCTGACTGGAACCCAACAAAGGGAATGGGATTCCAAGGAAACCATAACCAATCAAATAAGTGATTTGAGAATAAACACTGAACACCAAATTAAGGAAGTAAAGAAGTTCATACAAGATCTAAACAAAGCTCCAACAAATAATTTGAAGCCATCAAAGCCAACCAACTAGAAGGAAAAGAAATAAAAAACAAAGTAGAAAGTCTTGACAGCAGGTTAGACCATGCAGAAGATCGAATCTCGGGGATTGAAGACAGCCTAGATACTATAGAAAAAGAATATACAACCATCCAGGACAAATCGAAGAAATATGATAGATCTATTCAACACTTGGAATACACCATCAGAAGGCCTAATCTGAGGATAATGGTTGTAGAGGAGCACCTAGAGACAAAATTTAATGGTCTAGGTAATTTGTTTAACAGGGTCTAGCAGAGAACTTCCCAAACATGCAAAAAGATAGGCCTATTCAGATACAAGAAGCTTTTAGAACTCAAAATAGACCAGACCAGTACAGGATATCCCACCGTCACATTAAAATCCACACAGGATCAATTCAGATCAAGAAAAATATCCTTAAGTCAAGGAGAAAAGATCAATCACCTATAAAGGGAAACCAATTAGAATCATCTAAGATTTCTCAGTAGAGACAATCAAAGCAAGAAAAGCCTTGAATAATGTATGCAATGCCTTAAAAAAAAAACAACAATCAACCAAGGATACTGTACCTAGCTAAACTGTACTTCATAACAGAAGGTCAAATAAAAGCATTCCATAGCAAAGAAAAATTGAAACAATATGTCTCCACCAAACCAGCCCTACAAAACATTCTTTTTTTTTTTTTTCTTTTTTTTTTTGTAAATTTTATTTTATTTTATTTGAGAACATACTATACAGAGGGGTTACAATTACATGGGCAGGATAATGCATACATTTCTTAGCAAGCATTGCAGCCTCCTCCTTTGTATACCCTACACCTCCCTTCCCAGCCTCCCCCCTCCCCCCACCCAATCATACCCCCCCTTCCCCCCCACACACCCACATTGTAAAGCCGCTTTTGACATGACATTTTGTACTTCTCATTGTTGCAACAGGTCCACCTGAATCCTTAAACTACTTGTTTGTCCCCATCTCCTCCACATGTTATACTGACATCAAATATAGTGAAAGCGGGGGTTACACTGTGGGGAGGGACATACAAAGCAACAAAGAAATAATCTTATAAATGCATTAGAAACACATGCATGCAAGAAACAAAAACATTAAAATACATATTTAAGGGTTCGTTTTCCTAACATCACATTATCTGACATTTTCCGCTTGACTCATACCTATACTAGATATTGCCAATAAGGGAAACCATGGGACCTATGTTTCTTTGGGCCTGGCTTACTTCACTTAATATAATTTTTTCCAAGCCTTTCCATTTCCTAACAAATGGGGCAATGTCATTCTTTCTGATGGAGGCATAGAATTCCATTGTGTATATATACCACATTTTCTTGATCCATTCATCTACTGAGGGGCATCTGGGTTGGTTCCATATCTTAGCTATGGTAAATAATGCTGCAATAAACATAGTTGTGCTGGTAGCTTTAGTGTGGTCTTTTTTGTAAACATTAGGGTAAATGCCCAAAAGTGGAATTGCTGGGTCATAGGGGAGTTCTATGTGAAGTCTTTCGAGGAACCTCCATACTGCTTTCCAAAGTGGTTGAACAAGTTTACATTCCCACCAACAATCAAGTAAGGTTCCTTTCTGTCCACATCCCCTACAGCATCTGTTGTTGTTAGAGTTCTTGATTTTTGCTGTTCTAACTGGAGTGAGGTGATACCTCAATGTTGTTTTGATTTGCATTTCTTTTATGGCTAGGGATGTTGAAGATTTCTTTATGTGTCTATTGGCCATCCTTCTTTCTTCTTCAGAGAAGCTTCTCTTTAAGTCTTTTGCCCACTTATTTATTGGGCAGTTGTTTCTTTGGGGATTTGTTGTTGGGTGGTTTAATTGTTTGAGTTCCAAGTATATTTTAGATATGAGACCCGTGTCCGTTGTATGGCTAGTAAAGATCTTCTCCCAATCCTTGGGCTTTCTTTTGATCTTGATAGCTATGTCAATTGCCCTGCAGAAGCTCTGCAACTTTATGCAATCCCATTTGTCCAACCTTTCTTTGATTTGTTGTGTTTCCGGTTCTCTATTCAGAAAATTTCGGCCTGAGACAAGGAGACCTAGGGTTTCTCCTATTTCATCCTGTAATGTTTTCAGAGTGTCTGCTTTGATTTCAAGGTCTATGATACATTTGGAGTTGATTCTGGTGCAGGGTGATATATAAGGATCTAGCTTTAGTTTTCTACATGTAGTTAACCAATTTTGCCAGCACCATTTACTGAAGACGCTGTCTTTCTTCCATTCTATTGTTTTAGCTCCCTTATCAAAGATTAGATGGCTATAGGTCTGTAGGTTCATTTCTGGGTTTTCAATTCTATTCCATTGGTCCTGAGGTCTGTTCTTATCCCAAGACCAAGCTGTTTTGATTACTATGGCTTTATAGTAGAGTTTGAAATTTGGTATTGATATTCCTCCAGCAGTGTTCTTTCCGTTGAGGAGCGTTTTTGCTATTCGGGGTCTTTTATTGTTCCATATGAATTTTTGGATTGCCTCTTCTATTTCCTTGAAGAATGAGGGTGGAATTTTGATAGGTATTGCGATGAATTTGTAGATAGCCTTGGGAAGTATTGCCATTTTCACAATGTTAATCTTTCCAATCCAGGAGCATGGGAGGTTTTGCCATTTTTTAAGTTCTGTGTTGATTTCCTTTTTCAAGATTTTAAAGTTTTCATCATAGAGGTCCTTCACTTCTTTAGTTAAGTTAATCCCTAGGTATTTTATTTTTTGTGGGGCTATTACAAATGGAGTTGCTTTCCTAATTTCAGCCACACTTTCCTCATTGTTGGCATAGAGAAAAGCCATTGATATTTGGGGGTTAATTTTATAACCTGCTACTTTGCCAAAGTTTTGAATCAGCTTGAGTAATTTGGGAGTGGAGTCTATGGGATTCTTTAAATACAAGATCATGTCATCTGCAAAGAGGGAGAGTTTTATTTCTTCTTTCCCTCTTTGGATCCCCTTTATGTCTGCATCTTGTCTTATTACTGTAGCTAGGCATTCTAATACTAGATTGAAGAGAAGTGGAGAGAGTGGGCATCCTTGTCTTGTTCCTGAGTTAAGAGGAAATGGCTTTAGTTTTTCACCATTGAGTATAATGCTGGCTGTAGGTTTGTCATAGACAGCCTTTATTGTATTGAGAAATGTTCCATGGATTCCTAATTTTTCCAAAACCTTCATCATAAAGGGGTGTTGGATCTTGTCGAATGTTTTTTCTGCGTCTATTGAGATAACCATGTGGTTCTTATTCTTGCTCCTGTTGATGTAATGAATAATATTAATTGATTTGCATATATTGAACCAGCTTTGCATCCCTGAAATGAATCCTGTTTGATTGTGGTGTATGATTTTTTGGATGAATTGTTGAAGGCGTTTGGCCAAAATTTTGTTGAGAAGTTTTGCATCAATGTTCATCAAAGAAATGGGTCTATAGTTCTCTTTCTTTGATGAGTCCCTGCCTGGTTTTGGGATGAGGGTTATGATGGCTTCATAGAATGTGTTCGGTAGTAAGCTTTCTCTTTCAATTTCATTGAAGTGTTGGAGGAGTATTGGTATGAGCTCTGCTTTGAAGGCCTTGTAAAATTCCGCTGTAAAACCATCTGGTCCTGAACTTTTCTTAGGTGGGAGGTCTCTTATTGCTGTTTCTATTTCAATGCTTGATATGGGCCTGTTAAGATAGTTTAACTCATCTTGGTTTAGTTTTGGCATGTCAATATTTGCTAGGAAGAGGTCCATTTCTGTCAAGTTGTCAAACTTATTAGCATAAAGTATTGAGAAGTATTCCCTTATAATGTTCTGAATCTTGGTTGTTTCCGTGGTGATGTTTCCATTCTCATCTCTGAGTTTATTAATTTGGGTGTGTTCTCTTTTTCTGATAAGATTTGCTAAGGGTCTGTCAATTTTGTTAAGTTTTTCGAAGAACCAACTCTTTGTTCTGTTGATTCTTTCTATAGATTTTTGGATTCTAATTCATTTAATTCTAATTTAATTTTGATTATTTCTTTCCATCTACTGGATTGGGGTTTATCTTGCTGCTCATTTTCAAGGAGGTTTAGATGTGTCATTAAATTGTTAGTTTCAGATCTCTCCAATTTGTGGATGTAGGAGCTCAGAGCTACAAACTTGCCTCTGAGTACTGCCTTTGCTGTTTCCCAGAGGAGCTGGTAATTTCTGTGTTCATTTTTGTTGAATAGCATGAACATTTGAATTTCCTTTCTAATCTCTTCCATGACCCACTCATGATTCAGCAGTGTGTTGTTCAGCCTCCATGTGATACCGGACTTTCTTTGGTGGCTTTTGGTGTTGAGTTCTAATTTTATTCTCTTGTGGTCAGAGAGAATGCAAGGTATAACTTCAATGTTTCTGAATTTAGACAAGTTTGCTTTGTGGCCTAAAATGTGGTCTATTTTAGAAAACGCTCCATGTGCTGCTGAGAAAAACGTGTATTCTGATGCTGCTGGGTGAAATGTTAGGAAGATGTCTGTTAAGTCTAGTTGATCTATGCAGCTGTTTAGATCTGCGGTTTCTCTGTTGAGTTTTTGCCGAGTTGATCTATCTAGTGGGGAGAGTGGTGTGTTAAAATCTCCTACAATTAATGTCTTTGGATCTATATGGGATTTGAGGGAAAGTAGTGTTTCTTTGATAAATTTGGGTGCTCCATTTTTTGGCAAATGGATATTTAGAATTGTAATATCCTCCTGAAGGAGAGATCCTTTAATTCGTATGTAGCGACCTTCTTTATCTCTTCTCACGAATTTTAATTTGAAGTCTATTTTATCTGATATTAGGATTGCAACTCCCGCCTGTTTATGGGGGCTGTTTGCTTGGTAGATTTTGTTCCAGCCTTTAACATTGAAAATGTGTTTGTTTTTACAGGCAAGATGTGACTCCTGCAGGCAGCAGATAGAAGGGTCTTGTTTTTTAATCCAACTAGACAATCTATGTCCCTGAATTGGAGAGTTCAGTCCGTTAACGTTAAGAGATAGGACTGAGAGGTATTTGGGAGTTCCTGCCATGTTATCTACTTTCTTGGGGGATGCGAAAACTGGGTTCTTCCTATGTTTCTTGGATTCTCAGTTTGGGTGCAGTTTCTTTGCCTTTATTGCAGTCTTGTTGGTTTTCTATGTGTAGGACATCTTTAAGAAGGTTTTGTAGGGCTGGTTTGGTGGAGATGTATTGTTTCAATTTTTCTTTGCTATGGAAGGTTTTTATTTGGCCTTCAGTTATGAAGGAGAGTTTAGCTGGGTACAGTATTCTTGGTTGATAGTTGTTTGTTTTTAGGGCATGGCATACATCATTCCAGGCTGTTCTTGCTTTGATTGTCTCTGCTGAGAAATCTGAGGTGATTCTAATTGTTTTCCCTTTATAGGTGATTACCCTTTTCTCCTTGACAGCTTTAAGGATCTTTTCCTTGTTCTGAGTTGATTCTGTGTGGATTATAATTGACGGTGGGATGTCCTATTCTGGTCTGGTCTATTTGGGGTTCTAAAGGCTTCTTGTATCTGAATAGGCCTATCTTTTTGCATGTTTGGGAATTTCTCTGCTAGGATCCTGTTAAACAAATTTCCTAGACCATTAACTTGTGTTTCTAGGTGCTCCTCTACACCCATTATCCTTAGATTAGGCCTTCTGATGGTGTCTTCCAGGTGTTCGATAGATGTATTATATTTCTTAGACTCGTCTTGGATGGTTGTATGTTCTTTCTCTATAATATCTAGGCTGTCTTCAATCCCTGAGATTCGATCTTCTGCATGGTCTAACCTGCTGTCAATACTCTCTACTTTGTTTTTTATCTCTTTTCCTTCTAGTTGGTCAGCTTTGATGGCTTCAAGTTCTTTGTTGAAGCTCTGTTTAGGTCTTGTATGAATTTCTTTACTTCCTTAATTTGGTGTTCAGTGTTTGTCCTCAAATCACTTAGTTGATTGGTTATGGTTTTTTTGGACTCCCATTCCTTCTGCTGGGTTCCATTCAGCATTCTCTTTGTGGTCTCCCTGACTTCCTTCAGCTCTTTGTTAATGGATTCCATGAATGCCTTTAGTGATCTTTGTGTGTTCTCTACCTGGTCTCTCAATTCCTGTATTACTCTTTGATTAGCTTCCTCCCGTTCGTGGGATTCCTGCAGTTCTCTTTGAGTGTTCTCAGCCTGCTCACACCATTCCTCCCTTTCTCTTTGAGTATTCTCAAGTTGTTCATGCAAATCCTGTATTAGTTTTTGAGTAGCTTCCTCACGCTTATGATATTCCTGTATAAACTTCTGGGATGCCTCCTCTCTCTCCCTATCACGCTCATACAGAGTCCTTTGTACGTTGTCAAACTTCTCATTTATCACATTTGCCAGTAGTGTTTGTAGAGCTATTTGGGAACTCTCCTCTGGATTATTCATTATCTGTTCTATCCCCTGATTATCAAGATTGGGAATTGAGATACCCGAATTTGCCATTTTTCTTGTGTTTTTCCGGCTTACTCTGCCCATTTGAGATGAAGATAACATCAGTTTTGTGCTAGAACACTCTCTTAAGGCAACCATCAACCAAAGTTTGCATTTGTACTGTCAATATTCTACAGATACAATCTAGTTCAACAGATACATCTATTCAACATCAAACAACTATATGTTAAAGGACTTCGAACTGCAGAGAAGAATTTGGAAAACCAGAAATTATTAGGGTTAGGGAGAGATGTGGGTAAAAAATAGGAATAGATTGGTGTGGGGAGGCACAGAGAGAGTTAACTATGTCCTAATCACAATGCAGGAAATAGGTTGGGTAGGATGCAAGTAGAGAGAGAGAGAAAAAGAAGAAAGGGAAAGGGGAATGAAAAGAGACCAGAAAAAAAAAATAGAAACATAAAAATTAATGCTATTATAGAGATTTAAAGACCATCTATTTAGAGAGGAATGTGAATATGTTGAGAGAAAGGGAGGGACATAGAGGAGATGTGAAAAACTTAAAAAAAAATGCTTAAAATATTATATAGGTATAAAGAGGTAGTACTGCTATTAATGAATTTAAGTCTCAAAGGTTTTGAATTGAGTAATAAATTTGTGGATTAACTGTGTACACAATGGGGGATAGGGTTTACTAGTTAACTACGGGTTTATCTGAGGATGTGCAGGACAAGAGGTAAGTCACATAAAGAAGAACAAAAGAGAGGAAAAGGTGGAAAGGTTAGGAAAGGGAGAAGAAAAGATCAGAAGTTCAGTAGAGCTAGACAAAAAACAAAAATGTAATTAAGAAAGAAAGAAAAAGAGAGAGAAGACAAGAAAAGAAAGGAAAACGCACATTCACGTATTCGTAAAATAAAAATTATAAGAGGAGAAAAAAAAAGTTACTGGACAACAATTAGTTTTTCAGAAGAGGCAAAAATTAAAGATTAATAAAAGTTTTAGAAAAGGAAAAAAATTTTTTTTATATATATAAGGTAACAAAAAACAAAAAAAAAAAAAGAAAAGAAGAAGAAAAAAAAGTTCTTTGATTTTTTTTTGGGGGGGAGGGGTGGGAAGAATCCTGTATCTCCCTTTTGTCTGTAACCAGCCTCTTGTTGGAGTCTCTGGTCTGCTTGATGTCCTGTGGCTTAATTGGTTTTTTAAGTCAGTTTGTTGGAACAGGCAGAAAAATGCTCTGCTTTACCCAAGATTTTGAGATCCCCCTCCCAGGTTAGTTTACTGGGAGGGTGATCTGCTTTGAGAATCACAAAAGAGGGGGATGCAGTGATGAGGCTAGGTTCTGGGTAGAGTTGAGGCCTTTCAACAAACAGTAGCTTTTCCCTGGGGCTATTTTGTGAAAAAACTCACAGTGCCCAGCCTAGAGCCATTCTCAGGGTTTCTGTTTTTCAATTGATTGTGGTGGCTGCTAGAGGGAGGGGCAGCCTCTGGCTCTGGTTACCCAGTGAGGAGAGCCACTCCAATGGCTGCTGCCTGAGCTAGGTGACTTTTCCCTGGATGGAGCTGAGTCTGGCACTTCACCGTTAAGTTCTTGTGACCTGCTAAATGACTCGTTTTATTCCAAGGCCTGAGCTGGAGTTAGCAGCTCCTCCGAGCTTTGTCGGTATCCAAGATGGAGATCACCGGTGCTGGGGGGCTAGGGGTGGCCTTCCCTCCTCTGATCCCTGAGAAGGAGTGAGGAAGTCGGGCTTCTACTCATGCCGAGTCTTGGATCCTGGGTCGTCTCTGGTCTGCAAAGTGCAGGATGAAGATGTCCGCTCCTTGTCGATTCTTGCTGGTGTTTAGTAGAATCCGCTCATCCACTGCGTCTGGCTCCTTTGTCCCGGACTCTCTGTGTCTCAGGTATTACCCCGCGGTGGTGGTCGCAGCTGCGACTCCGCCGCCGCAGCGGCAACTGCTGGCAAGGGCTCAGATGTGTCTCCTTGGCTTCCCCTCTCTTGACTAACTCTCTGTCCTGTGATGGCACACTTGGTGTGATTCTCTGTCTTAGGACTGTTAACTGCTAACTCTAAAACTGCTTTCTATGCAAGAGTATGTTCAGATTCCAGCTTCTCCTCCGCCATCTTCCCGGAACTCCAAAAGATTCTTAAAGATGTTCTACACATAGAAAACCAACAAGACCACAATGAAGGCCAAGAAACTGCACCCAAACTGAGAATCCAAGAACCACATGAAGAACCCAGTTGCGGCAGCCCCCAAGAAGGTGGACAAAATGGCAGGATAACGCTCTCAGTCCTATCTCTCAACATTAACAGACTTAACTCTCCAATTAAGTGACATTGACTGTCTAGTTGGATTAAAAAGCAAGATCCTTCTATCTGCTGACTTCAGGAGTCACATCTTGCCCATAAAAAGAAATACATTTTCAGTGTGAAAGGCTGGAACAAAATCTAACAGGCAAATGGCCCCCATAAACAGGCAGGAGTTGCAATCCTAAAATCAGATAAAATAGACTTCAATCTAAAATTAGTGAGAAAAAACAAAGAAGGTCGCTACAGGCTAATTCAGGAGGATTTTACAATTCTAAATATGTATTCACCAAACAATGAAGCACCCAAATTTAACCAAGAAACACTACTTTCCCTCAAATCCCACATAGATCTAAAGACATTAATTGTTGGGGACTTTAACATACCACTCTCGCCACTAGATAGATAAACTCTACAAAAACTCACCAGGGAAACCACAGACCTAAACAACTGCATAGATCAACTAGATTTAACAGACATCTACATAATATTTCACCCAGCAGCATCAGAGTACACGTAAATTTCAGCAGCACATGGAACATTTTCCAAAATACATCACATTTTTAGGCTACAAAGCAAATGTGTCCAAATTCAGGTACATTGAAGTATAACTTGCATTTTCTCAGACAACAAGGGAATAAAATTAAAAATCAACACCAAAAGCCACCATAGAAAGTCCTGTAACACATGGAGGCTGAACAACACACTGCTGAATCATGAGTGGGTCATGGAAGGATTAGAAAGGAAATTCAAGTGTTCATGATATTCAACAAAAATGCGCACACAAATTACTAGCTCCTCTGTAACACAGTAAAGGCAGTACTCAGAGGAAAATTTATATCTCTGAGTACCTACATCAACAAATTGGAGAGATCTGAAACAAACAACTTAATGAGACATCTGAACCTCCTTACAAAAGAACAAGAAGATAAACCCCAGTCCAGTAGATGGAAAGAAATAATTAAAATTAAATCAGAATTAAATGAATTAGAATCCAAAAACAACATAGAAAGAATCAACAAAACAAAGAGTTCGTTCTTCGAAAAAATCAGCAAAGTTGATAGACCCTTACCAAATCTTATCAGAAAAAGATGAGAACACACCCAAATAAATAAATGGAAATATCACCACAGAAACGAAAAGATTCAGAACATTGTAAACGAATACTTCTCAAAACTTTATGCTAATAATTTTGAGAATTTGAAAGAAATGGACCTTTTCCTAGCAAATATTGACATGCTGAAAATAAACCAAGATGAGTTAAACCATTTTAACAGGCCCATAAGGAACATTGAAATTGAAACAGCAATAAGAGTCCTTCCATCCAAGAAAAGGCCAGGACCAGGTGGCTTTATAGCAGAATTCTACAAGGCTTTCAAAGCAGAGCTCACATCAGGACTCTTGCAACTCTTCAATGAAATTGAAAGAGGAAGTTCACTACCGACCTCATTTTATGAAGCCATCATAACCTTAATCCACACACTAGGGAGGGACTCATCAAAGAAAGACAAGTATAGATACATTTATTTGATGACCTTTGATGCAAAACTTCTCAACATAATTTTGGCCAATCGACGTCAACAATTCATCCAAATAATCATACACCACAATCAAATAGGACTTATTTCATGGATGCAAAGTTGTTTGAATATTCACAAATCAATTAATATAATTCATCACATCAACAGGAGCAAGGATAAGAACCACATGGTTATCTCAATAGATGCAGAAAAATCATTTGACAAGATCCAACACCCCTTTATGATGAAGATTTTGGAAAAATTAGGAATCCATGGAACATTCCCAAATATAGTAAAGGCTGTATATGACAAACCTACAGCCAGCATTATACTTAATGGTGAAAAACTAAAGCCATTCCCTCTTAACTCAAGAATGAGACAAGGAATGAGACACTCTTCACTTATCTTCAATCCAGTATTAGAATGCCTAGCTACAGCAATAAGACAAGATACAATAAAGGGGATCCAAATAGGAAAAGAAGAAGTAAAACTCTCCCTCTTTGCAGATGACATGATCTTGTATTTAAAGATCCCACGTACTCCACTCCCAAATTATTCAAACTGATTCAAAATTTTAGCAAATTAGCAGGGTATATAACCCTCAAAAATCAATGGCTTTTCTGTATGCCAACAATGAGAAAAGTGTGGATAAAATTAGGAAAACAAATCCATTCGTAATAGGCCCACAAAAAATAAAATACCTAGGAAATAGCTTAACCAAAAAGTGAAGGACATCTATGATGAAAACTTTAAAAACTTGAGAAAGGAAATCAAAAAAGAACTTAGAAAGTGGCAAAAACCCCCATGCTCCTGAATTGGAAAGACCAACATCAATAAAATTACAATACTTCCAAAGGTTATTTACAAATTCAATGTGATACGTATCAATATCCCAACCTCAATCTTCAAGGAAATAGAAGAGGCAATCCAAAATTCATATGGAACAATAAAAGACCCCGAATAGCTAATACGATCCTCATCAGAAAGAACAGTGTTTGAGGAATATCAATACCTAATTTCAAACTCTACTACAAAGCCATATTAATCAAAACAGCTTGGTACTGGAACAAGAACAGGCTTCAAGACCAATGGAATAGAATTGAAAACCCAGAAGTGAACCTACATAGACCTATAGCCATCTAATTTTCAATAAGGGAGCTAAAAAAATAGAATGGAAGAAAGACAGCCTCTTCAGTAAATGGTGATGGCAAATTTGTTTAACTACTTTTAGAAAATTAAGCTAGATTCTTATATATCATTCTGCACCAGAATCAACTCCAAATGGATCAAGACCTCAGAGTCAAAGCACACACTCTGAAAACATTACATGATGGAATAGGAAAACTCTAGGTCTCCTTGGCACAGGCTGAAATTTTCTTGATAGAGGCCCAGAAATACAACAAATCAAAGAAAGGTTGGACAAATGGGATGGCATGAAATTGCAGAGTTTCTGCATGGCAAAGGACATAGCTTGCAAGATCAATAGAAAGCCCACGGATTGGGAGAAGTTCTTCACTAGCCATACAATGGACAAGGATCTCACATCTAAATTATACATGCAACTCAAAAAATTAAATCCCCCAACAACACATCTTCAAAGAAACAACTGCCCAGTAAATAAGTGGGCTAAAGACTTAAAGAGAAACTTCTCTGAAGAGGAAAGAAGGATGGCCAATAGACACATGAAGAAATGTTCAACCTCCCTATCCATAAAAGAAATGCAAGTCAAAAGAATATTGAGACAGGGGTTATACTGTGGGGGAGGGACATACAAAGCAATAAAGAAATAATCTTGTAAATGCGTTAGAAACAAATGCATGAAAGAGAAAAAAACATTTGAATACATATCTTTGGGTTCATTTCCCTAACATCACCTTATCAGACCTTTTCTGCTTGACTCAGAATTATACTATATATTGCATATAAGGGAAACCATGGGACCTATGTTTCTTTGGGCTTGGCTTACTTCACTTAATATAATTTTTTTCCCAAGTCTTTCCATTTCCTAACAAATGGGGCAATGGCATTCTTTCTGATGGAGGCATAGAATTCCATTGTGTATATATACTACATTTTCTTGATCCATTCATCTACTGAGGGGCATCTGGGTTGGTTCCATATCTTTGCTATAGTAAATAATGCTGCAATAAACATAGTTGTGCTGGTAGCTTTATTGTGGTCTTGTATGTGAACATTTGGGTAAATGCCCAAAAGTGTGATTCCTGCTTTCAATGCAATTGATGTCGGTATAATTTGTGGAGGGGAAGGGGAAAAACAAGTCTTTTAAATAAGGATACAGGTGGACTAGTTTCAACAATGAGTAGTACAAGTTGTTCTGTCGAAAACGAACTTTACAACTTTGGTGGGGGGCCGGGGGAAGGATGGGTAGGGATTAGAAGGGGAAACAAAGGAGGAGGCTACAATGCTTGATAAGAAATTTACTCATTATCTTGCCCATGTAATTGTAACCACTCTGTACAGTATTTTCACAATAAAAAATAAATAAAATTTTAAAAAAAATCAACATTGAGATACCACCTCACCCCAGTTAGAATGGCTAAAATCAAGAACTCTAATAACAGCAGATGCTGGAGAGGATGTGAACAGAAGGGAACCTTAATGCATTGTTGTTGGGAGTGTAAACTTGTTCAACCACTTTGGAAAGCAATATGGAGGTTCCTCAAGAGACTCCACATAGACATCCCCTATGACCCAGCAATCCCACTTTCAGGCATTTACCCAAATGTTTACAAACAAGACCACACTAAAGCTACCAGCACGACTATGTTTATTGCAGCATTATTTATCATAGCTAAGATATGGAACCAACCCAGATACCCCTCAGTTGAGTTGATGAATGGATCAAGAAAATGCAGTATATATACACAATGGAATTCTATGCCTCCATCAGAAAGATTGATATTGCCCCATTTGTTAGGAAATGGAAAAATTTGGAAAAAAATATATTAAGTGAAGTAAGCCAGGCCCAAAGAATCTTAGGTCCCATGATTTCCCTTATTTGCAAGAACTATATTATGTCTGAGTCAAGCAGAAAAGATCAGATAAGTTGATGATAGGGAAATGAACCCTAACGTATATATTCAAATGTTTTTTCTTTCATGTGATTGTTTCTAACATATTTATAAGATAATTTCTTTGTTGCTTTAATGTCCCACCCCATGGTATAACCCCTGTTTTCACTGTATTTGATGTCGGTATAATTTGTGGAGGGGAAGGGAAAAAACAATTCGTTTAAATAGGGATACAGGTGGATCCATTGCAACGATGAGATATACATGTCGTTATGTCGAAAAAGAACTTTACAACTTTGGTGCGGGGGAGGAGAATTGAGTGGAGAGGTGGGGGTAGTATGGAAAAAATGGGAAGGGAAAACAAAGTAGGAGGCTACAATGCTTGATAAGAACTGTATTCATTATCTTGCCCATGAAATAGTAACCCTTCTGTACTATATTTTCACACACAAAAAAAATTATGTACGACCCCACCAGGATGAGTTCCCAAAATGGCATTGGCTGCACTGGTTGACACCAAGCTGCTAAGGTAGGAAAGATGGCTTTTGAACTCCAAGTGTCAGCAGATAAGTTGTGGGCTACTCTGCTGCACTCTCTGAAGAAGAGCTTCTGCTGGTTTTGGGTCCTGCCCATCACTGCATGGGTCTCCTTTACAGCACACAACAGATTTGAAGCGTTTACCAGAAAGGCGGTGTTCCTGAGTGGAAAAAACTAGCTTCTGAGGAAAGTTATTTGTGAAAGCCAGCATGACCACAGAAGGAAGTCCTTTTGAAGAAAGTATGAACAATCAGGATTTACCCAACTGGAGCCGTGAGTGTGTTGACGATCAACTTAACAACATGAATTGAGGTGGTCAAAAGAAGAAAGCAAATAGTTTATCAGAAAAGAGTAAGAAAAGTTTGCTTTAGGCTTGTTCAAATTCCTGACTATATTACCAAATCCAAGACCTTGTTGGAAAAAAAGAAAGATCTGAGAAAGCTGAGATCTTACTTAACATCCAATAATTCACCTTAAAGAACAAGAAAAATCAAACATGAAATATCTCCAAAAAATCCTTGCTTGAGAAAATGAGGAAGAGGATGTTCAGACTATGGATTCAGCTGTGGGATCTGGTTCTGTTGCTGGGAGCATGTCTCTAAACATAGATGTGCACTCTGAAACTTGAGATACCATGGAAGTAATCTGGGGTATGACATATCATATGTAGCTCACCTCTAGAAAGTGCTGGGTCAAATTTCAAGAAAGAATATTTTAGAGTGCCATTAAGTTTCATGATTGCAAATTGGTTACCACAAAGATAACAATAGTTAGTAGCACTGAAATTTGTTACTACATTCTGGTTTATCTCTCCATCACCAACTTATGCCACACCAATGTCAGACCATTTATTGGCATGATTAAATGTCTCAGAAATATCCTGCCCAAAGGTGAAACCAGCTCCTCAGGGAAATATACCCCAACCACTACCATCATCTGGATCTGACCACAGCAAGTCACAGACCCTGAAGGGGAACTTCCTGGAGATCAAGTGCTCTGATGTGATCCAGTGTTTCTATGAATGGTGAGAGAACACCATGTAGACATAAGGAATGCCCATCCACCAAGGCAGTGAGATGAAGAGCCAAAAAGATCTGTAAAGTATTTCCAAACATTTGCATTTCCATATTTCCCTAAACACTCATAGAAATCATACAGTTGTGTGTTCTTATGATTTCCTCAAAGAATGGTGAACCATTCATGGTAATGTACCTTCAGAACTACAAGCAGTGTGACTGTTTCAAGTAAATAATACCCTTTGTCAACATAAACAAGTAATTTGTATCTGGTGATTTTTCCACCAACTCTAAACAGTTCCATGAGACTGAAATTGCTCATGCACATCTCCACAGAAATGACTGTACATGGAACCTCTTATAAATGGGATTCTTTTGTAAGGATTTCTTTAGTCTTCTCACAGGGACTCTTGACCTGGGACTCGGTTAGCTGCTTGCACTCATTCAGCTGTTCAATCCCCTGGTCCAGGTTCTTGGTGAACACATTCATGTCCATGATGCCACATGCCCAAATGGGCTACTGCTCCATGCTACTCCTGCACCACATCTGCCCACAGGCCACATGCACACACTGCCACCGGTTCCCCTGGTACTTCTAGGGGCCCTGGTGGGCTGGGCACTGCCCCTAATTCCGCCCCCTCACCCTGGCTCTCTGCAATGCTCCACTGCCTGCTCCTGTGTCTCCTGCATTCGCCCAAGCTCCAGAGCTCTGCTATCTGTAATGGCAGGATATGCTACAATATTTAACAAAGGAAGCATCTTTTAGTCTGAGAATTTGGCCAGGCATTGAGGACAGGAGTCTATTTTGGTCATGTCAATGGAGCTCTTTATGAACTCCTATGCAGATGCCTGTTCTGAACCATTTTCAAACCTGTTGTGACTTTGTGTGAATGGCTAAGTATCATCGGGGGTGGGGGCACTGAAAATAGCAACCTCCAAAGGTCAGAATCTGTACCCAGGAGATTCTCAGTTCTTGGACCACGCTCCTTCTTCCATTGCTTTCCAATATCCCTTTCTGAAATATAAGCACTGACAAAATGCTGACAAGTCAACATAGCTGGTGATGCAGAAACACTCAATTGGGCACTGTGGAAAATGATCTGACATCTTTAGCTTTTGGACATGTGGATATATATTCCTATATTTTGACAATCGGATATTTTTAAGTTACATTTTCTGTGGATCCTTAGAAATTCCCAGTAGAACCAGTTCCCATGTGTTCCCAGTGATGATCATTTTGGAAATGTACTCTTGTGTAGGCTTTCCACTTTTCTTGTTTTATTTCTTCCTACTTGCTCACTCATGGTTTCTGGGATCCCTCCTTAAAATACAGGAATTTTTGTCATAGCTCTGAATTTATTGAAAGGCACTGAATTTAGTGAAATTCAGAGGAAGGACGACAAAGTGTTACTTTACCCCTATTCTGTATCAACTGGGTCTTATCCTTCTCCAAATTATTTGCACGTATGTATACAGGTTGGGTAACATAATGAAATTAATGTTACTCAGGCATTTTTTATATTTTTATTGTTAAAAATAGTATACAGAGGGGTTACAGTTACAAGAGTAAGGTAATGTGTACATTTCCTATAGAGCATTGTTACCTATGCCTTTGTTTTGCCCATACCTTCCCTTCACTCCCCACCTCCCCAAATCCCCCATCACCCCCCAAATTGTAAAGTTCATTTTCAACATAGTGTCTTGTACGTGTTATTGTTAAAATAGGTCAATCTGTATCCTTGTTTCAGCATTTTGTTATTTCCCTTCCATTCCCCAAATTAGAAAAATGTATACACAAGATTCAGGCACCCATGTCAAATACAGTGAAAGCAGGGATTATACCATGGAGGAAAGACACAGTAGAGAAACAATAAAAATCACATAGTTCATTTTAGATATATTAAAAACAATAGCAAGAAAGGAAAAACAAGTTGTGTCACTATCTCGGGGTTCATTTCACTAAACATCATCTTATATGATCATATATACATAGCTTTTGATCTTTTCTGCTTGTCCAAAACTTATACTAGTTATGGCAAATAAGGGAAACAATGGGACATATGTTTCTTTGGGCCTGGCTTAATTCACTTAATTTTTTTTCCAAGTCTTACCATTTCACAACAAATGGGCCTATGTCATTCTTTCTGATGGAGGCATAGAATTCCATTGTAGGTATATATATATATATAGATAGATAGATAGATAGATAGATAGATAGATAGATAGATAGATAGATATAGATAATATTTTCTTTATCCATTCATCTACTTAGGAGCATCTGGTTCTTTACCTTAGCTATGGTAAATAATGCTTCGATAAACATAGTTGTGCTGGTAGCTTTAGTATGGTCTTGTTTGTGATCATTTGGGTAGATGCCCAAAAGTAGGATTGCTGGGTTATCGGAGAGTTCTATGTGGAGTCTTTTGTTTCAAAAGTGGTTGAACAAGTTTATATTCCTACCAACAATGTAGTAAGGTTCCATTTGGGCCACATCCCCTTCAGCATCTGTTGTTATTAGTTTTCTTGATTATAGCCATTCTAACTGGGGTGAGGTGCAATCTCAATGTTGTATTGATTTGCATTTCTTTTATGGCTAGAGAAATTGAGCATTTCTTCAAGTGTCTTTTGGCCATTCGTATTTTTTGTTCAGAGAAGTATCCCTTTAATTCTTTAGCCTTCTTGATAACCAGGAGGTTGTTTCTTTGAGGATTTATTGTTGGACGATTCAATTTTTTTATTAATAACTTTTGTATCATGAAAATATCGTACAGACGGTTTACAATTACATGAGCAATGTAATGAGTACATTTCTTATCAAGCATTGTTGCCTCCTCCTTTGTTTCCCTTTACCATCCCAAACCACAATACCTCCTCCCCCCAGCCCCGCCAACCCCAACACCAATCCTCACCAATTTTGTAAAGTGTGTTTGTCACTGTAGCATCTTGTACATTTTCATTGTTGCAATGGGTCCTCCTGTATCCCCATTTAAACAATTTTTTCCCTTCCCCTCCCCAAATTATACCAACATCAAATACAGTGAAAACAGGGGTTATACCGTGGGGGAGGGACATAGAAAGAAACAAAAAAATCCTCTTATAAATATGTTAGAAACATAGCAAGAAAGATAAACCATTTGAGTCCTTATCTTGGGGCTCATTTCACTTAAAATCAGCTTATCTGACTGTTTCTGCTTGTCTCACAGTAAAAACCTGGAAAAGGAAATCAAAACAGAACTTTCAAAGTGGAAAAACCTCCCATGCTCCTGGACTGGGAGGATCAACATCGTGAAAATGGCAATACTTCCCAAGGCTATGTACAAATTCAATAAGACACCTGTCAATATTCCAACCTCATTCTTCAAGGAAATAGAAGAGGCAATCCAAAAATTCATATGGAGCAATAAAAGACCCCGAATAGCAAAAACAATCCTTAATAGAAAAGCGCTGGAGGAATATCAATACCAAATTTCAAACTCTACTACAAAGCCATAGTAATCAAATCATCTTGGTACTGGCACAAGTACAGACCTCAGGACCAATGGAATAGAATTGAAAACCCAGAAATGAACCTATGGCCATCTAATCTTTGATAAGGGAGGTAAAAATTAGAATGGAAGAAAGACAGCCTCTTCAGTAAATGGTGATGGAAAAATTGGTTAATCACTTGTACAAAACTAAAGGATTTAATTTTTTGAGTTCTAAGTTTATTTTAGATATGAAGCCCTTGTCCATTATATGGCTAGTGAAGATTTTCTCCCAATTCATGCGTTTTCTATTGATATTGCTTGCTATGTCCTTTGCAATGCAGAAGCTCTGAATTTTCATTGAATCCCGTTTGTCCAACCTTTCTTTGATTTATTGTGTTTCTGGATCCTTATTAAGAAAATTTCAGCCTGTGGAGTATAGAGTTTCTCCTATTTTTTCCTGTAATATCTTTAAGGTCTTTGATCCATTTGGAGTTGATTCTGGTGCAGTATGATATATAAGGATCTAGCATTAGTTTTATATAGGTGTTTAACCAGTTTTGCTAGTACTATTTACTGAAGAGGTTGTCTTTCTTCCATTCTATTTTTTTAGCTCCCTTATCAAAGATGAAGTGACTGTAGGTGTGGGGACTCATTTCTAGGTTTTCACTTCTATTCCATTTTTCCTCGGGTCATTTCTTTTGCCAGTCCCCAGCTGTTTCGATTACTATAGATTTGTAGTAGAGTTTGAAATTTGGTATTAATATTCCTCCTTACTTTCTACTAAGGATTATTTTTGCTACAAGGGTCTTTTATTGTTCCATACGAATTCTTGGATTTCTTCTTCTATTTCATTAAAAAATGAAGTTTGCGTATTGGTAGGTATCACATTGAATTTGTAGATAGCAATAGTGCCAAAGGCTATCTACAAAGATTTCTTATCTTTGTCTTACCTACTCAGTCTGAGATTTCATTTCCTAATAAGCTCAATTCTGATATGTGGCCTGTCTTAGAAGAAGAGATGGTCCATCTGTGTGTTCAAATCACAGTTGCTTTAGGATGTTGAGATTTGGACCTAGTTTTAAGAAATAAAACTGTGGGGTTGGAAGGTGGCTCAGTAGTAGAGTGCTTGCCTCAAATTCATGAGGCCCTAGGTTTGATTCCTCAGCACCCACATAAGCAGAAAAGGCTGGAACTGGGGCTGTTGCTCCAGTGGTAGAGCTCTCGCTTCGAGCTGAAGTGCTGATGGCCAGTGCCCAGGCCCAGAGTTGAGGCCTCATGACCAACAAAGAAGAAGGAGAAGAAGAAGGAGGAGGAGAAGGAGGAGGAGGAGGAGGAGGAGGAGGAGGAGGTGGAGGAGGAGGAGGAGGAGGAGGAGGAGGAGGAGGAGGAGGAGGAGGAGGAGGAGGAGGAGGAGGAGGAGGAGGAGGAGGAGGAGGAGGAGGAAGAGAAGAAGAAGAAGAAAAGAAATAAAATGTGAAGATAGTTTGTAAGTATGGTTACCAAGTTTCCATCAAATTAAGGAAATGCCAAAGGAGATAAAGCACAAGAACTAAAGAAACTATGATCATTCAGAACTTGTACTTTACAGAAAAAAATATGTAAACCAAGAATTGAACCAGCAGTTGATTTTAGAAAAGGAAATCTGTGTTTTTTTTTGTTTCATTTTTCAGTCATGGGGCCTGAACTCTGGACCTGGGTGCTGTCCCTCAGCTCTTCAGCTCAAGGCTAGTAGTGCTCTACCACTTGAGCCACAGTGCCACATTCAGCTTTGTCTGCTTATGTGGTGCTGAGGAATCGAATGCATGCAAGGCGAGCACTCTACCACTCCCAGCCTCAAAATCTGCATTGTTGTTAAAAACTTGTCTTTCTAAGCTGAAATTACATCTTTGTATGCAGCCCTGAAAGCAGAATCAATTCCAAATGGATCAAAGCCTCAAGGTAAAAGCAGATACCCAGAAAATATTACAGGGAAGAATAAGACAAACACAAGGGTTCCTTGCCACAGGTTTAAACTTCCTTAATACAGTTCCAGAATCACAACGAATCAAAGATTGGATAAATTAGACTCTATTAAACTGTAGAGCTTCTGCATGGGAAAGGACATACCTAGCAAGATGAATAGAAAGGCTACAGACTGGGAGATCTTCATTAGCCATATTGTATGGTGAGTCACTCTATAAGCCACATTTAGGTATGGAACAATGGAGTCTTTATTACACAGTTAGCAGGCTGCAGGCCCCCCATTGTTACAAAAGGCTGTCGCCCCCAAATACACAAAACACAGTTAGGAAACAGGTCAGAGAGGAAACAAATAACAAAATGGTGGGGGGGTGAGGAGGACTGGGTAGGGGGCAGGGGGAGGATGGGAAGGGGAAACAAAGAAGGAGGTAAAATGCTTGATAAGAAATGTACTCATTATCTTGCCCATGTAATTGTAACCCTTCTGTACAATATTTTCACAATAGAAAAAAAAAAACAAAAAAAAAAATACCAACCAACAAGCCAATTCAGCTCCACTGGAAAGATGAATTGGGAAGCCATGATGAGTGGAGATGAGTCAGGAGTCAGGAGAAATTACCAGTCCCAGGCACTGGACTGACAGATTCAGTAACTTGTGGAACTGTCCCCTGCTTAGACACTATTTAGGGCCGGGCCAGACCACACCAGCTGCCATTACTCCATGCCACATGTGTCTCTGTGAACATGTCTGTCTGTGAACATTTCAGCCAAGTGCCCGTCTCTGCCTCCAGGGCATACCCACTACCTGGGAAGCAGATGAAGGGTAGAGGCCTTTCCTTCCCCCATCATGAAGACAAGATGCCAGTCCATGTGGCCAATATGGCTCCTGCCAGACTTGCCCCTTTACTTCATTCATTCCCTTTTTATTCTTGTATACGTGAAACCAAATCAGTGATTTTTCTGTAAGAGATCCAAACTTTTGCCTGGCCTGTTTCCTTTGTAATTTAAGGACTCTCCAACAGTTAAAGTTGGCTCCATATGGATGGCATCCATATAGACAGGGGGCTTGAACTTTGTAAACCTTACCCTGCCTAACCTGGGAAAGAAGGTTCAAATTCATTTCCCGCAGAAAGAATGTCCCACAACCAAAGTCATACTTTTGGCAGATCCAAAGCAGTTTTTTACTGGAAAGCAGTTATGGTAATGGAGTCAGGCAAGAGTCCAGTCCACTTTCCCCCTAACTAAGGTGGTCAGGATGATGTAGTCTCCTCTAGGTGATGTAATGCTGTCTTTGAACTTTATCTAAACAGGAATCTCTAGATTAGAAGAGATGGGCTGCGAAAAAATTAGAATGGAAGAAAGACAGCCTCCAGTAAATGGTGCTGGCAAAATTGGTTAATCACCTTTAGAAAACTAAAGCTAGATCCTTATATATCATCCTGCACCACAATTAACTTCAAATGGAAAAAAGACCACAGAGTCAAAACAGACACCCTGAAAACATTACAGGAATAGGAGAAGCCCTAGGTCCTGAATATTGTTCCTCAGCTCTGCAGCTCAAGGCTAGCACTCTACCACTTTGAACCCCAAAGAACTCTGCAGTCTGATTAGAGGTGACAGTCTCACCAGGACCTTTCTCTACCCTGGCTGGATTTAGACTACAGCTTGTAGATCAATGAGTCTTACAAAAGGCCACTAGTAGTGGGAACACTAGGCGGTGGTCTTCAATTCGTGGGCTTAAGGCACTGTTACTGAGGCAAGCAAGCAAGTTTACAGAAGCAAAACATAGCAAAAACATAGCCTTGAGTCACAGGAGCATAGGCAAAACATAATCTTGACTTGGTCAACATGATCAATACTATCAAAGCTATTGACACTATTACAGAAATTATTTTTATTATAAACTCCTGACTAACACAGCAACTTAGTGCAGCTGATGAGAAGCCTCAAAGCTGTCAGTAGCCTTCTGCAAAGCTGCCGGCTTGGTAAACTTGAGTGAGGGAGCGATGTTCTTTTGCTTTTTAGCAAGAATGGGTAAGTGACAAAAGCTGAATACTGGTCAGCCTTTGTCTGTGGTATTTCTTTACCAAGAGGTTTTTTTTCCTTTTATCAATAATTTTGTTTTGTTTTCTGATTTCACATTTTTGTACCTATGGCTATTCTTTTCCCAGTTAAAAGGGGAGTCAGAGGAAGGACTGAGGCCAGACAATAGGAAGAAATTTTTGCCAGTGAATAGTAACTCAGATATTACAGAAAACCAAAGATCTGGTGTTTTAATGCATTATGCTGTTCACATTGTAATCAAGTTATCTGACTTATTACAAGTGTAAGGGATTATTGCATTATTTTAAAGAGGAATGTTAGTTAAATTTCAAGTTTTACTAACACCAAAACTTGCTGACTTTTCTTGGGGAGTTTAAAACTTAGCTCATTCTTTTTTTTACACCATGATGACAGGCAGTAACGTATCTGTAGAACAAACTCGAGTCTATTTCAGGGGCTCCACAGAGCAAGGGTACCTGGGTCTGAGGAACGTCTCTCAGAGGTCTTTCCCTGGTTGCATCGATGTGGACTATCCCCTGACACAGGAGTCAGGTCATGACAGGGGTCCTCCTGTCTGAGCGAGAATAGGATCTTTCTGGGACCTCCAGATGAAGTGGACTGACCCACTTGTCAAATCACAGATGCTAACCAGTATCTAAACAGGTGTAGTTTATTCAATTGACCCACTGACCAGGGCTAACTCATTTCTGGAATGAGCAGCCTCGAACTGAATTAGTTCAGTGTTTATAAAGGCAAAAAATGGATTCTTTTAGAGCAGATACAAGCAAGCTGGGGTACAGAAGCAGAACTTAGCAGTTATTTTGCAAGCACATAAATCACAAACATTCCTGAAACAATTATAACCATAAATACCCCGCTAGCAATTTTTTGAACTAAAGCAATGGACAGTTCCTGGTTTCAGGGCCAGGTGTTTACAGTAGAAGGGGCAGCCAAGGGCAAACAGGCCAGTTATACTACAAGGGGCAGAAGGAGTAAAAAGGCCTTGTCCTTTCCTCAGAGCTACTTGTTCCCATTCAAACCTGCCTTGCAAAGTTTGGCCCTAATTCTTAAAAATCAATAATTTAGTTCCGTTGATAATTTCATATTTTACATTCCTTTTGAAGGGGAGGGTCATCACAGTGCATTGATTAACCGCCTAAATGGCTTGAATCACCAGCCTCTGAGTAGCCTCTAAGCATACTATATATGGAAGGTTAAGGCCTATCTTCCCTAGATGGAAAAGTTCTGCTGTCCATTTAAGGTTTGGCATATTCATGGTGGGAGAGAGTGATGCCCCCTTCCCCCTCAGGTGATAGGCATACCTGGATCCTTAGAGACAGGGGTGGGCCCTTGGCTGATAGGTTATTGAACCCTTCAGTTCAGTGTCTGGAACTGGGGTGTGCTGTGACCCATCTCCCTGGTGGGGGACCCCATGCCATGTGTATCTCCATGTTTCTGTCTTGTCTCTGGTCTCTTGGCTTGTCTCTAGTCATCATGGTATCCCAATTCAGCTCTCCATCAGAGAGCTGATTTGTTTTTGTTCTTTACTCTCTATCCTGTTTCCAAGCCATGTTAAGTGTATTTGTGGATTGAAGGCCTTCATTATACAGTTAGCAGTCTGTAGACAGTGCATTGTAACAAAAACTCCAAGATTCTACCTCTCAAAAGTAGTTTCTCTGAATTTTCTGATAATTTTCTTTACAGCATCTAAGATCCTTCCTGTAGACTTTTCTTCCAAATAAACCTGTGCTAGTGTTTAATTTATCTCTTTGCCTATTTTCTGTGGCTTTTAGGGGCCTAGTAGCTATATATATATATATATATATATATATATATATATATATATATATATATATTCTTTTGCTTGTTCTCATTACTCCAGTGTTGATACTAGCTGAAAACTTGCAGCTTGTGGAATCATATGTGCTACAAAGAGCAGTCTTACTCAAAAAAGTGATCCCCAAACCTAAGCATGTGTTAACATAGGACCTATTAGAAGTTCAAAAATTCTCATAAGCCCCAGACCCATTGAACCTGAAGCTACATTTAACAAAATTCCCAAATAATTTATATGCACATTATTGTTCATGAAGTAATGCTAGTACTACTTACTGAAAAGGCTGTCTTTCTTCCATTCTATTTTTTTTAGCTCCCTTATCCAAGATTAGATGGCTATAGACTGTAGGTTCATTTCTGGGATTTCAATTCTATTTCATTGGTCCTGAGGTTTGTTCTTGTGCCAGTAACAAACTGTTTTGATTATTATTGCTTTGTAGTCGAGTTTGAATTTGGTACTGATATGTCTCTAGCACTGTTTTTTCTGTTAAGGATGATTTTTGCTATTTTTGTTCTTTTATTGTTCCATGTAAATTTTTTTGATTGCCTCTTCTATTTCCTTGAAGAACCAGGTTGGAATATTGATAGGTATTGCACTGAACTTGTAGATAGCCTTGGGAAGTATTGCCATTTTCACGATGTTGATCCTTCTAATCCAGGAGTATGGGAGGTTTTGCCACTTTATTTAAGATATGGAAACAACCCAGATGCCCCTCAGTAGATGAATGGATCAAGAAAATGTGGTATATATACACAATGAAATTTTATGCCTCCATCAGAAAGAATGACATTGTCCCATTTCTTAGAAAATGGAAAGACTTGGAAAAACTATATTAAGTATAGTAAGCCAGGCCCAAAGAAACTTAGGTCTCATGGTTTCCCTTATTTGCAATAACTAATATACGTATGAGACAAGCAGAAACGGTCAGATAAGTTGATGTTAGGTGAAATTAATCCCAAGATAAGTATTCAAATGCTTTTTTCTTTAATGCTATTGTTTCTAACATATTTATAAGATGATTTCTTTGTTGTTTTGTATGTCCCTCCCCCACGGTATAACCCCTTATTTCACTATATTTGATGTCGGTATAAATTGTGGAGGGGAAAGGGAAAAACAAATTGTTTAAATAGGGATACAGATGGGCCCATTGCAACAGTGAGATGTACAAGTCATTATGGCGAAATACAAACTTTACAACTTTGGCAGGAGTGGTGGTGGTGAGGAGGGAAGTGAAGGGAAGGGGAAACAAAGGAAGAGGCAACAATCCTTGATAAGGAATGTACTCATTATCTTGCCCATTTAATTGTAACTCCTTTATATGGTTTTTTCACAATATAAATAAATAAATAAAGCAATGCTATAGTCTATATCTTAAGTGTCCACCTAACACCTATGTTTGAAAGATTCAGCCCTTAGCTTCTCAGAGATGGTGCAAATGAGAATATAAGGCCTAGTGGGAGGTCTTCTGGTTATTTAGGGTGTGTCCTAGGAGGTCTTCTGGTTATCTAGGTGGTATCCTTGAAGTGAGAAATAGGACCCCAGGATTTTCTTGACCATGAATGTGTGTGTGTGTGTGCATGTGCGCTTACGCATCTTGGAACTAGGACTTGATCTCAGGGCCTGGTCTCTGTCCCTCACTTTTTCAATTCAGTCTAGTACTCTACCACTTGAGCCACAGTTTTTCTTCCAGCCTTTTTGTGATTATTTGCAGAAGAGAGTCTCACAGACTTTTCTAGCTGGGCTGCCTTTGAGTGGCAATCCTCAGATCTCAGCTTCCTGAGGAGCTAGGAATATGAGAGCATGAACTATTAGCATCTGGCCACACTTTCCTTCTTGGCTAACAAAGACTACCTCTCTCCCAGCCGAGCACCCATCTATAGCTACCCCTCCAACCCAAGGCTTCAGAAGAAATATAACCTCCTTCCCTGAGAATAAAGAAATGGGATCAGGTTTGAGCTTTATGTTCTCCACAAAATCAGGGCCTGGTGGGAGCTTATGTGGAGGTCACAGATACTTGCCAGGGCAAGTAGACAGCTGTTAGAACAGAAGAGAGTATGAAAAGACATCCTTGCAGCTGGATGCCAGTAGCTCGTGCCTATAATCCTAGCTACTCTAAGTTGAGACCTGAGGATCAATCAAGATTCAAAGCTAGCTTGGGCAGACTCTTATCTTCAATGAATCACCAAAAAGATGGGAAGCAGAGCTACTGCATTTCAAGTGGTACAGCACCAACCATGTGCAAACAAGCTAAAGAATACCACCTAGTTTCTGAGTTCAAGCCCCGGTACACACACACACACACACACACACATCTTTAGCAGATGCCAGTGGCTCATACCAGCAATCCTAGCTACTCAATAGGCTGAGATCTTAGGATAGCAACTTAAAGCCAGCCCAGGCAGGAAAGTATGTGAGACACTTCTGTCTACTAAACTACTAAAAAAGATGAAAAATGAGCTATGGTTCAGTGTTAAAGTGTTAGATTTGAGCAAAGCAATCTCAGGGACAGTGCCAAGCTCTGAGTTCCAGCTCTAAGACTTTTTTTAAAGACAACCCCACCGCAATCAGGCCATAGATACAGATTTTGGTCATCCTAGATCTCACTTCTGCTCCAGCCACTTTCACAGCACAAGTGGCTGGTGTGTGGCCAGTACTGGGCAAAGAAGAAAATTACACAAGGGGGACATAGCCAGGTCAAGGCTAATGCCCCAGAACATTGAGGTACTGGCCATACCAGTCTCTCATCCCCCAGTTCCCTGGCCCTGGAATCTAAAGTGTGTACCTTTGTATTGTGGGCATCTGTAATTGTATAAAAGGACCCAGGGACCGGTGCTATATCACACTCCATGAAAGTGCACACGAGGCCCAGGCAATCTGGGGAAAACAAATTGGACCATTTCTTTGTGTGGGCTTGAACTGAGGATCTGGGAGCTGTCTCACTGGGTTTTCATGCTCAAGGCTGGTGTCTTACCACTTGAGCCACAGCTCAACCTCTAATGTTTTGATGGTTCTATGGAGAATAAAGTCTCACTGAATTTCCAGCTTATTGATGGCTTCAATCTATCTTTGATCCTTAGAACTTTGCCTCCCGATTAGCCAGAATGTCATGAGTGAGACTGAACCAGAAGTGACAGGCATCAGAACCTTTCCTTTGAGGTTCTGTTTATCTCGTGTCAACTAACAAGCCCTAGCTAAAATAGTCATTTACAGGGGATAAAGTTCCTCTCCTAGGTCAGTTAATCCAAGGAGATAAAATGTCTTTGGAAAAGGCTAGTCTGAGTTGGCTTACTGGAGTATGTGTGTGCGAGAGTATGAGTTTCAGGGATACCTACCCCCATCTCTCCAGTGCTTCATTCTCCAAGTGGTGAGTACATCCAGGATCACCACCCCAAAGAAGGCGGGTAGAGGAAGGTACGTAAGGTCACATAAAGTGGAATGATCTGAATTCTATCCTGCAACTGAAGCCAAGAGAGATAATAGAGAGAAGGAGAAGTTTAGAGAAACATCAATGGAAGCCCCTTACCTTTAGCTACAAGTACCAGAGAGAAGAATGAATCCATCCTTTTTGGTAGTAAGATAACAGGTGCCCACTATTTATTTATTTTACTTTTGTAAGTCCCAGGGCTTGGATTCAGGGCATCGGTGTCATCCCTGACCTTCTTTTCCTCAAGGTTGAGGTTCTACTACTTTAGCCACAGAACACATCTGGCACTTTTTGTGGTGGGGGGAGTGGTTTATGGGACATAAGAATCTCACAGACTCTCCTGCCTGGGCTGGCTCTGAGTCACAACCATGCGACCTCAACCTCCCCAATAGCCAGGATGATGGGCTAGAGCTACTGGCACCTGACTGCCACAATCCATTTACAATCCCCTAGAACCGGGCCACCCACACTGCACCCCCCTTGCTGTGAGTGGGAAGCAAACATGGGTGGTTTTGATACTTCAACAGCCTCCCTACCTTGAGCATTGTTCTGGGTGAGTCTAATGGCAGCTTCCACCTTGTCCACAGCAATAACTTGGCTCTGTCACAAGAACAAATGCCCCCAGGAGGTGTTAGGTCTGGGGTCTTTCCTCTGCACACCACCTACCCTCCCCGAAATGACACACCCCAAAAAAGCAAAGTAGAAAGAGCGAATTCATTTTCTTATAATCAGGGTCTGGTCAGATAGGTGGGGGTGAGGATCACAGGCTGTGTGGTTGGACAATGCAACACCTCCTCATTCACGTTCTTTTGTTAGCAGAGGGTAGTGAGAAAGGACTCACCAGATGGACTGACAATGAATAACCATCATGGTCTAGCCTGGGCACAGAGGGGCTTACCTCAGGGAGCAAGTTCAACAGGCTGAGCAAGAAAGCTCCAGACTCACAGCTTACCTCCAGAATGAGAGGGCCACCTTGGGTCCCAGCCACATGGGGATACTGGGCCACCTCCTCCAGCACACATTCAACAAGTTCCTGAGAGAGAGAGAGAGAGAAAGAGAGAGAGAGAGAGAGAGAGAGAGAGAGAGAGAGAGAGAGAGAGAGAGAGAGAGAATTACACTTAAGCCGTGGTGCCAGTGGCACAGGCCTATAAGGGTAACTACACAGGAGGCTGAGTTATGAGGATCATGGTTCATAGCCAGCCAAGGCAGGAATGTCTATGAGACTCTTATCTCCAAAGAACCACCAGAAAACCGGAAGTGGTGCTGTGGCTCAAGTGGTAGAGTGCTAGCCTTGATCTGAGGAGCTCGGGGACAGAGCTAAGGTCCAGATTTCAAGCCCCACGACTGACAATATGTTGATTTCCCACCACAAGATAGTGGACTGAAGAACACCCATTGTCCTAGGGAGCATGGCTGAGAACACAGGCTGAGTTTCCTGTCAGCTGGGGGTCATGAGTAGTTCACCCACCTTCTCCATGCCCCATTTTCCCCAGCTGCAAACTGAACAGTGAAGGATCCCCTCCTCATGGGGATAGGGTAAGGATGAAAGAGAGCCATGTTTTGTTTCATAATCCCATACCTGTGGCACGATAAATAACCGGCCCCATCTGAATCCTTTCCAGGTATCTTCCTGTCATATGCTCACAGAATTGCCAAGAACTTTATCTGACGACCACTCCCTCTATGCCTGGTCCTGGACCAGAAATCCCCCTGCATTGATCCCTTGTTTCCTCACAACTGTCCTGTGAGGAGGCTCAGGTCCGATGGTTCCAGGCCCAACCCAGAGCTTTAATTGTGGTCAAGAATCGGCTGCCTTGGACTAAAAGTTTGGGAAATCCATATAAACTGATGACTGAGCATGGTGCTACATGTCTAGGATCCCAGCTACAGAGGACCAGGTGGTGGTGCACGCCTGTCACAGGAGGACCGTGATCCAGCCTCACCTGATCTTATATTGAGTCTCTCTCTTGGAAATGCCCACGAGAGAAAGGCTTGGCTCCGATGGTAGAAGACCTGATTGGCAAGCCTAAGGTTTTGAGTTCAAACCCTAATATACCAAAAAGAATCAGAGGCTTAGTGCCAGAGGCTCATGCCTATAATCCAATCTACTAAGGAGGCTGAGATCTGAAGATCAGAGGGCAAGATTTAAAATAGGGTTGGCCTTGCCCATCAGACGTCATGATGAGAAGACCCAGAGTCTGACCCATACCAATATGCTCCATACTAACAGGGCTTGTACCCTTACTAAGTGCTGGCCATGCTCTCTGTCCCCTTGGGGAGCCACCCCCTGCGACCCCATCCCCAGGTCCTCCCAAGCTCTCTATGCCACCAACCAGGCCCGAGGGAGTAGACAGTTCCAGGGCACAAAGATCCCTTGGTCTTATAATTTAATGGTGCTGAGTCCCCTGGTGTGGCCACACTGGATTTGGATGTGACCTCAGGGTCCGTGGCCCTCCTAAGGTCAGATGGGAGGCATGTGACCAGAGGTGGCTCAGCATGTTACCTAGCAGGAAGGGAAGGTGATGGCTTCCAGGTCTGACAGTTACTGGGCAGAAAGTTAGCCAAGAGGGAGGGAGGTGCCCCTGTTGAGACTTTACATTTCAGCCTTTCAATAATTAAGAAAAAGGGTGAAGATTCTCTCTGGCAACTTCCTGTTTGCAAGGGCCATTGACAGTAGGGGTAAAAGGCTGAGATGTGGTCCCCTCTGGGAGAAGGCAGCAGGCAACAGCTCTCACTTGGGCATTGAGTCCTTAGATGCAATCTGGAGGAGGCAAATCTCTTGGATGAAGTCTGGAGAAGTCTCATGAGGCATTCAGAGACTGAAAAAATACTGGAGAGCAAATAAATGGCAAGAGGAAGGACTTGAGGCTGAAAATGTTGGTAGAAATATCCCTAGTCAAGTGACAAAGGCAAGAATATAGATTCCTGTCCAGTTGAAAGGTAGACAGGTATGGATATTAGATGGGCAGTCTTCTTACTTCTATTGACCTTCTGGCTCTGGTTAATTTTGAAAGGACAGGCATAAAGTGGATAATGTGATAGCATCTCCTTACTCCTCCCCATGTTCCCTTGCTCCCCAGACTGGCTGAGTCTACGTGCTCATTGCTGAGATGGTTTGTCCCAGTTGGTATTCAAGGAGGTTTGAACAAAAGGCCTGGCCACTGTCCTTGAGCACTTCTGCTCAAGGCTAGCACTCTACCACTTTGAGTTATAGTACCACTTGCAGTGTTTGCTGGTTAGAGATAAGAGGCTCAAGCCATGCTTCCAGCCTGGCTCTTTGCAGGTTAGTTGGGAGATGGAGTCTGAGGGATTTTTCAGCTCGGGCTGGTTTGAACTGCAATCTTTGCCACAAAAGCCCTTTGTTATTTCCAATTAAAGCAACAAGGAGATCAAATAGAATAAGTAGAGCTTACCTGGTCCTTATCAAGAATTGATCAAATATTCTGCAATGACAAAACTCATTAAATGTGAGAATCTTAGCCCAGATATACCCAATATTTTAGAATCACGTACTTAGTACTAAACTACACAACACAAAACAAAATAGGCAAAACTCAAAACCTAAAATATTTGACAACAATGTATAAACATCTTTGCTATCAAAGCACATCACATGGTTGGGCCTTAGTTAACAGGGTCTGTGAAAAGAGCAACTTGTTAGCAAGGCACATTAGAATAGATGGATGGATAAGTAGTAAGCTTGGTGGAAGGGTAAGGGTTGGATGGGGCCAAACCCTTAACATCATGTGGCCAAGATGGTGAACTCAAGATGGCAAATTTCTGAAAAAATGCAAAGAAAGGCTGAAGAAAAATCAAGCCTACTTTGGCTAGCCTTTGAGAGGGAAGTTAGAGGGGCTCCCTGGGACCCAGGCCATGTCACATTCTTCAGGACACAATCCAAAAAAATTTAGAAAAGAAAGGGAGAGATATAGAAAGTTGAACATGAATAGCAGAGAGCAGAGAGAGCCTGAAAGTAAACAGACTTCTGAACATGTACCAAAATTGCAGAGGCAAAAATTATCTAAATCTGAGAACAGCATAAAAATATTATGTGCTCTGTCTATCCAGGGAGTGCAGGAGGCATTTCAGAGGGGTTTCACAGCTGGAGAATGACTTGCAGCACCCCAGTGAATGTGTAGGAGAGTCAGTCTGGAGAGTGATGGAAAGCTGACCAGGCAGAAGCAGCATTCCGACTTACCCCAGAGCCCTAAAGAGAGAAATGGCCAAGCACCCAACCAAGAATCCTCAGCATCGGAGGTTACCAGCCGTTTGGCTAAAGACCATAGGAGCTCTCTGGCATGACACCACATCTGAACAGAGATTGAGCAACAGAGAGCCATAGAGAGTAGTTGCACTCACCAGAGTAGAGAAGTGGTGTGGACGTGGATATGAAGGCCAGCAATGGTATTGGTGAAAAGTCTCACGTGATGTCCCAGGCAGTTTGGTTTGCAGAAGAGGGGTGGTTGGGAAATTCTAACATTTCCAACTCAAAAACCCCATCTGAGTCACGGCATCATATGTAAGGTATATTAAATAGGTAGATTTCATTAGGTAGTGGATGAAGAGAACACCACAAGCTATTCAGGCAGGAAAAGAAGTTTATTTACCGGACTGCTGCCCCCACCATACATGGTGGAGAAGCCTGTCTGAAATGGAAAGGGAGGAGATAGCAATTTGTATTTCGATAGAAATTCATCCATCTCTGCTAGGTTTTCCTTCCTTTGTGAGTAGAGTCTGGAATTATTTCTTTATGATTGGATGTCTTGGATGTTTGTTGTAATTTTTCCTGTGGTATTTCTGATATTATTGATTTGGGTCTCCTCTCTTTTGTTCATTACTCTTGCCAGTGGTCTGTCAGCTTTATTGAGATATTTTTTAAACAGCTTTTTGTTTTATTAATTTTATTTTTAATTTTCTTTGTATCTCATTAATTTCAGCTCTTATTTCACTTATCTTTTTCTGTCTAGCAAATTTAGTTCAATTTTTTCTTGTTTCTCTAGCAGTTTTAGTTGCATCATAACATTGTTTACTTGGTCTATGTTTTCTTTTTTTAATTTTTTAATTTATTTTTTATTGTGAAAATACTGTACAGAGGGGTTACAATTACATGGGCAAGATGATGAGTACATTCCTTATCAAGCATTGTAGCCTCCTCTTTGTTTCCCCTTCCCATCCCTCCCCATCCTCCCCCTGCTCCCCCACCCAATCCTCCCCTTTCCCCCTCCCCCCCCACCAAAGTTGTAAAGTTAGTTTTCGACATAATGACTTGTACATCTCATTGTTGCAATAGGTCCACCTGTATCCCTATTTAAATTATTTGTTTTTCCCCTTCCCCTCCACAAATTATACCGACATCAAATACAGTGAAAGCAGGGATTATACTGTGGGGGAGGGACATACAAAGCAACAAAGAAATAATCTTATAAATTTGTTAGAAACAATCACATGAAAGAAAAAAAACATTTGAATATATATCTTAGGGTTCATTTCCCTAACATCACCATATCTGACCTTTTCTGCTTGACTCAGACATATACTAGATATTGCAAAAAAGGGAAAACATGGACTTATGTTTCTTTGGGCCTGGCTTACTTCACTTAATATAATTTTTTCCAAGTCTTTCCATTTCCTAACAAATGGAGCAATGTCATTCTTTCTGATGGAGGCATAGAATTCCATTGTGTATATATACCACATCTTCTTGACCCATTCATCTACTGAGGGGCATCTGGGTTGGTTCCATATCTTAGTTATGGTAAATAATGCTGCAATAAACATAGTCGTGATGGTATCTTTAGTGTGGTCTTGTTTGTGATCATTTGGGTAAACACCCAAAAGTGGATTGCTGGGTCATAGTGGAGCTCTATGTGGAGTCTTTTGAGGAATCTCCATACTACTTTCCAAACTGGTTGAACAAGTTTACACTCCCACCAACAATTAGTAAGGTTCCCTTCTGTCCACATCCCCTCCAGCATCTGTTGTTATTAGAGGTCTTGATTTTAGCCATTATAACTGGGGTGAGGTGGTATCTTAATGTTGTTTTGATTTGCATTTCTTTTATGGCTAGAGAGGTTGAGCATTTCTTCATGTGTCTATTGGCCATCCATCTTTCCTCTTCAGAGAAGTTTCTGTTTAAGTCTTTAGCCCACTTATTTATTGGGCAGTTGTTTCTTTGAGGATTTGTTATTGGGGGATTTAATTTTTTGAGTTTCAAGTATATTTTAGATATGAGACCCTTGTCCACTGTATGGCTAGTGAAGATCTCCCAATCCGTAGGCTTTCTATTGGTCTTGATATGCATTGTGAGTGCAATAAATTTGCCCCTCAGGACTCCTTTCGCTGGGTCCCATAGGTTTCTTCGTAATGTATTTTCATTTTCATTGAATTGTAGGAACTTTTTACTTTTTTCTTTAATTTCTTCTGTAACCTGTCTATTGTTCAACAGATTGTTGTTTAATTTCCATATGTTTAAGTTTTTTCTACTTTATGCCTTGTTATTGAGAGAACTAGTTTGATTCCAGTATGGTCAGATAGAATACAGAGTATTATGTCGATCCTCTTGTTTTCTTTTTTTAATTTTTTAATTTTTCAATTTTTTAATTTATTTTTTTATTGTGAAAATACTGTACAGAGGGGTTACAATTACATGGGCAAGATGATGAGTACATTCCTTATCAAGCATTTGCTTAAATTCCTTGTATGAACTAACAAATGATCTATTTGAGAAAAAGTAAGGGAGTTTGCAAGAATAAGACCCTGCTGGTGCGAATCCCTGTAATTCTAGCTACTTAGGAGGCTCACATCTGTGTATTCAGTTTTAAAGCCATCCCAGGCAGGAATGTTCATGAGGATTTTCTGGGGTAATTCAGCACCACACCCTGCCTCAAGTCTGGGACTGTTCACCACCTTCTGCTTATGCAAGCCAGTATGGAGAGAGATTGCACCCCACTACACGTCTGTAGTTGTTTACTGCAGCTGTCGATGCCGCTGCTGCCGCCACAGCTGATGCCACTGCCTGAGCTGCTGCCACTGCCCAGGATCAGCTGGGCCACATATGCAAGCCAGGCACTCCACTATGAGTCAGGTGTTAGACACTGCTGCTGCCTCTGGCTTGGCTGGGCCGCTTATGCGGAGCAGTATGGAGAGGCACAAACCACCACGGGTCTGGAGTTGTTCACTGCAGCTGTCCCCGCCCCAGCTACCGCTGCCGCCCTGGGCTGGTCTGGGCTGTTCCTGTGGGCTAGTGCCAAGAGGCATTGTGCCCGGAGTCTTGGTGGTTTGCTGCCACTGCCAGATGCTGCTGCTGCTCCAGGTTAGGCTAGGCTGTTTACACCAGCAGGACAGAGGTAACACAGTGTGAGTCTAGGGTCATTCACCACTGCTGACAGCTGCTGCTGTTCCTGACTGGATTGGGCTGCTTGCACCAACCAGGCAGAGGCACTGTGCCAGGGCCAATGAGGGAAGTCTTCATGCCGGCTATGCATTTGAGATTTCTGTTTGTATTCTCTGGGTTGGCACCGTACCTTGGGAGTCTTCTGGGAGCCTTGGGATGCTTGCCAGTGTGTGGTCTTCAGAGGGTCCAGAGCCGGGATATTTAAGCAACCTGGCACGAATCCCCACAACTTACGCTGCTCAGCACAGAGCCCCATCACCAACAAGGTGTGGGGGAAGGATCTTCCCACTTTACTGTCTGTGTAGGTTTTTCCTTTTTCTTTTTTCACTTCCTATATTTCTCTGAGCAATTGCTTTTTAGGGTGGGGGTGTCACTTGGTGAAACAGAGCATTGAAAGCCAAACACACTATTTGGTTGGAGAGAGCTGTGGTGTTTCCCTGCTGTTCCATTGCCAACTTGGCCCCTTCTTTTCAGGTGAAATTTTTCTTAGGCAGCAAGTGGGCCTTGGTTACCAAATGATAGGTACATAAAAGAATATGTTGTAAAGCCAGCAGTTTGTAGTTAGACATTTCTGTTAATATAGCCTTCACAAGATTAGGGAACAAAGGGGGTGGTCTACCCTAAGGTATTTCAAAGGGATTAAATTCTTTAACATAAGGGCTACATCTTGCTCGAAGAAGAGCAAAGTGAAGGAGACTTACGTAGCCATGGCCAGTCTCTGTATTTAATTTAGTTAAAGTTTCCTTTAAGGTCATATTCATTCTTTCTAGTGCCTTGAACTCTGAGGTCTATATATGGATTGTAACATCCAATTTATTCCTAGAGCATTAGTCAATAATTGAGAACTTGGGCCATGAATGCAGGGCCAACTTTGGACCCCACAGCTAAGGGTAAGTCAAATCAAGGAATTATTACATGCCTCAGCTCAGCCTGAAAAAGTGTCCACTATTATAATAGATACCAATACCCATACTTGCCAGGCTTTACCTCTGTGAAGTCCATTTGCCCAAATTCACCATCTGATGTTCCTCACATATGAATTCTTTCCATATGTTCCAGCTTTTCAGCTTTTACCTGTTGGAAATTACCTACACACATTACAAAGGATTATCAGGCTGAGGCCCCACTGGTTTTCAGAACTGTCTTAGGCAGTGGCCTCGGGCAATTTACCTTGGTGCAAATATCTACATGTAAACTGACAGAAAGCCTGTATGCATTTTTCCCAAGTTTAGTTTCAAAATTTGCACACTTATTACCACTGTTTTTGCTTCTTCCTTTAATCTTAACAACTAGTAGCTCTAGAGACCTCGCTGGTTTTAGAGTGGTCTCCCAAGCTACCTAATCAGCTCAGATGTTTCTCTGTATCTTAGGGTCTCTAGTTTCTTTAATTCCTGTAGAGTACTCTGAACCTGGGAGACTTCTTCCATTTTATTCTGCTCCTTTTCTCTCAAACTTCCTTTCATGATCCCACTCTCCTTCTCAATGTGCTCCTTAACCTGCAAGTGTTTTGGCAGGGTCACATGAGAGTTCCTTTGACTGGCCAACTGCTGTTCCTCCTCACAACCCCTTTGCTTGCTCTTCAGCTCCTCCCTTAAGTTCACAAAGGTGTTATTGAGAGGTAATTTTTCCCACCTCCACCTGTTCCATTGGGACATGATGTTTCTGCATTACATTTATGGTGAAGATCTCAGCAGTCTTTTTGGCCTTTTACTCTAGTAGTTTCTCTTTCTAGTTTTCCACGTCAGTGTATTTTTGTGACAGATCTTTCAACTGTTTGTTTAGCTCTTCTGTTTTTCTTCCTAATGCTCTTTTCCTTTCCCTGGCATTCTTTATCAGACCATGTGGTCCTTTAACTCTTACTGAAGAGTAACAATCTCTTTCTTGAGCCTGATATTTCCTGTTCACTTTTCTTGGCCTCATCTTCTATGACATAGCACTTCCTCGTTTTTCTCTATAACTACTCTCATCTTCTTTCTCTGTTGTTTTAATATCTGGTGGCACTCTTCAAAGCTTATAATCAACATGTATTTCAACCTAATACATTCTTATATCAGATCCAGCTCTTTTATTATGTCCACAATTTCTTAATGAAGCATCAGGATCTCTTCTTGGCCTCAGTTGTGGTTAGCAAGGATGGTAGCATTGCTGTCTTGTGCTTCTGTTGGCCTCTGACCTGTGGTCCCCTAACTTGCCTCATGCTCACTCAGGCTAATGTACTTGAATTTCATTTGATTCTGACTATTTTCTAGGTTCCTTTTGAGGATTTTCTTCTCATTTTTTACTCTCACAAGTTCGTAATTTATATCTTCAAAACTTTTCTTCATGTCAATAATTCTCTGGTTTCTCCAGTGTGCTCTTCTATTTGCTTTTAGCCTCTTAGTGGGTTTTGTTTGGCACATATTGGAGATTCAGTATTTTATAACCTGTGTTTTGAGATAGAAGTGTGTAAATTTTTTGTTTGCCACATTTCTTCTTAAGTTTATAGGGCTGTTTTTAAATTGAACACAGTTGGAATTCAGAGCCACAAGCTCCTTTGCATGTTTCTCCAGAGATATGAACACATTTTCCAGGTGTTAATGGGATTACATAGCCTGTCCTTTTGAATCTTTCTCCCCCTTGGACATTCCTTTTTCCAATGTCCATTTTGCTTGCCATAAGCACACTAATCTAGTCCTAGAGGTTCCCTACTGCTATTTGCAAATGAATTGTACTATCTTTGCCAAGGTTTCTTGATCCCTATTCTGGTGCTCCTAACAAAACTCAAACCCCCTTCTTACTCTTTTTTTTTCCAGGGTACCTCTGTTATCAAACACCTACTGGGCAACCACTTTCAACTCAAAATACACCTTTCCCTCAAAACCTTATAACTTTTGAAGCTTTCTTCTAAGATATGGGGCTGACTAACAAAGGCCATATTTAGGGCTCTTTGATTCTCCAGGGCTTCAAGATCTATAGGCCTATAGGTCCTATAGGCTTCTGGGAGAAGTTTCAGAAAAGCATTAGGGTACTCACTGGGGAACTCTCCCATCTCACTCACCTTTCTGGCTTTCTAGCCTCTGCGGTATCCCTGCTAACCAAACCTGGCAATAATTGATAAGCACCTCCATACCTCGATTGCTGTTAGTCTCAGCTTGGATAAGTCTGGGGAAAGACTTGATCCAAATGGTCTGGTTCAATAGTGGAGCTACTGTCCGGTCCAGGGACCACATTCAATTTACCGAGCAGGGTTCACTCCCTTTTCTACCAGGTGAAAAGCATCTGTAAAGTTTGCTGACACTCATCGCAGTTGTGCTTGTGTGTGAAAATTACTGTCTGTAATGAGGTCATGAGCCCTGGTTATTTTTTTTTCTGAAAAGGATGGATTTTGCTGTTTCCAGTAATACAGGTCACTAGTTGTAAAGAGACCATATATTAAAAGGGGGGCCTGCCCACCATCTCCTCCCTGTTCCTGTCTCAAGGGTAATAAGGGTAACATACCACACTGTACCACCTCAGGATGGTACAAGTAACCAATTTTGGCATGGGAGGATGTAACATTAGAGGTGCTGATGGCAAAGAATAGGAGAAAGAGTACATCAGCGCATCTTCCTCTGAGGGATTCTGTAACTCTGGGGGAGAATATTTTTTGGATATGACAAATTTAGGCCTTGTTCTCCCATCCTGATAAAAGGAGTAAACAGAAGTGCATACAGGACACAGATAGAACTATCAGCATGCACACACAGAACAATAGCCACAGACACTTAATCTACATGCCCCAAACCTCTCAATGTTGACCTCTATAGTAGGTCCCAGATGACAGAGAGGACATTCCAAATTGCCTCTTGAGGAGGTCGCAGATGACCTCTGGAGGATGTCACATATGTCCTCCCTAGGAAGCCCTAGATGACCTCTCATGGATGTTCCAAATGGCTTCCCAAGGAAGTGTCAGATGACCTCCAAAGGAGGTTCCAGATGTCCTCTCAATAAGGTTGACATTACCTCATGAGTAGCTCCCAGATGGCCACTCAAGGAGGCCACATATGAACTCCAGAGGAGGTTCCAGATAACCCTCTTGAGAAAGCCACAGATGACCTCCAGAGAAGGTCCTATAGGGCTTCTCAAGGAAGTCCCAGATGATGTCCGAAGACAGTGATAGATTTCTTATCAAGGTAAACTGAGATGACCTTCAAAAGAAGCTCCAGATGACCTCAGGTGGTGGTCCTAGATTGCCTCTTAAGGAAGCCCCAACACAGATGCCCCTCAGTAGATGAATGGATCAAGAAAATGTGGTTTATATACACAATGGAATTCTATGCCTCCATCAAAAAGAATGACTTTGCCCCATTTGTTAGGAAATGCAAAGACTTGGAAAAAATTATATTAAGTGAAGTAAGCCAGGCCCAAAGAAACTTATGTCCGTGGTTTCCCTTATTTCCCAATCACTACTTTTACAGGGGTCTCAGATGACCTCCTGAGGAAGCCCCAAATGACCTCTGGAGAAAGTCCAATATGGCCCCGGGAGAAGGCTCCAGATGACCTCCAGGGTAGGTCTCAGATGGCTTCTCAATGAAGTTGTAGATGTATTCTTGATGAGGTTCCAGATGGCTTCCCAAGGACGGCCTACATGACCTCTCAAGGAGGTTCCAGATGGTTTCCCAAAGAAGCTCTGCATGACCTCTCAAGGAATTCCCAGATGGCTTCCCAAGGAAGCAGCAGATGACCTCCAGAGGGGATCCCCAAAACAGGCTGGCAAGCTTGCCCAGACACACCCCTAGAGGCCCCTAAATGACTTTTGTCCATGATTCTCCTCCAGAGACAAACACTCGAGGTAGACTCTCAACCCTGAGGGCTGACACTCACACCTATGGGGATTTTTCCCTGAGGCCAAGGCCTGATGCCATCCAAATGGATTATCTCGATGGGGGTCTCCAAAAATTAAGACCTCTATAGTTCAAGAGAATCCATAGAGAAACATTTAATATAATAAATGTTATCCAAACTACCAACCCCCAAAATTATGATATCCAAAACTCCAAATATCAAAGGGCAAGCTTTTTTTTACCCTTCCTTTTGTCTCTACACTACAGAACTATACTTCCTTCGAGGTCTTTCCCTTTTTCCCCCTTCTACCGGTTCCTTCTTCTCTTCAGGCCTCTTCACTCTCCAGAGGCCTGAACTGCTTTGACTGGGTCGTCAGTTGCCATCCTTTACCTCCTGACCTCCCTCAACTTCCTCTCCTCCCAGGACTTTCTCCTTCTGCTATCACACCACTTCCTTCCTTACAGGACTTTCCCCTTTTTTCTCTCTCCTTTTATTGCTCTGAACCAGCAGCCTATATAAAGTCTGTACCCCTTCTCTACTCCAACTGCCTAACAGTTTTCAACTGTCAAATCCCAAACTGCCCACAGCCAAATCACTTCTTCACAGCTCAGCACGTGATGATTAATGCCCCAGCCCCTCCCACAGAATGCCTCACCATCTGGCCAGGAGATGGGGCCACACTGATTATCCAAGCCTGTAGATTATCAGGGCCCTGCTGATTATTACAGTATCCTCCTTGTGAACTAGTAGCAATTGAAATTGGAAATTTGATTGTGATATTACAAACTCGTTGTGACATCACAAACACATTTTGACATCATCACCACCACGACATCACAAACCCATGGTGACAACATTGTCATTGTGACATCATGATTCCATTGTGACATCTCAAATTTATTATGACCTATTAGCTCCTTTGAAAAATCACATGCCCTTTTCAACATCAGTCCCTTTGTGTACCCATATCCTTGTTGTTAACTAATGACAATTGAAAGCAGACATGCCATTATAACATCAAAAAGTGTTTGTGACATCCTCAACAGTGTGACATCACATTTTCATTATAAGCGCATCATCTAATTGTGACATAACCAAACTCAATGACATAATCGTATTATGACAACAATTCTCATTTTGACATCATAGACACATTGTGAATGCCTATTCTGTGATTTCATTGTATTTCATATGTGGCATGAGAGTTGCTATCAGAAACACATTTTTGTACCTAAATAACCATTTTGACATCATAATCACTTTGTGCCATCACAGTGCCATTGTGATATCACTAGCACAATGTGACATCACAAACATCTCCTCTCCTCATAACATTTGTGACATGCTGACATTGTGATATCAGACCTTTTGCCCTCATAATTTGTTTTCAACCTCATATTTCATGTATGACATTAGATACTAGAAATCCACTGTGACATCATGACCATTGTGACATCACACTGACAGATATAATGAACATCGTGTCACATTGTGGCATCACAAAAGGTTTTGATGTCACAATTAATTGATGATGACCTACAGGTAAGGGGTCACAGTAGGCCTATGATGTCACAGTTGGTTGGCGATATCCAAATGGCATAAAGGATCTCATTTATCATGAAATCACAGAGAATATGAGTTCCAAAACGGACTGTGATATCTCCAAAGGCATGTGTTGTCACAAATGTGATGAAGTCCTAAGAAGATTGTAATGTCACAGTGTGACACAATATTTATGATGTCTGTCAGTATGATGTCACAATGATCATGATGTCACAGTGGATTTCTAATATCACATATCATAACTGAAATATTATAAGGTTGAAAATAGATTACGAACTCATAAAGGGCCTAAGACATCACAATTGCAGCACATCACAAGACATGAGGACAGGACAAGTTTGTGATGTCAGTGTGTTAGTGATACCACCATGGAACTGTGATATAACAAAGTGATTATGATGCCACATATTTATGAGATCACAATGATTTTCTGATATCAACCCACAGGCCACATCATTTGAAATAGAATGAAATAGAATAGACATTTACAATGTATCAATGACATCACAATGACAATATAATGTCATAATGCTATGAGGTCATTTTAAATTGGTGATGTTGCAAGGAGATAATGGTGTCACTCTGATGATGGGGTAACAAAGGTTTGTGATGTTACAATGGCATATATGAATACAATTGTCATGTGTTCACAATGAGGATATGGGTACAAAGGGACTGTAATGTCACAAATGTCATGTGTGTTTTCAAAGCTACGTAGGGGCCATGATAGCTTCATGATACACAGTTGTGATGAGTTCACAATAGGTTTTTGATGTCATGATGATTTGTAATATCTTAAACACATGTCCAATTTCAATTGCTATTTCACAATGTGCATACAAGTTCACAGAAGGAGCTTGAAGTCCTAATGAAATACAACGAAATCACAGAAAAGGTATTCATAATGTGTCTATGATGTCACATGACAATGTGAAGTTATAATTCTATCATATTATTTTAGTTTTGTGATTTCAGAATGAGCAGATGGTGTCAAAACTACAATGTGATGTCACAATTGTGATGATCTCACAAACTTTTTGATGTTAAAATGTCATGTCTGATTCTCAATTGTCAATATTTCATGGTGGGGATTCAGGTACAAAAAGGGACTATGATGTCACAAACCTATGTATTTTTTTCAAAGGTTATAAGAGGTCATAATAGTTTTGGGATGTCACAATGTGATCCTGGTGTCAAAAACAGCAATGTGATGTCACAATGGGTTTGTGATGTCACAGTATTGGTGAGGTCACAATGGGTTAGTTATATCATGAGTTTGTAATATCACAAATTTGTCCAATTTCAATTTCTCTTAGTTCACCATGATACACTTAATAACCAGCAGTGCCCCTATCATCCATGGGAACAGATAGTCATCAAGGCCTCCTGGTCTGGACCACCGGAGATGGGGGTGCATGCAGCTAAAGGGGCAGCACATGCTGCTGAAGGAGATAGGTTGTCAAGCCCCACATGGTGAGATGCCATGAAGTGATTGGGCACGGACATTTGGGAAGTGATGATTGAAAACTGTTATGCAGGAAACATACTGCAGTGGGGGTTGGTACAGCCTATACATGGGCGGCATGTTCAGAGCAACAGAAGGGGAGAGAAAAGGGGGAAAGGCCTGGAAGGAAAGAAGTGAAGAGACGGCAGGAGGATAAAAACCTGGGAGGAGAGGAAATTGAGGGAGACCAAGAGGTGAAGAACGGCAACTGGCCACCTGGACAAGGCAGGGCAGGCCTGTCAAGAGTAGAGCAGCCTTCAGAAAAGAAGGGAATGGTGGAAGGAAAAAAATGAAAAGACCTGAAAAGTAGGAAAGGTCTGTAGAGACGAGGATGAAGAGAAAGAAAAAAACCTTGTCCTTTGAAGTGTGGAGCTTTGGAAATCATTATTTTTGGGGTTGCTTGTTTGCAGACCAGATAACAAATGGCTGGGCTGCTCTCTGGAGGTCTGAGGGTTCATGGTTGAAGCTGTATTTAGCTGTGGGCATCCAGCCCAGGTCAAGGTAGACACTTGTTACAAAATTTATGAGGACAAGAGAGGTTTGTGATATTACATTGCATTAATAATATCACAATGTCAATATGAGGTCACAAAGGGATTCTAATGTCACAATGGTGATGTGGTCACAATGGGTTTCTGAGATCAACCTATATGCCACATTAGAGATATAATGAAATCACAGAATAGGCAATCACATTGTCTCTATGACCTAACAATGAAAATGTGATGTCATAATGCTATGATGTCATTGTCATTTTGGGATGTCACAATGATTTGATGGTATCCTAACAACAATGTGATCTCACTCTGGAGATGATGTGACAAAGTGTTTTTAATGTTACAATGGCATGTCTGATGTCAGTTGTCCTTCGTTCACAAAGAGGATATGGTTACCCAAAGGGACTGTGATGTCACAAGTACCATGTGCTTTTTCAAAAGTGCTAAGAGGTCACAAAGGTTTGGGATGTCACAAGGTGACCGAGATATCACTGTGGCAATGTGATGTCACAGTGGTGATAAGGTCACACTTGGATAATGGTGTCACAATGAATTTGTAATATCACCATTACATGTCCAATTTCATTCTACTAGATCACAATGAAGATACTAGTTCACATAAGGAGCTAGAAGTCAGAAAGGCCATGAATTTTGTAAAATATTATGAGGAAATAATTGGTTGGTGAAAATGTAATGGTGAAAATCCCATTGGTAATGTGATGTTACCATTACATGGGATAGTATTTTTTTGAAGTCACAAATAGTTTTTGATGCCATACAGGTGATGAGGTCACATAGGTTTGTGATTTCCCAATGAGATGGTGATGTCAAAATCTCATGCCAGATCTCTAATTGACAATGAATATATAAGTTCAGAAGAGTTAATGATGTATCCAAAGGCATATGTTGGCACAAGTGTCATGAGTCGTAACAGGTTTGTGATGTCACAATGTGACTCAGTGGTCATGATATCTGGCAGTGTGATGTCACAGTGGTCATGATGTCACAGTGGATTTCTGATATCACATGCTATACCTGAAGTATTATGAGTTGAACAATTTATGAACTCAGAGAGGCTGAAGAGATCACACTGGAAGCATGTCAAAAATTTATGAGTATAGGACAGTTTGTGATGTCACAGTGGGTTAGTGATATCATAATTGCAATACGGTGTCATCAAGGTATTGTGATATCATAATGGTTATGTGGTCACAATGTATTTCTGATATCAACCCACCTGCCACATTTGAAATAGAATGAAATCAAAGACATCACAATGACCATGTGATATCATAATGCGATGATGTCATTGTTTTATGATGTCATGATGGGCTGATGTTGTCATAATGACAATGTGATATTACACCGGTGATGATGTCACAAAGGTATTGCGATGTTAAAATGGCATGTCTCATCTCAATTGTCATTAGCTCAAAATAAGCGTATGGATACCAAAAGGCCTGTGATTTTGCAAAGGCCATGCTTTCTTTCAAAGCTTCTGAGGTCATAATAGGTTTAGGATGTCACAATGTGATCATAGAGGTACAGTGCCAATGTGATATCCCAATGAGTTTGTGATGTCACCATGGTGCTTAGGTCACAATGGGTTAGTGATGTCTCATCAAGTTCGTAATATAACAATGACATATACAATTTCAATTTCTTCTAATTCACTATGAGGATACTGTAATAACCAGTGGGGCCAGAATTATCTGTGGGAGCTGATAATCATTGTAAATTCTTGGCCTGGCCCACCAGAGAGTGTGGGAAATGCCGCCAAAGGTGAAGTGTCAAGCCTCACATGGTGAGGTGTCATGAAGTGATTGAACATTGGGCAGTTTGGGAAGTGATGGTTGAAAACTGTTAGGCAGAAGACCCGTTGGAATGAAGAGGGGGTAAACCTATATATAGGTTGCATTTTCAGAGCATTGGAAGGGGAAATAAAAATGGGTGCTACCTGGATGGAATAAAGGGAAAAACCTGAGAAGAGAGGAAGTTGATGGAGAGCAGAAGGTTGGCAAGTGGTCACTGGGGCAGAGTAGGGCAGGCCTGTGGAGAGTGGAGAGGCCTGAAGAAAAGAAGCAAGTGATGGAAGGGATAAAGGGAAAGACCAGGAAGGAAGGACAGCTCTGTAGTGAAGGAGGGAGGAATGGAAAAGTAAAAAGCCTTGCCCATTGAGGTTTGGAGCTTTGGATATCATAATTTTTTGGTTGATGGTTTGCAGACCAATTAAAAAGGGTGGGGTTGCCCATTGAAGTTCTGAGGTTGGTCAAGGATGCTCTTGTACCTGAGTATCCAGTCCAGGATAAGGTAATCACAGTCCCCTTTCTATTGTAAATTGGTTTATTGTATTAATTGTGACTCGATGGCTTGTCTCCTTGCCTTAGGGGTCATAAGTACATGAGTTCACAGAAAAACCTTGAAATCTCAAAGGCCATGAATTTTCTAAGATGTGATGTCGCCATAATAGGTTTGTAAAAACACAATGGAACAATGATGTCACAACGGCAATACTACAATATAATGTCAAAATAATGATTTGATATCACAATTAGTTGTTGATGCCATTCTCATGATGTGCACAATAAATTTGTGATGTCACAATGGGTTCATGATGTCAGAGTGGCATGACAGATCTCAATTGTCATTAATTGGCAATGAATATATGAGTTCAAAAAGGGACTGTAATATCTCCAAAAGCATGCGTTGTCACAAATGTGATGCTGTTCTAACAATTTTGTGATGTCACAATGTGACACAATATTCATGAAATCTGGCAATATGATGTCACAGGGGATTTCTGATATCACATGTCATACCAGAAATTTGAGATTGCAAACAGACTATGAGCTCACAAAGGGCCTAATATATAACGAGGGCAGCATGGCACAAAACTTATAAGGACAGGACTGGTTTGTGATGGCACAGCAGGTTAATGATATCACAATGGCAATGTTATGTCACAATGTATTGTGATATCACAATGGTTATATTGTCAAATGTGTTTCTGAAATAGAATGAATTCATACAATAGGCCTTTACACTGTTACGTCTATGATGTAACAATGTCACTGTGATTTATACTGCTATGATGCCATTGTCGTTTGGTGATGTCACAATGAGCTGATGGTGTCATAATGACAATTTGATGTCACTGCTGATTTATGATGTTACAATGGTTATGAGTTCACATTATATTTCTGATATCAACACACATGTGAAATTTGAAATAGAATGAAATAGCCTTGAACTGGTGGCTCACACCTGTAATACTAGCTACTCAGGAGGTTGAGATCTGAGGATCGCAGTTCAAAGCCAGCTCAGGCAGGAAAGTTCATGAGACTCATCTCCAATAAAAACGACTAGAAAACCAGAAGTGGTGCTGTGGCTCAAGCGATAGAGTGCTCACCTAGAGCAGAAGAGCAGGGACAAAAACCAAGCCCAGAGTTCAAGCCTCACAACCAGAAAAAAAAAAACAATTAAAAATAGGCATTCACAATCTATCTGTAACATCACAATGACAATGTGATCTCATAATGCTATCTTGTCATTGTACTTTTGTGATGTCAAAAGTAGTTGACACTGTCATAATGAAAATCTTATGCAACACTGGTGATGCCACAAAGGGTTCATGATATTACAATGGCATGTCTGATACCAATTGGAAGTTCATAATGAGGGTATAGTTACACAAAGGGACTGTGATGCCACAAAGGCCATATGTTTTTTTTCAAAGGGCTAAGAGGTCCTAATAAGTTTGGGATGTCAGAATGTGATAGTGATGTCAAATGGCAATGAAAGTTCTCAATGGGTTTGGATGTCAAATTGGTAATGAAATCAAATAGTTTTGTGAAGTCACATCTCATAATCACATGTCCAATTTCAGTTGCTACTATTTCACAATGAGGATATGAGTTCACAGAAGAAGACAAGTATAAAAGGCCATGAATTTTCTAAAATGATATGAAGACATACTAGGTCTTAGAAAACACAATGGAACAGTGATATAATAATGGCAATGTGATGTTGCAATATGATATCTTAATAAGGTTTTGATATCACAATTGGTGAAGCCACACTAGTGATGTCAAAGAGGTGTGTGATGTCAAAATGGGTTGGTGATATCAAAATGACACATGTGATCTCAATTGTCATTAACTCACAATGAGTATATGAGCTCATAAAGGGACTGTGGTATCTCCAAAGGCATGCGTTGTCACAAAAGTGATGAAGTCCTAACAGGTGTGTGTTGTCAGAATGTGACAATATGCTCTTAACATCTATCAGTGTGATGTCACTATGATCTAAATGTCACACTGGATTCGGGTATCACCATTTCATACTTGGATTGGGTATGAGAGGATTGGAATTTCACAGTGGGTTAGTGATATTACTATGGAAATGTGGAGTCACAAAGGGATTGTGCTACTACAATGGCTATTAGATCACAATGTGTTTCTACTATAATAGGTTTGTGCTGTCACAATTTTTTTGGGAGGGGGTTTGTAATGTCTTGTGCTTTTTTTTTTTTTTTTAATTGTGAGAATACCGTACAGAGAAGTTACAATTACATGGGCAAGATAACGAGTAAATTTCTTATCAAGCATTATTGCCTCCTCGTTGTTTCTCCTTCCCAACTCTTCCCATACTCCTCCCCTCTCCCCACCCAATCCTCCTCACACCCCCCCCCCACCAAAGTTTTTAAGTTTGTTTTTCGACAAAACGACTTGTACATCTCATTGTTGCAATGGGTCCTCCTGTATCCCTAGTTAAAAGATTTGTTATTTTTTCCCCTCCCCTCCACAAACTCTACCAACATCAAATACAGTGAAAGTATGGGTTACACTGTGGGGGAGGGACATACAAAGCAACATAGAAATCATCTTGTAAATATGATAGAAAAATTGCATGAAAGGAAAAAAAAACAAAAAAAATGAATATTTATCTTAGGGTTCATTCCAGTAACATCAACTTATCTGACCTTTTCTGCTTGACTCAGGCATATACTAGTTATTGCAAATAAGGGAAACCATGGGACCTATGTTTCTTTGGGCCTGGCTTACTTCACTTAATATAATTTTTTCCAAGTCTTTCTATGTCCTAACAAATGGGGCAATGACAATGTCATTCTTTCTGATGGAGGCAAAGAATTCCATTGTGTATACATAACACATTTTCCTGATCCATTCATTTACTGAGGGGCATCTGGGTTGGTTCCATATCTTAGATATGGTAAATAATGCTGCAATAATCATAGTCGTGCTGGTAGCTTTAGTGTGGTCTTGTTTGTGTCACAACTGGCTGGAAATGTCACAATGGCATGCTGGATCTCAAATGTCATTAATTCACAATGAAGATACGAGTTCACAAAGGGACTGTGTTTGCTCCAATGTCACGTTTTGGCACAAATGTGATGAAGTCCTAACAGATTTGTGAGTTCACAATGTGACACCATGGTCTTGATGTCTATCAATATGATGTCACAATGGTCATGATGTCAGTCAATTTCTGATAGATGTCATATGTCATACCTGAATTATTATGAGATTGAAAACAGATTCTAAGCGTACTGAAGGACTAAAATATCCTAATGGCTGCATATCACACAAGTTATGACTAAAAACTCATGGTCTTTGGAGCTTAAGATTCTTTCTTTGAAATTGTATCCTCATTGTGAACTAGTAGAAATTAAAATTGGACATGTCATGGTGATATTACAAACTCATGTTGACAACACAAACTCATTGTGAACTCATCACTACTGTGACATCACAACCCCATTGTGACATCACATTGCTGTTGTGCCTTCACAATCACATTGTGACATCACAAATCTATTGTGAGCTCTAAGCACCTTTAAAGAAACACATAACCTCTGTGGCATCACAGACCTTTGTGTAGCCATATCCTCATAGTGAACTAATGAAAATTGTGATCACACATAGTATTGTATCATCACAAATACTTTCTGCAATAATTATGACTGTGAAATCACATTATCATCATAACACCGTCATCTCATTGTGACATCACCAAACCCCAATGACACCATACCATTTTTCTCTTTTTTTCTTCTGTGTCTTTTTTATTATAAGTATAGTGTACAGAGGGATTACAGTAACATGAGCAAGGTAATGAGTTCATATACTATCAAACATTGCTCTATTGACATCACTTTGTCATTTTGATGTCATGGACCCATTGTGAATGCCTATTCTTTGATTTCATTCTATTTCAAATGTGCCATGTGGGTTTATATCAGGAAACCACTGTGAACTCATAACCTTTGTGACATCAAAATCTCTTTGTCCCAGCACATTGCCTTTGTTATATCACTAACACTGTGACATCAAATACCTCTCCTGTCCTCATAACTTTTGTGACATGCTATTGTGATATCTTAGGCCCTTGTGAGTTGAAAATCTGTGTTTGACCTCATATTTCAGATATGACATGAGATATCTAAAATGCAGTGTAACATATTGATATCACACTGCTGGACATCATAACCATTGTGTCATTTTGTGACATCTCAGACCTTTCAGTTCTTCACCTTTTTGACTACATATATATTAGTGACATCAGAATCCCTTCCCAAACTCATATACTCATGGTGAGTTAATGACAATTGAGATCCCATATGCCATTGTGACATCACGAACTCCTTGGGACATCTCCAATCTATTACGACCTCCTCATCAGTATGGCGTCACCAATTGTGACATCAAAACATTATTATAAAAAGATGTTGAGTCATCACATTGTGTTTGTGAAATCACTGTCCCATTGGGTTTTCTCATAATATGACCCCATACTATGAAGCTTCTTCTATCTCCTGGTATCCTCAGATTGAATTCAAAGTAATTGAAATTGGATATATCATTCTGATATTACAAACAAACTGTGACATCACAAAATCGTTGTGATCTCATCACCACCACAGTGACATCAAAAAACACAATGGAACATCTCATTTCCATTGTGACATTATGAATCACATTGTGCCATTCCACTGAGGACCTCTTACCACCTTTGAAAACACACATGGCCTCTGTGACATCACAGAAACATTTTTGTATCCATATCCTTATGGGGAACTAATGACAACTGACAGACATACCATTGAAACATAACAAATTCTTTCTGACTTCATCATAATTGTGACATCATGTTGCCATTATGACACCATCAGCTCATTTTGACATGTAAAACTACAATGACATCACAGCATTGTAACATCACATTGTCATTCTGATGTCATACACACATTGTGCTTGCCTATTATGTTTTTCATTCTATTTTTAATGTGGCGTGTCAGTTGATATCAGAAACCCATTGTGAGTTCATGACCATTGTGATATCATGTTGCCTTAGTAGCATTACATTGCCATTGTGATGTCACATTGCCAAATTGATGTCACAAAGGGATTTTGATGTGACAATGGTTATGACATCCCAATGAGTTTCTGATATCAACCCACATGCCACATTTCAAATACAATGATTAGGCATTCATAATGTGACTATGATTTCACAATGACATAATGGCAAATGCTATAATGTCATAAGCTAAAGATGTTATAAAAACATTGTGATGTCACACTGGTTATGACATCATACAGAGTTTGTAATGTTACAATGGTTATGAGGTCACAATGTGTCTATGACAGCAAAATGGCAATGTGATGTCATAATGCTATGATGTCACTGTAGCTTGGTAATGTCACAATGAGCTGATGATGTCATAACAACAGTCAGATTTCACACTCATAATGATGTCACAAAGGGCTTGTGATGTCACAATGGCATGTCAGATCTTAATTGCCATTAATTTATGTAATGTTTGTGAAAGTATGTAATATCACAATTGCAATATGATGTCAAATTATAATGTCATAATAGTGTTGTTATATCACAATTAGTTGGTGATGCCATAATAGAGATGAGTTCAAAATAGTTTTGTGATGTTGCAGTAGAATGGTGATGTGACAATGGCATTCCAGACCTCAATTGTCATTAACTCACAATGAGTATATAAATTTAGAATGGGCTTGTGACGATTCCAAAGCATTTGTTGGCACAAATGTGATGAAGTCAGAACAGATTTGTGATATGACAATGTGACACAATAGTCATTAAATCTAGTAGTGTGATGTCACAATGTTCATGATGTCACAGTATATTGCTAATATTTTATGTCATACCTGAAATAATATGTCAAAAATAGATTGAGCTCTCAATGGGTCTGGATAAATCTGCAGCACTGTGGGGGAAGGGAAAGCTCACAGTTCTGGAAAACAAAAAGACAGGCCAGTTCCCAGGAGCTGAATTCAAGCCCTAGCACTCGACAAAATAACATTCGAATACATTTTAAATACATGATGTCTATTTATATGCACATGTTTACTGCATTCATTTTATTTTGTGTTTTATTTAATTATTATATATTTTAGATAGTATAATTACATGTATATATTTTTATATCCTATTACATAGGACATAGATTTGCCTATGTATTATTCATCATTCCTGAAACCCAGGAATTTCACTTACAAGGAAAACAAGCGGGACAATTGGCTTCTTCCACAAGGATTACGTTTTTGGCAGTTCTGTGATTTGAGCTCCGGGCCTAGAAGGCCCAATTCATGAATGGGTTAATGTTAGTACACCATTCTGATGCCAGTGGAGTTGTCGGGAAAATTTGAGGACCTGAGATCAAGCCCTAGGAGTGGCCAATATGTAAATAGATAGATGTGTAGATTGCAGTGTGTGTGCATGTGTATTTACATATGTATATGCATCCATAAATAAATTTATAGATTGTTCCTATAGATAGGAATGAGTAGGTGGCAGTCCCAGGATCGAACTCAGGGCTTAGGTTTCTGGGTTGGGCTCAGGCTTCACTGACAGCCCACCATCCTTCTGCTCTGCAAGGTCACATACAATTTTCAAGCCGAGTCATTGAGGCCTAGGATGGTCACAGTACAAAGGAATCAAA